>NC_090450.1:1003393250-1004038250 GCF_031143425.1 Pleurodeles waltl | reverse complement strand
TTTCTTAAATGCAAACTGGGCATTTAGGAAAACCTAATAACATCGACTCCAGGTCCATGGTAACCCTGTGCAATAAAAAAAACACCCAAAGAAGTATTTTTGAAGCAGCAGAGCACACACGTGCCCCTAGGACATATGTGTTCGCTACATGTGCACCACTATTTTTGGGGTGCATCACCGGGGCCTTATGCCCATAGCCATCCTTAGTTTAGCATTTCCAAAATAGCGATTTCCTAATAGGAATCACTATTTTGGAAATGCAAAACCGGCCATGGAATTTCCTAATTGCGATTTTATACATATCATTTTGCATTTCCTAATTAGCGATTGCCTATGGAGTTGCTATTTAGGAAATGCAAAATTGCATTTTGATACCTCTGCCTGCACGTGCTCCAAGAGGTTCACAGGTCCGAAGGCTTGTTACTGTGCCCTAAGGTACCCATGGGACTGTGGTTACTGTGCTCTAAGGTACCTACGGGACTGTGGTTACAGTGCCCTAAGGTACCCCTGGGACTGTGGTTACTGCGCTCTAAGGTACCTATAGGACTGTGGTCACAGTGCTCTAAGGAACCTATAGGACTGTGGTTACAGTGCCCTAAGGTACCCCTGGGACTGTGGTTACTGCGCTCTAAGGTACCTACGGGACTGTGGTTACAGTGCCCTAAGGTACCCATGGGACTGTGGTTACTGTGCTCTAAGGTAACCATGGGACTGCGGTTACTGTGCTCCAAGAGGTTCAGAGGTCCAAAGGTTTGTTACTGAAATTCGAGGAACCCACGGGACTGTGGTTACTGTGCTCTAAGGTACCTATAGGACTGTGGTTACTGTGCTCTAAGGTACCCACAGGACTGTGGTTACTGTGCTCTAAGGTAACCATGGCACTGTGGTTACAGTGCCCTAAGGTACCCATGGGACTGTGGTTACAGTGCCCTAAGGTACCCATGGGACTGTGGTTACAGTGCCCTAAGGTACCCATGGGACTGTGGTTACAGTGCCCTAAGGTACCCATGGGACTGTGGTTACTGTGCTCTAAGGTAACCATGGGACTGTGGTTACTGTGCTCTAAGGTACCCATGGGACTGTGGTTACTGTGCTCTAAGGTACCCATGGGACTGTGGTTACTGTGCTCCAAGAGATTCAGAGGTCCAAACGTTTGTTACTGAAATTCGAGGAAACCCAGGGGACTCTGGTTACTGTGCTCTAAGGAACCTATAGGACTGTGGTTACAGTGCCCTAAGGTACCCCTGGGACTGTGGTTACTGTGCTCTAAGGTACGTATAGGACTGTGGTTACTGTGCTCTAAGGTACCCACGGGACTGTGGTTACTGTGCTCTAAGGTAACCATGGCACTGTGGTTACAGTGCCCTAAGGTACCCATGGGACTGTGGTTACAGTGCCCTAAGGTACCCATGGGACTGTGGTTACTGTGCTCTAAGGTAACCATGGGACTGTGGTTACTGTGCTCTAAGGTACCCATGGGACTGTGGTTACTGTGCTCTAAGGTACCCATGGGACTGTGGTTACTGTGCTCCAAGAGATTCAGAGGTCCAAACGTTTGTTACTGAAATTCGAGGAACCCACGGGACTCTGGTTACTGTGCTCTAAGGAACCTATAGGACTGTGGTTACAGTGCCCTAAGGTACCCCTGGGACTGTGGTTACTGTGCTCTAAGGTACCTATAGGACTGTGGTTACTGTGCTCTAAGGTACCCACGGGACTGTGGTTACTGTGCCCTAAGGTACCCATGGGACTGTGGTTACTGTGCTCTAAGGTACCCATGGGATTGTGGTCACAGTGCTCTAAGGAACCTATAGGACTGTGGTTGCTGTGCTCTAAGGTACCCCTGGGACTGTGGTTACTGTGCTCTAAGGTAACCATGGGATTGTGGTTACTGTGCTCTAAGGTACCCATGGGACTGTGGTTACTGTGCTCTAAGGTAACCATGGGACTGTGGTTACTGTGCTCCAAGAGATTCAGAGGTCCAAAGGTTTGTTACTGAAATTCGAGGAACCCACTGGACTGTGGTTACTGTGCTCTAAGGTACCTATAGGACTGTGGTTACTGTGCTCTAAGGTACCCACGGGACTGTGGTTACAGTGCCCTAAGGTACCCATGGGACTGTGGTTACTGTGCTCTAAGGTAACCATGGGACTGTGGTTACTGTGCTCCAAGAGATTCAGAGGTCCAAAGGTTTGTTACTGAAATTCGAGGAACACACGGGACTGTGGTTACTGTGCTCTAAGGTACCCACGGGACTGTGGTTACTGTGCTCTAAGGTACCCATGGGACTGTGGTTACAGTGCCCTAAGGTACCCATGGGACTGTGGTTACTGTGCTCTAAGGTAACCATGGGACTGTGGTTACTGTGCTCCAAGAGATTCAGAGGTCCAAAGGTTTGTTACTGAAATTCGAGGAACCCAAGGGACTGTGGTTACTGTGCTCTAAGGAACCTATAGGACTGTGGTTACAGTGCCGTAAGGTACCCCTGGGACTGTGGTTACTGTGCTCTAAGGTACCTATAGGACTGTGGTTACTGTGCTCTAAGGTACCTATAGGACTGTGGTTACTGTGCTCTAAGGTAACCATGGCACTGTGGTTACAGTGCCCTAAGGTACCCCTGGGACTGTGGTTACTGCGCTCTAAGGTACCCACGGGACTGTGGTTACTGTGCCCTAAGGTACCCATGGGACTGTGGTTACTGTGCTCTAAGGTAACCATGGGACTGTGGTTACTGTGCTCCAAGAGATTCAGAGGTCCAAAGGTTTGTTACTGAAATTCGAGGAACCCATGGGACTGTGGTTACTGTGCTCTAAGGTACCCACGGGACTGTGGTTACTGTGCTCTAAGGTACCCATGGGACTGTGGTTACAGTGCCCTAAGGTACCCATGGGACTGTGGTTACTGTGCTCTAAGGTAACCATGGGACTGTGGTTACTGTGCTCCAAGAGATTCAGAGGTCCAAAGGTTTGTTACTGAAATTCGAGGAACCCACGGGACTGTGGTTACTGTGCTCTAAGGAACCTATAGGACTGTGGTTACAGTGCCCTAAGGTACCCCTGGGACTGTGGTTACTGTGCTCTAAGGTACCTATAGGACTGTGGTTACTGTGCTCTAAGGTACCTATAGGACTGTGGTTACTGTGCTCTAAGGTACCTATAGGACTGTGGTTACTGTGCTCTAAGGTAACCATGGCACTGTGGTTACAGTGCCCTAAGGTACCCCTGGGACTGTGGTTACTGCGCTCTAAGGTACCCACGGGACTGTGGTTACAGTGCCCTAAGGTACCCATGGGACTGTGGTTACAGTGCCCTAATGTACCCATGGGACTGTGGTTACTGTGCTCTAAGGTACCCACGGGACTGTGGTTACTGTGCCCTAAGGTACCCATGGGACTGTGGTTACTGCGCTCTAAGGTACCCACAGGACTGTGGTTACAGTGCCCTAAGGTACCCATGGGACTGTGGTTACAGTGCCCTAAGGTACCCATGGGACTGTGGTTACTGTGCTCTAAGGTACCCACGGGACTGTGGTTACTGTGCTCTAAGGTAACCATGGCACTGTGGTTACTGTGCTCTAAGGTAACCATGGGACTGTGGTTACTGTGCTCTAAGGTACCCATGGGATTGTGGTCACAGTGCTCTAAGGAACCTATAGGACTGTGGTTACTGTGCTCTAAGGAACCTATAGGACTGTGGTTACTGTGCTCTAAGGTAACCATGGCACTGTGGTTACAGTGCCCTAAGGTACCCATGGGACTGTGGTTACTGTGCTCTAAGGTACCCACGGGACTGTGGTTACTGTGCCCTAAGGTACCCATGGGACTGTGGTTACTGTGCTCCAAGAGATTCAGAGGTCCAAAGGTTTGTTACTGAAATTCCAGGAACCCACGGGACTGCGGTTACTGTGCTCTAAGGTAACCATGGGACTGTGGTTACTGTGCTCTAAGGTACCCATGGGACTGTGGTTACAGTGCCCTAAGGTACCCATGGGACTGTGGTTACTGTGCTCCAAGAGATTCAGAGGTCCAAAGGTTTGTTACTGAAATTCGAGGTACCCACGGGACTGTGGTTACTGTGCTCTAAGGTACCCATGGGACTGTGGTTACTGTGCTCTAAGGTAACCATGGCACTGTGGTTACAGTGCCCTAAGGTACCCATGGGACTGTGGTTACAGTGCCCTAAGGTACCCATGGGACTGTGGTTACTGTGCTCTAAGGTACCCACGGGACTGTGGTTACTGTGCCCTAAGGTACCCATGGGACTGTGGTTACTGTGCCCTAAGGTACCCATGGGATTGTGGTCACTGTGCTCTAAGGTACCCATGGGATTGTGGTCACAGTGCTCTAAGGAACCTATAGGACTGTGGTTACTGTGCTCTAAGGTAACCATGGCACTGTGGTTACAGTGCCCTAAGGTACCCACGGGACTGTGGTTACAGTGCCCTAAGGTACCCATGGGACTGTGGTTACTGTGCTCTAAGGTACCCACGGGACTGTGGTTACTGTGCCCTAAGGTACCCATGGGACTGTGGTTACTGTGCTCTAAGGTACCCATGGGATTGTGGTCACAGTGCTCTAAGGAACCTATAGGACTGCGGTTACTGTGCTCTAAGGTAACCATGGCACTGTGGTTACTGTGCTCTAAGGTACCCACGGGACTGTGGTTACAGTGCCCTAAGGTACCCATGGGACTGTGGTTACTGTGCTCTAAGGTACCCACGGGACTGTGGTTACTGTGCTCTAAGGTACCCACGGGATTGTGGTCACTGTGCTCTAAGGTACCCATGGGATTGTGGTCACAGTGCTCTAAGGTACCCATGGGACTGTGGTTACTGTGCTCTAAGGTACCCACGGGACTGTGGTTACTGTGCCCTAAGGTACCCATGGGACTGTGGTTACTGTGCTCTAAGGTACCCATGGGATTGTGGTCACAGTGCTCTAAGGAACCTATAGGACTGCGGTTACTGTGCCCTAAGGTAACCATGGCACTGTGGTTACTGTGCTCTAAGGTACCTACGGGACTGTGGTTACAGTGCCCTAAGGTACCCATGGGACTGTGGTTACTGTGCTCTAAGGTACCCATGGGATTGTGGTCATAGTGCTCTAAGGTACCCATGGGACTGTGGTTACTGTGCTCTAAGGTACCCACGGGCCTGTGGATACTGTGCTATAGGGTAACCATGGGATTGTGGTTACTGTGATCAAAGGAACCCATAGGATTGTGGTTACTGCGTTCTAAGGTACCCATAGGACTGTGGTTACAGCCGTCCTGGAACTGTTGTTACTGTGATCAAAGAAACCCATAGGACTGTGGCTACTGTGCTCTAAGGTACTTATGGGACTGTGGTCAAGGTGCTCAAAGGAACCCACCCATGGACTGTGGTTACTGTGCTCTAAGGTACCCATGGGACTGTGGTTAAGGTGTTCAAAGGAACCCACCCATGGATTGTGGTTACTGTGCTCTAAGGTACCCATGGGACTGTGGTTACAGCCGTCTAAGGTACCCATGGGACTGTGGAAGGTTACTGTGCTCTACAGTACCCATAGGATTGTGGTTACTGTGGTTACTGTGCTCTAGGGTACCCATGGGACTGTGGTTACTGCACTCTAAGCAACCCACAGGACTGTGGTTACTGTGCTCTAAGGTACCCATGGAACTGTGGATACTGTGCTCTAAGGTACCCATGGGATTGTGGTTATAGTGCTCTAAGGAACCTATCGGACTGCGGTTACTGTGCTCTAAGGTGCCCATGGGACTGTGGTTACAGTGCCCTAAGGTACCCATGGGACTGTGGTTACAGTGCCCTAAGGTACCCATGGGACTGTGGTTACTGTGCCCTAAGGTACCCATGGGACTGTGGTTACTGTGCTCTAAGGTACCCACGGGACTGTGGTTACTGTGCCCTAAGGTACCCATGGGACTGTGGTTACTGTGCCCTAAGGTACACATGGGATTGTGGTCACTGTGCTCTAAGGTACCCATGGGATTGTGGTCACAGTGCTCTAAGGAACCTATAGGACTGTGGTTACTGTGCTCTAAGGTAACCATGGCACTGTGGTTACAGTGCCCTAAGGTACCCACGGGACTGTGGTTACTGTGCCCTAAGGTACCCATGGGACTGTGGTTACTGTGCTCTAAGGTACCCATGGGATTGTGGTCACAGTGCTCTAAGGAACCTATAGGACTGCGGTTACTGTGCTCTAAGGTAACCATGGCACTGTGGTTACTGTGCTCTAAGGTACCCACGGGACTGTGGTTACAGTGCCCTAAGGTACCCATGGGACTGTGGTTACTGTGCTCTAAGGTACCCACGGGACTGTGGTTACTGTGCTCTAAGGTACCCACGGGATTGTGGTCACTGTGCTCTAAGGTACCCATGGGATTGTGGTCACAGTGCTCTAAGGTACCCATGGGACTGTGGTTACTGTGCTCTAAGGTACCCACGGGACTGTGGTTACTGTGCCCTAAGGTACCCATGGGACTGTGGTTACTGTGCTCTAAGGTACCCATGGGATTGTGGTCACAGTGCTCTAAGGAACCTATAGGACTGCGGTTACTGTGCCCTAAGGTAACCATGGCACTGTGGTTACTGTGCTCTAAGGTACCTACGGGACTGTGGTTACAGTGCCCTAAGGTACCCATGGGACTGTGGTTACTGTGCTCTAAGGTACCCATGGGATTGTGGTCACAGTGCTCTAAGGTACCCATGGGACTGTGGTTACTGTGCTCTAAGGTACCCACGGGCCTGTGGATACTGTGCTATAGGGTAACCATGGGATTGTGGTTACTGTGATCAAAGGAACCCATAGGATTGTGGTTACTGCGTTCTAAGGTACCCATAGGACTGTGGTTACAGCCGTCCTGGAACTGTTGTTACTGTGATCAAAGAAACCCATAGGACTGTGGCTACTGTGCTCTAAGGTACCCATGGGACTGTGGTCAAGGTGCTCAAAGGAACCCACCCATGGACTGTGGTTACTGTGCTCTAAGGTACCCATGGGACTGTGGTTAAGGTGTTCAAAGGAACCCACCCATGGATTGTGGTTACTGTGCTCTAAGGTACCCATGGGACTGTGGTTACAGCCGTCTAAGGTACCCATGGGACTGTGGAAGGTTACTGTGCTCTACAGTACCCATAGGATTGTGGTTACTGTGGTTACTGTGCTCTAGGGTACCCATGGGACTGTGGTTACTGCACTCTAAGCAACCCACAGGACTGTGGTTACTGTGCTCTAAGGTACCCATGGGATTGTGGTTATAGTGCTCAAAGGAACCTATCGGACTGCGGTTACTGTGCTCTAAGGTGCCCATGGGACTGTGGTTACTGTGCTATAGGGTAACCATGGGATTGTGGTTACTGTGCTCAAAGGAACCCATAGGCCTGTGGTTACTGCACTCCAAGGTACCCATAGGACTGTGGGTACAGCGGTCTACAGTACCCCTGGGTCTGTTGTTACTGTGATCAAAGGAACCCATAGGATTGTGGTTACTGCGCTCTAAGGTACCCATAGAGTTGTGGTTACAGTGGTCTAAGGTACCCATGGGACTGTGGTTACTGTGCTCAAAGGAGCCCACTCATGGGACTGTGGATACTGTGCTCTAAAGTAACCATGAGGCTGTGATTACTGTGCTCTAAGATATCCATGTTACTGTGGTTACTGTGCTCTACGGTACCCATAGGACTGTGGTTACTGCAATCCAAGGTACCCATAGGACTGTGGGTACAGCGGTCTACTGTACCCCTGGGACTGTTGTTACTGTGATCAAAGGAACCCGTAGGATTGTGGTTACTGCGCTCTAAGTTAACTATGGGACTGTGGTTACGGTGCTCAAAGTAACCCACCCATGGGACTGTGGTTACTGTGCTCTAAGGAACCAATGGGATTGTGGTTACTGTTCTCTAAGGAACCCATATGACTGTGGTTACATCGGTCTAAGGTACCCCTGGGACAGTGGTTACTCTGCTCCAAGGAACCCATGGGACTGTGGTTACTGTGTTCTAATTTAACCATGGCACAGTGGTTACTGTGCTCAAAGGTACCCATGGGATCGTGGTTACTGTGTTCTAAGGTAACCATGGGACTGTGGTTACTGTGTTCTAATGTAACCATTGGACTGTGGTTACTGTGCTCTAAGGTACCCATGGGACTGTGGTTACTGTGTTCTAAGGTACCCATGGGACTGTGGTTACTGTGTTCTAATGTAACCATGGGACTGTGGTTACTGTGCTCTAAGGTACCCATTGGACTGTGGTTACTGTGTTCTAATGTAACCATTGGACTGTGGTTACTGTGCTCTAAGGTACCCATGGGACTGTGGTTACTGTGTTCTAAGGTAACCATGGGACTGTGGTTACTGTGCTCTAAGGTACCCATGGGACTGCGGCTACTGTGCTCTAAGGTAACCATGGGACTGCGGTTATTGTGCTCTAAGGTAACCATGGGACTGCAGTTACTGTGCTCTAAGGAACCCATGGAACAGTGGTTACTGTGCTCTAAGGTACCCATAGGACTGTGGTTACTGTGCTCTAAGGTACCCATAGGACTGTGGTTATAGCGGTCTACAGTAACCCTGGGACTGTTGTTACTGTGCTCAAAAGAACCCACCCATGGGACTGTGGCTACAGCCGTCTATGGTACCCCTGGAACTGTTGTTACTGTGATCAAAGGAATCCATAGGACTGTGGCTACTGTGTTCTAAGGTACCCATGGGACTGTGGTTAAGGTGCTCAAAGGAACCCACCCATGGACTGTGGTTACTGTGCTCTAAGGTACCCATGGGACTGTGGTTAAGGTGCTCAAAGGAACCCACCCATGGACTGTGGTTACTGTGCTCTAAGGTACCCATGGGACTGTGGTTATAGCCGTCTAAGGTACTCATGGGACTGTGGAAGGTTACTGTGCTCTACGGTACCCATAGGATTGTGGTTACTGTGGTTACTGTGCTCTAGGGTACCCATGGGACTGTGGTTACTGCACTCTAAGGAACCCACAGGACTGTGGTTACTGTGCTCTAAGGTACCCATGGAACTGTGGTTACTGTGCTCTAAGGAACCTGTGGGACTGTGGTTACTGTGCTCTAAGGAACCCACGGGACTGTGGTTACTGTGCTCTAAGGTAACCATAGGACTGTGGTTACTGCAC
The DNA here is from genome assembly GCF_031143425.1 of Pleurodeles waltl. Lineage (NCBI taxonomy): Eukaryota > Metazoa > Chordata > Amphibia > Caudata > Salamandridae > Pleurodeles > Pleurodeles waltl. The sequence continues at coordinate 1,004,029,108 of NC_090450.1, read as the reverse complement.
TCCAAGGTACCCTTAGGACTGTGTGTACAGCGGTCTACGGTACCCCTGGGACTGTTGTTACTGTGCTTTAAGATATCTATGAGACTGTGGTTACAGTGGTCTAAGGTAACCATGGGACTGTGGTTACTGTGCTTAAAAGAACCTATGGGACTGTGGTTGCTGTGCTCTAAGGTTACCATGGGACTGTGGTTACTGTGCTCTAAAAAACCCATAGGATTGTGGTTACTGCGCTCTAAGGTACCCATGGGACTGTGGTTACTGTGCTCTAAGGTACCCATGGGACTGTGGTTACTGTGCTCTAAGATACCTATGGAACTGTGATTACTGTGCTCTAAGGTACCCATAACACTGTAGTAACAGCGGTCTAATGAACCCCAGGATCGTAGTTATTGTAATTTAAAAACCCGAAGGTCTGTGGTTACTTCGCTCTAAGGAATCCATGGGACTGTGATTACTGTTCTCTAAGGGCCTGAGGTTACTGCTTTTAATAACTCATAGGTGTGTGGGTATTGTGTTCTAAGGAACACGCAGTGGGCTGTGATTGTATAGTCCCGCTGGGACTCTTGTTTGTGGGCACTGGGCCTATTGTGACACAGAGAAATCACTCAAAGGTTTGTGGGCACTGATGTGAGGAGCCTGGAGGGGGGGGGGGGGGCGGTTACTGTGCCCTCTGGTACTCATGGTCTGTAGGTACTGTGCTCTAAAGAACCTGTGGGACTCTGCCTATTGAGGCACAGAGGACTCACTCAAAGGTTTGTGGGCACTGATTTGAGGAGGCCAGGGGTGTGTGGTTATTCTGCCCTCCGGTACTCATGGTCTGTAGGTACTGTGCCCTAAGGAACCTGTGGGACTCTGCCTATTGAGGATCAGAGGACTCACTCAAAGGTTTGTGGGCACTGATGTGAGGAGGCCAGGGGTGTGTGGTTATTCTGCCCTCTGGTACTCATGGTCTGTAGGTACTGTGCCCTAAGGAACCCGTGGGACTCTGCCTATTGAGGCACAGAGGACTCACTCAAAGGATTGTGGGCACTGATGTGAGGAGGCCAGGGGTGTGTGGTTATTCTGCCCTCTGGTACTCATGGTCTGTAGGTACTGTGCCCTAAGGAACCCGTGGGACACTGCCTATAGAGGCAAAGAGGACTCACTCAAAGGTTTGTGGGCACTGATGTGAGGAGGCCAGTGGTGTGTGGTTATTCTGCCCTCTGGTACTCCTGGTCTGTAGGTACTGTGCCCTAAGGAACCTGTGGGACTCTGCCTATTGAGGCACAGAGGACTCACTCAAAGGTTTGTGGGCACTGATGTGAGGAGGCCAGGGGTGTGTGGTTATTCTGCCCTCCGGTACTCATGGTCTGTAGGTACTGTGCTCTAAGGAACCCGTGGGACTCTGCCTATTGAGGCACAGAGGACTCACTCAAAGGTATGTGGGCACTGATGTGAGGAGGCCAGGGGTGTGTGGTTATTCTGCCCTCCGGTACTCATGGTCTGTAGGTACTGTGCCCTAAGGAACCTGTGGGACTCTGCCTATTGAGGCACAGAGGACTCACTCAAAGGTTTGTGGGCACTGATATGAGGAGGCCAGGGGTGTGTGGTTATTCTGCCCTCCGGTACTCATGGTCTGTAGGTACTGTGCCCTAAGGAACCCGTGGGACTCTGCCTATTGTGCCCTCTAGAACCAACTCATAGGTTTTGGGTTCTGTGCTGGATGGAACTCAGTGCCCCAGGAAGCTCACAGGTGTGTAGGTGATGTCTTACAGACCTCCTAGTTCACTGGTTACTGTGCTCTAGGCAGCTCAGGGGAAGGGATTGTGAAGGTCCTGTAAGTCCCACGAAGAGTACCAATACTACCGTGAAGTTTTCTACCTCTGGATTTTGATATGAAAATCAGAACTTTGTGACCCTTTTAAGCAAGGAAAACATCGGCACCGTTCACCTAGCCTCAAGTTCACAAGGTGCCAGCAAGTGCTGGTGAGAAAAGGTAAGGACAGCGCCTACATGTAAGGAAAGCAGGAACTCTTTGCGCTAGAGGTACCCAATGATGGTGATCTGGACAAAACGTGCCTCCGTGGATACTGTGATTCAAAGAACATGTGCTTTAAGAACACAAAGGTCTGGGAGTACTCTGCTCTAGAGAAGGAATAGGTATGAGAGTACTCTGCTCTAGAGTATGGATAGGTGTGTGAGTACTCTGTTCTAGAGAAGGCATAGGTCTGTGAGTACTCTACACTAGAGAACGCATAGGTATGTAAGGACTCTGCTCTAGAGAACGCATAGGTCTGTAAGTACTCTGCTCTAGAGAACGCATAGGTCTGTGAGTACTCTGCTCTAGAGAATGAATAGGTATGAGAGTACTCTGCTCTAGAGAACGCATAGGTTTATGAGTACTTTGCTCTAGAGAAGGAATAGGTCTGTGAGTACTCTACTCTAGAGAACGCATAGGTCTGTAAATACTCTACTCTAGTGAACGCATAGGTCTGTGAGTACTCTACTCTAGAGTATGGATAGGTGTGTGAGTACTCTGCTCTGAGGAATGCATAGGTCTGTGAGTACTCTGCTCTAGAGAAGGAATAGGTCTCTGGGTACTCTTCTCTAGTGAACGCATATGTCTGCGAGTACTCTACTCTAGAGAACGCATAGGTCTGTAAGTACTCTACTCTAGTGAACGCATAGGTCTGTGAGTACTCTACCCTAGAGTATGGATAGGTGTGTGAGTACTCTGCTCTAGTGAACGCATAGGTCTGCGAGTACTCTACTCTAGAGAACACATAGGTCTGTAAGTACTCTACTCTAGTGAACGCATAGGTATGTGAGTACTCTACTCTAGAGAACGCATAGGTCTGTAAGTACTCTACTCTAGAGAACGCATAGGTCTGCGAGTACTCTACTCTAGAGAACGCATAGGTCTGTAAGTACTCTACTCTAATGAACGCATAGGTCTGTGAGTACTCTACTCTAGAGTATGGATAGGTGTGTGAGTACTCTGCTCTAGAGGATGTATAGGTCTGTGGGTACTCTGTTCTAGAGGACGCATAGGTCTGTGAGTACTCTGCTGCAGAGAACTCATAGGTCTGTGAGTGCTATGCTCTAGAGAATATATAGGTCTGTGAGTAGTCTGCGCTAGAGGACACACAGGTCTGTGAGTAGTCTTCTCTAGAGGACACACAGGTCTGTGAGTTCTCTCTTCTAGAGGGCACACATGTCTGTGAGTTCTCTGCTCTAGAGGACACATACGTCTGTGAGTTCTTTGTTCTAGGGGACACACAGCTCTGTGAGTTCTCTCTTCTAGAGGACATAGAGATCTGTGAGTTCTCTGCTCTAGAGGACGCATAGGTCTGTGAGTTCTCTCTTCTAGAGGACACACAGGTCTGTGAGTTCTCTCTTCTAGAGGACACACAGGTCTGTGAGTTCTCTCTTCTAGAGGACATACAGATCTGTGAGTTCTCTGCTCTAGAGGACGCATAGGTCTGTGAGTTCTCTCTTCTAGAGGACACACAGGTCTGTGAGTTCTCTCTTCTAGAGGACACACAGGTCTGTGAGTTCTCTGCTCTAGAGGACACATACGTCTGTGAGTAATCTGCTCTACGGGACACACAGGTCTGTGAGTTCCCTGCTCTACAGGGCATATATCCCTGATGGTTGGGCCCTGGCATCTCAGTGCACTGACTGCATTTGTAGTGGAGAGTCCACTTTAAGTTACTCTGCCTGATCCTCAGGCCGCCCACTGCTCCTAAAGTATGTCCCATCCCCTTTCTCACTTGTCGTCCCCAAGATCCACCCTTGGCCTCTTCTTGAGGGGCCCAGGTCCAGGGAAGCTGTGAAAGGTCAGCGCTCCAGTTTGGAAGAAGCTCCGGCAGATTCCGAATTTTGGGTCTTTTGTTAACCCCTGAAAGGCTGAATATTTTGCTACGTTTGCATCTCTTCACCAGGTCTTTGTTGAGGTTTTCCCGGTTCTTCTGTCGGGTCCCGCTGCCTCGGTGCTCTTGGTGTAGTGTGCTTTACTAATATTAAATATTTAAACTCGAAGAGCCGTTGTCTGTGGTGCTGTGCACTTTAGACTCAGTGGGAGTGAGTGCTGTGTTCGAGGAACCCGTTATTCCACACTGCTCTGTTTTCAGAAACTAACATCCATGTAGTAACATGCCTTGAGAGAACACGTAGGTCTGTGGTGCTCTGCTCAGACGTCCGAGGTCTGTGGTCCTGTGCTGTCCGAGCCTTGGAGGGTCTGTGGTGCTCTGCTCTCAGACGTCTGAGGTCTGTGGTCCTGTGCTGTCCGAGCCTTGGAGGGTCTGTGGTGCTCTGCTCTCAGAAGCCTGAGGTATGTGATACTGTGCCCTCCGAGCGTTGCAGGGTCTGTGGTGCTCTGCTCTCAGATGTCTGTGGTCCTGTGCTGTCCGAGCCTTGGAGGGTCTGTGGCGCTCTGCTCTCAGAAGCCTGAGGTCTGTGATACTGTGCTGTCCAAGCCTTGGAGGGTCTGTGGTGCTCTGCTCTCAGAAGCCTGAGGTCTGTGGTACTGTGCCCTCCGAGCCTTGCAGGGTCTGTGGTGCTCTGCTCTCAGACGTCTGTGGTCCTGTGCTGTCCGAGCCTTGGAGGGTCTGTGGTGCTCTGCTCTCAGAAGCCTGAGGTCCGTGATACTGTGCTATCCGAGCCTTGGAGAGTCTGTGGTGCTCTGCTCTCAGATGTCTGAGGTCTGTGGTCCTGTGCTGTCCGATCCTTGGAGGGTCTGTGGTGCTCTGCTCTCAGACGTCCGAGGTCTGTGGTCCTGTGCTGTCTGAGCCTTGGAGGGTCTGTGGTGCTCTGCTCTCAGAAGCCAGAGGTCTGTGATACTGTGTTGTCCAAGCCTTGGAAGGTCTGTGGTGCTCTGCTCTCAGAAGCCAGAGGTCTGTGATACTGTGTTGTCCAAGCCTTTGAGGGTCTGTGGTCCTGTGCTGTGTAAGCCTTGGAGAGTCTGTGCTAGTGTGTTCTCTGAGACTTGTGGGGTCTCTGATACTGTGCTGTCCGAACCTTGGAGGGTCTGTGGTGCTCTGCTCTCAGACGTCTGAGGTCTGTGGTCCTGTGCTGTCCGAGCCTTGGAGGGACTGCAGTGCTCTGCTCTCAGAAGCCTGAGGTCTGTGATACTGTGCTGTCCGAGCCTTGCAGGGTCTGTGGTGCTCTGCTCTAAGAAGCCTGAGGTCTGTGATACTGTGCTGTCCGAGCCTTGGAGGGTTTGTGGTGCTCTGCTCTCAGACGTCCGAGGTCTGTGGTCCTGTGCTGTCTGAGCCTTGGAGGGTCTGTGGTGCTCTGCTCTCAGAAGCCAGAGGTCTGTGATACTGTGTTGTCCAAGCCTTGGAGGGTCTGTGGTCCTGTGCTGCGTAAGCCTTGGAGATTCTGTGCTAGTGTGTTCTCCGAGACTTGTGGGGTCTCTGATACTGTGCTGTCCGAACCTTGGAGGGTCTGTGGTGCTCTGCTCTCAGACGTCTGAGGTCTGTGGTCCTGTGCTGTCCGAGCCTTGGAGGGTCTGCGGTGCTCTGCTCTCAGAAGCCTGAGGTCTGTGATACTGTGCTCTCCGAGCCTTGCAGGGTCTGTGGTGCCCTGATCTCAGAAGCCTGAGGTCTGTGGTCCTGTGCTGTCCGAGCCTTGGAGGGTCTGTGGTCCTGTGCTGTGTAAGCCTTGGAGAGTCTGTGCTAGTGTGCTCTCCGAGTCTTGTGGGGTCTCTGATACTGTGCTGTCCAAACCTTGGAGGGTCTGTGGTGCTCTGCTCTCAGACGTCCGAGGTCTGTGGTCCTGTGCTGTCTGAGCCTTGGAGGGTCTGTGGTGCTCTGCTCTCAGACGTCTGAGGTCTGTGGTCCTGTGCTGTCCGAGCCTTGGAGGGTCTGCAGTGCTCTGCTCTCAGAAGCCTGAGGTCTGTGATACTGTGCTCTCCGAGCCTTGCAGGGTCTGTGGTGCCCTGATCTCAGAAGCCTGAGGTCTGTGGTCCTGTGCTGTCCGAGCCTTGGAGGGTCTGTGGTCCTGTTCTGTGTAAACCTTGGAGAGTCTGTGCTAGTGTGCTCTCCGAGTCTTGTGGGGTCTCTGATACTGTGCTGTCCAAACCTTGGAGGGTCTGTAGTGCTCTACTCTCAGACGTCTGTGGTCCTGCGCTGTCTGAGCCTTGGAGGGTCTGTGGTGCTCTACTCTCAGACGTCTGAGGTCTGTTGTCCTGTGCTGTCTGAGCCTTGGAGGGTCTGCGGTGCTCTGCTCTCAGAAGCCTGAGGTCTGTGATACTGTGCTCTCCGAGCCTTGCAGGGTCTGTGGTGCCCTGATCTCAGAAGCCTGAGGTCTGTGGTCCTGTGCTGTCCGAGCCTTGGAGGGTCTGTGGTCCTGTGCTGTGTAAGCCTTGGAGAGTCTGTGCTAGTGTGCTCTCCGAGTCTTGTGGGGTCTCTGATACTGTGTTGTCCAAACCTTGGAGGGTCTGTGGTGCTCTGCTCTCAGACGTCCGAGGTCTGTGGTCCTGTGCTGTCTGAGCCTTGGAGGGTCTGTGGTGCTCTGCTCTCAGACATCTGAGGTCTGTGGTCCTGTGCTGTCCGAGCCTTGGAGGGTTTGCGGTGCTCTGCTGTCAGAAGCCTGAGGTCTGTGATACTGTGCTCTCCGAGCCTTGCAGGGTCTGTGGTGCCCTGATCTCAGAAGCCTGAGGTCTGTGGTCCTGTGCTGTCCGAGCCTTGGAGGGTCTGTGGTCCTGTGCTGTGTAAGCCTTGGAGAGTCTGTGCTAGTGTGCTCTCCGAGTCTTGTGGGGTCTCTGATACTGTGCTGTCCAAACCTTGGAGGGTCTGTGGTGCTCTGCTCTCAGACGTCTGAGGTCTGTGGTCCTGTGCTGTCTGAGCCTTGGAGGGTCTGTGGTGCTCTACTCTCAGACGTCTGTGGTCCTGCGCTGTCTGAGCCTTGGAGGGTCTGTGGTGCTCTACTCTCAGACGTCTGAGGTCTGTTGTCCTGTGCTGTCTGAGCCTTGGAGGGTCTGCGGTGCTCTGCTCTCAGAAGCCTGAGGTCTGCGATACTGTGCTCTCCGAGCCTTGCAGGGTCTGTGGTGCCCTGATCTCAGAAGCCTGAGGTCTGTGGTCCTGTGCTGTCCGAGCCTTGGAGGGTCTGTGGTGCCCTGATCTCAGAAGCCTGAGGTCTGTGGTATTGTGCTGTCCGAGCCTTGGAGGGTCTGTGGTCCTGTGCTGGGTAAGCCTTGGAGAGTCTGTGCTAGTGTGCTCTCCGAGTCTTGTGGGGTCTCTGATACTGTGCTGTCCAAACCTTGGAGGGTCTGTGGTGCTCTGCTCTCAGACGTCTGTGGTCCTGCGCTGTCTGAGCCTTGGAGGGTCTGTGGTGTTCTGCTCTCAGAAGCCTGAGGTCTGTGATACTGTGCTCTCTGAGCCTTGCAGGGTCTGTGGTGCTCTGATCCCAGAAGCCTGAGATCTGTGGTACTGTGCCCTCCGAGCCTTGGAGGGCCTGTGGTACTGTGGTCCCAGGAACCCCTGAGTTTCCTATGACTTCCTATGAGAACTGATACATTTGTGGTACTCTGACCTGGCCCTCCTCTGGGGGTGTGGATAGTGTATAGATCCATAACTCAATGTGTATTTTACATTAGAGGATCCAACCACAGGTACCTCGGGGTCATGGCCAGAAACTTGTCTGATGTTATTATTGTTTACTAAATATACTTTATAAACACTATTGCCCCATTGGAGTTAACATCAGAAGATCTGTTGTATTGTACTCTAGAGAGCCCTCTAGTCTAGAGTGTTGTACTCATGTTGTACTGTACTCAAGAGAGCCCACTAGTCTAGAGTACTGTACTTAGTCATGCATCTGTTGTACTGTACTCTAGAGAGCCCACTAGTCTAGAGTACTGTACTCTAAAGAGCCCACTAGTCTAGAGTACTGTACTCATTCATGCATCTGTTGTACTGTACTCAAGAGAGACCACTATTCTAGAGTACTGTACTTAGTCATGCATCTGTTGTACTGTACTCTAGAGAGACCACTAGTCTTGAGTACTGTACTCGTTCATGCATCTGTTGTACTTCACTCAAGAGAGCCCACTAGTCTAGAGTACTGTACTCGTTCATGCATCTGTTGTACTGCACTCAAGAGAGCCCACTAGTCTAGAGTACTGTACTCGTTCATGCATCTGTTGTACTGCACTCAAGAGAGCTCGTTGGTGTAGAGTGTTGTCCTCTAGGTAATCATGAGTGTCTAGTTACTGTGCTCTAGACACCCCATGGGTCTGTTGTCCTGAACTCGAGAGAGCTTATGGTCTAGAGTACCGTACTCTAGTTAATCATGAGTGTCTAGTTACTGTGCTCTAGACACTCCACGGGTCTGTTGTACTGCACTCGAGAGAGCGTATGTTCTAGAGTACCGTACTCTAGTTAATCATGAGTGTCTAGTTACTATGCTCTAGACACCCCACGCGTCTGTTGTACTGCACTCGAGAGAGCGTATGGTCTAGAGTACCGTACTCTAGTTAATCATGAGTGTCTAGTTACTGTGCTCTAGACACTCCATGGGTCTGTTGTTCTGAACTCAAGGGAGCTTATGGTCTAGAGTATTGTACTCTAGTTAATCATGAGTCTGTTGTTACTGTGCTCAAGACACCCCATGGGTCTGTTGTACTGAACTCAATAGAGCTTATGGTCTAGAGTATTGTACTCTAGGTAATCATGAGTCTGTTGTTAATGTGCTCAAAACACCCCATGGGTCTGTTGTACTGAACTCAAGAGAGCTTATGGTCTAGAGTATTGTACTCTAGGTAATCATGAGTGTCTAGGTACTGTGCTCTAGACACTCCACAGGTCTGTTGTACTGCACTCAAGAGAGCCTATGGTCTGGAGTACTGTACTCTAGTTAATCATGAGTCTGTTGTTACTGTGCTCAAGACACTCCATGGGTCTGTCGTACTGCACACAAGAGAGCTTGTTGGTGTAGAGCGCTGTACTCTAGGTAATCATGAGTCTGTTGTTACTGTGCTCTAGACACTCCACAGGTCTGTTGTACTGAACTCAAGAGAGCCCACTAGTCTAGAGTACTGTACTCATTCATGCATCTGTTGTACTGAACTCTAGAGAGCTTGTTTGTGTAGAGCGCTGTACTCTAGTTAATCATGAGTCTGGTGTTATTGTGCACTAGACACCCCACGGGTCTGTTGTACTGTACTCAAGAGAGCCCACTAGTCTAGGTACTGTACCCATTCATGAGTCTGTTGTACTGCACCCAAGACAGCTCGTTGGTGTACAGTGCTGTACACTAGGTAATCATGAGTGTCTAGTTACTGTGCTCCAGAGCATCCATGGGTCTATTGTACTTTACTCAAGAGCACCCAGGGGTCTAGAGTACTGTACACTAGCTATATATGAGTATGTTGTACTGCACCCAAGAGGGTTTGTGGTCTAGAGTACTGTACTCTAGTTAATCATGAGTGTCTAGTTACTGTGCTCTAGACACTCCATGGGTCTGTTGTACTGTACTCAAGAGACCTTATGGTCTAGAGTACCGTACTCTAGTTAATCATGAGTGTCTAGTTACTGTGCTCTAGACACCCCATGGGTCTGTAGTACTGCACTCGAGAGAGCATATGTTCTAGAGTACCGTACTGTAGGTAATTATGAGTATCTAGGTACTGTGCTCTGGACACCCCATGGGTCTGTTGTACTGTACTCAAGAGAGCGTTTGGTCTAGAGTACCGTACTCTAGTTAATCATGAGTGTCTAGGTACTGTGCTCTAGACACCCCATTGGTCTGTTGTACTGTACTCAGGAGAGCGTTTGGTCTAGAGTACCGTACTCTAGTTAATCATGAGTGTCTAGGTACTGTGCTCTAGACACCCCATGGGTCTGTTGTACTGCATTCAAGAGAGCTTACGGTCTAGCGTACTGTACTTTAGGTAATCACAAATCTGTAGTTACTGTGCTCTAGACATCCCACGGGTCTGTTGTACTGCACTCAAGAGAGCCCACTAGTCTAGAGTACTGTACTCATTCATGCATCTGTTGTACTGAACTCTAGAGAGCTTGTTGGTGTAGAGCGCTGTACACAAGGTAATCATGAGTCTTTTGTTTCTGTGCTCCAGAGCATCCATGGGTCTGTTGTACTTTACTCAAGAGCACCCAGGGGTCTAGAGTACTGTACACTAGCTATACATGAGTATGTTGTACTGCACCCAAGAGGGTTTGTGGACTAGAGTACTGTACTCTAGTTAATCATGAGTGTCTAGTTACTGTGCTCTAGACACCCCATGGGTCTATTGTACTGCACTCGAGAGAGCTTATGGTCTAGAGTACTGTACTCTAGTTAATCATGAGTGTCTAGTTACTGTGCTCAAGACACCCCATGGGTCTATTGTACTGCACTCGAGAGAGCTTATGGTCTAGAGTACTGTACTCTAGTTAATCATGAGTGTCTAGTTACTGTGCTCAAGACACCCCATGGATCTGTTGTACTGCACTCGAGAGAGCTTATGGTCTAGAGTACCGTACTCTAGTTAATCATGAGTTTCTAGTTACTGTGCTCAAGACAAGACACCCCATGGGTCTATTCTACTGCACTTGAGAGAGTGTATGTTCTAGAGTACCGTACTCTAGGTAATTATGAGTATCTAGGTACTTTGCTCTAGACACCCCATGGGTCTGTTGTACTGTACTCAAGACAGCATATGGTCTAGAGTACCGTACTCTAGTTAATCATGAGTGTCTAGGTACTGTGCTCTAGACACCCCATGGGTCTGTTGTACTGCACTGAAGAGAGCTTACGGTCTAGCGTACTGTACTTTAGGTAATCACGAGTCTGTAGTTACTGTGCTCTAGACACCCCGCGGGTCTGTTGTACTGAACTCAAGAGAGCTTATGGTTTAGAGTTCTGTACTAGAGTTAATCATGAGTGTCTAGGTACTGTGTTCTAGACACACCATGGGTCTGTTGTACTGTACTCAAGAGAGCTTATGGTCTAGAGTTCTGTACTTGGGTTAATCATGAGTGTCTAGTTACTGTGCTCTAGACACCCCATGAGTCTGTTGTAGTGTACTCAAGAGAGTTTATGGTCTAGAGTTCTGTACTTGGGTTAATCATGAGTGTCTAGGTACTGTGCTCTAGACACCCCATGGGTCTGTTGTACTGCACTGAAGAGAGCTTACGGTCTAGCGTACTGTACTTTAAGTAATCACGAGTCTGTAGTTACTGTGCTCTAGACACCCCACGGGTCTGTTGTACTGAACTCAAGAGAGCTTATGGTTTAGAGTTCTGTACTCGAGTTAATCATGAGTGTCTAGGTACTGTGTTCTAGACACACCATGGGTCTGTTGTACTGTACTCAAGAGAGCTTATGGTCTAGAGTTCTGTACTTGGGTTAATCATGAGTGTCTAGGTACTGTGTTCTAGACACACCATGGGTCTGTTGTACTGTACTCAAGAGAGCATATGGTCTAGAGTACCGTACTCTAGTTAATCATGAGTGTCTAGGTACTGTGCTCTAGACACCCCACGGGTCTGTTGTACTGAACTCAAGAGAGCTTATGGTTTAGAGTTCTGTACTCGAGTTAATCATGAGTGTCTAGGTACTGTGTTCTAGACACACCATGGGTCTGTTGTACTGTACTCAAGAGAGCTTATGGTCTAGAGTTCTGTACTTGGGTTAATCATGAGTGTCTAGTTACTGTGCTCTAGACACCCCATGGGTCTGTTGTACTGTACTCAAGAGAGCTTATGGTCTAGAGTACCGTACTCTAGTTAATCATGAGTGTCTAGGTACTGTGCTCTAGACACTCCGCGGGTCTGTTGTACTGAACTCAAGAGAGCTTATGGTCTAGAGTTCTGTACTTGGGTTAATCATGAGTGTCTAGTTACTGTGCTCTAGACACCCCATGAGTCTGTTGTACTGCACTCAAGAGAGCTTATGGTCTCGAGTACCGTACTCTAGTTAATCATGAGTCTGGTGTTTCTGTGCTCTTGAGAATCCATGGGCCTGGTGCACTTTACTCAACAGATCCGGATGGTCTAGTGTGTTGTACTCTAGGTAACAATGAGTCTGCTGTTTCTGTGCTCTACAGCATCTATGGGGCTGTTGTACTTTTCTCAAGAGAGCTTGTTGGTGTAGAGTACTTTATTTAATCATGAGTGTGTAGTTACTGTACTCTAGAGAACACGTGTCCGTTGTGCTGGACTCAACGGAGCCGTTGGTGTAGAGTGCTGTACTCTAGTTAATCATGAGACTATTACTACTGTCTTCTAGAGAATCAATGGGTCTGCTTTACTTTACCCAACAGATCCTGCTGGTCTGGAGTACTGTAAGCCAATCATGAGTCTGTTGTTACTGTGCTCTAGAGAATCCATGGGTCCGTTGTACTTTACTCAAGGAAGGCCTTTGGTCTGGAGTACAGTCCTATAGTTACTCGTGAATGTGTTGTTACTGAGCTCTAGAGAATCCATGAGTCTGTTGTACTTTACTCAAGAGAGCCCATTGGTCGAGAGTACGGAACTCAAATTAATCATGAGTCTGGTGCTACTGTGCTCTAGACAACCCATGGGCCTGTTATACTGCACTCAAGAAACCTCATCCAGGTAAAGTATGCTTGTCCAGGCATAATGAGGTCGTGGAGAACCCACAGACTTCAAGGAAACTCTTGGATGCGCGGCATGGATTAAGACAGATGTATTCGGCCACTACATTTGAGATTCAATTTCTCTGTGAACAGAATTAGAAACAGGAAAGCACACTTTCAAATCTTATGGCTATGCTTCATTGCTTAATTTGTAAATAAAAATGTGCTGGTGCCCAAAGCTCTCCTCTGTAACACATGGCTGCTGCAAATAAATGCGTGAGCACATAATACTGTGGCAGCATAATCCTACAGCCATCTCGGGCCTCTTCAATCCATTTACAGCCACTCCCTGCCCCTTCAGCTCACTCTTGCAGCTTTCTCCCTTTGTAGCGCTTATTCGTTTTGCTCTTCCTCCGTATTTCCCATATGGGTCTTTTGCTCACAGTAAGTGCCTGATGCAGAAAAATAAGTGCCAGCCCTCAAAATTAAGTGTCGGTGCCCCCCAACGGAACCACCGGCTCAAATTAAGCACTGCTACGCCTATAAATATGTATGTGTAGCGTGAGTTTGATTTTAGGTGAGTTAAGTGTACTTATTTAACTTTATGGTCTAATATAAGGGCCTGATCAAGAGTGCGTAGGTTAATTCTGACCCATGCGTAAAACACTGTTAACGCATTGATCAGAATTACAACTTTGAAGGTATTTAACGCATCCAATAATTACTGATGTGTTAAATTCCTCGATCTTTGTTAATTTTCGGCACGTCAAACCTGCCGAAATTTAAGGGAAAAGCCTCCGCGGATATTGGTACGTTAAACACCAAAATCTGCTTGTTTATTCCCCCAATAAATTGAAATAAGTGCTATTCATTGCACCCAAAAAAAAAACGCACCCCGTGGTATGGTTGTCTATCAGATTCTATCAATAGAGCCCAAACCTGTAGTCGGGCCCCTTGTTGTGAATAACCGAACACACAGCACTGAAGGTCGGAGTTCAATGGGAGCGATAGGGGGTGACCTTACGGAGCCCGAATTTCACAAAAATATAACTTCAAATCCTGGGCCCCTCTTCGCCAGATTGTGTGACCCAAGGCATCCAGCTTTAGTGCGCTACGTATCAATTATCTCAACCAACCAATTTGAAAGGATATTGAAATGATCCAGTCCAAGGAATGCACAACACAGAACCCTGATTTGTTAATATAAAATAATCTTGCCTCATATTTAATAACAATATAGGCCATCTATAGAAAGAACAGGAAAAACTGACACATCTTCGTGATTCCTGGCAAAACGGCATCAGGGCATCGGAGTGTTCTTGAATGTGTCACATTTTATCTTTTTCATGATATCATAAAAATTATAAATAACGTTTAATTCGGTTCAAAATCACAGTTTTGTAAATCCGACTTCCGTGTCTTTATTAATCAGGCTAGAGACAGCTTCATCCGCCGCGATCTGCCTTTATGCTAACATTATTGGCGAGATCGATGCTCCGCCGGGCACGGAATGAATCATCACGTAAGGACGTCCAGTGCGTCATGAAGATGGCGCCATGTCAGCAGACTGACCATGTCTGCAGCCTGCTTCACTCACTCCTGGTGTGTCCACACCACAGGCACTGAACACTGGCCTGGCACACACCATGCAGGGACCCCCTCCTTCAGTTTGGGCAGCAGACATCACCTGCAGGCTAGCTCAGCAGGATTAGAGCAGAGCTTCTGGCAGTCTGAGGGAGTGACCTGTGTCTAACAAAGGCTGCACACGTCCTCAGCACTGCAAACACAAGCACCCCTGGCCTGGACCAGTCTAGTGCCTCGGTGACACCCTGGGAAAGGGAGCTGGTAATACTCCACAGACCTGCTCCACTCATGACCAGTACTTCCATGCCAGGGCTGTAGGCAAAATAGAAATATGCCTGTTGGAGCACTCCTCATTAAAGGGATCCGACCTGCAACGCTGAAGGATTAAACATCCGGCTGGGGTGGGCGTGTAAGAGACGCCTCATGGTGGGAAGTGCAACACTTTGCACCCCTGACATAACCCAAAATGATGGCCCCTCACCCTGCAGACTGTGGTGGGACCCCTAAGTCTTACATATCTCACAAATATTCATTGACCTTTGCTTTAAAGGGGCTGCCTGGAGGGTTGTGGGTCCCCCTGTGCCCCAGGCCCTGCAGGGGCCTGCATTTGGTCCCTGCTTTGGGCATGAATCAAAAGTGGGAGAAAATGAGAAGTTACGACCAGAGCTGCAGACTTTGGAGCTGGGGAACCAGGTTCGAGTCTCAGCGTCGGGCTCAACGTCCTGTGATTCTGGGCAAATCCCTTAATCTGCTGTGCCTGGAAAAACAAATGAATGTGTCCTTGTGGAATGCAACTGGTGCTTATGTAAAACACTTCAATTCCTTCTGCTCTGCTGGTGGTTAGTGGGGGGGGAATAGGGAGTGGGTCAGTGTTCACAAGTCAGATCCCCCCTCACTCTGCCCCTCACAGAGGTCCTGGGAGGTAATGTGAGGGTGCAATGGGGGAAAGAAACAATGGAAGGGAGAACTTTGAGAAACTAACACCCTGTTGCAGTACCCCCTACTTTTTGCCTAGTTTCTGGATGCAACTTGGACTGGAGTGCACTAGAATTCTGCTAACCAGGTCCTCAGTGCCAGTGTTCGTTCCCTAAAATTGCAAACATTTTTATACAATTGGCAACCCCTTTAGCTGCCACTATAAGTCCCTAGTCAATGGTACTTAGGTACCAAGGGCATGGGATACTAAGGGTAGGCCCTTGAGGGCAAAAGCATAGATTGTGCCACCCTCAGGGACCATGCATTCAAGTGCACCCAGCACTGCCACTGCAGGGTGAGTGTCCTGGGGCAATCCTAAAATCAAACTTCACATGGCACACAGCCTGTATGCCCTGTCCACTACACGCTGCATGAAATATAGACAGGTCACCCCTCTGACAGGCCTTCCAGCCGTAGGGCAGGGTGCACTATAATGCATGCACGGGCATAGATGCATGAGCAATATGCCCCCATTGTGTCCTTTCCAAACCTGGGACATAATAAGTGTACAGAGCAGCCATTTTAAGTACATGTGCTGGACACTGGTCAGTACGAGTTTCACAGCTACATGATGGCCACTCTGAACCCTGGGATGTTTGGTATCAAACAATTCAGAATGAAAAATTCAAACTAGTACCAGTACTGGATTTATTGCAAAATGTACCCAGGGGCCACTTTAGAGGTAACCCTGCAAATCTACCTAACCCTGGCATGGCTGCTGGCTGGTCACAACAAGCCTGCCACCACCAAACAAGATTCTGGAACCCTGGGGTGAGAGATCCTGCTCTCAGGGTCACAGAACAAAGCCCTTGACATCAACAGCCAATGAGACACCATACTGTCAATGACATCAACATACAATGAGATAAAATACTGTCAATGACATCAACAGCCAATACAACACCATACTGTCATCACCGATATCAACAGCCAATGAGATACCATACTGTCAAAGATGTCAACAGCCAATGAGATACCATACTGTCATCACCAACACCAACAGCCAATGAGATACCATACTGTCAGTGACAGCAACAGTCTATGAGATACCATACTGTCAATGACATCAACAGCCAATGAGATACCATACTGTCATCACCGACACCAACATCCAATGAGATACCATACTGTCAATGACATCAACAGCCAATGAGATGTCACACTGTCAATGACATCAACAGCCAATGAGATACCATACCCATACCGTCAATGACATCAACAGCCAACGATACACCATACAGTGATCACTGACTGCTGATGACATACCATATTGTAATTAACAACACCAACACCCAATATTACATCATACTGTTCTCACCAACACCAACAGCCAGTGAGATGCAGTACTGCACCATACATCAGCAACTGTCGTCACCAACCCCACCAACATCTGAGATGCTTTAGTGTACCATGAATCAGCAGCTGGTGAGATACCATACTGTCAAAGACATCAACAGCCAATTAGATCCCATACTGTCAATGACATCAAAAGTCAATCAAATTAAATCAAATCTTGGCTTATAAAGCACAACTACTCACCCGTAAGCATCTCAAGGCGCTAACGGGGTTGTCCTCTGAGCTTCAGTGGAAGAGCCAGGTTTTAAGGTCCTTCCTGAATGGGGGTAGTGATGGTGACTGCCTGAGGTGCAGGGGCAGGGTGTTCCAGCTCTTTGCCATGAGGTAGGTCAAGGATCTCCCACCAGCCAAGGTCTTCCGAATGCAGAGTATAGTGGCTAGTGCTTGTTAGGCAGAGCGGAGGGGTCTGGTGGGGGAGTAGAAGGTGATGCAGTGGTTGAGGTACGCGGGTCCTAGGTTGTGGAGGTACGCGGGTCCTAGGTTGTGGAGGGTCCTGTAGGCGTGGACGAGGAGCTAGAAGTTAATTTTCTTCTCAATGCTTTCTCATCACTGACACCAACAGTCAATGAGATACCATACTGTCAATGACATCAGCAGCCAATGAGATACCATACTGTCAATGACATCAGCAGCTAATGAGATTCCATACTGTCAATGACATCAGCAGCCAATGAGATACCATACTGTCATCACCAACACCAACAGATGATGAGATACCATACTGTCAGTGACATCAACAGCCAATGAGATACCATACTGTCAATGACATCAACAGCCAATGAGACACCATACCGTCAATGACGTCAACAGCCAAAGAGCTATCATACTGTCATCACCAACAGATGATGAGATACCATACTGTCAGTGACATCAATAGCCAATGAGATACAATACTGTCAATGACAGCAGCAGCCAATGAGATACCATACTGTCAATGACATCAACAGCTAATGAGATACCATACTGTCAATGACATCAGCAGCCAATGAGATACCATACTGTCATCACCAACACCAGCAGATGATGAGATACCATACTGTCAATGACATCAACAGCCAATGAGATATCATATTGTCGATGACATCAACAGCCAGTGAGACACTATACCGTCAATGACATCAACAGCCAGTGAGACACCATACTGTCATCACCGACACCAACAGCCGATGAGATACCATACTGTCAATGACATCAACAGCCAATGAGATCAGATACTGTCAATGACATCAACAGCCAATGAGACATCATACTGTAATCACCGACACCAACAGCCAATGAGATACCATACTTTCAATGACATCAACAGCCAATGAAACACCATACTGTCAATGACATCAACAGCCAACGAGATACCATACTGTGAATGACATCAACAGCCAATGAGATAAAATACTGTCAATGACATCAACAGCCAATGAAACACTATACTGTCATCACCAACACCTACAGCCAATGAGATACCATACTGTCAATGACATCAACAGCCAATGAAACACCATACTGTTAATGACATCAACAGCCAACGAGATACCATACTGTTATTGACATCAACAGCCAATGAGAAAAAATACTGTCAGTGACATCAATAGCCAATGAAATACCATACTGTCATCACCGACACCAAAAGCCAATGAGACACCATACTGTCAATGATGTAAACAGCAATGAGACACCATACTGTCATCACCGACACCAACAGCCAATGAGATACCATACTGTCAATGACATCAACAGCCAATGAAACACCATACTGTCAATGACATCAACAGCCTACGAGATACCATACTGTGAATGATATCAACAGCCAATGTGATAAAATACTATCAGTGACATCAATAGCCAATGAAATACCATACTGTCATCACCGACGCCAACAGCCAATGAGACACCATACTGTCAATGATGTAAACAGCCAATGAGACACCATACTGTCATCACCGACACCAACAGCTGATGAGATACCATACTGTCAATGACATCAACAGCCAATGAGATACCATACCATCAATGACATCAACAGCAAGTGAGATACCATACCATCAATGACATCAACAGTTGATGAGATGCCATACTGCCAGCACCGACATCAACAGTCGATGAGATACCATACGGTCAATGACTTCAATAGCTAATTGTTGGAGGCTGCCTCTCAATATAGAGTGCAAAAACGATGTACACTGTGCAGAGAGTCTTGACAACCACACCTTGGTATCCAGTAGCAAAAACAGATCACCTAATGCTCTATTTTTGTGGTAGCTTGGTCAAGCAGTTAGGCTAATTCAGGAGATGTGCTAAGCATTTGTGTGTTCAGAGTATCAATAAATGTGGACACACACTTAAAATAATTATTTTTAAGATCAAGATATTTAAAATCGGGTAAGTACTTTTTAAGTTATGATTTCTCAAAGTTTAGAAAATGTTCTGTTCTGTGTGTAATTACGCACCATAGGAATCAATGGGAGAAAACTTTAAAAATGCATGTAAAATCAGGCAATGTGTTTACCAATGTCTCCTTTTGCTTTGAGGTCGAGGTAGTCAAGAAGTCTAGTGGGCCAGCTGGAGGAGTTTGGGTGGCTGCACGTTTTGGTGGGAAGAGCTGCTGAAACGTCGGTGAGCTGGTGCGCCACAGAGGAGACCACTTGGAAATGCACTGCACAGAGGGACTTGGAGGTAAGTTTGGTGGAGCCTGTTGGAGGGTGGAGGTTGCAAGGGGTTAGGAGTCTCTAGAGCACAGCTGGTTTTCCAATGCAGGGGTCACGGAGGACGGGTGCATAGCAGATAGGTGAGTCAAAGGTCGTGCATCAAGGAGACTTCGGAGCCAGAGGCAGGTCAATTTGAGGGTGTATTGCAGATCAGCAGGGCCACTCTGGGGGACGGACCATGAGTGTCCTGAAGTCCCTCATCTGGTGCTTGCTTCTGATCCTTGTAGAGTCCATCATGGACTTCTCTTCTGGGTGTCTGATGTTGGGGGTCCAGTACCCCCAAGCCTTTGCACGGTTCAGCCACTGGATGTGGCAGTGGCTCCAAACTTGGCACACTTTCAGCGTTTGTCCTCTGGGTTCATTGGATTGAATTTAGTCTGGCTGGCTGGTCCAGTTCGTTGGTCAGCAGCTGGTCAGTGAACTGGACTTCATTGGATCTTGCTTGTAGGTTGCAGACAGTGATGCATTCACTCTGGAGAGAGGTTATTGGCAATTTTTAGAAGGTTGGAGGTCCTCTAGGGTTTCTTAGAGTCTGTCCGAAATCCAGTCGACCCTTCAGGGGCGAGAGTCGACACCTGGGTGCACAAGGCGGGGTTTGTCGCCTTTTTCATCTCGTAGCGGGGCTTCTGTTCTTGGGCCTTGGGTCTTCTTTGTCACTGGCCTTCTTGTGTCCGTCAAATCTGATCTGCAGGTCTAGGGATGCCGACTAAATACTGCATTTAGTGGGTGTTTAGGGGAGCATTTAGTAGTGGCCAATGGGCCATCTACCTTAGGGTGGCTACGCCCACTATGTGACCACTTCTTGTGGGGAGAGTCACATCCCTAACCCTGATTGGCTATTTTCTTACCATGCAAGATGGAGGAAAATTAAATGGAAAGTACACCTTGCCTACTACAACAGAGGGGTAGTGCAGGCAGAGGGTGGCCCCTCTTCCTAGTCTATGTACATTTTCCTGCCATTGCTCCCGCAAAAAGTGGGAGTTTGCAATGGGGACGACCATCTGCAACTAGCATCAGGGCTAGGGGTTCGAGTTTCCAAGGCAGAAAGTCCTTTGAAGCTCGCAAGCATGGCAGTGCACAATCCTGGTGGAGGAGGTATAACACCTCTGCCGAGGAAGGGCTTTGTTTTCTGGACCCAGGGATCCAGAATCTTGTCTGGTGGTGGTAGGCTGGATGGGACTGGCCAGCAACTATACCAGGGTTAGCTAGCCTTTGCAGGAGCACCTCTAAGGTGGCCCCTGGGTACATTTTGCAATAAATCTAATACTGGTACAAGTTTGGATTTGTTGTTCTGAGTTGTTTGATACCAAACAATCCGGTGTTCAGAGTGGCCATCATGTAGCTGTGAAACTCATACTGACCAGTGTCCAGCATATGTATTTAAAATGGCTGCTCTGTACACTTACTATATCCCTGGTTTGGCAAGGGCACAGTAGGGGCATATTGCTCATGCACCTAAGTCCACACATGCATTATAGTGCACCCTGCCTTAGGGCTGGAGTGTGTACTAGACAGGTCACATGTCAAGTTTGCATTTTAGGACTGCAACAGGACACTCAGCCTGCAGTGGTAGTGCTGGGTGCACTTTGATGCAGGATCCCAGAGGGTGGCACAATCTGAGATGCTGCCCTCAGGGGCCTACCCTTAGTACCCTATGTCCTAG
Organism: Pleurodeles waltl; assembly: GCF_031143425.1. Taxonomy (NCBI): domain Eukaryota; kingdom Metazoa; phylum Chordata; class Amphibia; order Caudata; family Salamandridae; genus Pleurodeles; species Pleurodeles waltl. Next base: position 1,004,008,305 of record NC_090450.1, on the reverse strand, counting down.
GTATCTAAGTACCATTTACTAGGAACTTATAGTGGCAGCTATGGGTGTTGCCGATTGTGACAATATTTTTATCCATTTTATGGAAACAACACTGGCACTGGGGACCAGTTTAACAGGTACCTGGTGCATTCCAGTACAAGTTGCATTCAGAAAAAAAGATGCAAAAAGTGTGTGTGGGGGGGGGGGATTACTGCAACAAGGGGTCAGTTTTCCACACCAATGAGACACCCTACTGTCATCAAGAGCACATGCGTCCATTCAGCACTCATACTGTTGTCTATGGCACCATTAGTGAGTGTGGTATCACACTGTCACCGATAGCACCAGCACAGATGAGATACAAAACAGTTGCCAAAGGCATCTGGAGTCAAACAAGATATCATAAACTCACCAACAGCACCAGCAATTAAAATATAATACGATCACCAACAGCAGCCAATAGGATGAAGTGCTGTTGTTAAAGGCCCCAGTGGTGATAGTGGACCATTTAGTGGTGAACTGCAGTCAAGAGGGTAACATCAGTGGGACACGGAGGAGGCGGGGGTGATGGACTGAAGGCATACACCTAGCTAGAGCTAAGTGGGAAGAAACAATTGGCATCATGTATTTAAGACCCCCTTCTTTCCCCTCCTCCTGGTTGGTAGGGCAATCAGATAGGCTCGTTAATGGTAACAATAGGTTAGTCATCATGAGAAGTTCACTCACTGAAACCTTAAAGCCTTGAGTGATCATTGTTGAGTGAGACTGTCAGTGGCATCCCATCCACAGCATCTTTTCAGAAGCTGCCTCTGCTACTGGTACAATCTGAGTACGACCCCAATCACCCCCTCCTTCAGTCAGTCGCACAACCACCCACTCTCTCTTGGGCTGCATGAAAACACAGGGCGCTCTGCCAAACGCTCAGAGCCAGCTCATCGTTTAAGAATATCTGTGTGCTCACAGACAAGGCACCAGCTCGATAGAACTCCAGAGGAAAGCACCACTGAGAACCCAAAATAATACCCAAAGGCAAGCATGTGGTCCAACAGAATCCTATATACCAGGGATCCTCCGATGGAAGCCTGTAGACAAGAGCCATCAGTGACGACAGCCTACAGGCAAGAGCCTTCTACAATGACACCCCATAGGCAAAAGCCTTCTACAATGACACCCCACAGACTGGAGCATTCTGCAATGACACCCATACACAAGTGCCTTCTGCATAGACAACCTACAGACAAGAACCTTCTACAATGGCACCCCATAGACAACAGCCTTCTACAATGACACCCCACAGACAGGAGCCTTCTACAATGAAACCCCATAGACAACAGCCTTCTACAATGACACCCCGCAGACTGGAGCATTCTGCAATGACACCCATACACAAGTGCCTTCTGCATAGACACCTTACAGACAAGTGTCTTTCACAATGACACCACACAGACTGGAGCCTTCTGCAATGACACCCTACAGTCAAAATCCTCCTACAATGACACCCTACAGACAGGCACCTTCTACAATGACACCCTGTAGACAAGCACCTTCTACAATTACACCCCATAGGCAAAAGCCTTCTACAATGACACCCCACAGACTGGAGTCTTCTGCAATGCAACCCATACACAAGTGCCTTCTGCATAGACACGCTACAGACACGTGTCTTCCACAATGACAGCCCACAGACAAGAGCCTTCTGCAATTACACCCCACAGACTGGAGCCTTCTACAATGAAACCCCATAGGCAAAAGCCTTCTACAATGACACCCCACAGATTGTAGCCTTCTGCAATGCAACCCATACACAAGAGCCTTCTGCATAGACACCCTACAAACAAGAGCCTTCTAAAGTGACACCCCACAGACAAGAGCCTTCTGCAATGACACCCCACAGACTGGAGCCTTCTACAATGAAACCCCTTAGGCAAAAGCCTTCTACAATGACACCCCACAGACTGGAGCCTTCTGCAATGCAACCCATACACAAGAGCCTTCTGCATAGACACCTTACAGACAAGTGTCTTTCACAATGACACCACACAGACTGGAGCCTTCTGCAATGACACCCTACAGACAGGCGCCTTCTACAATGACACCCCGTAGACAAGCACCTTCTACAATGACACCCCATAGGCAAAAGCCTTCTACAATGACACCACACAGCCTTCTGCAATGACACCCCACAGACTGGAGCCCTCTACAATGACAGCCCACAGACTGGAGCCTTCTGCAATGCAACCCATACACAAGTGCCTTCCCCATAGACACCCTAAAGACACGTGTCTTCCACAATGAGAGCCCACAGACAAAAGCCTTCTGCAATAACAGCCCACAGACAAGAGCCTTCTACAATGACACCCCATACATAAGAGCCTTCTGCAATGACACCCCACAGACAAGAGCCTTCTACAATAACACCCCATACACAAGAGCCTTCTGCAATGACACCCACAGACAAGAGCCTTCTACAATAACACCCCATACACAAGAGCCTTCTGCAATGACACCCCACAGTCAAGAGCCTTCTGCAATGACACCCCATACACAAGAGCCTTCTGCAATGACACCCCACAGACAAGAGCCTTCTGCAATGACACCCCATACACAAGAGCCTTCTGCAATGACACCCTACAGTCAAGAGCCTTCTGCAATGACACCCCATACACAAGAGCCTTCTGCAATGACACCCCATACACAAGAGCCTTCTGCTAGACACCACACAGACTGGAGCCTTCTGCAATGACACCCTACAGACAGGCGCCTTCTACAATGACACCCTGTAGACAAGCACCTTCTACAATGACACCCTATAGGCAAAAGCCTTCTACAATGACACCCCACAGACTGGAGCCCTCTACAATGACAGCCCACAGACTGGAGCCTTCTGCAATGCAACCCATACACAAGTGCCTTCCCCATAGACACCCTAAAGACATGTGTCTTCCACAATGAGAGCCCACAGACAAAAGCCTTCTGCAATAACAGCCCACAGACAAGAGCCTTCTACAATGACACCCCATACATAAGAGCCTTCTGCAATGACACCCCACAGACAAGAGCCTTCTACAATAACACCCCATACACAAGAGCCTTCTGCAATGACACCCACAGACAAGAGCCTTCTACAATAACACCCCATACACAAGAGCCTTCTGCAATGACACCCCACAGTCAAGAGTCTTCTGCAATGACACCCCATACACAAGAGCCTTCTTCAATGACACCCACAGACAAGAGCCTTCTGCAATGACACCCCACAGACAAGAGCCTTCTGCATAGACACCCCACAGACAAGAGCCTTCTGCAATGACACTCCATACACAAGAGCCTTCTGCATAGACACCCCACAGACAAGAGCCTTCTGCAATGACACCCCATAGGCAAAAGCCTTCTACGATCACACCCCTCGTAAAAGAGCCTTCTACAATGATACCCCATAGACAAGAGCCTTCTATAATGACACCCTACTACAGACAAGAACCTTCTACAATGACACCCCACAGACAAGAGCCTTCTGCAATGATACCCTATAGACAAGGGCCTTCTATAATGACACCCTACTACAGACAAGAAACCTTCTACAATGACACCCCACAAGCAAGAACGTTCTAAAATGACATCACATACACAACAACCTTCTGCAATGACACCATAATGACAAGACCATGCACAGATGAAACCTCTCAGACAAAAGCATCTCCTGCTGAAGACTCATAGACTGAGCACCCTGCAATGAAACCAACACCCTCTGATAAAAATCCTTGGAAAAATATATCTTTTCATGAAACTACATGGAGAAGCACATCTGTGTTCAAAAGCTCCATTGAGAAAAACATCCTCTTGAAAAACCCCATTGAAAATACACTCTTTGATGAAACCCTAAAGAGAAGATTATCCTGTGATAAAGTATCATCCTCCAGTGAAATCTGACAGGCTCCATAGTTATGAGTATCACCTGATGAAACCCCATAGACAAGAGCATTATCGGGTGAAACATCCCCGAAAGAGGCATCCTTTGGTGAAAGTCTGAAGAGGAGAGTATCCTTTGATAAAATACCATAGCCAAGAGCATCCTCCAGTGAAATCACGGAGTCAAGAGCATCCATCAATAAAACTACAGAGTCAAGAGCATCATCCAATGAAACCACAGAGTCAAGAACATCCTTCTGTGGAACGCCATAGACTAGAGCATTCTCCAATGAAACCACAGAGTCAAAAGCATCCTCCAATGAAACCACAGAGTCAAGTGCATCCTTCAGTGAAATGCCATAGATAAGAGATTCCTCCAATGAAACCACAGAGTCAAGAGCATTCGTCTGTGCAACTCCATAGACAAGAACATTCTCCAATGAAACCACAGAATCAACAGCACCCTCCAATGAAACTACGGTTGCAACAGCATTCTTCAATGAAACCACAGTTGAACACCATAGACAAGAGTATCCTCCAGTGAAACCACAGAGTCAAGAACATCCTTCATTGGAACGCCGTAGATAAGGACATCATCCAATGAAACCACAAAGTCAAGAGCATTCTCCAATTAAACCACAGAGTCAAGAGCATCCTTCAGTGGAACACCTTACACAAGAGCATCCTTTAAGGAAATCACTGAGTCAAAAGTTTCATCCAATAAAACCGCAGCGTCATGAGCATCCTCCAATAAAACCACAGAGTCAAGAGCATACTTCAATGGAACACCATAGACAAGAGCATCCTACAGTGAAACCACAGAGTTAAGAGCATCCTCCAATGAAACCACAGGGTCAAGAGCATCCTCCAATGAAACCACTGAGTCAAGAGCATCCTTCAAGGATCCCACTGAGTCAAGAGCATCCTCCAGTGAAACCACAGAGTAAAGCTCATCCTCCAATGAAACCACACAGTCAAGAGCATCCTTCAGTGGAACCCCATAGACAGAAGCATCATCCAGTGAAACCACAGAGTCAAGAGCATCCTCCAATGAAACCACAGAGTCAAGAACATGCTTCATTGGAACCCATAGACAAGGGCATCCTCCAATGAAACCACATAGTCAAGAGCATCCTTCTGTGGAATGCCAAAGACAAGAGCACTCTCCAGTGAAGCTTTACAGTCAGACCATCTCCTAACAAAACTATTGGACTAAAGCATGTTCTGATGAACCGTAATAGGCAACAGAAAACTATGATGAAACCCAATAGGAAATACCATCCACCAACAAAGGTACTAGACCAGAGAAGCTTCCAAGGGGATCTCTTACACCAGCATCCTTCAATATAACCCCATACAGAAGGGCATCCTTTGATTTAATACTTTAGATAGAGCATCTTCTAATGAAACCATAGTCTAGAGCATCCTTCAGTGAAGCCCCGTTGACACGATTTTCATCCAGTAGAGGTTTACAGACTATAGAATGTTGGGATGAATTCACACAGATAAGAGCATACTTTGACAACCCCCATTGATTAATGCGTCCTCTGGCCAACACCCATTGAAGAAACTCTTCTGAGATGAAACCCCACAGACAAGAGCATTCTACAACACCCCCTGAACCCCAATACACAAATGCAACTTTTGACCAATCTCTAAAGACAAGAGCACCCCTTGAAAAAACCTATTGGTTCCTTCCATGCCAGTTTATACAGAACATTATATTGGGAACACTGTAGTTCTGGGACTACAGAAGGGATCTGTACAAATAACCAACGTACCTAACATGAAGAGCGTTGGATGTCCATGTAGGTTCTGCTTCTGATGGCCTTGGCGTCCCCGGGGGCAATGCCCTTGGTGGTTGTGGTGGCAAAACACTCCTCCTGATACCAATACTCCAGGTGGTCTCCGTGCCGACGCCTATGATGCCCTGGGTGTCCCTTGCACTGTTGTTCTTGGTGGTGCCTTACCAATATCCAGGGTGTCCCTGTTCACAGTATTCTTGGAGGTCACACTTCCAGTACTCCTGGGATTCCTGGTGATACTGGTACATATCCTGGGTGGTGTCGATGCCTGGTGTGATGTTAATGCCCACCTGGGCACAATACCATGGTAGAGGTATTATTGTGCCGGTGAGGCAAGGCAGCATCAGCAGCCTTTGGGCCCTGAGCATGAAAGGCTGGGACTTGTCTGGAAATAATTCATTAGCTTGCTGCAGGGGCACCGAGCAGCCCAGCATCAGCAGCCGTGTGGCAGCCGCAGCCTATGGGACCTGCTCTCTGATGGCACTGCAGCTGGGTCTACAGTAGCTAGGGACTGGCTGATGGATGTTGCTCACATACACAGAAGACCTACTCCCCTGGTGGCGCTCAGGGATGCAAAAGACACTCGCCAGTGGCTTCCTGGCACCGTGCAGACTGGACCTCTGGCACCTAGAGACAGGCCCTGGACAGTCCTGAAGTCCGCTCACATCTGGCTGGCTGGCGGGTATGGACCAGCTCTCCTGTGGTCCCCTCGCACCTGCGGGCAGGCCCTGGAGATCACCTGTGGCTCTCTGGCAGCTATGGAGTGGCTCCCCTGCGGTGCTCCAGCACCTAGGGACAGGCCCTGGACAGTCCTGTATTCTGCTCACCTATGATTCTCTGGCAGGTATGGACCAGCTCTCTTGTGGTGCACCAGCACCGAGGGACAGGTTCTGGTGGTCACCTCCGGCACCAGTGGACAGACCTCTGCACAGATCCGCGATCCTCTCACTCACTGCGCTCCGGTGCCTAGGGACAGGTCCTAGTGGTCCCCTCTCCTCTCTGCCAGCTGTGCACCGGCTCTCCTGTGGTCCCCAGCTCCCAGGGACAGGCCCTGGAGATCACCTCTGGTCCCTGCCAGCTATGTACCGGATCTCCTGTGGTCCCCAGCTCCCAGGGACAGGTCCTGGTGGTCCCCTCTCCTCTCTGCCAGCTGTGCACCGGCTCTCCTGTGGTCCCCAGCTCCCAGGGACAGGCCCTGGAGATCACCTCTGGTCCCTGCCAGCTATGTACCGGATCTCCTGTGGTCCCCAGCTCCCAGGGACAGGTCCTGGTGGTCCCCTCTCCTCTCTGCCAGCTGTGCACCGGCTCTCCTGTGGTCCCCAGCTCCCAGGGACAGGCCCTGGAGATCACCTCTGGTCCCTGCCAGCTATGTACCGGATCTCCGGTGGTCCCCAGCTCCCAGGGACAGGTCCTGGTGGTCCCCTCTCCTCTCTGCCAGCTGTGCACCGGCTCTCCTCTGGTCCCCAGCTCCCAGGGACAGGCCCTGGAGATCACCTCTGGTCCCTGCCAGCTATGTACCGGATCTCCGGTGGTCCCCAGCTCCCAGGGACAGGTCCTGGTGGTCCCCTCTCCTCTCTGCCAGCTGTGCACCGGCTCTCCTGTGGTCCCCAGCTCCCAGGGACAGGCCCTGGAGATCACCTCTGGTCCCTGCCAGCTATGTACCGGATCGCCTGTGGTCCCCCAGCTCCCAGGGACAGACCCTTGAGATCACCTCCGGCACCAGTGGATAGGCCTCCGCACAGATCCGCGGTCCTCTCACTCACTGCGCTCGGGCGCGCTGGATGCGCACACAGATGGCCTGGCCCCCTCTTCAGGACACGCCTCTCCCACAGCCATGACCCCTCAAAGGGTTCCTGGAGAGTCTCCTAGGACAGGGAGCCACGCCGCCTGGGGGGCCCACGGACCGTGCCTTCTCCCGCTGGCAGCCCCCTCCGTGCCGCCCCCACATGCGGATCTCACAGGATCCCGCACCGGGTCAGAGCCAAGAGCCAATCCCTGCGCCAGCGGCTCGGCGCACTGCCTCCGCCTCCACCAATGGGGGCCGAGGAGCATCCGTGCAGAGGGGAATTAGGGGGGATTAAAGGCAGCATCCCCGGCTCTCGGGGCTTGTGAAGAAGAGTCTGCAGCAGGGCACTGCATGCAGTGCGTGACGCTGATGCCACGGGAACACTGAGTGTCACACGCAGTGCGTGACGCGGTGTTCGCAGGAGCACTGCAGGGACACACAGTGCAAGGCACCGCGGTCACAGGTGCACTGCAGAGACACACAGTGCAAGGCACCGCTGCCACCGATGCACTCCAGAGACACACGGGAGCACTGCAGGGATACACAGTGCAAGGTACTGCTGCCACCGATGCACTGCAGAAACACACAGGAGCACCGCAGGGATAAACAGTGCAAGGCACCAGTGTCACCGATGCACTGCAGACACACACAGGAGCCCTGCAGGGATACACAGTGCAAGGCACCGCTGTCACAGGTGCACTGCAGAGACACACAGGAGCACTGCTTGGATACACAGTGCAAGCTACCACTGTCACAGGTGCACTGCAGAGACACACAGGAACCCTGCAGGGATACACAGTACAAGGCCCCGCAGTCACAGGTGCACTGCAGAGATAAAGAGGAGCACTGCAAGGATACACAGTGCAAGGCACCCCTGTCACAGGTGCACTTCAGAAACATACAGGAGCACTGCAGGGACACACAGTGCAAGGCACCGCTGTCACCAATGCACTGCAGAGACACACAGGAGCCCTGCAGGGACACACACTGCAAGGCACCGCTGTCACCAATGCGCTGCAGAGATACAGAAACCCTGCAGGGATACACAGGGCAAGGCACCACTGTCACAGGTGCACTGTAGAGGCACACAGTGCTAGGCACCCCTGTCACCGATGCACCGCTAAGACACACAGGAGCCCTGCAGGGATAAACAGTGCAAGGCACCGCTGTCACAGGTGCACTGCAGAGACACACAGTGCAAGGCACCGCTGTCACCGATGCACTGCTGAGACACACAGGAGCACTGCAGGGATACACAGTGCAAGGCACCGCTGTCACAGGTGCACTGCAGAGACACACAGGAGCACTGCTTGGATACACAGTGCAAGCTACCACTGTCACAGGTGCACTGCAGAGACACACAGGAACCCTGCAGGGATACACAGTGCAAGGCCCCGCAGTCACAGGTGCACTACAGAGATAAAGAGGAGCACTGAAAGGATACACAGTGCAAGGCACCGCTGTCACCAATGCACTGCAGAGACACACAGGAGCCCTTCAGGGATACACAGTGCAAGGCACCTCTGTCACAGGTGCACTGCAAAAACACACAGGAGCACTGCAGGGACACACAGTGCAAGGCACCGCTGTCACCAATGCACTGCAGAGACACACAGGAGCCCTTCAGGGATACACAGTGCAAGGCACCTCTGTCACAGGTGCACTGCAGAGACACACAGGAACCGTGCAGGGATACACAGTGCAAGGCACCACTGTCACAGGTGCACTGCAGAGACACACAGTGCAAGGCACTGCTGTCACAGGTGCACTGCAGGGACACCACAGTGCAAGGCACCGCTGTCACAGGTACACTGCAGAGACACACAGTGCAAGGCACCGCTGCCACCGATGCACTGCTGAGACACACAGGAGCCCTGCAGGGATACACAGTGCAAGGCACCGCTGTCACAGGTGCACTGCAGAGACACACAGGAACATTGCAGGGATACACAGTGCAAGGCACCACTGTCACAAGTGCACTGCAGAGACACACAGTGCAAGGCACCGCTGCCACCGATGCACTGCTGAGACACACAGGAGCCCCGCAGGGATACACAGTGAAAGGCACCACTGTCACAGGTGCACTGCAGAGACACACAGGAGCACTGCTTGGATACACAGTGCAAGGCACCGCTGTCACAGGTGCACTGTAGAGACAAACAGTGCAAAGCACCCCTGTCACTGATGCACTGCTGAGACACACAGGAGTCCTGCAGGGATAAACAGTGCAAGGCACCGCTGTCACAGGTACACTGCAGAGACACACAGTGCAAGGCACCGTTGCCACCGATGCACTGCTGAGACACACAGGAGCCCTGCAGGGATACACAGTGCAAGGCACCGCTGTCACAGGTGCACTGCAGAGACACACAGGAACATTGCAGGGATACACAGTGCAAGGCACCACTGTCACAGGTGCACTGCAGAGACACAGAGGAGCCCCGCAGGGATACACAGTGAAAGGCACCACTGTCACAGGTGCACTGCAGAGACACACAGGAGCCCTTCAGGGATACACAGTGCAAGGCACCGCTGTCACAGGTACACTGCAGAGACACACAGTGCAAGGCACTGCTGCCACCGATGCACTGCTGAGACACACAGGAGCCCTGCAGGGATACACAGTGCAAGGCACCGCTGTCACAGGTGCACTGCAGAGACACACAGGAACATTGCAGGGATACACAGTGCAAGGCACCACTGTCACAGGTGCACTGCAGAGACACACAGGAGCCCTGCAGGGATACACAGTGAAAGGCACCACTGTCACAGGTGCACTGCAGAGACACACAGGTACACTGCAGGGATACACAGTGCAAGGCACCGCTGTCACAGGTGCACTGTAGAGACAAAGAGTGCAAAGCACCCCTGTCACTGATGCACTGCTGAGACACACAGGAGCCCTGCAGGGATAAACAGTGCAAGGCACTGCTGTCACAGGTGCACTGCAGAGACACACAGTGCAAGGCACCGCTGTCACCGATGCACTGCTGAGACACATAGGAGCACTGCAGGGATACACAGTGCAAGGCACCACTGTCAAAGGTGCACTGCAGAGACACACAGTGCAAGGCACTGCTGTCACCGATGCACTGCAGAGACACACAGGAGCACCTCAGGGATACACAGTGCAAGGCACTGCTGCCGCAGGTGCACTGCAGAGACACACAGGAGCCTTGCAGAGATACACAGAGCAAGGCACCACTGTCACAGGTACACTGCAGGGACACACAGTGTAAGGCACCGCTGTCACCGATGTACTGCAGGGACACACGGGAGCACTGCAGGGATACACAGTGCAAGGTACCGCTGCCACAGATGCACTGCAGAAACACACAGGAGCACCGCAGGGATAAACAGTGCAAGGCACCAGTGTCACCGATGCACTGCAGACACACACAGGAGCCCTGCAGGGATACACATTGCAAGGCACCGCTGTCACAGGTGCACTGCAGAGACACACAGGAGCACTGCAGGGATACACAGTGCAAGGCACCACTGTCAAAGGTGCACTGCAGAGACACACAGTGCAAGGCACTGCTGTCACCGATGCACTGCAGAGACACACAGGAGCACCTCAGGGATACACAGGGCAAGGCACTGCTGCCGCAGGTGCGCTGCAGAGACACACAGGAGCCTTGCAGAGATACACAGTGAAAGGCACCACTGTCACAGGTGCACTGCAGAGACACACAGGAGCACTGCTTGGATACACAGTGCAAGGCACCGCTGTCACAGGTGCACTGTAGAGACAAACAGTGCAAAGCACCCCTGTCACTGATGCACTGCTGAGACACACAGGAGCCCTGCAGGGATAAACAGTGCAAGGCACCGCTGTCACAGGTACACTGCAGAGACACACAGTGCAAGGCACCGCTGCCACCGATGCACTGCTGAGACACACAGGAGCCCTGCAGGGATACACAGTGCAAGGCACCGCTGTCACAGGTGCACTGCAGTGACACACAGGAACATTGCAGGGATACACAGTGCAAGGCACCACTGTCACAGGTGCACTGCAGAGACACACAGGAGCACCGCAGGGATACACAGTGAAAGGCACCACTGTCACAGGTGCACTGCAGAGACACACAGGAGCCCTGCAGGGATACACAGTGCAAGGCACCGCTGTCACAGGTGCACTGCAGAGACACACAGGAACATTGCAGGGATACACAGTGCAAGGCACCACTGTCACAGGTGCACTGCAGAGACACACAGGAGCCCCGCAGGGATACACAGTGAAAGGCACCACTGTCACAGGTGCACTGCAGAGACACACAGGAACACTGCAGGGATACACAGTGCAAGGCACCGCTGTCACAGGTGCACTGTAGAGACAAACAGTGCAAAGCACCCCTGTCACTGATGCACTGCTGAGACACACAGGAGCCCTGCAGGGATAAACAGTGCAAGGCACCGCTGTCACAGGTGCACTGCAGAGACACACAGTGCAAGGCACCGCTGTCACCGATGCACTGCTGAGACACATAGGAGCACTGCAGGGATACACAGTGCAAGGCACCACTGTCAAAGGTGCACTGCAGAGACACAGTGCAAGGCACTGCTGTCACCGATGCACTGCAGAGACACACAGGAGCACCTCAGGGATACACAGTGCAAGGCACTGCTGCCGCAGGTGCACTGCAGAGACACACAGGAGCCTTGCAGAGATACACAGAGCAAGGCACCACTGTCACAGGTACACTGCAGGGACACACAGTGTAAGGCACCGCTGTCACCGATGTACTGCAGGGACACAAAGTGCAAGGCACCGCTGTAAAAGGTGCACTGCAGGGATACACAGTGCAAGGCACCACTGTCACCGATGCACTGCAGGGACGCACAGGAGCCCTGCAGGGATACACAGTGCAAGGCAGTGTCACCGATGCATTGCAGAGACACACAGGAGCACTGCAGGGATACACAACGCAAAGCACCGTTGTCACAAGTGCACTGCAGAGAGTCAGAGGAGCACAGTAAGGCACCACTGTCACCGATGCACTTGAAAGACACACAGGAGCACTGCAAGGATATACAGTGCAAGGCACCACTGTCACAGGTGCACTGCAAAGACACACAGGAGCACTGCAGGGATAAACAGCGCAAAGCATCACTATCACAGGTGCACTGCAGGGACACACAGTGCAAGGCACAGCTGTCACCGATGCACTGGAGAGACAGACAGGAGCACTGCAGGGATACACAGTGCAAGACATCGCTGTCACAAGTACACTGCATAGGTACAAAGGTGTACTGCTTTGATAGTGCAAGGCACCGCTGTCACAGGTGCACTGCAGAGACACGCAGTGCAAGACACCACTGTCACCCATGCATTGCAGAGACACACAGGAGCACTGCAGGGATACACAGTGTAAGGCACTGCTGTCACTGATGCACTGTAGAGACACATGAGCCCTGCAGGGATACACAGTGCAAGGCACCGCTGTCACAGATGCACTGCAGAGACACACAGGAGCCCTGCAGGGATACACAGTGCAAGGCACCGCTGTCACAAGTGCACTGCAGAGACACACAGGAGCCCTGCAGGGATACACAGTGCAAGGCACCACTGTCACAGATGCACTGCAGGGATACACATTGCAAGGCACTGCTGTCACCGATGCACTGCTGAGACACACAGGAGCCCTGCAGGGATACACAGTGCAAGGCATCGCTGTCACAGGTGCACTGCAGAGACATACAGGAGCACTGCAGGGATACACAGTGCAAGGCACCACTGTCGCAGGTGCACTGCATGCGCACACAGTGCAAGGCACCACTGTCACCGATGCACTGCTGAGACACACTGGAGCCCTGCAGGGATACATAGTGCAAGGCACCGCTGTCACAGGTGCACTGCAGAGACACACAGGAGCACTGCAGGGATACGCAGTGCAAGGCACCACTGTCACAGATGCACTGCCGAGACACACGAGCCCTGCAGGGATACACAGTGCAAGGCACCACTGTCACAGGTGCACTGCAGGGACACACAGTGCAAGGCACCGCTGTCACAGGTGCACTGCAGAGACACACCGTGCACGGCACCGCTGTCACAGGTGTACTGCAGAGACACACAGGAGCCCTGGAGGAATACAAAATGTGATGCAGCGCTGTCACAGTTGCACTGCAGTGATACAAAGGGGCACAGCAGTGATATAAAGTGCAAGGCACATCTCATAGATGCACTGCAGAGTTGCAAAAGAACACTGCTATAATACACAGTGCTACACACCACTGTCACAGTTACACTGCAGAGATACACAGGAGCACAGGAGTGATAGACAGTGCAAGGCAGCACCATCACCGGTGCACTGCATTGATACACAGTGCAAGGCAGCACAGTAACAGGTACACTGCAGAGATACACATGAGCACTACAGGGATCCGAAATGTGATGCAGCGCTGTCACAGTTGCACTGCTGTGATACAAAGGAGTGCAACAGAGATAGGCAGTGCAAAGCACCACTGTCACAGATGCACTGCAGAGATACACAGGAGCACATCAGTGATACACAGTGGAAGGCAGCACCATCACAGGTGCACTGCAGTGATACACAGGAGCACCGCAGGGATACACAGGTTCACTGGAGAGATACACAGGAGCACCACAGGGATACACGGGTTCACTGGAGAGATACAGAGGAGCACTGCAGTGATACACAGGAGTACTGCAGGGATACACAGGTGCACTGGAGAGATCCAGAGGAGCACTGCAGTGATACACAGGAGCATTGCAGGGATACACAGGAGCACTGCAGGGATACACAGGTTCGCTGGAGAGATAGAGAGGAGCACTGCAGTGATACACAGGAGCATTGCAGGGATACACAGATGCACTGCAGAGATACACAGGAGCACATCAGTGATACACAGTGGAAGGCAGCACCATCACAGGTGCACTGCAGTGATACACAGGAGCACCGCAGGGATACACAGGTTCACTGGAGAGATACACAGGAGCATTGCAGGGATACACAGATGCACTGCAGAGATACACAGGAGCACATCAGTGATACACAGTGGAAGGCAGCACCATCACAGGTGCACTGCAGTGATACACAGGAGCACCGCAGGGATACACAGGTTCACTGGAGAGATACACAGGAGCACCACAGGGATACACGGGTTCACTGGAGAGATACAGAGGAGCACTGCAGTGATACACAGGAGCACTGCAGGGATACACAGGTGCACTGGAGAGATACAGAGGAGCACTGCAGTGATACACAGGAGCATTGCAGGGATACACAGGAGCACTGCAGGGATACACAGGAGCACCGCAGGGATACACAGGTTCACTGGAGAGATACAGAGGAGCACTGCAGTGATACACAGGAGCACTGCAGGGATACACAGGAGCACCGCAGGGATACACAGGTTCACTGGAGAGATAAAGAGGAGCACTGCAGTGATACACAGGAACACTGCAGTGATACACAGGAGCACTGCAGGGATACGCAGGTGCACTGGGGAGATACACAGGAGCACTGCAGGAAGACACTGGTGCACTGGAGAGATACACAGGAGCACTGCAGGGATACACAGGAGCACTGCAGGGATACACAGGAGCACTGCAGGGATACACAGGAGCACCACAGGGATACACGGGTTCACTGGAGAGATACAGAGGAGCACTGCAGTGATACACAGGAGCACTGCAGGGATACACAGGTGCACTGGAGAGATACACAGGAGCACTGCAGGGATACACAGGAGCACTGCAGGGATACACAGGTTCACTGGACAGAAACACAGGAGCACTGCAGCGATACACAGTGCAAGGCAGTCCTGTCACATGTACAGTGGTTATCACAGTTGTGCGCTTGTGCAACGGTAACTAATGCCAAGTGTGAGTGAGTTGTAAAGCCCAGGCTCACTCATCATAATCAGTTCTTGATAGCAGCCAGACTGACTGTCATTAATGGAGGCCTGACTCCAGTATTAATAAAGCAGTTATTGGTATGTGCAACGTAACTGCCTAATTCAGGTTTGTGGATAGACACTGGAGGTACATAGGCTTGTATCATCCCAACATCCCCCATAATGCACAGCGCACGTTGTTCCCAGCTAGGCTTGGGCGATATTCACAGCAACACATACAGAGCTGCTTTAAATATTGAATGAACTTGATATTGTTAGAAATAATGGCAAACTCATTGTTATGAATGCTCAAAAATCAATGAAGACCCAGCTGGCGCGGCCAGCTATGAAGGAAGCAATTGGATCTCTGCGCCCTAGACAATTGTGGCTAAGTGTAGAGTGTCGCTGCACACTGGACCGGATCTCAACAGCTCATAGGATGCTGGATTCACAAACCTATCCTCTTTGAGTAAACCTCCTGAGAACTCAGATGCTGAGAAGGTACCTTTTGAGGTGGGTACTTCTGAGCAAAGTATGTCTATAGAAAGAGTTACCAGAGGGATTGTATTTTGAAGATCGGTAGATGTCAAAGTCTAGACAAACTCCCAAGTATTATATTTCAAAGTTGGTGGGATAAGTTTAATCTCCCTCCATTTAATCAAATATGTTGTAAGAGCGATCATGGATTAAGACAATTTTTAAAAGGGAGAGAGCACGAACCCAGCGGCATATCACACGTTCTGCTTGCTAGATGTATGGGAGCGATCTCTGCAGAAATACATTTTCGCCACTTGGAACAAAACTTCATGCCTTGGCAAGAAGTATGCTTTCAAAATGGATCTCGGTTTGCTGCATGACTCCTGGCCTGGACGTCCATAGTTTCAAGAATAGACGTCTTGACTCTTATTGTATAGTCTTCCGTACAGCCTTCGACACAGCGGCCAGAAACCATAGGTGGTATAGACTAAAGGTGCGAGGGATCCCCTTTGGGCCTGTGTCTTGAATAAACCAGCTTCATGATTCAACATGGTTCAGCTAGACGGTCCCACGCCTGTCAGCACCCACCACTATTGAGAATGGTCTTAAATATGGTATCTATCGCACTGTACTTCATATCCCGGAGCTTTAAATAACAAGTGTTGCTGTCCCCAAAGCTTGGATCAACACCTGCAACAGTTCTGCTTTATGCTGATGACTTAGCTGTTCTTGTCAGCACCAAAATAGGTTCACAGAGCCAATTGGCTCTCTTATTTCACTACTGGGAAATTGGCGAACTGGAAATCAATAATCAGAAAACTGAAGCCCTTCTCCTCGGGATCCCAGTGGGACCAGGGAGTTGGTATTTAGAGGTTCAGAAACTGGAAGCAATCCAGAAGTACGAATCTCCCAGGGTCCCCTTTCCAAGATCTTTCATATGGAGGTCACAGAAGGATGCTAGGCGTAGAGAAGCATCAATGGCCCACTGTGTCTTGATACGTTTCAATTCCTAACTACTAAGGAAGATCTAACCAATAGGAATCAGGGCTAAAGCAGTATCCGCAAAAATACAGCGGCTCATATTTAAGGTATATGTGTATTCAATGAAGTAAATGCACAATCGCATAAATCAAACAACGGGAGGAGACCAGAAGAGACAGAACCACAACAAGAACTTAAATGAATAAGTACAAACACAGTTGTTGAAATCTCAGTCTGAATATAGTGAAGCGTGTCATCTTACAAGAGTGCAGCTTATCCAATAAGGACGGAACCCACAACCAAAAAGGTCCTCAATTGGTATATCTTCTAAAAACACACAAAAAACAACCATACGTTCCAACATTAAGCAAATTGATCTTAAATCCATATAGCTGGATACATCAGACCCCATTAGAATACAAAGGGTGGAATCTATAGGATTTGCTTTAGCACAGTCGACGATGTTTCAACCCTCTATCAGATAAGGGGTCTCATCAGGACCACAATTAATAAGGGACACCTAATGGATGCAAGAAAAACCAAAACAATTGGTGCACCTCCACCATGGGAGAAATAATTCATAAGTACTTAAGGGGGGCCCAAAACAGGCACCCCCAGATAGAAGGTCAGGGATATCAATGTAGTGGTAGAGACTGAGAATTATACAGAAAAGTCTCACAAAATTGTTGCAATCGGCAGAATCAGGAGAGCGGGCTGCAAATACCTCGCCTCGCGGCACAGCCCAGAATCCTTGTGTTTTTTATAAGATTTAAAGCATTATGCAAGGGATATTCAGTGACTCCCTTTCCAAGAGCTTGCAAAGCAAAATTTGTTCCTGTCATCCTTTATAGCTATTTTATAACCATTATGCACTCGAATTATAACTTTGATAAGTTTGAGGACAGTTCACTGAAAACGGCCTTTGGTTATAATTCTTGAGCAGCAGCACTGTGTGTGAAATCTCTTTATGTAACAGCAGAGGGCCATGAGCCGCACCTGAAGCAATAGAAGGCTAAGAATATTTCCGCAAAGAGCAATATCACACAACAAACTATTTAAAACACAGCATCTCTTCTAGGGCCTGAAGATCTCAAGCGCAGCTCTTTCTTCATGCAAGGCCTTAAGATCCCAACCCCTCTCAATATGTCCTTTTTCCATGTTAGACCATAATACACACCTGCCACACGTCACGGGTACCTGATAAACGCTGTCAATCAACCTCTTTCAAGAACTTTACAGATCTCACGATTCACCAGATCTTAGGTACATAAACTCACCACTTCATGCTGGAGAAGCCTTCGCATCTATGGCGGTTTGTTGGTCTCTTTGGGTCCAAGATTGACCCTCCTTGTAGAGGCTGTTAGCTTCAGAGGTCTAGAGAAACCTTTTCTTTCTGTGCCAAAGACAATTCTTGATTCCACTGGCCTCCTGGTCCTCTCCAAGTGGGAGTCACACCCTTGCTGTGACCATTTCATCTTAGGGTCGTCCTCCACTGGCCATTCCTGATCTCTAGCATCTGAAAACTTTAGGATCAAATGCATAACAAACATGAAGTACCTCCTCTACAACTAAGACACCTGAACTGTCACTCAATCTTTGATTACCCCCTAGACCAGGGATCTGCAAAGTCGGTCCTGGAGAGCCGGGTCCATGCCAGATTTTTAGCATATCCACATTTAGAAAAATGTAGATTTCTGAAACATCTTTTTTCTAAATGTGGATATCCTAAAAACTTGGCATGGACCCGGCTCTCCAGGACCGATTTTGCAGAACCCTCCCCTAGACTGACCTGCATTTGAGGCTCCTTGTCTGAGGCCGCCCGCCAGCCCAGCGGGAAACACCCTTCCACGAGGAAGCCGGCTCCGAATGGAGCGGGCGGAGTGATAGGGGTGCGACGGGTGCAGTAGCACCCGTCGCAAATTTCAGTGTCGGCTAAGCAGATACTGAAATTCTAAGTGGGGCCCTCTTCTGCAGGGGCCCCCAGGGCCCCATGACACCCGTTCCCGCCAGCCTGGTTCTGGCGGTCAAAACCGCCAGAACCAGGCTGGCGGGAAGGGGGTCAGAATCCCCATGGCGGCGCTGCCTGCAGCACCGCCATGGAGGATTCTGCAGCCCAGGGGAAAACCGGCGGGACACCGCCGGTTTCCTTTTCTGACCGCGGCTTTGCCGCCGCGGTCAGAATGGGCCTGGATGCACCGCCAGCCTGTTGGCGGTGCATCCGCGGTCCCCTACCCTGGCGGTCTCGGACCGCCAGGGTAGGAATGACCCCCATAGTATACCCAGACGTGGCTGGCATCACGATAGAATCCAAGCTGCACCTCACTAATAAGGCCCAACAAGGTAAAAAGTGGTCTGCAGGTACTTGAGTTCTCATCTGAATGTGGTCTTGTAGTCTGGACTGTACTGTTCCTATTGGAGAGACACAGAGACTGGTTTGCATATGATTACTCCCTGTGTGATGAGGTTTAGCATGCACAAAAAATAAAGAATTGGAATGCGGCATGCATGATTGGAAATGGCTGAGACTTTTGTGAATTTTGCTGTTATAATTTGCTGTCTTAAATGCAACAGGTATTCTCCGACAAATGTCCCACGTTTACTTTAAAATGGAACCCAAGATGTTCCTTGGTGAAAAGGAACTACCAGGCTCGAACACGCCTTTAGTTGCTTGAGCCCCTCCTAAGAGGGAAAGAGGGAGTCTGGACTGTTATGATTGGAGCAGGACCAAGGCTGATTTGCATACAGTTATCCCTTTTCTGAAGTGGCACAGTGGGCAAAAGACTAAGGGCTGGAGTGTGACCTCCGCCTTGCTAGTGGTTCAAACTTATGCAAACCTTCTATCCATCAGCTTTTGTGGATTTACTGTGGTGCCACAAGTGTGACAGGTGTGGCCCAACAGTGGAGTTACTGGTGTTCATTTCAGAGGGGACGTGTGCTGACATCTTAGGTTGGACTGCAGCAGATCAAGACTGATTTGCTTATGGTTGCTTCCTGTCTGCAGTGGTACAGAGTACAAAAACATAAATAACTGGAATGTGTCCCATGCAGCCATCGACTAAGACTTTTGCAATCATTCCTTCTATTACCTTTCATTGATTTACCGCCAGTGCTTTAAATGGGCCGGTACTGTCCGGTACTGAGTACCGGCACTTTTTTTATTTTGAGAGGGAGAGTACCTGCTCTTCTCAAGAAAAACGTAATACTTTTAGTTAGAGAGTACCGGCACTTCTCCGAAACAAGCAGGTACTCTGGCACAGAGTACCTGCACTTTATTTTTTCCATTTCAAGCACTGTTTACCGCCTCCTCAAGTCCACCAATTCTTTTCTTATCTAAAACATTTTAGGATTCACTAAACTCTGTGGCACATCTTATTTCCAATACTAGTGGTCAGGAGGGACAGTAAGTAACTTATTTTAAAGCTATATCATTGGCCTCTAATCAGACAAAGAGGCTGCTTGACAGGACTGGGGCCAGGTGCATAAACTGGCCGGGTCACAGAACACAATGTATTCATCAGTGTGACCATCAGTGAAGGCATCAGGCCAGCACAGTGCAACTCTGTATGCAAAGTACAGATGAGGGAGTATCTGGTGGTTCATGATATTGCAAATGGCTCAGAATGCAGGATTCACAGTGTGCCTTATTGCAACCCTCATGCCAATAAAGATGGTTTGAGCACCACAATGCCACAGACAAAGCACACCTTGAAAGTATCTTCAAGGGGAGCAGGACGCCGTCATAGGCTCATTGGAAGGTGACCAGTCTGGACAGAATTCACATTGCTATATCATGCTTTGAGGCTATGGATGTGGTTCCCAGAACATTGACACATTTCCTTGTGAGTCGCGAGAAGGTGGAGAGCGACAATTTTCCACGCTCGGCCACTTGTGTCTTCAGTTCATCTGCAGATGTTCAGGAACATGGGGCCAGATGTATCAAACATCTTGGTATGTAACAAGTCCAATTTGCAATTCGGTAACTTGTTACCGAATCGCAAATTGGATTTGCGACTACATACTGATTCGGTATTAGGAAGGGGTGTATCAAGGGAGTCCCTTCCTAATATCGAATCTTAGAGGTATGTATGATTGTTTTGTGACCGTGAATGCGGTCGCAAAACAATCACAGTTACCACCAATTTCAAATTGGTGGTAACCCATTCGCAAAGAGGAAGGGGTTCCCCTTTGTGAATGCATGTGAAAACTGTTTTTAAGAGCAGGCAGTGGTCCCACGGACCACTGCCTACTCTTAAAAAATGAAAAGAAAACTTTTCACTTTTCATTTTTAAACACATCCTGTTTTCCTTTAAGGAAAACGGGCTGCATTAAAAAAAAAAGATTGCTTTATTGAAAAGCAATCACAGACATGGTGGTCTGCCGAGCCCAGCGGGCCACCATCCCTGTGATTGTAGCCGTCCACAATGGCTCGCAAATTGCGACCTACCTCATGAATATTAATGAGGTAGGTCCATGTGTGAGCCCTTGCGAATCACAGCATAAACTCCTGGAGCTTCATACATTCCAATAGCGATTACTTAATTGCGATTCGCTAAAAATCTCAATTAAGTAATCGCTAGTGTGAAGAATGATACATCTGGCCCATGGCCAAGGTCAGCTCCTTATACACAATCCAACCTCATTTCTTGTGTTTCAGGAAAATTACATCCAGGAAGTGAAATGAGGCCTAAGTCAGGACCAGTGTAAACACTGAATTTCCCCTGCCCATAATATATTTTCTTTATATGAATCAAATCTTACCTTTCTTGGCACAGATCTTGTACCCGCGGTTGGAGATTGCAATTCAGCAGAATATCCCTTCCTCACCTACAATTTACCCGAAATCCTTAGTTATTTTCTTTTTCTACTCAGCGTCACAACCAATGATAGAATGTTTTTCTGTGTCTTCATCCCTTAAGATATCTTTGTTTCAGTTCATTGCTGTATTTTTATTTTATTCTTTCTTATGCTATCTGGTGGCTTACTTCCTAGGTCTGGTGTGACAGAACAGCTGTCTCCAGATCTTGTAAGCACAGCAGAAAATGCGCTTTTCAGAAGTACCATATGAGTGGGGCTCAGGCTCCGCCCACGTGTTGGTTGGTTTGTTTGAGGAGGGCATTTGATTGGGTGGGAGTGTTTTGCTTCTGATGAAAAAGAGTGCCTGTCCTACACTTTGTGTCTTGTGGGAAAGCTTAGGCTGAATACAGCAAGAAAGCGGACGTGAATTAGAGTTTGGCAGAGTGGGGTTACTCCATCACAAATGTGATGGATATCATGCCTGTCGTATTACGATTCCTTTATAGCCTCTAGAAATCATAATACGGTGGACGCAATATCGGTCAAATTTGTGACGGAGAAACCCCTCCGCCAAACTCCAAATTATATCCCTGAGTTGGTTATGGTGACAAGCCAATGACCAAGACTATAGGCCTGATCTGTTTATTCTGCAAAGTTACAACAAAGGTATTCTGCCTAACATATCTCTTGTGAAAAGCATATGTTAAAGTCAATAGGCATTTTCGGGTGAATGGTTATTACTCCATAATAATGCGTGCAGATTGGTATTTTATGGCATGCAATTTCACAGATTCCTGTAGCAGGCCAGGGATTTGCTGTTGGTCACCTCCTCTTGTAAACTGTGAGGATAGAAGATTTGCACAGTAACAATCCTTGTTAGGCCCTCTTTGGAGATACAAAGCCTTTTTTAGGGTTTTGGCAAATGGGAAACTCATCACAAACATGGCAGATTTCTCATCTGCTGTATTACAAGTGCATTATAACATATGGCAACTGCAAAGAAGTCCTTTTCACATCTTGACATAACCCATGACTGGGACATGAGAATATTCCAAATGTGACCTGCTGCAGGGCAGTGGGTCCAGTTTTAGCCTGGACGCAGCAGCTTCCTTTGTCTCTGATTGGAGCTAACAAAGGACATACCAAGAGCTATACATTAAGCAAAAGAGCAGCCAATACTGCTAATGATTGCATCAATCAAAAGTCTCAATGGCGGTCCTGCCTCATGCACAATAACAGTCAACACACCAAATGATTGCAAGGAAACTCCTAAACCCCTCTATGACACCCTCAAGACACAACCACAGCAAAAGCAGTCAGCACGACCTGCGAGTGCATGGATGAGGACAACTTTTGTACCTAGACCCTCATGAAAGCTGTCCGACTCCCGGCATTGCAATAATGAAAGCAGTCAACACAGCCTGTGATTGGACAAATTAAACACCTTACCTGTTGTCCTTCACCAAAAGATGGACGGTCACCAGATGCAGTGAGCACCACCTTGGACGCATGGATTGGGAGGTGTAATAGTAACCCTCCCCCCCACATCTATCACTGTTACCCCATCCAATCACAACACAAGCAGCAAATGCAACATGGGGCTAGTGACATCAAAGGAAGGCTCCAATATTTTTCTTTTGGACAACAGCAACAGAAGCCGTCAAAGCATCCAACACAACACGCGGCCTACCTTGCTGGATGAGAAGATGTTCTTGGGCGCTCCGGGGGAAATGAAGGACAATTGCCGCTGAAGCCAGAGAAGCTCCTTCTGTGACTGCTTCAGCAGTTGCTCCACATCACCTGGCCTCTGTCCCGTCAACCCTTCCTGTTGAACAAAATGTGTCACCATCAGTGGTGGACATTCCAAGGCAGCCCAAGAGTCTCATGCAAGTGTCCATTACCACTGATCAGAACCTTCACGTCACGGCCGGAACCCAGGCATGCTATTCTAAAAACTCTGATCGGTCAGAACCCAAGGACTCTGAGCCTTATCAGCTTTTCTATGAAATTGTTGGTGGGATTTTTTAGACCCACACCAAAAGTCCTCATCAGACCTGTTTATGGGCTCTGAGGGTTGGATTTTGTGTGAGTAAGAGGTATAATCTGCAGGATTCAGGCCACTAATGCTCTTCTTTCAATGGATTCTCCATATGTTTAGAAACAACCTTCCTCTAATGTTGCACTGTTTGCAGTCACCAAGCTCCAAAACCAATCACAATGCTCCAAAAGTGACTTCAAAGCAATTGGTGCCTCTCTGTTCCATTAAGGATCCTTAATAGGACAAGACATTGCAAAATGCAAATCTTTTCCTAATTGGGTGCACAGTCATTTTGCACCAGGATAAATGAATGACTTTTTCAAATATAAATGGTGCTCCAAACATGAAAATGTGGGGTCCCCACCACATACAATGATATAACAGGACTGGTACCCAACAAAACTTTAAAAGATTTGGACTCCAACCTACTAATGAAGGAAGATTGCCTAGACACTGTGTCCTATGACAGGTCTGAATTCCACACAGTATCCAAGTATGGAGATGCACAATTCTACTCCAAAATAGTTTTATCCTCCCATCTAGATATGTCCAGTGGTTTCTTCCACAAGTGCAGCTATCCTGTGTCTGTGGGTATCAAACCATTACCTTTATCCAACTAAGAGCCTGATGTAGAAAAATGCATTGCTGTCACAAACTCTGCAGTTTGCAAAATCACCTGCTGCTTGACTGCAAAAAAACTTAGATCACAATATATAAATATTTTTTGCCTCATTTAAAAAAGAAAATAGGAAGGAAAGTGTCCTAATATTCCTCAGCTGAAAGTTAGACAAGGGTAGGGTACGCAGGTGATCTCTGGAGTTCTACAAAGTGTTCCCGCTTAGATGTGGATTTCATCCTGGGCGTGAGCTACAATATTTATCAGGCAGGATGAGAGCATCCAGGCTGTCCTGCCAATGTCTAAGGATCTTGACCCTGAGGTTTGGGCCATGGACCCAGTAAGAGAGAAAGGCGTAGGAGGTGGGTGCCCCCCACAGTGACAGGACCAGAGACCCAGGGGTTACCTGCTCTGACAGAAGAGAAAGCCAAGACTTGTGCTGGTGGGGCCAGTTCTGACCTGTAGATGCTTCCTGTGCTGTCACAGAGTCAAGCAACAGGAGAACTATGCCAGACAGACCACTGCAAAGCACCATTGTATGGGTTGTATGTCCACAGTGGAAGGGCTTGGCTAACAGGAAAGTGGTCACTTTTAGGCAGTGCTTAATTTGTAAATAAAAACGTGCCGGTGCCCAAAGCCCTCCTCTTAAACACGCGGCTGCTGCAATTAAATGTGCGAACATGGAATACTGAGGCAGCCAAATCCTGAAGCCATCTCGGTCCTCTTTAATCGGTTTACAGCCACTCCCTGCCCCTTCTGCTCACTTTTGCAGCTTTCTGCTTTCTCCCTTTGTGACACTTTTTCATTTTTTCTCTTCCCCCTTCATTCCCATATGTGTCTTTTGCTCGCAGTAAATGCTTGAGCCAGAAAAATAAGTGCCAGCCCATAAAAGTAAGTGCAGGTGCTCCACACCGGAAACATCAAGCACAAATTAAGCACTGCTTTTAGGGTACAGACCCTGAGCTGAAAGGTCAGTCTCAGGGTGTCACCCTTGAGATGGTAGAGTTGTGGGTGCAGGAAGGGTGTCTGCAGAAGGAGGGTGTAGTCCCCTACCCTAAGCGCACAATAAAGATCAGATCCTAGGGAAGGTCCTATAGCCAGAGTGTGTCCAAGGCAGTGAATATCAGGAGATGCCTGCCTGGTTCTCCCATGAATCTTTCAGTGACCTCTATGTGGGGGCAGCCGGGCCTGGAAGGAATTTGCACTGGGAAGTGTAGTTCCCACAGAAACAAGTGAGCTCAGAGACCCTGGGAAAATGTCTACATTAGCCCCAGGTGAAATTTAAATAACACCATCATAATTTGCATAATTTGGGAATTTTGCATTATGCTTGTTACTCAAAAATAACACAATTATGCCACATCATGTAATTACTTCACTGTTTGTGGCCAAATTATTGTGCAGGTGTGCAGAAACAACGCAAACAACCAGAACATGTGTGGTTGTGATTTGCAGCAAATGAGTTTTTCGGGCAGTTTATTCAAGTATAAAGAGTGTCTTTGCATCAAAAATTGATCCAAGTGTGCATTTCACACTAAATCATGTTGCTAACGAAGAAGCATTTTGTGTATGTATCCACATTTTGGTGCAATTTTCAAAACATTTTGGTTAATTACACAAAAGCAAATTAAGTGAATTTTACACCCCCCTACTCTACAAGGTTTCAGCAACCTGCAGATGACTCCTTGCCAGCCCACTAGCAGGCACCCCCAAGGTGGTGGATGTGGGCATTCACCTGTGAGCAGATGGCCAGTGCCCTGTTATAGTAAAGTCACTGCTGACAATTGTCACAATCCAGGGGCCACAGGACTGGCTCTGTAGTTATTGGTCATTCTGTGGATCGGTCCAGCACTTAACTGGAGAAAGAAACCTGACATAAGAGGCAAAGAGAGAAACATAATCCAGTTGCATGGAGGTACTTTGCACATTTGTCAATGCATCTATCAATAAGCGGAGGGAATCCGCTCACCGGGGAGGGGCGCTGATGAGGAGTACGGTTATTCATGGTCAGGGCTATTCCATATGGCCAGGGCCACTGGAATTATGCAATTCTGCAGGCGCAGCTTTTGTTTGCATAATTAAAGATTCACCACGTTTGCCACATAATCCAACATCTGTTGCATAATCTGCAGATTTTCACAAAAAATGTATCTAGCTCAAAAGAATCAAAAGTTACTAAAAGCGTGGTGATATGAATCTTGAGCATTAGAAGGCCATTTGCAAAGGTTAACTGGTCATCTTTAGTTGCTTATTCATTTGCTTGATTGTTAAACTGGTAATACTCAGGGGGAATAATTTTCCAGACAGTATTACTGTTAGACCTGACAGCCTTAGGGTGGTCATCCCCAACTTTTTGCCTGCCTCCCTCCATTTTTTGGACCCTGTTTTGCTGGTTTTAGGATTTTGCGCACTTTACCATGAACCTAGTAAAGTGCACTAGATGTGCCCAGGGCCTGTAAATTAAACGCTACCAGTGGGCCTGCAGACTGGCTGGGCCACCCACATAAGTAGCCTCTTAACCATGTCTCAGGCCTCGCATTGCAAGGCCTGTGTGTGCAGTTTCACTGCCACTACGACTTGGCATTTAAAAAAACGACTTGCCAAGCCTTAAACTCCCCTTTCTCTACATATAAGTTACCCCTAAGGTAGGCCCTAGGTAACCCATAACTAAATGTAAGTAAAAGGCAGGACATGTACTTATCTGTTTTTCATGTCCTGGTAGTGAAAAACACACATATTCGTTTTTCACTAATGTGAGGTCTCGTAGGCCAGCATTAGAAATGCATTAGAAATGTCCTCATATACTTTAAGTGGTAGATTCTGATCTGGAAGGAGTAGCCCTGTCATATTTAGTATGGCCGGAATAGTAATAGAAAATCCTGCTTACTGGTGAAGCTGGATTTAATATTACTATTTTAGAACTCCACTTTTAGAAAGTGGGCATTTCTCTCCACTTACTGCTACCTGTGCCTTACACCCTGTCTCCAATCCACGTCTGGCTTGTACTAGTTGACAGCTCCCCTTGTACATTCCACCCAGACAGCCGTAAACACAGGACACTCAGTCACATCTGCATTCATCTGCGTAATGAATGGGTCTACCTGGGCAGGAAGTGTGGCAGGGCTCTCTCTTACACTTCAAAGGCCAGTGGCCTGCCCTCACACAAGGGACTGATAACCCCCCACAGGGATCCTGGCAGACAGGACTGGGCTGAAAGGGGAACTTGTGCACTTCAAAACCACTCTTTGACGTTTCCTCCACTTCCAAGGCATTTTTGGGTACATATACTGGGTCTCTGACTACAGCAACTCAGACACTTCTGGATCTACACCTGAACTCTGTCAGAGAGGCAGCCTGGGTGCTCAAAGGACTTATCTGGACTGCTTTGCTGAGAAGGACTGCTACCCTGCATGTTGCCCTGCTGCTTGCTGACCTCTGACCCTGCTGTAAGGACTCTACCTTCCCCACAAGTGCTCTCCAATGGCTTGGATTGAGCTTGCCTCCTGTTCTGAAGTCTCAGGGCCAACAAAGACTTCATCTACTAGCTTCTCGCTAGTTCATCCACTTCAGGACTCCGGCACCGACGCCGCTGCCCGATGCTGCACAGCTGACAGCTCTGGCTCCATGGTCCTTGCTGCACCCAATGGCCACGGCCTGCAACGCAAGTCTGACGTCGCCAAGATGCCACTGACATCCCGCAGTGTGATCACGACACTGCGAAGTCAACTCATCGCAACTTGACCGACTGGACTCAGCAACCCAGCCGGTCCACAAGGAACCGATGCCTCACCACCAAAGCCGAATCAGCACCCCTGAAACTGGACAGAACCGACGCCTCGCCTCCCCCCCAGTATGGAACCAACGCCTCACCTCCCCATAAGGGACTGACGCCACACCAGCTCCAGCGACGCATTACCACCACGACTCCTTGCGACCTTTTTATTTCTTCCTTTTCAAAGGTACTGTGCCTGGGGGTCCGTGTGACTCCGTGACTAGCATCAGTGGCATCGGAGTATTGGGATCAACTTCGTCAATGACGTCGTGATAGTTCCAGTTGGAGCTATTGCGTAGCCTCGTGTTTTGTAAGTGCTTTATTGGGATATAACCTTTAAAAAGTCATAACTTTGCTTGTGTACATTGAAATTTTGTCGTTTTTACCTTATTTTATTCAGCTAAAGATTATTAATTTTTCTAAACCTGTGTGGCGTATGTTTGTGGTGTTTTCACTGTGTATGAGTTATTGCGCAAATACTTTACACATTGCCTTATAAATTAAGCCTGTCTGCTTTGTGCCAAGCTACCAGAGGGTGAGCAAAGGATAATTTGGGTTGTGACTTACCCTGACTAGGATCGTGGTCCCTTCTTGGACAAGGGTGTATACCTCTGCCAAGTAGAGACCCAATTTCTAACAATGGTGATCAGCGGTGAGGATCGGTAATGTCATTGGCAGAGGGGTGACTATTATCAGTTGCTGGGAGTTTGCCTCCCTGTTCTCCCTCACACCTGGCTCACACATCTGTGTGTCCATGACATCGAAACAGGAGACAGTCCCCCTGTGAAGAGCAACATTTACAGATTGTCAGATAGGGTGAAGGTCAGTATCAAGGAGGAAGTTGCCAAGATGCTAGCTTCAGGGGTGATTGAAACCTCTAACAGTCCCTGGTCCAGCCCAGTGGTATTGGTACCAAAGGCCACCCCACCAGGCTGGACCAGGGACGGTTAGAGATTTCAATCACCCCTAAAGCTACTAGAGACCCAATTCCTAACCATTACTATGTATAAAAATAACAAAACAAACTTTCAAAGAATGTGTCATATTATGCTGCATATTGTGCCATTTCTTGCCTCATAATTTAGTCAACCTTGCAGCATAATGTGGCATTGTCTTGCTGCATAATCCCAGTGACCCTCTGTATGGCTGAGCTTGACAGAAGAGCTTTGGTAACTACAACAAGACATAGAATAGATAAGTGCTACTGCAGAGACAGCAAATTCTCCGTATAATATTGCTTAAGCAAAGAAGCCCATCAAGGAGTGATTAGTTTCCCATGCATCGAGGCTGAAAGGAGCATGTTTAACAAAAGGTGGCATACTGTAAGGTCTCCTCAGGCTTTCTCCTTTTTAGAGATTATGTTTGCTGTTGTGATGACTGTGCACTTTGACACTGTCATTCAGAACAGGAGTGTTTTTAATAAGTCCCTGGCAAATTGCCAC
The DNA here is from genome assembly GCF_031143425.1 of Pleurodeles waltl. Taxonomy (NCBI): domain Eukaryota; kingdom Metazoa; phylum Chordata; class Amphibia; order Caudata; family Salamandridae; genus Pleurodeles; species Pleurodeles waltl. The sequence goes on along the minus strand of NC_090450.1, from coordinate 1,003,978,840 downwards.
AGGAAATGCACAAGTGGCATGGAAAGTAAGTTGCATATGTGGGTTGAAGTGTGTATTTACCCACCCAAATATATGATTTGAGCGTATGTTCCAGAGAACACTATTGGGTACTGAATCAGCTACAGTTTACACAACTACAGTGAAACATGACAAGAAAAGTGCTTTGCCAATAAGGGAAACCTGTTTTACATATTTAATAGTTCACCCTCAATCGTGCCCTGTACGTCTAGTCCTGGGAGCTTAGGGCCATATGTACCAAAGCATTTTACCATTGACACAGAATGGGTAAAACCCTTTGATACATCTGGCCCTAAGTTCCCTAAATGGGCATCATAGATATTAAAGAAAAGGATATCCACACAATAAAAATTTGGCAGAAGCTGTTTAAAACAGAAGAGAGCAGGATGCCAAGACAATTCCTTTGGCTCCACTGTCTGGTTGCTAAAGGACTCTGCTTTTGTTCTACTAAACTTCTGTCAACTGTTGTTTGTGGGTACAGTGGCTACCGCAAACTGGATTTTGGTGTTCGATGTGGGTGAGCACTAGGATTACCATAGTACACACCCACTCACGCCTCAGCCCTCAGAGCTCAAGTTTAGTGTGGCAGGATACTTTTGCCATCTTGAAAATGCCTTAAGTGGTTAGGGTTGGCATTGGGAAGATTTACGCTATTGCTTTGAGTATGCTCAGGAGTTTACGGATTAGCTAGTACCAGGCATAAATGTGGCATCTATTCCAGAACACTTTGTGGGCCTGTGAAAGATCAGCAGATGATTGGGCCTGCTGTCTGTGACCTGAAAGGAGCCCAGAAGGATAGGGGTTGTTCCATCTTGTATCCAGGACAAAGGAGAGGACTCCAAGGGTCATAGGGCTGGCCTCCTCTTCAAGCTACAGGGAAACAACAAGCTGCAAGAGGATTTTTCTTTGAAGTACCCAGCTGACCAGTGGCAACCGGATCTGGAACTGGATTGGACCCTGCTTTTGGCCTCAGCTTGACACCCTGCGAGTCTCTATGTGCCTCCCAGGTCACGAGGAGCTTTACAAGTGTACTCCTGTGGTAGATTGGCACTTAAAGAACTAAGTCAGAAGGTAAAATCTTTGACCGGGAAGAACCTGGTTGGTGTATTCGACCTGCGTACAATTGCAGTCATTCTCAAATTGTACCTAGATCCCAATACTTTGCTAACATTGCCGCTTTGTGCTTTTTGGAGCTATTTCTACTTGAAACATTAAAAATTCATGTCTCCAATTTCCCTTATTGGGTTTTTGCAATTGGTGTCATTTTGCTTAGTAAATTTCGTTATTTTTTTTTTCTTATTCATTTTGGGATTTTTCTTGTTTTGCATTTCAACTTTATTACTATTTTAGTACTGCATACATACTCATAGCATAGCCCTAAGTTAAGTCTGTCTGCTCTGTGCAACACCTATTGGGGTTGAGCTCAGGTTAATTTGGTGACTGTGAGGGTTCACCCTGAAGAGAGCTGAGTGATTGTTCCTTGGAGTGGGTACTCACCCACCTCAAATAATAATCTAATTCCTGACACCTACATCCATTTGAGTACAAAGAATACCCCAGATGTCACATCGAATTGATGTGGATTGCAATCTAGAAGGTCATTGAATGTACTTAATCCAGTGAAACTGTTCAGAGTATGAGACATAAATGAAAACACATTTCTGTTCTGGTACACCATACTATGATTGTGACATGTGAGAAAGTAGCCTCTTTCTAGCCTTGTTACCCCCACTTTTGGCCTGTTTGTGAGTGTATGTCAGGGTGTTTTCACTGTCTCACTGGGATCCTGCTAGCCAGGGCCCAGTGCTCATACTAAAAACCCTATGTTGTCAGTATGTTTGTTATGTGTCACTGGGACCCTGCTAGCCAGGACCCCAGTGCTCATACATTTGTGGCCTGTATGTGTTCCCTGTGTGATGCCTAACTGTCTCACTGAGGCTCTGCTAACCAGAACCTCAGTGGTTATGCTCTCTCTGTACAAATTGTCACTAACAGGCTAGTGACCAATTTCACCAATTCACATTGGCATACTGGAACACCCTTATAATTCCCTAGTATATGGTACTGAGGTACCCAGGGTATTGGGGTTCCAGGAGATGCCTATGGGCTGCAGCATTTCTTTTGCCACCCATAGGGAGCTCTGACAATTCTTACACAGGCCTGCCACTGCAGCCTGAGTGAAATAACGTCCACGTTATTTCACAGCCATTTACCACTGCACTTAAGTAACTTATAAGTCACCTATATGTCTAACCTTTACCTGGTAAAGGTTGGGTGCTAAGTTACTTAGTGTGTGGGCACCCTGGCACTAGCCAAGGTGCCACCACATTGTTCAGGGCAAATTCCCCAGACTTTGTGAGTGCGGGGACACCATTACACGCGTGCACTATACATAGGTCACTACCTATGTATAGCGTCACAATGGTAACTCCGAACATGGCCATGTAACATGTCTAAGATCATGGAATTGTCACCCCAATGCCATTCTGGCATTGGGGAGACAATTCCATGATCCCCCGAGTATCTAGCACAGACCCGGGTACTGCCAAACTACCTTTCCCGGGGTTTCACTGCAGCTGCTGCTGCTGCCAACCCCTCAGACAGGTTTCTGCCCTCCTGGGGTCCAGCCAGGCTTGGCCCAGGAAGGCAGAACAAAGGACTTCCTCAGAGAGAGGGTGTTACACCCTCTCCCTTTGGAAAAAGGTGTCAGGGCTGGGGAGGAGTAGCCTCCCCCAGCCTCTGAAAATGCTTTGATGGGCACAGATGGTGCCCATCTCTACATAAGCCAGTTTACACCGGTTCAGGGATCCCCCAGCCCTGCTCTGGCGCGAAACTGTACAAAGGAAAGGGGAGTGACCACTCCCCTGACCTTCACCTCCTCTGGGAGGTGCCCAGAGCTCCTCCAGTGTGCTCCAGATCTCTGCCATCTTGGAAACAGAGGTGCTGCTGGCACACTGGACTGCTCTGAGTGGCCAGTGCCAGCAGGTGACGTCAGAGACTCCTTCTGATAGGCTCTTACCTGTGTTGCTAGCCTATCCTCCTTCCTAAGTAGCCAAACCTCCTTTTCTGGCTATTTAGGGTCTCTGCTTTGGGGAATTCTTTAGATAACGAATGCAAGAGCTCATCAGAGTTCCTCTGCATCTCTCTCTTCACCTTCTGCCAAGGAATCGACCGCTGACTGCTCTGGACACCTGCAAAACCGCAACAAAGTCGCAAAGACGACTACTGCAACCTTGTATCACTGATCCGGCCGCCTTCTCGACTGTTTTCCTGGTGGTGCATGCTGTGGGGGTAGTCTGCTTCTTCTCTGCACTAGAAGCTCCGAAGAAATCTCCAGTGGGTCGACGGAATCTTCCCCCTGCAACCGCAGGCACCAAAAGACTGCATCACCGGTCCTCTGGGTCCCCTCTCAGCACGACGAGCGTGGTCCCTGGAACTCAGCAACTCTGTCCAAGTGACTCCCATAGTCCAGTGACTCTTCAGTCCAAGTTTGGTGGAGGTAAGTCCTTGCCTCACCACGCTAGACTGCATTGCTGGGTGCCGCGTGATTAGCAGCTGCTCCGGCTCCTGTGCACTCTTCCAGGACTTCCATTGTGCACAGTCAAGCCTGGGTCCCCGACACTCTAACCTGCAGTGCACGACCTCCTGAGTTGTCCTCCGGCGTCGTGGGACCTTCTTTTGTGACTTTGGGTGAGCTCTGGTTCACTCTTCTTCGTAGTGCCTGTTCTGGCACTTCTGCGGGTGCTGCCTGCTTCTGTGAGGGCTCCCTATCTTGCTGGGCGCCCCCTCTGTCTCCTCACGCAATTGGCGACATCCTGGCCCCTCCTGGGCCACAGCAGCATCCAAAAACCCTAACCGCGACCCTTGCAGCTAGCAAGGCTTGTTTGCGGTCTTTCTGCGTGGGAACACCTCTGCAAGCTTTTTCACGACGTGGGACATCCATGCTCCAAAGGGAAAGTTCCTAGTCCTCTTCGTTCTTGCAGAATCCACAGCTTCTACCATCCGGTGGCAGCTTCTTTGCATCCTCAGCTGGCATTTCCTGGGCATCTGCCCAATCTCGACTTTGTCGCGACACTTGGACTTGGTCCCCTTGTTCCACAGGTACTCTCGTCCGGAAATCCATCATTGTTGCATTGCTGGTGTTGGTCTTCCTTGCAGAATTCCCCTATCACAACTTCTGTGCTCTTTGGGGAACTTAGGTGCACTTTACACCTACTTTTCAGGGTCTTGGGTTGGGCTATTTTTCTAACCCTCACTGTTTTCTTACAGTCCCAGCGACCCTCTACAAGCTCACATAGGTTTGGGGTCCATTCGTGGTTCGCATTCCACTTTTGGAGTATATGGTTTGTGTTGCCCCTATACCTATGTGCTCTCATTGCAATCTATTGTGACTGTACATTGCTTGCATTGCTTTCTATTGCTATTACTGCATATTTTTGGTATTGTGTACATATATCTTGTGTATATTTGCTATCCTCATACTGAGGGTACTCACTGAGATACTTTTGGCATATTGTCATAAAAATAAAGTACCTTTATTTTTAGTACTTCTGTGTATTGTGTTTTCTTATGATATTGTGCATATGACACCAGTGGTATAGTGGGAGCTTTGCATGTCTCCTAGCTCAGCCTAAGCTGCTCTGCTAAGCTACCCTTTTCTATAAGCCAAAGCTGCTAGACACCTCTTCTACACTAATAAGGGATAATTGGACCTGGTGCAGAGTGTAAGTACCCCTTGGTACCCACTACAAACCAGGCCAGCCTCCTACATGACACAACTGTTATTTCTTTGGTGCAATTTGATTTTGTATTACAACATAAATAAAACATGATGCAGTTGTATCCCAGGCTACGCTTTCATCAGTATTCTCTCTCACTCTCATTTCCATCTTTGTCTTTCTCTTTCTAGGAACTAATTTGCACTGCAGGCTCCACCATGTTCGAAGCATATCATTAATAAATTAACCTTGTGATGGTCTCCTATGAGGAACTCCTAGCTAAATTCCAATATCATTATAAGCTGCCCATTCTTCTGGCCTTCTGTTATATTTGCATAACAAATCTCACCCAATCTCATTCCCTCAAACGTGACAAAAAATCTGCAACTCTAATTCCACCAGTTGGAAATGCCCTTATATGTCTTTTTTCTGAGTGAGGATAAAGAATAGAGTCAAAGTTGCACAGAACAATTAAAGACTTCTGCATCTTCCACCTTGGGAAGCCTTACCTGTGCCTGTTGGATACTGGGTTCTGGGGATGTCCTTTGAACATAAAGATGGGGACCTGGTACTTACCCTGAGTCCTTCCAGCCTGTTTCTGAGCTCCTCGCACTCCGCCTGCAGCAGCCTGATCTCCACATCCTTCCCACTAGGGGGCTCCACGTACATGCCAGGGAGCTGGGGGGCTTCTCCATTGACCTGCCGCATCTTCAGCTTGGCTGAGGTCTTTCTCGATGTCCCCAAAGAAGAAATTTCCTGTTGGAGTTAAAGCAGAGAATCAGTGCTGTTTGAGGCCAGAGTCTAACATAGCAGACGCGAGGGCGGTCGTGGCTTGCGAACATCATGCTGCTGCTCATGACTGCTTCGAGCCACATGGTGGATGCTACACACTTAGGGACTGATTCACAATGGTAACTTACACTATTGAGTAATCTACACCTTCGAGTAGGTTTGCTACATTTTGGATAATCAGAAAATTCTTGTGTAAATTTACTCCAAAAGCGTAACTCACATGTCACCACCAGATCGAATGGCCTTGGAGTTATATTTTTTTAAGTAATTTACACTTTTGATTAAGTTTGCCACTTTTGGCTAGTCACAAAATCTAAGTGCAAATTTACACTTAGATTTTGTGAATAGTCAAAAAGTTGTAAACGTATTCAAAAGTGTACATTACTCAAAAGTGTACGCTACCTTTGTAAGTCAGGCTTTTAGAGTTTAGGACGTGCAAACCATGCTTGGATTCAAGGGCCTCAGACATGAGGGCGAGGGAGTCGTGCCCTGGGTTATCCGTAATCAAACTCCTCATACCACATCAGGATCTACATTGAACCCTGATAAAGTCCTGAATTGAGCCTTGTGTCAGAGATTCTCAGTAGCAAAACCTGCAATGTGCAGTGCCTCACCACCACTCACCTGACCATGTCACATAGACACCAGCAGTTCATAAAACACTACAAAATCCTATTTGAAAGAACAACTTCAGTGACCACCTGCCAGCAGCAAATAGCTTTTCAAGCACCCTGTCACCTTGGCCTGCTTTGATGGACTGATTCAATATATCGCACTGTTCTAAACTGCACAGCAGCTAAAATGACTAAATATGATTTTTATTGGAGCTCTTGTTTGCATGCAGCATTATGGTTCGTTTGAGCCATGAATACTGGGAGGTGCAAACTTTACGCCTATGCTAACTAAAACCAGAAGTGGTCACAAACACTTTTTGCAAACTATTCACAAAGGTAAATCTACAAGTGGAAACATAAGTACGGAATAACACTAGTGACCTCCCTGAATGTGACAGGGGCACATACAGGACTGGCCCATCAGCACATGCCCAAAACAGCTTGAGATATGTGTGACAGCAATATCCGCTGCAAACTAGAGATATGTGCTACAAGAAATGAGCACTGTCATTGCAATATTTCACAACCAAGTGTGTGCCTTCTTATCTGATGCTTCCCCTAGAGATTGTTAGACCTGAGAGCCTTAGGGGGATCTTACCCCAACTTTTTGCCTGCCTCCCTCCATTTTTCTGATCTAGTTTTTTGCTGGTTTTAGGAATCTGCACACTTTACCATTGCTAATCAGTGATAAAGTGCTTTTGCTCTCTTCCCTAAACATGGTAACATTGGCTCATACCCAATTGGCATATTTAATTTACATATAAGTCCCTATTAAAGGGCACTAGATGTGCCACAGCCTGTAAATTAAATGCTACTAGTGGGCCTGCAGCACTGATTGTGCCACCCACATAGTTAGCCCCTTAACCATGTCTCAGGTCTGCCATTTCAAGGCCTGGGTGTGCAGTTTCACTGCCACTTCGACTTGGCATTTAAAACTACTTGCCAAACCTTAAATTCCATTTTTATTACATATATGTCACTCATAAGGTATGCCTTAGGTAACCCATAGGGCAGGGTGGTATGTAATGTAAAAGGCAGGACATGTACATATAAGTTTTACATGTCCTGCAGTGAAAAACTCACAAAGTCGTTTTTTCACGACTGTGAAGCCTGCTCCTCTCATAGGCCAGGATTGGAAATTCCCTTATATACTTTTAAGTGGTAATTTCTGATGTGAGAGAAGTAACCTTGTCATGTTTGGTATGGTTGGAATGGTGGTGAGAAATCATACTTACTGGTAAAATTGGATTTTACATTACTATTTTAGAAATGCCACTTTTAGAAAGTAGGCATTTATCTGCCCTTACTGCTCTCTGTGCTTTACAGCCTGTCTCTAATCAATGTCTGGTCTGTGCTGGTTGACAGCTCCTCTTGTGCATTCCACCCAGACAGCCATAAACACAAGGCACTCAGCTTCATCTGCATTCATCTGCATACTGATGGGTCTTCCTGGGCAGGAAGGGTGGAGGAGCTCTCACTTACACTTCAAAGGCTAGCAGCCTGACCTCATAAAAATGATTGATAACCCCCCACAGATCTCCTGGCAGACTTAGCTGGGTTGAAAGGGCAACTTGTGCACTTCAAAATAACTCTTTGAAGTTTCCTCCACTTCAAAGGCATATTTGAGTATGTATACTCGGTCTGTGATCCCACCAAATCAGACATTTCTGGACCTTCAACTGGACTCTGTCAGAGGGACCGCTGTGCTGCCCAAAGGACTCATCTGGACTGCTTTGCTGGAAGGACTGCTCTCCTGCTTGGTGCCCTGCTGCCTACTGGCTCCTGACTCAGCTGGAAGGACTCTGCCTTCCTGCACAAGTGTTCTTCAAGGGCTTGGACTCAGCTTGCCTCCTGTTCTGAAGTCTCAGGGCCATCAAAGACTTCACCAAAGATAGAAAATCTAGTGTGTCGGAAAATCGATGCAATGCCTGCAAAAATTGATGCAACGCCTGCCTTGCGGCTGAAAAATCGCTGCATTACCTACCGGATCAGTGCAGCGCCTGCTCCATCCTACCAGTGTGTTCTGGATTTTCTACGCTTTGTCCCTGGGCATCAAATTATCCCTGCACCGTAGTGAGTAACTAAGGCTGGACTCCCGGAAATCAACACATCACCTTGCCGCATGGAAATAAAAGACCCAATTTCTAACAGATATATTCTGAGAGAGAAAGGGCTACCCATCTGGGATCAAACCCAGCTTCCCCATTTGACTTAATTGAGTGATTCTAGGCAATTACCTGATTTCTTCCTCCTTTTCCTTTATAATCACATTTGAGTGCACCTTGAAAGACATCAGCCAACAGTTCAGAAACAGTGACCATCCCTGTTTTTGGCAAACACCAGACATTGAGATCAGATCTCTGCCAAAAAGCCCCCCTGAGGGGTCCTCTGGGTATTACAACGCCCACCCACTGAGGAGCATGGGCCTATGATGAAGCATGCCACTGCTGTGGATGAGAACCAATGTATCCTCTAAAGGGTGCCCTTAATGGCCTCCTAACATCCACTCACCTCAGTGCAGTGTTGGTGTAGCAACGGAACAGCACACTACTTTATTTATCATTACTATATCTGGGCCTAACCCACATCTGTCCGTCTCTTGTCCACATCTCAGTCTATTCCACAGATTTTCACATCTTGCCTTCTAGGCCACATCTCAGTCTGGCCCACATATGTCCATATCTCAACCACTAGCCCGCATTTCGGTCTAGCCCACATGTATTCAGCTCTCGACCACTGGTACAATTATTGGCTTAGCGTACAGATATCCACATCTTGGTCTAGCCTACATATATCCAGGTCTCGTCCACTCGGACACGCCTCGGTTTAGGCTACATACATCCACATCTATGTCTAGCCCACATAAGTTCACATCGTGTCCACTAGGCCACATCTGTCCTTAGCCCACAGATAGCCACCTGTCGGTCCCTGGGGAATACTATCAGTCTATATGATCACATTTCTACAATACCACACCCTTTCCACCAACCTTTCACCAGTCCACTTCAGGCAGCCCCAGTTAACTGGACCCCCTTCCGTGGTCAGGCCGTGTGTAATGCATCAACAGAATGGTGGTGCATGGCCAAGATGGCGGCAGGAGCGGTCGCATAACTGCGAGCTGCATGCAGCGTCAAATTTCTCCTGGCACGCTTGCTTCTCAGCCTCCTGCTGCCCATGGAGGATGACCCCTGAACCGGGCCACAGCAAGGGAACGCGACGAGGAGACACTTTGACCCCATGCCAAGACCAGCCTGGACTCTAGCAGCCGCAACACAACAGTAGCTGAATGTCTGTGAGCCGGTGGGCTGATGGAGGGGAGATCACTAGCAGAGTCGTGAACCGAGCACTAGGGAACTCCACAGGAGTTATTTGGTGATTGGGAGGTGGGGCGCTGCCATGCTCAGAGTCATTGGGTCAACCACTCCCCTATTGCTCGTTGTCACACAAGGAATGGCTGGCATTGCCTGCGGCAGTGGTGAGGCGCACTCTGCCCCTCCGAAGCGAACTGGAAGAACGCTTGTGAGGCCCATAGTGCAACAGAGGGCCCCAAATGTGCTACCAGAGGCCCTCTCTCGCTTGACTTTCAGTGGGCACTTGTGACATGGAGGAGCACCCGGTGTGCTCGGGTGGTTCCTCTTCCTTCGAGTTATTGATCGAATGGTAAATGCTGAGACACAAGCCCGGGGCCTGCATGCTACTGTGAATCAGGCTTGATCCAGCTCATTGGGGCTTTGGGAACACTTTGAACTGCTTTGTTGCCCCAGACTCCTTTCGCCATGCCCCACACCCTGGGAGTAATATTGCAGCCATGAGCACTCGTCTATGTGACCTGCAGACACCTGCATACTCACTGCTGCTAACCCCCTTCCATCTGGGCGATAAGGGGGTGGCACCTCGCACTTCTGGGCTACTATTGTGGGACTGTGAAACATGCCAGCCTGGGGCTTTCATCCACCCTCCGATTTTGAACCCCGAATGGAGCTGCACCCCCCCCCACACATACAAGGTTGGTGAAGATGTTACCCAACCAATGGATGAGGGGGATACAGCCCCACTATGCACCCTTCTACTCCTGAGGCATGGAGTACAGGAGGTGTAAGTATACACAGTTGGATAGGGCAGAGATGGTGTACACATCAGCTATTCCTCTGCTACAAAGACGAGGGCATGTGTTCAGTGTGTTGTCCACCTTTGTGACCCTCCACTTCCCGTACGCCACAAGGGTGTGCCTATAGGAGGCTGGCCTGGTTCTTAGTGGGTACCTAAGTGTAGGAGGCTGGACTGGCTTGTAGTGAGTACCTAGGGGTACTTGCACCTTGCACCAGGCCCAGTTATCCCTTATTAGTGTATAGGGTGTCTAGCAGCATAGGCTGATAGATAATGTTAGCTTAGCAGAGCAGCTTAGGCTGAACTAGGAGACGAGTGAAGCTCCTACAGTACCACTTAGTGTCATATGCACAATATCATAAGAAAACACAATACACAGTTATACTAAAAATAAAGGTACTTTATTTTTATGACAATATGCCAAAGTATCTCAGAGTGTACCCTCAGTATGAGGATAGCAAATATACACAAGATATATATACACAATACCAAAATATGCAGTAATAGTATTAGAAAACAGTGCAAACAATGTATAGTTACAATAGGATGCAATGGAGACACATAGGGATAGGGGCAACACAAACCATATACTCCAAAAGTGGAATGCGAACCACGAATGGACCCCAAACCTATGTGACCTTGTAGAGGGTCGCTGGGACTATAAAAAAATAGTAAGGGTTAGAAAAATAGCCCACCCCAAGACCCTGAAAAGTGAGTGCAAAGTGCACTAAAGTTCCCCAAAGGACAAAGAAGTTGTGATAGGGGAATAAGGCAGGAAAGACACAAACCAACAATGCAACAACACTGGATTTCCAATCTGGGGTACCTGTGGAACAAGGGGACCAAGTCCAAAAGTCACAAGCAAGTCGGAGATGGGCAGATGCCCAGGAAATGCCAGCTGCGGGTGCAAAGAAGCTTCTACTGGACAGAAGAAGCTGCGGTTTCTGCAGGAACACAAAGGGCTAGAGACTTCCCCTTTGGAGGACGGATCCCTCTCGCCTTGTAGAGTCCTGCAGAAGTGTTTTCCCGCCGAAAGAACGCCAACAAGCCTTGCTAGCTGCAAATTGTGCGGTAAGCGTTTTTGGATGCTGCTGTGGCCCAAGAGGGACCAGGAGGTCGCAAATTGGACCAGGAGGTAGAGGGGACATCGAGCAAGACAAGGAGCCCTCTTAGCAGCAGGTAGCACCCAGAGAAGTGCCAGAAACAGGCACTACAAGGATGCGTGAAATGGTGCTCACCCGAAGTTACACAAAGGAGTCCCACCTCGCCGGAGACCAACTTAGAAAGTTGTGCAATGCAGGTTAGAGTGCCGTGGACCCAGGCTTGGCTGTGCACAAAGGATTTCCACCGGAAGTGCACAGGGGCCGGAGTAGCTGCAAAAGTCACGGTTCCCAGCAATGCAGTCTAGCGAGGTGAGGCAAGGACTTACCTCCACCAAACTTGGACTGAAGAGTCACTGGACTGTGTGAGTCACTGGGACAGAGTTGCTGGATTTGAGGGACCTCGCTCGTCGTGCTGAGAGGAGACCCAAGGGACTGGTAATGCAGCTTTTTGGTGCCTGCGGTTGCAGGGGGAAGATTCCGTCGACCCACGGGACATTTCTTCGCAGCTTCTAGTGCAGAGAGGAGGCAGACTACCCCCACAGCATGCACCACCAGGAAAACAGTCGAGAAGGCGGCAGGATCAGCGTTACTGAGTTGCAGTAGTCGTCTTAGCTACTATGTTGCAGTTTTGCAGGCTTCCAGCGCGGTCAGCAGTCGATTCCTTGGCAGAAGGTGAAGAGAGAGATGCAGAGGAACTCGGATGAGCTCTTGCATTCGTTATCTAAGGAATCCCAAGAGACAGAGGGGGTCATTCAGACCTTGGCGGACGGCGGAGGCCGTCCGCCAAGGTACCGCCGACAAATGACCGCACCGCGGTCAAAAGACCGCGGCGGCCATTCAAACATTTCCGCTGGGCCGGCGGGCGCTCTCCAAAAGAGCGCCCGCCGGCCCAGCGGAAATGCCCCTGCAACGTGGACGCCGGCTCAGAATTGAGCCGGCGTAGTTGCAGGGGTGCGACGGGTGCAGTTGCACCCGTCGCGTATTTCAGTGTCTGCAAAGCAGACACTGAAATACTTTGTGGGGCCCTCTTACGGGGGCCCCTGCAGTGCCCATGCCATTGGCATGGGCACTGCAGGGGCCCCGCGGCACCCCCTACCGCCATCCTGTTCATGGCGGGTTTCCCGCCATGAACAGGATGGCGGTAGGGGGTGTCTGAATCCCCATGGCGGCGGAGCGCGCTCCGCCGCCGTGGAGGATTCAATGGGGCAGCGGTAAACCGGCGGGAGACCGCCGGTTTACCCTTTCTGACCGCGGCTGAACCGCCGCGGTCAGAATGCCCTTGGGAGCACCGCCAGCCTGTTGGCGGTGCTCCCGTGGACGGTGACCCTGGTGGTCACCGGCCCCCAGGGTCAGAATGACCCCCAGAGACCCTAAATAGCCAGAAAAGAGGGTTTGGCTACCTAGGAGAGAGGATAGGCTAGCAACACCTGAAGGAGCCTATCACAAGGAGTCTCTGACGTCACCTGGTGGCACTGGCCACTCAGAGCCATCCAGTGTGCCAGCAGCACCTCTGTTTCCAAGATGGCAGAGGTCTGGAGCACACTGGAGGAGCTCTGGACACCTCCCAGGGGAGGTGCAGGTCAGGGGAGTGGTCACTCCCCTTTCCTTTGTCCAGTTTCGCGCCAGAGCAGGGCTAAGGGGTCCCCTGAACCGGTGTAGACTGGCTTATGCAGAATTGGGCACATCTGTGCCCAAGAAAGCATTTCCAGAGGCTGGGGGAGGCTACTCCTCCCATGCCTTCACACCATTTTCCAAAGGAGAGGGTGTAACACCCTCTCTCAGAGGAAGTCCTTTGTTCTGCCATCCTGGGCCAGGCCTGGCTGGACCCCAGGAGGGCAGATGCCTGTCTGAGGGGTTGGCAGCAGCTGCAGTGAAACCCCGGGAAAGGCAGTTTGGCAGTACCAGGGTCTGTGCTACAGACCACTGGGATCATGGGATTGTGCCAACTATGCCAGGATGGCATAGAGGGGGCAATTCCATGATCATAGACATGTTACATGGCCATATTCGGAGTTACCATTGTGAAGCTACATATAGGTAGTGACCTATATGTAGTGCACGTGTGTAATGATGTCCCCGCACTCACAAAGTCCTGGGAATTGGCCCTGAACAATGTGGGGGCACCTTGGCTAGTGCCAGGGTGCCCACACACTAAGTAACTTAGCACCCAACCTTTACTAGGTAAAGGTTAGACATATAGGTGACTTATAAGTTACTTAAGTGCAGTGAAAAATGGCTGTGAAATAACGTGGACGTTATTTCACTCAGGCTGCAGTGGCAGGCCTGTGTAAGATTTGTCAGAGCTCCCTATGGGTGGCAAAAGAAATGCTGCAGCCCATAGGGATCTCCTGGAACCCCAATACCCTGGGTACCACAGTACCATATACTAGGGAATTATAAGGGTGTTCCAGTAAGCCAATGTAAATTGGTAAAATTGGTCACTAGCCTGTCAGTGACAATTTGAAAGAAATGAGAGAGCATAACCACTGAGGTTCTGATTAGCAGAGCCTCAGTGAGACAGTTAGTCACTACACAGGTAACACATTCAGGCACACTTATGAGCACTGGGGCCCTGGAGAACAGGGTCCCAGTGACACATACAACTAAAACAACATATATACAGTGAAAAATGGGGGTAACATGCCAGGCAAGATGGTACTTTCCTACACAACCCCCCCCCCCAAACGAAGGACAATAAGACTAGCCATGACCTGATGAGTCTTCATTGTCTAAGTGGAAATATATGGAGAGTCCATCTGCATTGGAGTGGCTACTCCCAGGTCTATGTTCCACTGTATAGTCCATTCCCTGTAGGGATATGGACCACCTTAACAATTTAGGATTTTCACCTTTCATTTGTTTTAGCCAAAGTAGAGGTTTGTGGTCTGTCTGAACAATGAAGTGAGTGCCAAACAGGTATGGCCTCAACTTCTTCAGAGCCCAGACCACAGCAAAGGCCTCCCTCTCAATGGCAGACCAACGCTTTTCTCTAGGGGTCAACCTCCTACTAATAAAAGCAACAGGTCCTGGCCCTCAGAATTAAGTTGTGATAGGACTGCCCCTACTCCTAATTCAGATGCATCAGTCTGGACATAGAATTTTTTAGAGTAACAAGGGCTTTTCAGGACAGGTGCAGAGCACATGGCCTGCTTCAGCTCCTCAAAAGCTTTCTGACAGCTAGCTGTCCACAATACCTTTTTAGGCATTTGTTTGGATGTGAGGTCATTAAGAGGGGCTGCAATGGAGCCATAGTTCTTAATGAACCTCCTTTAATACCCAGTGAGGCCTAGGAAGGCTCTCACCTGAGTCTGAGTGGTAGGGGGAACCCAATCTATAATAGTTTGGATTTTCCCCTGTAGTGGTGCAATCTGTTCCCCACCAACAAGGTGTCCCAGATAAACCACCTTACCCTGCCCTATCTGGCACTTTGAAGCCTTGATAGTGAGGCCTGCCTTTTGCAGGGCCTCTAAAACTTTCCATAGGTGGACCAGGTGATCATCCCAGCTGGAGCTAAAGACAGCTATATCGTCCAAATATGCTGCACTGAAAGCCTCCAGCCCTTGCAGGACTGTGTTCACCAACCTTTGAAAAGTGGCAGGTGCATTTTTCAAACCAAAAGGCATTACTGTAAATTGGTAATGGCCTCCAATGGTTGAAAATGCAGTTTTAGGTTTAGCATCTTCTGATAATTTGATCTGCCAATACCCTGCAGTCAAATCAAAAGTGCTAGATACTTGGCAGATGCCAGTGTATCTATGAGCTCATCTGCCCTGGGTATAGGGTGCGCATCAGTTTTGGTTACAAGGTTGAGACCTCTATAGTCTACACAAAACCGCATTTCCTTCTTTCCATCTTTGGAATGGGGTTTTGGTACAAGTACCACAGGAGAAGCCCATGGACTTTCAGAGTGCTCAACCACTCCTAGCTCTAACATTTTCTGCACCTCTTGCTTTATGCAGTCCCTGACATGGTCAGGCTGCCTATAGATCTTACTTTTGACAGGTAAACTGTCTCCAGTATCTATAGTGTGCTCACACCAAGAAGTGGTACCTGGCACAGTAGAGAAGAGTTCAGAGAATTGATCTAGGAGATTTATGCAATGGTCTTTCTGCTCAGCAGTAAGACAATCAGCCAAAACTACACCTTCCACAAGAGCATCTTGTTCTGTGGAAGAGAAGAGATCAGGTAGAGGATCACTGTCTTCTTCCTGTCCCTCATCAGTTGCCATGAGCAGGGTGAGATCAGCCCTGTCATAGTAGGGTTTTAGGCAGTTTACATGGAGTACCCTAAGGGGACTTCTTGCAGTGCCTAAGTCAACTAAATAGGTGACTTCACCCTTTTTCTCAACAATTGTGTGGGGTCCACTCCATTTATCTTGGAGTGCTCTTGGGGCCACAGGCTCCAAGACCCACACTTTCTGCCCTGGTTGGTACTGAACCAAAACAGCCTTCTGATCATGCCATTGCTTCTGGAGCTCTTGGCTGGCCTGAAGGTTTTTACTGGCCTTTTTCATATACTCAGCCATCCTTGATCTGAGGCCAAGTACATAATCCACAATATCTTGCTTAGGAGCTTTTAAAGGTTGTTCCCAACCCTCCTTTACAAGTGTGAGTGGACCCCTAACAGGGTGTCCAAAAAGAAGTTCAAAGGGGCTGAAGCCCACTCCTTTCTGGGGTACCTCCCTGTAGGCAAAAAGGAGGCATGGTAATAGGATATCCCATCTCCTGCGGAGTTTTTCAGGGAGACCCATAATCATGCCTTTGAGAGTTTTATTAAATCTCTCCACCAGTCCATTTGTTTGTGGATGATAGGGTGTAGTGAACTTGTAAGTCACACCACACTCTTTCCACATGGCCTTTAAGTAAGCAGACATGAAATTGCTTCCCCTGTCTGATACAACTTCCTTTGGGAAGCCCACCCTGGAAAATATTCCCAGGAGGGCCTTTGCCACTGCAGGAGCTGTAGTGGTCCTTAAAGGAATTGCTTCAGGATATCTTGTGGCATGGTCCACTACCACCAAGATAAACCTATTGCCTGAAGCAGTAGGAGGGTCAAGGGGGCCAACTATGTCAACCCCTACCCTTTCAAAGGGTACCCCAACCACAGGCAGTGGAATAAGGGGTGCCTTTGGAGTGCCACCTGTTTTGCCACTGGCTTGACAGGTTTCACAGGACTTACAAAAATCTTTTGTGTCCTCAGACATCCTAGGCCAATGAAACAAGGGAACCAGTCTGTCCCAAGTTTTACTTTGTCCCAGGTGCCCAGCTAGGGGAATGTCGTGTGCAAGAGTTAGGAGGAACTTTCTGTACTCCTGAGGGATCACTAATCTCCTGGCAGTTCCAGGTTTAGGATCCCTTGCCTCAGTGTACAAGAGGTTGTCCTCCCAGTAAACTCTGTGAGAGTCACTGACATCCCCATTAGCCTGTTTGACAGCTTGCTGTCTTAGACCCTCTAATGTGGGACAGGTTTGCTGTGCCACACTCAGCTCCTCCCTGGCAGGCCCCCCTTCACCCAAAAGCTCAGCAGCGTCTGCTTGAAGCTCCTCTGGTGTAGGTTCTGCACAGGGGGGGAATTCTTCTTCCTCAGAAGTAGAATCCACTGTAGAGGGAGGGATAGTAGGAAGTGGTTTGCTTCTACTAGCCCTAGCTTTAGGGAGCACTTGGTCCATTGTTCCAGGATCCAAGCTTCCCTGTCCTTTTTGCTTTTTGGCCTGAGCCCTTGTCAAAGCAAAAATATGCCCTGGGATGCCCAGTATTGCTGCATGGGCCTCCAACTCCACATCTGACCAAGCTGATGTCTCCAAATCATTCCCTAATAGACAGTCTACAGGTAAATCTGAAGCTACCATAACTTTCTTTGGACTAGTAACCCCCCCCCAGTTGAGATTTACAACAGCCATGGGGTGGCTAAGTGTGTTGTTGTGAGCATCGGTTACTTGGTACTGGTGACCAAGTAGGTGTTGTTCAGGGTGGACCAGTTTCTCTATGACCATAGTTACACTGGCTCCAGTGTACCTGTAGGCCTGAACCTCAACACCATTTATTAGGGGTAGCTGCTTGTACTTATCCATATTAAGGGGACAAGCAACTAAGGTGGCTAAATCAATAGCCCCCTCAGAGACTAATATAGCCTCTGTGGTCTCCCTAACAAGACCAACCCCAACTAAGTTACCAATAGTGAGCCCAGCTACTCCCTTGGATTGGCTATTAGTAGGTTTGCTCCCACCACCACTGCTATTAGTAGGGACATTAGGTGTAGCAGTAGGGGTTGTAGTGGTAGGAGGCTTGGTGCTTTTCTTTGGACAACTGGGATCTGTTGTCCAATGGCCTTTTATTTTACATAAATAGCACCATGGTTTCTTTTCCTTGTTTTGATTAGAAGAGGATTTGGGCCCACCACCCCCACCAGAGTGTTTTTGTGGGCCTGATGAAGACTCATTTTTAGATTTGTCCCCACCCTTGTCAGAAGACTTACCATCCTTCTTCTTGTTGCCATCTTTGTCACCCCCTGTATGAACTTTTCTGTTCACCCTTGTTCTGACCCATTTGTCTGCCTTCTTTCCCAATTCTTGGGGAGAGGTCAGATCAGAGTCCACCAAGTACTGGTGCAACAAATCAGACACACAATTATTAAGAATATGCTCTCTCAGGATCAAGTTATACAGGCTGTCATAATCAGTAACTTTACTGCCATGTAACCACCCCTCCAAGGCCTTCACTGAATGGTCAATGAAATCAACCCAGTCTTGTGAAGACTCCTTTTTGGTCTCTCTGAACTTTATCCTGTATTGTTCAGTGGTTAAGCCATAACCATCCAGGAGTGCATTCTTAAGAACGTTGTAATCATTAGCTTCATTTTTTTTACAGTAAGGAGCCTATCCCTACCTTTTCCACTAAATGATAGCCATGGGATAGCAGCCCACTGCCTTTGAGGGACATCCTGTACAGCACAGGCCCTCTCAAGTGCAGCAAACCACTTGTTAATGTCATTCCCCTCCTTATAAGGGGGAACTATCTTATGCAGATTCCTGGAATCATGCTCTTTTGCAGGATGACTATGGGAATACTGCTGCTGCCACCATGGGTTTCTAAACCCAGTTTCTGTCTCTCCTTCTCTACTTCTAAAGTCTGTCTATCCAAATCCAGCTGTTGCTTCTTGAGCTTCAGTCTGGTTTGTTCCACTCTCAATCTATTGAGTTCCCTTTCTAACAATCTGTCATCAGGGTGGGTGGGAGGGACATGCCTTGAAACAGAAGTATGGTGAGAATGGACAGAAGGAGACCTGTCCCTTACAGAGGGCACCCTAACAGCTTGGCTCACAGAAACATCAGTACCACTGTGGTGAGAATAAATGCTTTTGCTATGATGTGAGACAACACTATTTGTATGGTGTGGCTCTTCATCATTACCAACTATGCTAGACTGTCTAGTAATGGGCAGGCTGGGAAGTTTCTTTCCTGAATCTTTTCCTGGGGGAGTCCCTGGATCAGATTGGGAACCATTGGCTACTTTTTCAACAGATGGGGCACCTATAGCCTTATCTTGTTCTCTAAGCATGTTAAGTAACAATTCCAAGGAAGGATTCTTCCCTACACTCAAACCTCTCTCTACACAGAGACTCCTTGCTCCTTTCCAGCTAAGGTGGTCATATGCAAGTTTGGACAGATCAACATTTTGGCCTGTGCCAGACATTTTTAGAGAGAGTTAAAGTGATAGAAAAAGAGAAAAAAGTTTTCAGAACTTTTTAGAAAGACAGAAAAAAAACTTTTTAAACTTTTAAGAACTTTTAGAAAGTTTAGGAGTACTTTTCAGCACTTTAGAAAAGAGTGAAAAGAGGAAATGCAAAACTTTTTGGCAATGTGTATATACACTGAACTTGTTTTGTATATTTTTCTCTTATGAAAAGTACAATGACAAGAGTGGTAAGTAGTCTCAAAGCACTTATCCCACCGCTGCACAACCAATGTAGGAGGCTGGACTGGCTTGTAGTGAGTACCTAGGGGTACTTGCACCTTGCACCAGGCCCAGTTATCCCTTATTAGAGTATAGGGTGTCTAGCAGCATAGGCTGATAGATAATGGTAGCTTAGCAGAGCAGCTTAGGCTGAACTAGGAGACGAGTGAAGCTCCTACAGTACCACTTAGTGTCATATGCACAATATCATAAGAAAACACAATACACAGTTATACTAAAAATAAAGGTACTTTATTTTTATGACAATATGCCAAAGTATCTCAGAGTGTACCCTCAGTATGAGGATAGCAAATATACACAAGATATATATACACAATACCAAAATATGCAGTAATAGTATTAGAAAACAGTGCAAACAATGTATAGTTACAATAGGATGCAATGGAGACACATAGGGATAGAGGCAACACAAACCATATACTCCAAAAGTGGAATGCGAACCACGAATGGACCCCAAACCTATGTGACCTTGTAGAGGGTCGCTGGGACTATTAGAAAATAGTAAGGGTTAGAAAAATAGCCCACCCCAAGACCCTGAAAAGTGAGTGCAAAGTGCACTAAAGTTCCCCAAAGGACAAAGAAGTCGTGATAGGGGAATAAGGCAGGAAAGACACAAAGATGCAACAACGCTGGATTTCCAATCTGGGGTACCTGTGGAACAAGGGGACCAAGTCCAAAAGTCACAAGCAAGTCGGAGATGGGCAGATGCCCAGGAAATGCCAGCTGCGGGTGCAAAGAAGCTTCTACTGGACAGAAGAAGCTGCGGTTTCCGCAGGAACGCAAAGGGCTAGAGACTTCCCCTTTGGAGGACGGATCCCTCTCGCCTTGTAGAGTCGTGCAGAGGCCCCATAACTTTTTGCCCCCATTTTCCACTTTTTGCTGGTGTTTTCCTGACTTTAAAGGTGCCCTGGGTACTGCTAACCAGTCCCAGGGCCTGTGCTCTGTGTAAAATGGATATGCAAATTAGGCTAATTATAAGTGGCTAAGTTAACCTACCTATAAGTCCCTAGTATATGGTAGGGCATGTAGGTTTAGGGACCACAGCATAGGTGGTGCACACCTAGGTGCATTGCTGAGGTGCCCAGTGTCATTTTAAAAGCAAGCCTGCCTTGCTGGCTGCTTTTAAATTAAAGTTATATGCAAATTCGACTTTGGAATTAAAGGTACTTCCAAAGTCTTAAACTACCTTATTTTTACATATAAGTCACCCCTAAGGTGTGCCCTATGTGCCCCTAGGGCTGGGTGCCATGTAACTATAAGCAGGGACTTTATAAAAATAGATTTATAAGCCCTGGTGAGGTAAAAACAGCCAAATTCGTTTTTCCCTCATTGAAGTAAATGGCCTTCATAGGCTAGAATGGGCAGACTTTATTTTAAATTTTAAAGTCTCCTTAAATGTTGCATACCAAGAATTTGGTATCAAATTAATTGTTGTAATAAATCCTACAACTTCCAGTTGTTGGATTTAATATAACTAGTTCAGGTAAAAAGTTTAGACTTTACCTAAAAAGTTGCCAATTTCAGCTCTGCATTGTTTTTGCTGCTGGGCTCTGATTGGCCAGCCTGCAGCAGCTTCTGCCAGGCTGCCTTGATGAGGTGTGAAGTGGCCAGGCTTCACACAAAGGAATGTGCTTGGGGGAGAGAATCTCCCCTCAGCAGATGGTGAGGCAGGAAGGGGGAGGGCTGCCAAACTGGTCTTCAAAGGCAGAGAAGGACATTTGCAGCACCCAGCAACACCCCCACATCCTGCAACCCCAGACAGCTAGGTGCCCCCTTGATTAGATTAGGAGAGGGCAGGAGAGGGGTGTGTTTATGATTTTTAGCCACACCAGTGGGTGGGCTCAGCCAGATGTAACCTCCAAAAATCAGATTCAGCCATGTTGGATTTTTAGAGACTGTTGCCTTTTGGGATGGATTTTTGCCACACTTCCCAGGAAGTGGTCATCACAGGGGGACGACCCTGTACCTGATTGGAGAACCAGGGCCCCCCTGCTTTTCACCCAGGAGGAGAATAAAACTGGCAGACCTGCCCCCACACCTCAGATCCCCGCCAACTTTCAAGAAGAAGGAACTTAAGGAGAAGAAGGACTACCCTGCTGGACCCCTGGCCTGCACCTGGAACCTGCACTCAGAAGGACTGCACCAGCTGCACACTTGGGCTTCACCACAAGAAGGACTTTGCCTGGCTTCAACTGGTTCAAGGAGGGACTCCCTGTTTGCTACAGGTGAAAAATTGCTATCCAGAGTCCCCTGCACCAACTCCTAAAAAAGAGACCAGTTGACCACTGCCCAGTGGCCAAAAAGGAGTTTGCGCCAGGTGCATTCTGGGAGTTGAAGTCCGCACCCCCCAAGGACCATCACAGAACTTCTGGACCCTTGGGGTGAGCTGTGGACCCCAAAAGAACCTTAAAAGAACATCTGGGTGAAGCCCCAGAAGTTTGGAGAAGATTTGACAAATTTTGTAAAAAAGCTCCAGAGAGGGACCGACCCGCCGCGGAAATTCTAGCCGGCTTGCCTCAACCGCGACCCGGCCTGACTTCGTGGTTCGTCCCGGTAAAGAAAAACATCTGAAAAAGAGACTAAGTCCGAACGTAAAAAGTTGACCGGGACCTCCCAGCCATCGTATCCGAGAAGGGCTCCACGGACGTCGGATCAAGATCCAGGTTTACCCCGGTCGAAGGATTTTCATCTCGAAAAAACGACTAAGTCCGAAGGTAAAAGTCTCCACCGAGGAAACCCACATCGCGTATCCGGACAAGGGCTCCAGGAGGTCGGATTCAACTGGCAGGTTCGTCCCGGTGAAGAAAAACTTCAAAATAAAGACTAAGTCAGAAGGTAACTTTTTAACCGAGGCCTCCCGCGACCTGTAGCCGAGCAGGGCTCCATCGCGGTCGGCCTGAAAGTTTGACTTTGCCCCGGTCGAGGTGCAACCAGATGACCCGATTGGCGCTTTTTGTTTCTAAGCGCTAGAAAAGTAATAATTCTTTAAAAATTCATATCTCCGGTTCCCCTGAACCGATTTTAATCGTTTTTGTGTCATTTTAAAGATAAAAATATAAACTATTTTTATAAATTGGTTTTGGATTTTTAAACTGTTTCCTGTGTTTTATTTAATTACTGTTTTGTGATATTTGAATGCTTTACACTTTGTCTCCTAAGTTAAGCCTTGACGCTCGTTGCCAAGCTACCAAGGGTTGAGCTGGGATTAATTTACTGAGACCTAACTGTACCTATATGGAGGTTAGTGGCTTGTTGCTAGGTGTAGGTACCTACCTGCCCTACCAATAACCCATTTTCCAACACCTGCCAACCTTGAATTCAAGATGGCAAAACCCAGGGACCCTCTGGAGGTTTGAGCACCATCCCTGGGGTGGTGATGGACAGGAGAGTGGTCACTCCCCTTTCCTTTGTCCAGTTTTGCGCCAGAGTAGGAACTGGGGGTCCCTGAACCGGTGTAGACTGGATTATGCAAGGAGGGCACCATCTGTGCCCTTCAAAGCATTTCCAGAGGCTCTGGGAGGCTACCCCTCCCATGCTTGTAACACCTATTTCCAAAAGGAGAGGGTGTAATACCCCTCTCCCAAAGAAATGTTTTGTTCTGCCTTCCTGGGCTCAGCTGCTCGAGCAACACGAGGGCAGAAACCTGTCTGTGAGGTTGCAGCAGCTGCCTGGAAAACCTCAGAAGGCTGTAATGGCAGTACTGGGGGTCCTCTAATGAGCCCCCAGAGTGCATAGGATCATACAACCAATGCTTGCAAAAGCATGGGGGTATGATTCCTACATGTTTGATACCAAACATGGCCATATTCAGAGTTACCATTGTGAAGCTGTACATAGGTAGTGACCTATATCCACTGCACACGTAAAATGGCGTCCCTCACTCATGAAGTCTGGGAAAATGGTCCTGAACGACATGGGGGCACCTCTGCTAGGGCAGGGGTGCCTCACACACAGGTACTCTGCACCCAGCCTTCAGGATTGGAGAGCCTGCCATAGGGGTGACTTAATAGTGACCTGGTGCAGTGTAAATGGCAGTGAAAGGGTGCATGCACCATTTCACACGTGCTGCAGGGGCAGTCCTGTAGAAGCCATTGCATGGGTTCCCTATGGGTGGTAAAAGCAATGCTGCAGCCTATAGGGATCCCCTGGAACCTCAATGCCCTGGGTAGCGAGGTACCATATACTAGGGACTTATAAGGGGTGACCAGTATGCCAATTTGGGGTGAAGTACTGGGTTACCAGTATGTAGTGACAAAATTTAGAGGAGACAGAGCTTAAGCACTGGGGTCCTGGTTAGTAGGATCCCAGTGACACAGTCAAACACACTGACATCAGGCAGAAATTGGGGGTAACATGCCAAAAAGAGGATACTTTCCAACAGTGCCCCAAAGATTCCAGGCCAGGGGACGCTCAGCAGTCTCCTGCGATGTCTGAGACAAAGACGCGCACGACGGGATCGACTCCCAGCACTGACCGTGTACTACAGGACACTAATGCCAAGTTTGCCAAACGTTTTGCAGCTGTACAGGGTCTACAAGCAACACTTGTAGCCGAAATTAGACACCTTGATCATAGACATGGGTCACATGTGTGAAGAACATAACAAGTTGAAAGCACGAGAGTCCATGCAAGAGGCAACCATAAAAGAGATACAACCGGTAGTTTCTGACACACAGGCAGCGGTGGCTGACTTATAGGGGGAAGTGGACGTCCTGAAGAGTAGGGCCGAAGATGCGGAGGGGAGATCACGACGGAATAATATACGGGTAGGGGGATTACTCGAGAAAATCGGGGGCACGAGCATCTATCTGTACATGGAGCAGTGGCTAGCACAAACAGTATTGGGGGGCAAGACTTCTACTTTCTTTTTGATTGAGCAGGGTCGCCGGGTGCCGGTCCAACCACTCCCACCTTGGATGCCTCCATGTCCAGGGCTGGCGCTTCCGTTCAACTACCGAGACAGAGACAACATAATACAAATTACTTGCACGAAAGGCCCATGGCAAGTGGACCACCAGACAATTACTATATTCCCAGACTACAAAGAAGATGTTCAGAAACGTAGGGCTACCTATTAGACTGTGAAGCTCAGACTCCAGCAAATGGGCATCAAATATGCATTGATTTTCAGGGCCAAATTCTGGGTTATGGCTGGCGGCAAAACGCCCCTATTTCAGACTGCCAACGAGGCTTGGGATTGGTTGGAGTCCAAAGGAGAATACTCTCGGGGGAACCGACATGAAGTTGAATTTGTTTGGATGCTAGCGAAGAATCGATGCCGACAGAACCATAAGAATCACTCTCGCCCCTCTCTGGACCAGGTAGGGCAGGAAAGAGCACAAGCTGTGGCTGAGCTGGTCTGGGGGGGGGGTCTCCCAACGAGTGAACCAACATTGGGCTAGTGGACATCTCGGGTACTCAATCCTTAGGCGGCTTATTTCGGATTAACTGCTGGACACATTGCAAGGGAGCCCTGTGTTTACTCCGATGATCAATGATCTCTTTGGCTGATTCTTTGGCTGAAGGTTATATATTTGACCAAGTTGTTCTGATTGCACAAGGGTGGTGGGAAGGAGGACACTACATTAAGATTATGGCACTACTGGATGGGACAAGCGATATTCATGATGCAATCAACTGTGGTGACCACGTATCACCCCCTAGTATGCAATTTTATCACATCAGTTATGACAGGTATGGGCTCCTATGTTAAAGGAGATACAATTTATGATGAGGTGAGATGAGGGATTCACTTTGTCTGTCTTCAGGAAACACACCTTACATCATTGGAATGTTCTAGACTGAGTAGGAGGTGGTGTGGAGCCGTATATGGAAGTACATACTCTAGTTACGCAAGGGGCTGGTTGATTTGGGTGGCCCTCAATGTGCCCTTTACGGTACCACACACTAGGATTGACCCTGAGGGTCGCTATGTGGTGGTGGGTGGGACAGTGGTCAGAATACCCTTAACACTTGTAGCAATCTATGCCCCCACTATGGGGCAACGGGCATTTTATGCAACACTAACACCCACCCTACTATCGGACCCAGCAGACACACAGTGTGGTGCATGGATTACAATGGGGTACTTCATCTGGCAGTAGATAGAGCCACACACACCCTTTTTGGAGCACACCTCTGCTCTATCTCACAACACCTAACTACATGGGCACATGACTTGCAGGTGGGAGAGATTTGGCGCCTACTACACCCTGCAGAATGGGAATACTCCCATTACTCAGCAATACATAAACTACATTCTAGGTTGGATTTGGTTTTCGCTTCTCCAACGTTAGTTCCACTGTGCGTGAGAGAGGAATATTTAGGTAAGACTGTCAGATCATAATCCTTTATTGGCTTTGCTAAGTTGGGGTAGACCCAGACCGAAGATCCCTACCTTGAGGCTGAACACTGAAGCTTTGACAGATGTAGGGTTCAACTCACTGATTACTGAGGCCATCGGCAGTTACTTCCAAGATAGTGAGGAGACAGCCTCAAATGTATTGGTTGAATGGGATGCATTCAAAGTTGCATTACGTGGCTTATGTATGAAAACAGCACATGGGGTGTGGAAGGGATTGAAGGATGAAGTGGCGGCCATGGAAGACCATCTGGGTGACCTGGAGCGAGCGTGCCTGATGGACCGAGATCAATATTTGTCTCTTTCGACCTTGAGGAAGGAGTATAGGCAACTAATAACCAGACTATTTAAATTCAATCATAAAGTGTTCACTCAACTACAACATGAACACGGGGACAGAGAGGGTCATGTACTTGCATGGCTGCTGCGTTCAGAAGCCCCCATACTCCAGATCACTGCAATCTGACTATTGACAGGGCAGATAGTGAACACCCAGGGGGATATCAACAGAGAATTTGAAAATTACTACAGGGACTTATACAGGGCACCCCTAGTGACTGGCCCTGAAACATTTACTACTTATTTTGCGCAGGTGCATATCTCCACGGTTAATCCCTTACAGCGATGGGAGCTAGATGGCCCAATGACATTGGAAGAAGTACAGGACAGGAGGCAATAACCCTAGATAGCTCCAAGAAAGGTCCCGTGCGCTGACAGATTCCCAATAAAATTCCATGCCCACTGCCGCACCCAGCTGGCACCACGTCTCCTTAAAGTTTATGACTACTTGGCGGAATTTTGTCGGCCTCTATGATGGAAGCAGTCATAGTGGTCCTCCTTAATGTGGGATGGGATCCCTTATAGGATTTCATATATCGGCCTCCATCCCTCCTCAACCTTGACTACAAGGTGCTTGGAAAATTAGTGACCAACCCCTTGACAACAGTGATCCCCTCCCTATTACACCACGGCCAAAATGGTTTGATCCTTGGAAGTAATACATTTATTAATTTAAAGCGCCTTTTCCATGTTAAGGATTGGGAGAAATTTACTGGAGCTGGGGGCTGGGCCGCCTCTCTTGATATTGAAAAAACATTGACACCTTGGGTTGCCTTTATTTGTTGGTGGTCCTTCAACGTATGGGTTTTGGACCATCTGTCCTATGCTTGGTGGCAATATTATACACTAACCCGATTGCCTGGGTGCGAATGGGGGACATATTATCCTACCCATTCCCAGTAGCTATGGGCACACACCAGGGCTGCCCACTCTCACTGCTGTTGTTCGCCCGGGCGATGGAGCCCCTGGGACGTATGCTGCGGAATTGAGCTTCACAATGGGGCCTCACAGTGGTTGGCCATCCCCAGACAGTATCTCTATATGCAGATGATGCACTGATCTATTTAAGGGCAGACCAAAAGGTACAATGCTGACCACATTTGGATCCCTATCTGGACTCAGAGTTAATTGGGACAAATCATGCTTGTTCGCACTGACACACGTCCCCGAGGAATGTCAAGATGCAATGCCACGCAGAGAGCTGACTTGGCAGTTTCACTCCATTAAATACTTGGGAGTGCAGATATACTACGAACCGAATGTCATCTTGGAGGTAATCTTGAATGAGGCAGTGACAGTGGTGCAATGTTCACTTCTCCTTTGGAACAAGCTGCCCTTGGCCCCCATGGACAGGATTGCCATTGCCAAGATATTGGTCCTACCACGTCTCTGGTACTTTTTTGCAACCCCTTCGCTGGTCATTTAGCAAGCTTTTTTCACAGAATTACAAAGCGTGCTGATGGATTCGATCTGGGGCGAGGGTAGGTTGCGCGTTGCCCTACATAAGTTATTTGCCCCGCTGGACGAGGAGGGCTTGGGCACCCCTGATTACGAACAATACTATGCCGCAGCACACCTACAATGGCCGATGCAGTGGCTTGCAGGAGCACCAGCTCTTGAATACACCGGCGTACAAGATGAACTGGGGGGTGGACCCCTAGCCCAAAGGCTCTTTGATGGTGCACCTCCTGGTGCTACGGATAGCGTGCTGTTGAAAACAGAGCTGTGCATCTGTTAAAACATACACAGGTACAGGGCGGCGTTACATGTCCTATGCACCCAGGCTTCTGATTTGAGCCATACTGGTATGTGCAGGCCTGTGGATTGTACATCATGTCTAGGATTGGGAGGAGGCGGGCATCACAATCGGGCAGACGTGGTGTCTGTGGATGGGTTCTGTGCCTTTGATACCTTGACACTGGACCAGGGATGGGAGTGGAGCAGTTTCTGTTATACTCAGCCTTACTGACTATTCCACACTTATATTCCACATTCAGGAGTCCTCTAATTGGGGAACGAGCGAATCTCCGACACTGGTGGGAATTGCTACTTGAGAGGGACATCACAGACAAACATTGGGTCAAACGTCTGCAATCGGTTAAACTGGTGACGCGAAACACATTTTTTTGCCTTATACAGTTTTACTACCTATATCATGCATATCTTACCTCACACAGGATCAGCAAGATGTTCATGGGTGCCCCTAATGTATCCCCGAAAGGTAAGTCGGAGAACGCTGACTTCCTTCATATGGTGTGGTCCTGCTCAATGATACGCGCCTTTCGGCGTTGGAGGTGGCGGGCAGCTCCCTCCCATTAGAGCCACTGCAGTGCCCACCTGATACAGGGCAGATCACTAAGGAAGTGAGGGCCTCCTGAGATTCCAAAATGTGGCACTACTATGGGCTGGAAAGTGGCCACAGCACCTGCGCTTATGCGTTGGAGGGCGGATATGCGTCAATGGGCATCAGCAGAACTAATGGTCCACAAACATCTGCGCACGAGGGGAGGTGGACCCGACCCACTAAGGAACTAGGACACCTACCTAGATGAGCTTGAGGCACACACAGATGATCCACCCCCTTGAATGAACAGCCTCTACCTTTGAGAGGTACTACGCAACCGGGACTTTACCCCTTCCAACTACCCCGACCCACCAACCGCAGAAGGTAAACCATATATCTCGGTGTAGGAACCACCCAGGTGCTACCCTCAGGTGACGATAAGCGGTAACCTTTCCGTTTATAAGGAAACCTTCAATGAGAATCGAGATAACCCGTTGAGATACAAGAGTCATGAACTGAGCCGCAACAGCAAACGCACACACATAGGGGGGTAGGGGAGACGGACATAGGTTGTTAGTTTTGTTTATCATATTTTTGTATTATCTTTTCTCTTTATTGTTGATTTTTTTTAATGTAAGTCTCTTGGGATAGCTCTTGACTCACTCCAGAAGAAATATCTTGGTGCTGTCCTAAATAAGGTAGGCAAAAGACAGGTTAGAACAACCAAATTTTTATCATCTTTTTCAAGTTTTTAAAATCTGGGCAGGTATGTAGGTAAAAAACAAGTTTATTCCAATGATATAGTGTCGTATCAGAAAAGGATCTGCCCTCAAATCTTGTGGTGCGAATTTGTAGGGTTCGCAACAGCGCTTTATATGAAGATCTTAACTGTCTCGAAGGCTGATAATGACTGAGCCGTGAGTGCAGATAGACAGGACGCACTTTGTACAGTGCTTTAAGTGTCAGACGACAAAGTTTAAAACCAATCCGCTTTCCTCAAGGTAACCAGAGCAGTCTTAGAATAGGGGCAGAGGAGGGCCGTGCAGGGAGGCTGCAAATTAGTCGAGCAGCTGTGTTCTGTACTACCTGCAACTTGGTTAGCAAGGTGTCCTTTGCTGCCACCAGTCAAGTGTCTCCGTTTTCCAGGCGACTGATTATAAGAGTCTGGACAAGGGTTTTCCTGGCGGTGTCGGGCAGACAGGAAAAGGTTTTCCTTAGAAGCCGCATTGAGGGAAAGCAAGTGTCGCGTGTGATGTCGACTTGATCTTTCATGGACAGTGGCTCATCAATTTTCACTCCAAGATGTTTCACTACCAGTTTAGGAGCTGGGACAACCAGTCTACCAACCATATCTAGCTTGGCTTTACCAAATAACATGATCCCTGTCTTCTCACTACTTAGCTGGAGACAGTTGTTGTCATCCAGGTGGCAGAATCCCTCCTGCAGCCCACGGATTTCACAGTGTCTGGATCAGGGCCAAAGGAGATGAGAAGTTGCGTATCATCTGCGCCGTAGATATTGACAATGTTGGGCTCAGGCATGATCCCTGGGGGACCCCCTTTGGGTATGTTTCCTTTTAGACTTAAAGGAGCCAAGACACACATTTTCTGTACTGTTTTCCAGAGTCAGAATTGCTATTAGGAATTGTGACTCCATTTGTTTCTATAGTGCTAAAGGCCAATAGGTGCGAATGGTTTTTCATTTCCTAATTGAAATGCAAACCCAAGGGTGCCGAAGTCATAAGGCCCCCTTTTATGCACCCCCAAAAGAAATGGTGCAGATGAAAATCGCAAGCATTCTGAGTGGCATGTGTGTGCTACATGGCACTTTACAAAATGCATTTTTTTAAATTGCAAGTTGTCACCATAGACTTGGTGTCGATGGTGATAGCATTTCCTAAATGCCCCTTTTGCATTTAGGAAATGCTTCGTACATGTGCTTAGGGAATCGCAAACAGGAAATCACTATTTGTGATTTCTTATTTAGGGAATCGACAATTACTATTCCCTGTTAGGAGTTGTCATTTTAGGAATTCGCCAAAAAAAATGATTCTCTGAAATTGGACTGTCCAAGCCTTTCTTACATAAGGAAAGGCTATTTTGCAAAGGGTCGAATTTGCCAATTGGCACCGTTTCCGAATGCAATGATGATACGCATGGCCCCTGAGAGGTGGGAGACCCCAGCACACAGGTATCCGGTGGCCACAGGACCGCAGCACATCGTGTGATCTTGGACTTCCTTCTTCCGGCTCGACACGACATGAACGCATGGCGGATGTGCTCTCTTGCTAGATTGTACCAAGATTACACAACATGCAATAGAGATCTTTTAAAAAAGGAGGGAACAGAGTGAGGTATCTGGAGGATCTGGTGCTCGGGCTGATTTCACTGGCAGTGAATGTCTCATACGTGATGGGCGCCCCGGTCCCTTCACGCACGAGCGAAGGCGACACTTTCTCTGAAATCTTATGGAATAAAAATGCCCATTCAGCAGATTACTGGTGGAGCGCGCTGCGCCCCTCCTCTTCAGGAACACGAAGATGAAAGAGGGGAGCAGGCGATCCCCCAAGGCGACATGCCAGAGAGGAGCCCCCCACCGCAAGGCGACCACGTCAGAGAGGAGTACCCCCCACCACCACCCCTATACCCCCCACCCCAAGGCGACCACGTCATAGAGAAGCCTCCCCCCCTCCAAGGCGACCTCGTCAGAGAGGAGCCCCCCACCGCAAGGCGACCACGTCAGAGAGGAGCACTCCCCACCACTGCAAGGTGACCAGGTCAGAGAGGGTCCCCCCCCAACCACCCTAACAGCCCCCTGGGCCCGTCACCCCAAGGCGACCACGTCAGAGAGAAGCACCCCCCCACCACCACCACCCCCAAGGCGACCACATCAGAGAGGACCCCCCCCCCAACCACCCCAACAACTCACTGGGCCCCTCACCCCAAGGCGACCACGTCAGAGAGGAGCACTCCCCACTACTGCAAGGTGACCAGGTCACAGAGGGGCACCCCCGACCACCACAATGCCCCCCACCCTAAGGCGACCACGTCAGAGAGGAGCCCCCCCCCCACTCCAAGGCAACCACGTCAGAGAGGAGTCCCCCCCCTCCAAGACGACCACGTCAGAGAAGACACCACCCACACACAACCCCACCTCTAGGCCCCACCACCCCAAGGCAACCACGTCAGAGAGGACCCAATCCCCCCTAGACCCCACCACCCCAAGGCGACCACGTCAGAGAGGACACCATCCACACACCCCCCACCTCTAGGCCCCACCACCCTAAGGCGACCACGTCAGAGAGGACCCAATCCCCCCTAGGCCCTACCCCCCCAAGGCGACCACGTCAGAGAGGACACCATCCACACCCCCCCCACCCCTAGGCGACCACGTCAGAGAGGACCCAATCCCCCCTAGGCCCCACCATCCCAAGGCGACCACGTCAGAGAGGACACCATCCCCCCTAGACCCCACCACCCCAAGGCGACCACGTCAGAGAGGACACCATCCACACACCCCACACCTCTAGGCCCCACCACCCTAAGGCAACCACGTCAGAGAGGAGCCCGGACATGGGAGTGAGGGCTGCAGCTGACGTCAGCAGCACTCTCCCCACAATGCTCTTGAGTGATCCTGGTGGGGGTGTCGTGCCCACGGCCGGTGTCAGACTTGTAATGCCAGCTGTGTGGTCAGTGCAGCTGTGCGGGCAGGGGTTCTATTTGTGACACGTCAGAAAGGGGCAGAGCTGTGGGCGAGGTTCTGGGGGGACCAGCTCACACCCCACGTGCATGTATCACTCGCACTTAGTACCACGTCCGGGCAGTATTGTTCTCTCAGAGAAGTGTAAATCTTTAATGACCATGAAAAAATGGGCTCAGTAACTTTAACAGGTGTCTCTGGGGTTCACCATCTTTCTACAAGTGCTATCTCGGTTGCTCCACAGCTTGTCTGCCGCAGGTTCACTTGCAGTATTGTTCAGGTTCAGCCCCCCCAAGAGACAAGCTCAGGGCTCTGCTCTGGGCACCTTTTTACAGCTCAGATCGGTGCCTCCTTTCAGCCTCAGTTGGTCACCTCGGCAGGGCTACATGGGGACCATGCGTGGGGACGGGGCATGGGGACTGTGTATGGGGACAGTAGATGGGGACAATGCACGGGGACCTGCGTGAGGACAGAGCATGGAACCATGTGTGAGGACAGTGCATGGGAACAGTGCATGGGACCATGTGTGAGGACAGTGCATGGGACCATGTGTGAGACAGTGCATGGGACCATGTGTGAGGACAGTGCATGGGAACAGTGCATGGGACCATGTGTGAGGACAGTGCATGGGAACAGTGCATGGGACCATGTGTGAGGACAGTGCATGGGACCTGCGTGAGACAGTGCATGGGACCATGTGTGAGGACAGTGCATGGGCACAGTGCATGGGACCATGTGTGAGGACAGTGCATGGGAACAGTGCATGGGACCATGTGTGAGGACGGTGCATGGGACTGTGCTTGGGGATTGTGAGTGGGGACAGTGAATGGGGTTGGTGTATGGGGACCGTGTGGGAACCATGCATGGAGACCATGCATGGGACTATGCGTGGGGACAGTGCATGGGGACAGTGCCTAGGACTGGTGCACGAGGATAGATTATGAGAACAGTGCATGGGACTGTATGTATATGGGGACAGTGTATAGGGATGTGCATGGGGACTGTGCGTGGGGACTGTGCATGGGGACCGTGCGTCGTGACCGTGCATGGAGACAGTGCATGGGGCTTTGCATAGGGACCATGTGTGGGGATCGTGCGTGGGACTGTGTATGGGGACCCTACGTGGGGGCAGTGCCTAGGGCTGGTGCACGAGCAAAGAGCATGAGAACAGTGCATGGGACTGTACGTGGGGACCATGTATGGGGCTGTGCGTGGGGACAGTGCATGGGGACAGTGCATGGGAACGGTGCATGGGGACCATGCATGGAGACAGTGTATGGGAATGTGCGTGAGGACTGTGCATGGGGACAGTGCCCAGGACTCGTGCATGAGGACAGAGCATGGGAACAGTGGATGGGACAGTACGGTGGGACCATGCATGGGCTGTGCGTGGGCACTGTGTGTGGGGACCGTGTGCTGGGTCGGTGCATGGGGACTGTGTGGGGACCGTGCGTGGAGACCGTACATGGCACTGTGTGTGAGGACTGTGCATGGGGACCGTGCATGGGGACAGTGCCCTGGGCTGGTGCCCAAGGACAGAGCCTGGGAACAGTGCATGGGACTGTACGTGGGGACCATGTATGGGGCTGTGTGTGTGGACTGTGTGTGTGGACTGTGTGTGGGGACTGTGCGTGGGGACAGTGCATGGGGACAGTGCATGGGAACGGTGCAAGGGGACCATGCATGAAGACATTGTATGGGACTGTGCATGAGGACTGTGCATGGGGACAGTGCCCTGGGCTAGTGCCCAAGGACAGAGCATGGGAACAGTGCATGGGACTGTGTGTGGGGACAGTGCATGGGGCTGTGCATGGGGACTGTGTGAGGGGACGTGTGTGGGGACCGTGTGTTGGGTCGGTACATGGGGACTGTGTGGGGACCGTGCATGGAGACTGTGCATGAGACTTAGTGTGAGGACTGTGCATAGGGACCGTGCGTGGGGACAGTGGCCAGCACTGGTGCATGAGGAAAGAGCATGGGAACAGTGCATGGGACGGTACGGTGGGGCCATGCATGGGCTGTGCGTGGGCACTGTGTGTGGGGACCGTGTGTTGGGTCGGTGCATGGGGACAGTGCTTGGAGACCTTGCATGGGTCTGTGTGGGAGGACTGTGCATGGGGACAGTGCCCTGGGCTGGTGCCCAAGGACAGAGCCTGGGAACAGTGCATGGGACTGTGTGTGGGGGCCGTGCATGGGGCTGTGCATGGGGACTGTGTGAGGGAACGTGTGTGGGGACCGTGTGTTGGGTCGGTACATGGGGACTGTGTGGGGACCGTGCATGGAAACTGTGCATGAGACTGAGTGTGAGGACTGTGCATAGGGACCGTGCGTGGGGACAGTGCCCAGCACTGGTGCATGAGGACAGAGCATGGGAACAGTGCATGGGACGGTACGGTGGGACCATGCATGGGCTGTGCGTGGGCACTGTGTGTGGGGACCATGTGTTGGGTCGGTGCATGGGGACCATGCTTGGAGACCGTGCATGGGTCTGTGTGGGAGGACTATGCATGGGGACCGTGCATGGGGACAGTGCATGGGACTGTGTGTGAGGACTGTGCATGGGGACTGTGCGTGGGGACAGTGCCCTGGGCTGGTGCTGAGGACAGAGCATGGGGCTGTGCGTGGGGACTGTGCAAGTGGACTCTGTGTGGGGACCGTGCGTGGGGACCATGTTTGGGGACTGTGTCTACACTCTGCATGGAGACCATGCATGGCAATGTGCATGGGGACAGTGGATGGAGACTGTGAGAGGGGACCTGCTGCTTGACCTGGCCTTGTCAAAAGTGGTTGCCCACTCTGGGGCCACCAGCTGCTTTGGAGCAGGAACCAGTGGGCACAAGTGGCAGGGCAGTGGTGCATGCACTGGGGCACTAGGACAGCCACTCACAAGGGAAAATATACAGCAAAGATGCACCATGCAGCAACACAGGCCTGACAGAGCCTTCCACATCACTTGAGGAACACAGTGCACCATTGTAGGAGGCTGGCCTGGCTTATAGTGGGTGCCTTGTGGTACTTACACCCTGTGCCAGGTCCAGTTATCCCTTATTAGTAGAATAGAGGTGTTTCTAGCAGCTTAGGCTGATAGAAGGTAGCTATGGCAGAGCAGCTTAGGCTGAACTAGGAGACATGCAAAGCTCCTACTATATCACTTATATCATATAGCACAATATCATAAGAAAACACTATACACAGAGTTACTAAAATAAAGGTACTTTATTTTTATGACAATATCCCACAAGTATCTCAGTGAGTACCCTCAGTTAGAAGGTAAGTAATATACACAAGTTATATGTACACAAACCCAAAACAGGTAAGTAATAGTAAGAAAAGTAATGCAAACAGGTTAGACCATAGGTCTAGGGGCAACACAAACCATATACTCCAAAAGTGGAATGCGAATTACGAATGGGCCCCAGACCTATGGGAGCTTATAGAGGGTCGCTGGGACTGTAAGAAAACAGTCAGGGCATCCAAGATACCCCACCCCAAGACCGTGAAAAGTAGGAGTAAAGTACTCCTACTACCCCAATAGGACACAATAGTCGTGATAGGGGGATTCTGCAAGACCCACAAACACCAGCAAAGCACTGAAGATGGATTCCTGGACCTGAGGACCTGCAAGGCAAGGGGACCAAGTTCAACAGTCGCGATAGTGTCCAGGAGGGGCAGGAGCCCAGGAAACCCCGGATGAAGGTGCAAGGAAGCTGCCTCTGCATGGAAAAAGCTTAGGATTCTGCAACAACGAAGAGAGCTAGAAACTTCTCCTTTGGATGGAAGATGTCTCACGCGTGCTGAAGGTTGCAGAAATACCGCAAACAAGCCTTGGTAGCTGCAAGGGTCGTGGTAGAGGTTTTTGGGTCCTGCTGGGGACCAGGAAGGACCAGGATGTCGCCCCTTGGAGGAGGAGACCGAAGGGGTGCCCAGCAAATCAGAGAGCCCTCACAGAAGCAGGCAGCACCCGCAGAAGTACACGAACAGGCACTTAGAAGATTTGTGAACCAAAGCTGGCTCAGAGTCACAAAGGAGGGTTCCACGACGCCGGAGGCTAACTCAGAGGGTTGAGCACTGCAGGACAGAGTGCTGGGGACCCAGGCTTGGCTGTGCACAAAGGAATCCTTGGAGAAGTGCACAGAAGCCAGAGCAGCTGCAAATCACGCAGTACACAGGTTTGCAGTCTAGCGTGGGGAGGCAAGGACTTACCTCCACCAAACTTCGACTGAAGGATCACTGGACTGTGGAAGTCACTTGGATATAGCACCTGTCTTCCAGGGACCACGCTCGTCGAGATGAGAGGGGACCCAGAGGATTGGTGATGCAGAAGTTTGGTGCCTGCGTTAGCAGGGGGAAGGCTCCGTCAACCCACAGGAGATTTCTTCGGGATTTCCAGTGCAGGGTGAAGGCAGACAGCACTCAGAGCATGCACCACCAGGAAGCAGTTGAGAAAGCCGGCTGATTAGGCGCTACAATGTTGCTGGTAGTCGTCTTGCTACTTTTTTGCGGTTTTGCGCGCGTCCTGGAGCAGTCAGCGGTCGATCCTTGGCAGAAGTCGAAGAGGGAAGTGCAGAGGAACTCTGGTAAGCTCTTGCATTCGTTATCTGAAGAATACCCCAGAGGAGAGACCCTAAATAGCCAGAAAAGTAGGTTTGGCTACCAAGAAAGGAGGATTGGCTACCAAGGGAAGTAAGAGCCTATCAGAAGGAGCCTCTGACGTCACCTGCTGGCACTGGCCACTCAGAGCAGTCCAGTGTGCCCCCAACACCTCTGAATCCAAGATGGCAGAGGTCTGGGACACACTGGAGGAGCTCTGGGCACCTCCCCTGGGAGGTGCTGGTCAGGGGAGTGGTCACTCCCCTTTCCTTTGGCCAGTTTCGCGCCAGAGCAGGGATGGGGAATCCCTGAACCGGTGTAGACTGGCTTATGCAGAGATGGGCACCATCTGTGCCCATCAAAGCATTTCCAGAGGCTGGGGGGGGGAGTAGCCTCCCCAGCCCTTCACATCTATTTCCAAAGGGAGAGGGTGTACCACCCTTTCTCAGAGGAAATCCTTTGTTCTGACTTTCTAGGCCGGGGCTGCCCAGACCCCAGGAGGGCAGAATCCTGTCTGAGGGGTTGGCAGCAGCAGCAGCTGCAGTGGAAACCCCGGAAAGGCAGTTTGGCAGTACCCAGGTTCTGTGCTAGAGACCCGGGGGATCATGGAATTGTGGTGACAATTCCATGATCTGAGACATGTTACATGGCCATGTTCGGAGTTACCATTGTGACTCTATAGTTAGGTAGTGACCTGTGTATAGTGCACGCGTGTAATGGTGTCCCCGCACTCACAAAGTCCGGGGAATTTGCCCTGAACGATGTGGGGGCACCTTGGCTAGTGCCAGGGTGCCCACACACTAAGTAACTTGGCACCCAACCTTCACCAAGTGAGGGTTAGACATATAGATGACTTATAAGTTACTTATGTGCTGTGGCAAATGGCTGTGAAATAACGTGGACATTATTTCACTCAGGCTGCAGTGGCAGGCCTGTGTAAGAATTGTCAGAGCTCCCTATGGGTGGCAAAATAAATGCTGCAGCCCATAGGGATCTCCTGGAACCCCAATACCCTGGGTATCTAAGTACCATATACAAGGGAATTATATGGGTGTACCAGTATGCCAATATGAATTGGTAAATTTAGTCACTAGCCTGTTAGTGACAAATTTGGAAAGCAGAGAGAGCATAACCACTGAGGTTCTGGTTAGCAGAGCCTCAGTGAGACAGTTAGGCATCAATACAGGGAACACATACAGGGCACATACTATGAGCACTGGGGTCCTGGCGAGCAGGGTCCCAGTGACACATAACAAACACACTGACAACATAGGGTTTTCAGTATGAGCACTGGGCTCTGGCTATCAGGATCCCAGTGACACAGTGAAACACCCTGACATATACTCAGAAACAGGCCATAAGTGGGGGTAACAAGGCTAGAAAGAGGCTTCCTTCATACAACCATGCAGCTATGTAAGCATCTTAGGATTCTCGATGTGACTTGAAGGAAACATTTCATAGCAATGCAGGGTGCAGACACGTGGGTCCTGTGGGGTACTCAATGCTGCTTGAACAAAAGTGACTAGCCTCGAGCACTCATTAGCACCACACATGCAGGATGCAGGCGCATGGGTCTCAGGGAGCAATCAGCACCACACATAAAAAGCAGCTGTGCATCAAATGCAGGGTGCATTCTCATGGGTCTCAGCAACCTATGAGCACCACTCAGAGAAGACCCTGTGCATCAAATGCAGGGTAGAGGCGCATGCGTCTCAGGGAGCTGACGGCATGATGCAGAGAAGCACCTGTGCATTAAATGCAGGGAGAAGGCGCATGGGTCTCAGGAAGTTATCAGTGCCACACAGAAAAGCACCTGTGCATCAAATACAGGAAGCAGACGCTTGGGTCTCAGGACCTGTCAGTTCCACTCAGAGAAACACATGTGCATCAAATGCAGGGGGCAGGTGCATGGCTTTCAGGAAGCTATCAGCACCACACACACAAGCAGCTGTGCATCACATGCAGGGTGCAGGCACATGGGTTTCAGGGAGCTATCACTACCACGCAGAGAAACACCTGTGCATCGCAAGCAGGATGCAGGTGCATGGATCTCAGGGTGCTATCAGCACCACACAGAGAAGCACCTGTGCATCAAATGCAGGGGGCAGGCATATGGGTCTCAGGGAGCTCTCAGCACCACCCAAGAGACGCACACGTGCATTCAGTGCAGGGGGCAGTTGCATGGGTCCCAGGGACCTATCAGCACCACACAGAGAACCACCAGTGAATCAAATGCAGGGCAGTCGCATGGGTCTCAGGGACCTATCAGCACCACACAGAGAAGCACTTGTGCATCAAAGTGCATGGGTGTCAGGGACTTATCAGCACCACAAAGAAAAACAGCTGTGAATGAAATCCAGAGTACAGGTGTATGGGTTTCAAGGAGCTATAGGCACCATACAGAGAAGCACTTGTGCATCAAATGCAGAGGCAGGTGCATGAGTGTCAGTGACGTATCATGTAAGGAAATGCCTCCTTGGCATGGTTGCCCCCTGACTTTTTGCCTTTGCTGATGCTATGTTTACAATTGAAAGTGTGCTGAGGCCTGCTAACCAGGCCCCAGCACCAGTGTTCTTTCCCTAACCTGTACTTTTGTATCCACAATTGGCAGACCCTGGCATCCAGATAAGTCCCTTGTAACAGGTACTTCTAGTACCAAGGGCCCTGATGCCAAGGAAGGTCTCTAAGGGCTGCAGCATGTCTTATGCCACCCTGGAGACCTCTCACTCAGCACAGACACCCTGCTTGCCAGCTTGTGTGTGCTAGTGAGAACAAAGCGAGTAAGTCGACATGGCATTCCCCTCAGGGTGCCATGCCAGCCTCTCACTGCCTATGCAAGTATAGGTCAGTCACCCCTCTAGCAGGCCTTACAGCCCTAAGGCAGGGTGCACTATACCATAGGTGAGGGTACCAGTGCATGAGCACTGTACCCCTACAGTGTCTAAGCAAAACCTTAGACATTGTAAGTGCAGGGTAGCCATAAGAGTATATGGTCTGGGAGTCTGTTTTACACGAACTCCACAGCACCATAATGGCTACACTGAAAACTGGGAAGTTTGGTATCAAACTTCTCAGCACAATAAATGCACACTGATGCCAGTGTACATTTTATTGCAAAATACACCCCAGAGGGCACCTTAGAGGTGCCCCCTGAAACTTAACCGACTATCTGTGTAGGCTGACTAGTTCCAGCAGCCTGCCACACTAGAGACATGTTGCTGGCCCCATGGGGAGAGTGCCTTTGTCACTCTGAGGCCAGTAACAAAGCCTGCACTGGGTGGAGATGCTAACACCTCCCCCAGGCAGGAGCTGTAACACCTGGCGGTGAGCCTCAAAGGCTCACCCCTTTGTTACAGCACCGCAGGACACTCCAGCTAGTGGAGTTGCCCGCCCCCTCCGGCCCGGCCCCCACTTTTGGCGGCAAGGCCGGAGAAAATAATGAGAATAACAAGGAGGAGTCACTGCCCAGTCAGGACAGCCCCTAAGGTGTCCTGAGCTGAGGTGACTCTAACTTTTAGAAATCCTCCATCTTGCAGATGGAGGATTCCCCCAATAGGGTTAGGA
Source organism: Pleurodeles waltl (assembly GCF_031143425.1). Lineage (NCBI taxonomy): Eukaryota > Metazoa > Chordata > Amphibia > Caudata > Salamandridae > Pleurodeles > Pleurodeles waltl. Next base: position 1,003,938,678 of record NC_090450.1, on the reverse strand, counting down.
TTGTGACCCCCTCCCCTTGGGAGGAGGCACAAAGAGGGTGTACCCACCCTCAGGGCTAGTAGCCATTGGCTACTAACCCCCCAGACCTAAACACGCCCTTAAATTTAGTATTTAAGGGCTACCCTGAACCCTAGAAAATTAGATTCCTGCAACAACAAGAAGAAGGACTGCCCAGCTGAAAACCCCTGCAGAGGAAGACCAGAAGACAACAACTGCCTTGGCTCCAGAAACTCACCGGCCTGTCTCCTGCCTTCCAAAGAACTCTGCTCCAGCGACGCCTTCCAAAGGGACCAGCGACCTCTGAATCCTCGGAGGACTGCCCTGCTTCGACGACGACAAGAAACTCCCGAGGACAGCGGACCTGCTCCAAAAAGACTGCAACTTTGTTTCAAGAAGCAGCTTTAAAGAACCCTGAAACTCCCCGCAAGAAGCGTGAGACTTGCAACACTGCACCCGGCGACCCCGACTCGGCTGGTGGAGAACCAACACCTCAGGGAGGACCCCCGGACTACTCTACGACTGTGAGTACCAAAACCTGTCTCCCCTGAGCCCCCACAGCGCCGCCTGCAGAGGGAATCCCGAGGCTTCCCCTGACCGCGACTCTCTGAAACCTAAGTCCCGACGCCTGGAAAAGACCCTGCACCCGCAGCCCCCAGGACCTGAAGGACCGGACTTTCACTGCAGAAGTGACCCCCAGGAGTCCCTCTCCCTTGCCCAAGTGGAGGTTTCCCCGAGGAAGCCCCCCCTTGCCTGCCTGCAGCGCTGAAGAGATCCCTCGATCTCTCATTGACTTACATTGCGAACCCGACGCTTGTTCTAACACTGCACCCGGCCGCCCCCGCGCCGCTGAGGGTGAAATTTCTGTGTGGGCTTGTGTCCCCCCCGGTGCCCTACAAAACCCCCCTGGTCTGCCCTCCGAAGACGCGGGTACTTACCTGCAAGCAGACCGGAACCGGGGCACCCCCTTCTCTCCATTATAGCCTATGCGTTTTGGGCACCACTTTGAACTCTGCACCTGACCGGCCCTGAGCTGCTGGTGTGGTAACTTTGGGGTTGCTCTGAACCCCCAACGGTGGGCTACCTTGGACCAAGAACTGAACCCTGTAAGTGTCTTGCTTACCTGGTAAAACTAACAAAAACTTACCTCCCCCAGGAACTGTGAAAATTGCACTAAGTGTCCACTTTTAAAGTAGCTATTTGTGAATAACTTGAAAAGTATACATGCAATTGAAATAATTCAAAGTTCCTAATGTACTTACCTGCAATACCTTTCAAACAAGATATTACATGTTAAATTTGAACCTGTGGTTCTTAAAATAAACTAAGAAAATATATTTTTCTATAACAAAACCTATTGGCTGGATTTGTCTCTGAGTGTGTGTACCTCATTTATTGTCTATGTGTATGTACAACAAATGCTTAACACTACTCCTTGGATAAGCCTACTGCTCGACCACACTACCACAAAATAGAGCATTAGTATTATCTATTTTTACCACTATTTTACCTCTAAGGGGAACCCTTGGACTCTGTGCATGCTATTCCTTACTTTGAAATAGCACATACAGAGCCAACCTCCTACATTGGTGGATCAGCGGTGGGGTACAAGACTTTGCATTTGCTGGACTACTCAGCCAATACCTGATCACACGACAAATTCCAAAATTGTCATTAGAAATTGATTTTTGCAATTTGAAAAGTTTTCTAAATTCTTAAAAGACCTGCTAGGGCCTTGTGTTAGATCCTGTTTAGCATTTCTTTTAGAGTTTAAAAGTTTGTAAAAGTTTGAATTAGATTCTAGAACCAGTTTTAGATTCTTAAAAAGTATTCCAACTTTTAGAAGCAAAATGTCTAGCACAGATGTGACTGTGGTGGAACTCGACACCACACCTTACCTCCATCTACAGATGAGAGAGCTAAGGTCACTCTGTAAACTAAAGAAAATAGCAATGGGCCCCAAACCTACCAAAGTACAGCTCCAGGAACTGTTGGCAGAGTTTGAAAAGGCCAACCCCTCTGAGGATGGCAACTCAGAGGAAGAGGATAGTGAATTGGAGGAAAATTCCCCCCTACCAATCCTATCTAGGGAGAACAGGGTCCCTCAAACCCTGACTCCAAAAATAATAGTCAGAGATGCTGGTTCCCTCACAGGAGAGACCAACACCTCTGAAATCACTGAGGATAGCCCCAGTGAAGAGGACATCCAGTTAGCCAGGATGGCCAAAAGATTGGCTTTGGAAAGACAGATCCTAGCCATAGAGAGGGAAAGACAAGAGATGGGCCTAGGACCCATCAATGGTGGCAGCAACATAAATAGGGTCAGAGATTCTCCTGACATGTTGAAAATCCCTAAAGGGATTGTAACTAAATATGAAGATGGTGATGACATCACCAAATGGTTCACAGCTTTTGAGAGGGCTTGTGTAACCAGAAAAGTGAACAAATCTCACTGGGGTGCTCTCCTTTGGGAAATGTTCACAGGAAAGTGTAGGGATAGACTCCTCACACTCTCTGGAAAAGATGCAGAATCTTATGACCTCATGAAGGGTACCCTGATTGAGGGCTTTGGATTCTCCACTGAGGAGTATAGGATTAGATTCAGGGGGGCTCAAAAATCCTCGAGCCAGACCTGGGTTGACTTTGTAGACTACTCAGTAAAAACACTAGATGGTTGGATTCAAGGCAGTGGTGTAAGTAATTATGATGGGCTGTACAATTTATTTGTGAAAGAACACCTGTTAAGTAATTGTTTCAATGATAAACTGCATCAGCATCTGGTAGACCTAGGAACAATTTCTCCCCAAGAATTGGGAAAGAAGGCGGACCATTGGGTCAAGACTAGGGTGTCCAAAACTTCCACAGGGGGTGACCAAAAGAAAGGGGTCACAAAACCTCCCCAGGGGAAAGGTGGTGAGACAGCCAAAAATAAAAATAGTCAAGAGTCTTCTACAGGCCCCCAAAAACCTGCACAGGAGGGTGGGCCCAGAGCCTCTTCACAAAACAATCCTGGGTACAAGGGTAAAAACTTTGATCCCAAAAAGGCCTGGTGTCGAAACTGTAGTCAGTCTGGACACCAAACTGGAGACAAGGCCTGTCCCAAGAAAAGTTCCACTCCAAACTCCAATCCAGGTAACACTGGAATGGCTAGTCTCCAAGTGGGATCAACAGTGTGCCCAGAGCAAATCAGGGTCCACACTGAAGCTACTCTAGTCTCTGAGGGTGGGGTGGATTTAGCCACACTAGCTGCCTGGCCTCCTAACATGCAAAAATACAGGCAGCAGCTCTTTATTAATGGGACAAGTGTAGAGGGCCTGAGGGATACAGGTGCCAGTGTCACCATGGTGACAGAGAAACTGGTTTCCCCTGGCCAATACCTGATTGGAAAAACTTATACAGTCACCAACGCTGACAATCAGACTAAAGCACATCCCATGGCAATGGTAACTTTAGAATGGGGAGGGGTCAATGGCCTGAAACAGGTGGTGGTCTCCTCAAACATCCCAGTAGACTGTCTGCTTGGAAATGACCTGGAGTCCTCAGCATGGGCTGAGGTAGAACTAAAAACCCATGCAGCCATGCTGGGTATCCCTGAACTGGTGTGTGTAAAAACAAGAGCACAATGCAAGGCACAGGGTGAAAAAGTAGAGCTGGAGTCTGGAAAAATGGCCCAGCCTACCAAGAGAAAAGGAAAGTCAGTTGGGAAACCAACTGCAACACAGTCAGAAAAAGAGAACCTCTCTTCTCAGGAAGAAGTTCTGCCCTCTGAGGGAACTGAGCCTTTGGAGCTTGAACCTTATCAGGTTGAGCTCTTAGGCCCAGGGGGACCCTCAAGGGAAGAGCTGTGTAAGGGACAAGAAACCTTTCCCTCTCTTGAAGGCCTTAGGCAGCAAGCTGCTGAAGAGTCCAAGGGCAAGAAAAATGGAACACATAGGGTCTATTGGGAAGATGGACTCCTGTACACTGAGGCCAGAGACCCCAAACCTGGTGCCACTAGGAGAGTGGTAGTGCCTCAGTCGTTCAGAGAGTTTACTATATAAAGGTACACTGTTCCAAAAATAGAGAGAAGGAAGACAAAAACAGGGTAGACCTGTAATCTCAGGAGCAAGAGCCCTCAAGCATCACTCTGGATGACTAGCATCATCATCGGGAATAGCTCCTCACTAGGCCGGCGCTGCAATGCCTAGTGGGCACCCCGAAGTGGGGGCTCTCAGCCGAATTTTGAGATAGTGACTAGAAAATTCAATAGTGCAGAATGAAGGTGCCTTAGGTCACCACCCAAAACAGGAAAGAGGAAAAAAGGTTTAAAATTGGTTATTCATCCATTAACTTCATCATTTAATCAGTCAAATGTAACAAGGATGAAGACCAAGGTTAAAAGCAATGTTGAAAGTCAGATAGAGGATTATGCTCATACACCTTTCAAAAGTAAATATACTTAGAGAGTCCTAAAAATTACAAGGCACCTCTTTGTTATGGTCGACATGTTTCGCGTCTATTGGTCCATACAGATCCACTGACGCTTCATCAGGACCTACATAACTAGGTAAACAAACCTCTTTAGAAATATATAGACACCGGTCACTTACTTAAGTTGACTGGTAATATAGGTACCCTGAAAGACAAAAACGAAGAATGCCAAAGGAATGTGAAACACATATCGCTATTAAAATATATATCAAAAGTTCTGATGAGAAATAGCACAACCAAACTCTGGTCAGTAACAATGAAAGGGACGTCACATAAGGAAAATGCTTACCACCCCCTACTCGAGAACAGGTTCCATAGGTAAGGCGTCTCTAGGACTCACGATGACACTAGTTATAAATAAAGATGAAGAAATAAAGAGAGGAAATAACTCTGTGGTACAAGTGAAAAAATGGATAGCAGATAACTATCCAACAGTTAGGAAATACCTAATAAATATTGTAAAGTATCTGGGATTATTAAAATCATTAAATAGTGCCGTCAAAAACATCATTGGTGATTAGCGTAATAATTTGCCAAATGTGCACCCAAATAAATATGATATAATGTCTGGGGTTAATAAAATTCCTAAATGGTACTGCAAAAGACATCGTAGGTGATAAGAAAAATGTTTTTAAAGGTGTGCACCCAAACATGTAGTCAAAATGCTGTAAATGTCAAGCATATTCAGGCACAATATGTCAAGTTCAAAATGACCCCACAAATTACAAGCGGAACTGCACGTTACTGTACATCTAATTGGTCATGGTTGAATGTATAAAAGATCGGTGGGCTGATAGCTCGTGGCTCAAGCGGTAACTAATAACGATGCGTTTATCGTGCCGCCAAATGGGTGTTATTTGTCAAAAGAAAAAGCCGAATAGCAGAGAAGTCCCGATGTTCTAACTTGAACGTCAGGGACAAGTACTTACTTATTCCGTCAATGGTCCTGTGTTCGGACCTACCCTCAGAGACAGCCGCCCGGGAGCAACCGGGTCGGGTGCTCTCCGAGCAATTAAATAGACGCTGCTAAACTCAGCGCGTCTATTAAGCGAAACAGAAGAGGGACTCGGAGAGTCCGGGAGAATAGAGAAATCGAGGAAGGACTGCAAGTGTGCTGCACTTGTAGTTCCGAACCTCGCTACAGTATTAAAGAAAAGGTGCGAGTCCCAACTGGGTATTCAATATCGATCGAGCCAGGGAAGGCATAGTGACCTACATTCACAAAATTCCTCAGACTCGTGGGGGATCAGCATTTAAATGCAATAAAAAATGCTTATATTATGTCATTTGGGCCAAAAAAGTAGTAGAAGAAAGCCCCACTGGGTGAATATATCACACTGGGGTATGGGAAAGAAAATGTAGTAACAAAGAATTAGGGTGAAAGCGAGGTCCAGGGGATGTCATCATTAAGACCTCTAACATGGGTCCCCAATTTAAACACCCATTTTTGTTCGATCTTAAAAAGTGCTCTGGTATCATTGGGGCGAATAAACGGTGCTTCAATTACCACCCACCATAAATCATCCGGGGAATGATGAACCTCCAAGAAGTGGACACTCAATTTGGTGGTGAGTTTTTTGCACCTAATATTGCTTCTGTGTTCATTGATGCGAATCTTGACAGGTCTTGATGTCATGCCGATGTATCGCAGATCACTAGGGCACGTGATCATGTAAATACAGTTTTTCGTATTGCAGTTGGTATGTTTTTTAAGATACCACGGCCTAATCGAGTCAAAATCAAGTTTTTTTAGAGGTCTAGTTAAGTCACACACATTGCAATTACCACACGGATAGTGTCCTGCGACAGGTGGGAGGTCCCATAGAGTCATTTGGTTAGGAGGGTTATGTGGAATGCGTGGGCGTGTGTGTACCACTAAATCTCTTATATTAGCAGTTCGTTTGAAAGCAAAAAGAGGTTTTTGTAAATTACAGCCTCCACTTGTGAGAATAGACCATCGCTTATTAATCAACTTCTTAATGGAGTTTGACAAAGGTGTATAGGTTGAAACACACGTCAACCTAGCCTGGGGGCAATGTTCTCTTGGTGCTAGTAGTGCCTCTCTATTATTGTTCCGGGCTCTCTTTCGTGCTTGGTTGACGATCTTTAATGGATAATTCCGATCGCAAAGTTTGTGTTGAAGAATTTCAGATTGTTGATCAAATTCAGTGAGTGAACTGCAATTCCGTCGTAATCGCAGGAATTGGCCAAAGGGTAAATTGTCCCTCAAGGCTTTTGAGTGGTGGCTCTGATAAAGTAAGAGCGAGTTACGATCCGTGGGTTTATGATACACACTGGTCTGCAATTTCCCATTATTGATTGAAATCATTAGGTCTAAAAATGGTAGTTGATGGTCAGACACCGTTGCTGTAAATTTCAAAAAAGGATCAAGGGTATTGATCCAGATAACAAGTTCCTCTGCCTGCATCATGGGTCCTTGCCAGATGATCAAAATATCATCTATGTAGCGGCGCCATAGCCTAATAGACTTAAAAAAAGGATTAGTTGGCAAAGAGATGTATTTCTTCTCAAAATCATACATGTAGAGACATGCTAAACTAGGAGCAAATGTGCTCCCCATTGAGGTACCTTGAATTTGGTGGTAAAATTGGTCCTCGAAAAGAAAAAAGTTCTCAGTCAGGGCTAACCTAGCACACTGTAGGATGAAAGCTACAGGGGAGGACAAGGTTGATGATACTTCATATAAAGCAGTCTCTATGACTTGTAATGTGGCTTCTTGAGGAATATTGGTGTAGAGTGCCTCTACGTCTAGTGTAATGATTGCATGTGTCATATCGCCTTCATTGATAGTTTCGATCAAATTGAGCACCTCTTTAGTGTCTTTCAAATAAGTGGAGGAATTTCTTACCAGGGGTTGTAAAAAATGATCGCAGAAAATGGAAAGTGGTTCCAAGATTGAGCCCAACCCTGAAACTATAGGGCGTCCAGGGGGAGGGTTCCTTTGTTTGTGAATTTTTGGTAGATAATAGAAATATGGTGTCTGTGGATTAGGTGTATCCAAAAATTCTGCTTCCCTGGTAGAGATCCACAAATTGTACTTGGCCTCTTCAATCATCATCCTAATTTGTGTCTGTAGTCTCGCTGTGGGGTCTCGATTTATTTTCGCATAATAAGTGGAATCACTCAGAAGACGCACACATTCGCTTCTGTAGTCAGCAGAATCCATTACAACAATAGCTCCTCCCTTGTCAGCTGGTTTTATGATTATCTCTGGATCAGATGCTAACGAGGTCAGGGCTGCCCTTTCTTTGGTCGGAATATTGATAAAGGCTTGTTTAGGATAAAGGTTATTTAAGTCAGATAACACTGCTTTCTCAAAGGTTAGGACTTCGTTAGGCATCACTGCAGGAGAGGGAACAAAGGTCGAAGGTTTTTTGAGACCAGAATCGAGAGCTTGAGGTTCCTCTGATTTGTCTTTGAAAAAGAATTTGAGACGGATCTTCCGGAAAAATTGAGCTAATTCAATGTGTAGACGAAAACGATCGTCTTGAGGGGTTGGGACAAAACCTAACCCTTTATTGAGTACAGATGTTTCTTCTTCTGAGAGTTGTTTAGATGAAAGGTTGACGACTAAGTCTTCAGAAGGGGGTTTTTTGACTGGCTTCTGGTGATCATCTGTGGTTCGTTTCTGGACCATTGGACATGCCTGCCTCTTCCTCTCCTTCTGCCTCTGCCTCTGCCCCGGCCTCGGCCTAAAAAAGGGGGGGCAAAGGCCATCATTGGTCGTGGTTGGAAGAAGGGAAAGGGTGATTGCCACGGCATCGCTTGGTGTAACGGGTACGGAGGATAGTTGTAAAAAGGTTGTTGTGGTAAGTTCTCGTCTGTACTCCACCCATCAGATGAAGAACTGCTGCTGTAATTGCGAGATTTTCTGATTGGTGCAGAGGTCTCATCAGATGACTGGGATCGGTTATCCCCTTCAAAGTCATCTTTGATGTAGGGGTAGACTTTTTCTCGACTAAATCTCGTGATGTCTTTTTGAAGTTTAGTGACCTTTTGCTGAGTTAGGAAATCTTTGGTTTCATTCAACTCAGCAGTGATTTCAGCGAGACGACATTTAAATGCAGTAATAGAGATGGTGGTTTTCAAAGTGTTCTCAATGGTGTTGATCTGGATCGTGATGGTATCTGCCAACCTTTTGGAAGTGTTGATAATCAATATTAACCAATCTCTCGTACACTTCCAGGCTATTTGAGCCCAGTCTTTTCTAAAGGCTAGATCTTGCAAAAAAATGCGTGGGATGTTAGACACTAAAAGGCCATTTGGAGCGATGTTAGCACGGAGGTATTCAGTCATAATTGTTCCGTGCATTACGGTTTTTATGAGTTCTCGTTTCAGGGTGGATAGTTTGTCCCATTCAGTTTTCAGGCTGCCCGATGGGGCAGAGCCATCATTGTCTAATATGGAAGGTGTTTGTAAAATGGCTGTTACCATTTCATCATCGTAGCTCAGACCCTGGAAATTATCCATAATATGGATCGTGTACCCCTGTTGTGGGAGGATGAAAAAGCTAATAGGTAGCAGTCAAGTAAGTCCCACAGCTAAGCTGCTGTACGTGAAACGTTAACACAAAAAAGAGGGACCGGGAGTATTACTGGTCCAGTGTACAGTCTCCCTGTAATAGTAACTATATAAAGGTACACTGTTCCAAAAATAGAGAGAAGGAAGACAAAAACAGGGTAGACCTGTAATCTCAGGAGCAAGAGCCCTCAAGCATCACTCTGGATGACTAGCATCATCATAGGGAATAGCTCCTCACTAGGCCGGCGCTGCAATGCCTTGTTACATTTGACTGATTAAATGATGAAGTTAATGGATGAATAACCAATTTTAAACCTTTTTTCCTCTTTCCTGTTTTGGGTGGTGACCTAAGGCACCTTCATTCTGCACTATTGAATTTTCTAGTCACTATCTCAAAATTCGGCTGAGAGCCCCCACTTCGGGGTGCCCACTAGGCATTGCAGCGCCGGCCTAGTGAGGAGCTATTCCCGATGATGATGCTAGTCATCCAGAGTGATGCTTGAGGGCTCTTGCTCCTGGGATTACAGGTCTACCCTGTTTTTGTCTTCCTTCTCTCTATTTTTGGAACAGTGTACCTTTATATAGTTACTATTACAGGGAGACTGTACACTGGACCAGCAATACTCCCGGTCCCTCTTTTTTGTGTTAACGTTTCACGTACAGCAGCTTAGCTGTGGGACTTACTTGACTGCTACCTATTAGCTTTTTCATCCTCCCACAACAGGGGTACACGATCCATATTATGGATAATTTCCAGGGTCTGAGCTACGATGATGAAATGGTAACAGCCATTTTACAAACACCTTCCATATTAGACAATGATGGCTCTGCCCCATCGGGCAGCCTGAAAACTGAATGGGACAAACTATCCACCCTGAAACGAGAACTCATAAAAACCGTAATGCACGGAACAATTATGACTGAATACCTCCGTGCTAACATCGCTCCAAATGGCCTTTTAGTGTCTAACATCCCACGCATTTTTTTGCAAGATCTAGCCTTTAGAAAAGACTGGGCTCAAATAGCCTGGAAGTGTACGAGAGATTGGTTAATATTGATTATCAACACTTCCAAAAGGTTGGCAGATACCATCACGATCCAGATCAACACCATTGAGAACACTTTGAAAACCACCATCTCTATTACTGCATTTAAATGTCGTCTCGCTGAAATCACTGCTGAGTTGAATGAAACCAAAGATTTCCTAACTCAGCAAAAGGTCACTAAACTTCAAAAAGACATCACGAGATTTAGTCGAGAAAAAGTCTACCCCTACATCAAAGATGACTTTGAAGGGGATAACCGATCCCAGTCATCTGATGAGACCTCTGCACCAATCAGAAAATCTCGCAATTACAGCAGCAGTTCTTCATCTGATGGGTGGAGTACAGACGAGAACTTACCACAACAACCTTTTTACAACTATCCTCCGTACCCGTTACACCAAGCGATGCCGTGGCAATCACCCTTTCCCTTCTTCCAACCACGACCAATGATGGCCTTTGCCACCCCTTTTTTAGGCCGAGGCCGGGGCAGAGGCAGAGGCAGAAGGAGAGGAAGAGGCAGGCATGTCCAATGGTCCAGAAACGAACCACAGATGATCACCAGAAGCCAGTCAAAAAACCCCCTTCTGAAGACTTAGTCGTCAACCTTTCATCTAAACAACTCTCAGAAGAAGAAACATCTGTACTCAATAAAGGGTTAGGTTTTGTCCCAACCCCTCAAGACGATCGTTTTCGTCTACACATTGAATTAGCTCAATTTTTCCGGAAGATCCGTCTCAAATTCTTTTTCAAAGACAAATCAGAGGAACCTCAAGCTCTCGATTCTGGTCTCAAAAAACCTTCGACCTTTGTTCCCTCTCCTGCAGTGATGCCTAACGAAGTCCTAACCTTTGAGAAAGCAGTGTTATCTGACTTAAATAACCTTTATCCTAAACAAGCCTTTATCAATATTCCGACCAAAGAAAGGGCAGCCCTGACCTCGTTAGCATCTGATCCAGAGATAATCATAAAACCAGCTGACAAGGGAGGAGCTATTGTTGTAATGGATTCTGCTGACTACAGAAGCGAATGTGTGCGTCTTCTGAGTGATTCCACTTATTATGCGAAAATAAATCGAGACCCCACAGCGAGACTACAGACACAAATTAGGATGATGATTGAAGAGGCCAAGTACAATTTGTGGATCTCTACCAGGGAAGCAGAATTTTTGGATACACCTAATCCACAGACACCATATTTCTATTATCTACCAAAAATTCACAAACAAAGGAACCCTCCCCCTGGACGCCCTATAGTTTCAGGGTTGGGCTCAATCTTGGAACCACTTTCCATTTTCTGCGATCATTTTTTACAACCCCTGGTAAGAAATTCCTCCACTTATTTGAAAGACACTAAAGAGGTGCTCAATTTGATCGAAACTATCAATGAAGGCGATATGACACATGCAATCATTACACTAGACGTAGAGGCACTCTACACCAATATTCCTCAAGAAGCCACATTACAAGTCATAGAGACTGCTTTATATGAAGTATCATCAACCTTGTCCTCCCCTGTAGCTTTCATCCTACAGTGTGCTAGGTTAGCCCTGACTGAGAACTTTTTTCTTTTCGAGGACCAATTTTACCACCAAATTCAAGGTACCACAATGGGGAGCACATTTGCTCCTAGTTTAGCATGTCTCTACATGTATGATTTTGAGAAGAAATACATCTCTTTGCCAACTAATCCTTTTTTTAAGTCTATTAGGCTATGGCGCCGCTACATAGATGATATTTTGATCATCTGGCAAGGACCCATGATGCAGGCAGAGGAACTTGTTATCTGGATCAATACCCTTGATCCTTTTTTGAAATTTACAGCAACGGTGTCTGACCATCAACTACCATTTTTAGACCTAATGATTTCAATCAATAATGGGAAATTGCAGACCAGTGTGTATCATAAACCCACGGATCGTAACTCGCTCTTACTTTATCAGAGCCACCACTCAAAAGCCTTGAGGGACAATTTACCCTTTGGCCAATTCCTGCGATTACGACGGAATTGCAGTTCACTCACTGAATTTGATCAACAATCTGAAATTCTTCAACACAAACTTTGCGATCGGAATTATCCATTAAAGATCGTCAACCAAGCACGAAAGAGAGCCCGGAACAATAATAGAGAGGCACTACTAGCACCAAGAGAACATTGCCCCCAGGCTAGGTTGACGTGTGTTTCAACCTATACACCTTTGTCAAACTCCATTAAGAAGTTGATTAATAAGCGATGGTCTATTCTCACAAGTGGAGGCTGTAATTTACAAAAACCTCTTTTTGCTTTCAAACGAACTGCTAATATAAGAGATTTAGTGGTACACACACGCCCACGCATTCCACATAACCCTCCTAACCAAATGACTCTATGGGACCTCCCACCTGTCGCAGGACACTATCCGTGTGGTAATTGCAATGTGTGTGACTTAACTAGACCTCTAAAAAAACTTGATTTTGACTCGATTAGGCCGTGGTATCTTAAAAAACATACCAACTGCAATACGAAAAACTGTATTTACATGATCACGTGCCCTTGCGATCTGCGATACATCGGCATGACATCAAGACCTGTCAAGATTCGCATCAATGAACACAGAAGCAATATTAGGTGCAAAAAACTCACCACCAAATTGAGTGTCCACTTCTTGGAGGTTCATCATTCCCCGGATGATTTATGGTGGGTGGTAATTGAAGCACCGTTTATTCGCCCCAATGATACCAGAGCACTTTTTAAGATCGAACAAAAATGGGTGTTTAAATTGGGGACCCATGTTAGAGGTCTTAATGATGACATCCCCTGGACCTCGCTTTCACCCTAATTCTTTGTTACTACATTTTCTTTCCCATACCCCAGTGTGATATATTCACCCAGTGGGGCTTTCTTCTACTACTTTTTTGGCCCAAATGACATAATATAAGCATTTTTTATTGCATTTAAATGCTGATCCCCCACGAGTCTGAGGAATTTTGTGAATGTAGGTCACTATGCCTTCCCTGGCTCGATCGATATTGAATACCCAGTTGGGACTCGCACCTTTTCTTTAATACTGTAGCGAGGTTCGGAACTACAAGTGCAGCACACTTGCAGTCCTTCCTCGATTTCTCTATTCTCCCGGACTCTCCGAGTCCCTCTTCTGTTTCGCTTAATAGACGCGCTGAGTTTAGCAGCGTCTATTTAATTGCTCGGAGAGCACCCGACCCGGTTGCTCCCGGGCGGCTGTCTCTGAGGGTAGGTCCGAACACAGGACCATTGACGGAATAAGTAAGTACTTGTCCCTGACGTTCAAGTTAGAACATCGGGACTTCTCTGCTATTCGGCTTTTTCTTTTGACAAATAACACCCATTTGGCGGCACGATAAACGCATCGTTATTAGTTACCGCTTGAGCCACGAGCTATCAGCCCACCGATCTTTTATACATTCAACCATGACCAATTAGATGTACAGTAACGTGCAGTTCCGCTTGTAATTTGTGGGGTCATTTTGAACTTGACATATTGTGCCTGAATATGCTTGACATTTACAGCATTTTGACTACATGTTTGGGTGCACACCTTTAAAAACATTTTTCTTATCACCTACGATGTCTTTTGCAGTACCATTTAGGAATTTTATTAACCCCAGACATTATATCATATTTATTTGGGTGCACATTTGGCAAATTATTACGCTAATCACCAATGATGTTTTTGACGGCACTATTTAACGATTTTAATAATCCCAGATACTTTACAATATTTATTAGGTATTTCCTAACTGTTGGATAGTTATCTGCTATCCATTTTTTCACTTGTACCACAGAGTTATTTCCTCTCTTTATTTCTTCATCTTTATTTATAACTAGTGTCATCATGAGTCCTAGAGACGCCTTACCTATGGAACCTGTTCTCGAGTAGGGGGTGGTAAGCATTTTCCTTATGTGACGTCCCTTTCATTGTTACTGACCAGAGTTTGGTTGTGCTATTTCTCATCAGAACTTTTGATATATATTTTAATAGCGATATGTGTTTCACATTCCTTTGGCATTCTTCGTTTTTGTCTTTCAGGGTACCTATATTACCAGTCAACTTAAGTAAGTGACCGGTGTCTATATATTTCTAAAGAGGTTTGTTTACCTAGTTATGTAGGTCCTGATGAAGCGTCAGTGGATCTGTATGGACCAATAGACGCGAAACATTTCGACCATAACAAAGAGGTGCCTTGTAATTTTTAGGACTCTCTAAGTATATTTACTTTTGAAAGGTGTATGAGCATAATCCTCTATCTGACTTTCAACATTGCTTTTAACCTTGGTCTTCATCCTTGTTACATTTGACTGATTAAATGATGAAGTTAATGGATGAATAACCAATTTTAAACCTTTTTTCCTCTTTCCTGTTTTGGGTGGTGACCTAAGGCACCTTCATTCTGCACTATTGAATTTTCTAGTCACTATCTCAAAATTCGGCTGAGAGCCCCCACTTCGGGGTGCCCACTAGGCATTGCAGCGCCGGCCTAGTGAGGAGCTATTCCCGATGATGATGCTAGTCATCCAGAGTGATGCTTGAGGGCTCTTGCTCCTGAGATTACAGGTCTACCCTGTTTTTGTCTTCCTTCTCTCTATTTTTGGAACAGTGTACCTTTATATAGTTACTATTACAGGGAGACTGTACACTGGACCAGCAATACTCCCGGTCCCTCTTTTTTGTGTTAACGTTCAGAGAGTTTATTCTGACCTTAGCCCATGATATTCCCCTTGCTGGGCATTTAGGACAAACCAAGACGTGGGAGAGGTTAGTCAACCACTTCTACTGGCCCAATATGTCCCAGAAGGTTAAGGAGTTTTGCCTCTCCTGCCCCACCTGTCAATCCAGTGGTAAGACAGGTGGGCACCCAAAGGCCCCCCTCATTCCACTTCCAGTGGTGGGGGTCCCCTTTGAAAGAGTGGGTGTGGACATAGTTGGTCCACTGGAACCTCCCACAGCCTCAGGAAATATGTACATCCTAGTAGTAGTGGATCATGCTACTAGGTATCCTGAAGCTATTCCCCTTAGGTCGACTACTGCCCCTGCAGTAGCCAAGGCCCTCATTGGTATCTTTACCAGAGTGGGTTTCCCTAAGGAGGTGGTGTCTGACAGAGGTACCAACTTCATGTCAGCATACCTAAAACACATGTGGAATGAGTGTGGAGTGACTTACAAATTCACTACACCATACCATCCACAAACTAATGGCTTAGTTGAGAGATTCAACAAGACATTAAAAGGCATGATCATGGGGCTCCCAGAAAAACTCAAAAGGAGATGGGATGTCCTCTTGCCATGTCTGCTTTTTGCTTACAGAGAGGTGCCACAGAAGGGAGTAGGATTCTCACCCTTTGAACTTCTGTTTGGTCACCCTGTAAGGGGACCACTTGCTCTTGTTAAAGAAGGCTGGGAGAGACCTCTTCATGAGCCTAAACAGGACATAGTGGACTATGTACTTGGCCTTCGCTCTAGAATGGCAGAGTACATGGAAAAGGCAACCAAAAACCTTGAGGCCAGCCAACAGCTCCAGAAGTTTTGGTATGACCAAAAGGCTGCAATGGTTGAGTTCCAACCAGGGCAGAAAGTCTGGGTTCTGGAGCCTGTGGCTCCCAGGGCACTCCAGGACAAATGGAGTGGCCCTTACCCAGTGCTAGAAAGGAAGAGTCAGGTCACCTACCTGGTGGACCTGGGCACAAGCAGGAGCCCCAAGAGGGTGATCCATGTGGACCGCCTTAAGCTCTTCCATGACAGGGCTGATGTAAATCTGTTGATGGTAACAGATGAGGATCAGGAGGCAGAGAGTGAACCTCTCCCTGATCTTCTGTCATCAGACCCAAAAGATGGCTCAGTAGATGGAGTGATCTACTCAGACACCCTCTCTGGCCAACAGCAAGCTGATTGTAGGAGAGTCCTACAACAGTTTCCTGAACTCTTCTCCTTAACCCCTGGTCAGACACACCTGTGTACCCATGATGTGGACACAGGAGACAGCATGCCTGTCAAAAACAAAATCTTTAGACAGTCTGACCATGTTAAGGAAAGCATCAAGGTGGAAGTCCACAAGATGCTGGAATTGGCAGTAATTGAGCGCTCTGACAGCCCCTGGGCTAGCCCAGTGGTCTTAGTCCCCAAACCTCACACCAAAGATGGAAAGAAAGAGATGAGGTTTTGTGTGGACTACAGAGGGCTCAACTCTGTCACCAAGACAGATGCTCATCCCATTCCTAGAGCTGATGAGCTCATAGACAAATTAGGTGCTGCCAAATTCTTAAGTACCTTTGACTTGACAGCAGGGTACTGGCAAATAAAAATGGCACCTGGAGCAAAAGAGAAAACAGCATTCTCCACACCTGATGGGCATTATCAGTTTACTGTTATGCCCTTTGGTTTAAAGAATGCCCCTGCCACCTTCCAAAGGTTGGTGAATCAAGTCCTTGCTGGCTTGGAGTCCTTTAGCACAGTGTTGGACCTGGCTTTTTGACAGGGACATCCCCAAACTTTTTGCCTCCTTCCTCCTATTTTTTCTGACCTGTTGTTGTTGGCTTTTGACCTCTGAGCACTTTACCACTGCTAACCAGTGCTAAAGTGCATATGCTCTCTGTGTAAATTGTACTATTGATTGGTTTATCCATGATTGACTATTTAATTTACCTGTAAGTCCCTATTAGAGTGCACTACATGTGCCTAGGGCATGTAGATTAAATGCTACTAGTGGGCCTGCAGCACTGGTTGTGCCACCCACCTCAGTAGCCCCTTAACCTTGTCTCAGGCCTGCCATTGCCAGGCCTGTGTGTGCAGTTTCACTGCCACTTCGACTTGGCATTTAAAAGTACTTGCCAAGCCTAGAACTCCCCTTTTTCTACATATAAGTCATCCCTAATGTGTGCCCTAGGTAACCCCTAGAGCAGGGTGCTGTGTAGGTAAAAGGCAGGACATGTACCTGTGTAGTTATATGTCCTGGTAGTGTAAAACTCCTAAATTCGTTTTTACACTACTGTGAGGCCTGCTCCCTTCATAGGCTAACATTGGGGCTGCCCTCATACACTGTTGAAGTGGCAGCTGCTGAACTGAAAGGAGCAGGAAGGTCATATTTGGTATGGCCAGAATGGTAATATAAAATCCTGCTGACTGGTGAAGTCGGATTTAATATTACTATTCTAGAAATGCCACTTTTAGAAAGTGAGCATTTCTTTGCACTAAAAACTTGTTGTGCCCTTCAATCCACGTCTGGCTAGGTTTAGTTGACAGCTCCTTGTGCATTCACTCAGACACACCCCAAACACAGGGTACTCAGCCTCACTTGCATACATCTGCATTTTGAATGGGTCTTCCTGGGCTGGGAGGGTGGAGGGCCTGCCCTCACACAAAGGACTGCCACACCCCCTACTGGGACTCTGGCAGACAGGATTGAGCTGAAAGGGAACTTGGTGCATTTCTTAGAGACTCTTTGAAATCACCCCCACTTCAAAGGCACAACTTAGTATAAAACAGGGCCTCTGCCCTACCTCATCAGACACTTGCTGGAGAAGAAACCTGAACCAGAAACTACATCCTGCCAAGAAGAACTGCCTGGCTGCTCAAAGGACTCACCTGCCTGCTTTCTCCAAAGGACTGCTGTCTTGCTGTTGCCCTGCTGCCTTGCTGAACTCTTGTCTGGCTGTGAAAGTGCTCTCCAAGGGCTTGGATAGAGCTTGCCTCCTGTTCCTTGAAGTCTCAGGACCAAAAAGACTTCTTCCTTTCACGTGGACGCTCCGTGCGCCGAAAATTTCGACGCACAGCTTGTTTCGCGGCGAGAAAAACGCCGCACACCGACGCTGATCAACGCGACGCCCTCGGGACGATCGAGACTTCGACGCACAACCTCGCAAGGACAAAGCCGCCCGACTTCCAAGGAGAAATCGACGTGACGCCTACCGTGAGTGCGAAACTTTGACGCACGGCCTCGCAAGGACAACGCCGCCCGACTTCCAAGGAGAAATCGACGCGACGCCTGCCGTGAGACCAAAATTTCGACGCACGGCCTCGCAAGGTCAACGCCGCCCGACTTCCAAGGAGAAATCGACGCGACGCCTACCGTGAGATCGAAACTTCGACGCGCAGCCCCGCAGAACGACGCGCAGCCGGAAAATAAGCAGGAGAATCCACGCACAGACCCGGGACATCTGGTAATCCCCGCGATCCACAAAAAGAGACTGTCTGCGCGCCGGAAAACGACGCCCGACTTCCCCGCGTGGAAAAGAACGACGCACACACCCCTTTTTCCACGCATCTCTTCTCCTGTGGCCCTCTGAGGAGATTTCCCACCAGAAACCAGGTACTCTGTGCTTGAAAGACACTTTATTGCTTTTTAAAGACTTAAAGACTCTTAATATCACTTTTCAGTGATATCTTTACAAATTCGTATTGCAACTTTGATCGTTTTGACCTACAATTATCCAGATAAATATTCTATATTTTTCTAAACACTGTGGTGTATTTTTGTGGTGTTATACTATGGTGTTGTATGATTTATTGCACAAATGCTTTACACATTGCCTTCTAAGTTAAGCCTGACTGCTCGTGCCAAGCTACCGGAGGGTGAGCACAGGCTGATTTTGGATTGTGTGTGACTTACCCTGACTAGAGTGAGGGTTCTTGCTTGGACAGGGGGCAACCTATCTGCCAACCAAAAACCCCATTTCTAACATTGGTGATCAGCGGTGAGGATAGGACTTGTGTTTGTGCAGTGACATACAGTAGCTAAGTATTTCACTACCTACCCACAGTTGAAGGTCAACTTGATTTTTCATCTTTTTTGGCTTTTTGTTCTCTGATGTCCTCCTGGATATACTAGTGATATTTTGGACTTTGGATTTTGGTTTTTGCTGATAAGATCTTATCAGAATGGGATTGCTTACCAACTCATGCTTTGTTCGTACTGACCACCTCACTAAGGCTGACCTAAGGAAGCTTTGCAGACAATGGGGCCTTCCTGTAGCAAGGAGATCTACTAAAGCGGAGATGCTCCATCACTACATAGTCTGGGGGGAGGAAAGATGGGCAGAGAGAGAGGCAGCAAGAAACCAAATGGCTAAGTACCCCTCAGATGAGGAGGAAGACTACTCAGATGAGGAGGAGGGCTACTCAGAGTTGGACAGTGACCCAGAAATAGATGAATGGCTCCGAAGTCAAAGGCGACAGGAGCAACAATTAGAGGAGTATCTTGCAGAGGTTGAGGCAAAAAGACTTTTAGCCCTGGAAGAAGAAAAGATTGCAGCTCAAGAGCTGAGCGGTAAAGAGCTGAAACTGGAGGCCGGAAGGGCTGAGTCCAGTTCAGATGGTGGCAGCAAAAATCTTGCATCTAGTACTGCTGAAGAAGGGCACAAGCCCAGAGATGTGGTACCCAACTTGAAGAAGAGAGTTGACACACCCCAGGCGGTTCAAGGGTATGAGGTAGTTCCCGTTATGCACAGGGTCCCTGAGAAGGATTGGGGAACTGGCACAGGGAGTCATATTCCTACTGGGGGGAGGGACACTTTACTGACTCTAGCAGAGAGTGACAGAGAAAAGGGTTCCCCCCTGGTGGACGTCCTGGATATAGAGTGTCGAGACATCCCAGAAGAGTTTGGGTTGAGTGTCAGGGACAGACAGAAACTGTCTCACCAGTCTCAAGAGGGTGATATAGAGTGCTTTTCCAAGGCTGAGTTACTAGGTGGTTGGGTGAAGGGTACTGTGGTTAATACATGTGAAGGGCAGAGTGATGTAATTGCTGGAGAGCATATGTCTGGTCCTTATTTTCCAGAGCTACGCCAACACCAGGTGGAGTGTGAGTTCTCTGACCCCAGGGAACTTACAGTGGAGGCAGACTTTTGGGTGAGTACCAGAGAGTCTGAAGAGGCATTTGGGGGTGCTCCTGAAGGGAGTGGTCTAGGTGATTCCCGACCAAGTGAGGTGGGAGAGGATTGTAGTGTCCCAGGTAGGTCTCAGAGCCTAACCTGTACCGTAGGGCCACCTTTTGAGGGAAGCCCCGCAGTGTCAGAAGAACTTGGGGGGATGACTGTAGACAGCATCCCAACAGTTCTGGTGTCTGGCAGTACCACTCCTAGTGGGGGGGTGCAGAAGTCCAGACATAGGGTTGAGAGGGGGTGGCAGACCCCAGTGGAGGATCTTGAAAGTCAGGGGTCAGCTCTGAGAGCAGAGCCCCCCAGGAATGACCCAGGTGAGACCGTTTCTGGTTTGGGGGAAACCCAGACTCTGCCGGATGGGCAGAGGTCGGGAGACCTGCGCCAACCAGACTCTTGTGTGGCCCTTGGGGACGGCGTGTCCCTTGTGGGGGGTGAGAGTGCCCCCCAGGAAGTCCTGGCATGCCAGGCAAAGATTCAACCTCAGGGTGGTGACTCTGGGTTGGATAACCGGGTTCAGAGGTTAAACTTTGACCTGGTGGGGGGTAGATGTGCCCCCCAGAAAGTCCTGGGATGCCAGGCAATGGCTCAACCTCAGGGTGGTGACTCTGGGTTGGCTTACCAGGTGAAGAGGTCAAACTCTGACCTGGTGGGGGGTAGGTGTGCCCCCCAGAAAGTCCTGGCGTGCCAGGCAGTTGTCCAACCTCAGGGTGTCGACTCTGGGTTGGATGGCCAGGTTCAGAGGTTAAACTCTGACCTGGTGGGAGGTAGGTGTGCCTCCCAGAAAGTCCTGGGGTGCCAGGCAATTGCCCAACCTCAGGGTGGTGACTCTGGGTTGGCTAACCCGGTTCAGAGGTCAAACTCTGACCTGGTGGGGGGTAGGTGTGCCCCCCAGAAAGTCCTGGTATACCAGGCAATGGTTCAACCTCAGGGTGGTGACCCTGGGTTGGAGAACGAGGCTCAGAGGTTAAACTCTGACCTGGTGGGAGGTAGGTGTGCCTCCCTGAAAGTCCTGGCCTGCCAGGCAATGGTTCAACCGCAGGGTGGTGACTCTGGGTTGGATATCCAGGTTCAGAGGTTAACCTCTGACCTGGTGGGGGGTAGGTGTGCCCCCCAGAAAGGCCTGGTGTACCAGGCAGTTGTCCAACCTCAGGATGGTGACCCTAGGTTGGAGAACCAGGTTCAGAGGTTAAACTCTGACCTGGTGGGAGGTAGGTGTGCCTCCCAAGAAGCCCTGGCGTGCCAGGCAATTGCCCAACCTCAGGGTGGTGACCCTGGGTTGGGGAACCAGGCGCAGAGGTTAAACTCTGACCTGGTGGGAGGTAGGTGTGCCTCCCCGGAAGTCCTGGTGCGCCAGGCAATTGTTCAACTTCAGGGTGGTGACTCTGAGTTAAATGGTCAGGTGCAGAGGTTAAGCTCTGACCTGGTGGAGGGTCAGTGTGCCCTCCAGGAAGTCCTGGCGTGCCAGGCAATTGTTCAACTTCAGGGTGGTGACTCTGAGTTGAATGGGCAGGTGCAGAGGTTAAACTCTGACCTGGTGGGGGGTAGGTGTGCCTCCCAGGAAGTCCTGGTTTGCCAGGCGGTGATCCAGTCTGAGGGTACAGACCCTGGGCTGGAAGACCAGGTTCAGGGTGTCCCCCCGGACCTGGAGGGAGGGGCTACTGATAACAGTGCCCCTACCATGTTGTCTTCTGAGGAGGCCACTCCTAGTTGGAGGGTGCTGGACCCCAGAAGGGAGGGCAGGGGGAGGGAAGCCTCACCCCGGGCCCTAGTCCAACCTGAAGGTACAGACCCCAGGTTGGAGGGCCAGTGGCAGGTTAACAGCCCTGCACTGGTGGAGGAATGGTACAGGGCGACTTCTGTAAGCCCCCTGGCCATGTTGGACTCTGGGGGTACCGCTCCAGGAGGGAGGGTACAAAGCTCCAGAGGGGAGGACCAGGTTCAGGCTGTCATCCCTGACCTGGTGGAAGGGAGAGTGGTTAAAGGGTGCCCAGCACCTGGGGCTACCGCCCCCCACTCTCCACAGCCACAGTGGTTGGAGAGCTTTGAGAGGCCTGGGGCCTGGCTCTCATCCCTGGCAGCTGTCAGTAATCACTGTGGCTTGCTGTCCGGGTGGACAGAGTTATCCCTGGGGAGGGGACAAGTGTCACACCCCAGGGGTAGAGTGGGCAAAACCACTATGTTGGTCATGGGGGTACTATCCTGCTCCTGGGATACATCTGAGAGCAAAGTAAGGTTAGGTGCTGCACAGATGGGATCCGCAGGAAAGGAGAAAGGTTCCCCATGGATGGGCTTAGTGGGCCCTGAGAGTATGGACAGAGGGATCCAATTGGAGTCAGGAAGGCGAAGAACTGGAGCATGCCCCTGCTGTTGTGGGCCTGGGTCCTTGTTCTGTCGCCTCAAACAGGGAAGTACATCAGGATAGTGATTGTTCTCCCCTGGCTTTAGGCTGGTGGGGGGTCATGTTGGACCTGGCTTTTTGACAGGGACATCCCCAAACTTTTTGCCTCCTTCCTCCTATTTTTTCTGACCTGTTGTTGTTGGCTTTTGACCTCTGAGCACTTTACCACTGCTAACCAGTGCTAAAGTGCATATGCTCTCTGTGTAAATTGTACTATTGATTGGTTTATCCATGATTGACTATTTAATTTACCTGTAAGTCCCTATTAGAGTGCACTACATGTGCCTAGGGCATGTAGATTAAATGCTACTAGTGGGCCTGCAGCACTGGTTGTGCCACCCACCTCAGTAGCCCCTTAACCTTGTCTCAGGCCTGCCATTGCCAGGCCTGTGTGTGCAGTTTCACTGCCACTTCGACTTGGCATTTAAAAGTACTTGCCAAGCCTAGAACTCCCCTTTTTCTACATATAAGTCATCCCTAATGTGTGCCCTAGGTAACCCCTAGAGCAGGGTGCTGTGTAGGTAAAAGGCAGGACATGTACCTGTGTAGTTATATGTCCTGGTAGTGTAAAACTCCTAAATTCGTTTTTACACTACTGTGAGGCCTGCTCCCTTCATAGGCTAACATTGGGGCTGCCCTCATACACTGTTGAAGTGGCAGCTGCTGAACTGAAAGGAGCAGGAAGGTCATATTTGGTATGGCCAGAATGGTAATATAAAATCCTGCTGACTGGTGAAGTCGGATTTAATATTACTATTCTAGAAATGCCACTTTTAGAAAGTGAGCATTTCTTTGCACTAAAAACTTGTTGTGCCCTTCAATCCACGTCTGGCTAGGTTTAGTTGACAGCTCCTTGTGCATTCACTCAGACACACCCCAAACACAGGGTACTCAGCCTCACTTGCATACATCTGCATTTTGAATGGGTCTTCCTGGGCTGGGAGGGTGGAGGGCCTGCCCTCACACAAAGGACTGCCACACCCCCTACTGGGACTCTGGCAGACAGGATTGAGCTGAAAGGGAACTTGGTGCATTTCTTAGAGACTCTTTGAAATCACCCCCACTTCAAAGGCACAACTTAGTATAAAACAGGGCCTCTGCCCTACCTCATCAGACACTTGCTGGAGAAGAAACCTGAACCAGAAACTACATCCTGCCAAGAAGAACTGCCTGGCTGCTCAAAGGACTCACCTGCCTGCTTTCTCCAAAGGACTGCTGTCTTGCTGTTGCCCTGCTGCCTTGCTGAACTCTTGTCTGGCTGTGAAAGTGCTCTCCAAGGGCTTGGATAGAGCTTGCCTCCTGTTCCTTGAAGTCTCAGGACCAAAAAGACTTCTTCCTTTCACGTGGACGCTCCGTGCGCCGAAAATTTCGACGCACAGCTTGTTTCGCGGCGAGAAAAACGCCGCACACCGACGCTGATCAACGCGACGCCCTCGGGACGATCGAGACTTCGACGCACAACCTTGCAAGGACAAAGCCGCCCGACTTCCAAGGAGAAATCGACGTGACGCCTACCGTGAGTGCGAAACTTTGACGCACGGCCTCGCAAGGACAACGCCGCCCGACTTCCAAGGAGAAATCGACGCGACGCCTGCCGTGAGACCAAAATTTCGACGCACGGCCTCGCAAGGTCAACGCCGCCCGACTTCCAAGGAGAAATCGACGCGACGCCTACCGTGAGATCGAAACTTCGACGCGCAGCCCCGCAGAACGACGCGCAGCCGGAAAATAAGCAGGAGAATCCACGCACAGACCCGGGACATCTGGTAATCCCCGCGATCCACAAAAAGAGACTGTCTGCGCGCCGGAAAACGACGCCCGACTTCCCCGCGTGGAAAAGAACGACGCACACACCCCTTTTTCCACGCATCTCTTCTCCTGTGGCCCTCTGAGGAGATTTCCCACCAGAAACCAGGTACTCTGTGCTTGAAAGACACTTTATTGCTTTTTAAAGACTTAAAGACTCTTAATATCACTTTTCAGTGATATCTTTACAAATTCGTATTGCAACTTTGATCGTTTTGACCTACAATTATCCAGATAAATATTCTATATTTTTCTAAACACTGTGTGGTGTATTTTTGTGGTGTTATACTATGGTGTTGTATGATTTATTGCACAAATGCTTTACACATTGCCTTCTAAGTTGAGCCTGACTGCTCGTGCCAAGCTACCGGAGGGTGAGCACAGGCTGATTTTGGATTGTGTGTGACTTACCCTGACTAGAGTGAGGGTTCTTGCTTGGACAGGGGGCAACCTATCTGCCAACCAAAAACCCCATTTCTAACACACAGCTTATCTTGATGATATTGCTGTCTTTAGCTCCACCTGGCAGGATCACCTGGTCCACCTGAAGAAGGTTTTGAAGGCTCTGCAATCTACAGGCCTCTCTATCAAGGCATCCAAATGCCAGATAGGGCAGGGAACTGTGGTTTACTTGGGCCACCTTGTAGGTGGAGGCCAAGTTCAGCCACTCCAACCCAAGATCCAGACTATTCTGGACTGGGTAGCTCCAAAAACCCAGACTCAAGTCAGGGCATTCCTTGGCTTGACTGGGTATTACAGGAGGTTTGTCAAGGGATATGGATCCATTGTGACAGCCCTCACTGAACTCACCTCCAAGAAAATGCCTAAGAAAGTGAACTGGACTGTGGAATGCCAACAGGCCTTTGACACCCTGAAACAAGCAATGTGCTCAGCACCAGTTCTAAAAGCTCCAGATTATTCTAAGCAGTTCATTGTGCAGACAGATGCCTCTGAACATGGGATAGGGGCAGTTTTGTCCCAAACAAATGATGATGGCCTTGACCAGCCTGTTGCTTTCATTAGCAGGAGGTTACTCCCCAGGGAGCAGCGTTGGAGTGCCATTGAGAGGGAGGCCTTTGCTGTGGTTTGGTCCCTGAAGAAGCTGAGACCATACCTCTTTGGGACTCACTTCCTAGTTCAAACTGACCACAGACCTCTCAAATGGCTGATGCAAATGAAAGGTGAAAATCCTAAACTGTTGAGGTGGTCCATCTCCCTACAGGGAATGGACTTTATAGTGGAACACAGACCTGGGACTGCCCATGCCAATGCAGATGGCCTTTCCAGGTTCTTCCACTTAGAAAATGAAGACTCTCTTGGGAAAGGTTAGTCTCATCCTCTTTCGTTTGGGGGGGGGTTGTGTAAGGAAATGCCTCCTTGGCATGGTTGCCCCCTGACTTTTTGCCTTTGCTGATGCTATGTTTACAATTGAAAGTGTGCTGAGGCCTGCTAACCAGGCCCCAGCACCAGTGTTCTTTCCCTAACCTGTACTTTTGTATCCACAATTGGCAGACCCTGGCATCCAGATAAGTCCCTTGTAACTGGTACTTCTAGTACCAAGGGCCCTGATGCCAAGGAAGGTCTCTAAGGGCTGCAGCATGTCTTATGCCACCCTGGAGACCTCTCACTCAGCACAGACACCCTGCTTGCCAGCTTGTGTGTGCTAGTGAGAACAAAGCGAGTAAGTCGACATGGCATTCCCCTCAGGGTGCCATGCCAGCCTCTCACTGCCTATGCAAGTATAGGTCAGTCACCCCTCTAGCAGGCCTTACAGCCCTAAGGCAGGGTGCACTATACCATAGGTGAGGGTACCAGTGCATGAGCACTGTACCCCTACAGTGTCTAAGCAAAACCTTAGACATTGTAAGTGCAGGGTAGCCATAAGAGTATATGGTCTGGGAGTCTGTTTTACACGAACTCCACAGCACCATAATGGCTACACTGAAAACTGGGAAGTTTGGTATCAAACTTCTCAGCACAATAAATGCACACTGATGCCAGTGTACATTTTATTGCAAAATACACCCCAGAGGGCACCTTAGAGGTGCCCCCTGAAACTTAACCGACTATCTGTGTAGGCTGACTAGTTCCAGCAGCCTGCCACACTAGAGACATGTTGCTGGCCCCATGGGGAGAGTGCCTTTGTCACTCTGAGGCCAGTAACAAAGCCTGCACTGGGTGGAGATGCTAACACCTCCCCCAGGCAGGAGCTGTAACACCTGGCGGTGAGCCTCAAAGGCTCACCCCTTTGTCACAGCACCGCAGGACACTCCAGCTAGTGGAGTTGCCCGCCCCCTCCGGCCCGGCCCCCACTTTTGGCGGCAAGGCCGGAGAAAATAATGAGAATAACAAGGAGGAGTCACTGGCCAGTCAGGACAGCCCCTAAGGTGTCCTGAGCTGAGGTGACTCTAACTTTTAGAAATCCTCCATCTTGCAGATGGAGGATTCCCCCAATAGGGTTAGGATTGTGACCCCCTCCCCTTGGGAGGAGGCACAAAGAGGGTGTACCCACCCTCAGGGCTAGTAGCCATTGGCTACTAACCCCCCAGACCTAAACACGCCCTTAAATTTAGTATTTAAGGGCTACCCTGAACCCTAGAAAATTAGATTCCTGCAACAACAACAAGAAGGACTGCCCAGCTGAAAACCCCTGCAGAGGAAGACCAGAAGACAACAACTGCCTTGGCTCCAGAAACTCACCGGCCTGTCTCCTGCCTTCCAAAGAACTCTGCTCCAGCGACGCCTTCCAAAGGGACCAGCGACCTCTGAATCCTCGGAGGACTGCCCTGCTTCGACGACGACAAGAAACTCCCGAGGACAGCGGACCTGCTCCAAAAAGACTGCAACTTTGTTTCAAGAAGCAGCTTTAAAGAACCCTGAAACTCCCCGCAAGAAGCGTGAGACTTGCAACACTGCACCCGGCGACCCCGACTCGGCTGGTGGAGAACCAACACCTCAGGGAGGACCCCCGGACTACTCTACGACTGTGAGTACCAAAACCTGTCCCCCCTGAGCCCCCACAGCGCCGCCTGCAGAGGGAATCCCGAGGCTTCCCCTGACCGCGACTCTCTGAAACCTAAGTCCCGACGCCTGGAAAAGACCCTGCACCCGCAGCCCCCAGGACCTGAAGGACCGGACTTTCACTGCAGAAGTGACCCCCAGGAGTCCCTCTCCCTTGCCCAAGTGGAGGTTTCCCCGAGGAAGCCCCCCCTTGCCTGCCTGCAGCGCTGAAGAGATCCCTCGATCTCTCATTGACTTACATTGCGAACCCGACGCTTGTTCTAACACTGCACCCGGCCGCCCCCGCGCCGCTGAGGGTGAAATTTCTGTGTGGGCTTGTGTCCCCCCCGGTGCCCTACAAAACCCCCCTGGTCTGCCCTCCGAAGACGCGGGTACTTACCTGCAAGCAGACCGGAACTGGGGCACCCCCTTCTCTCCATTATAGCCTATGCGTTTTGGGCACCACTTTGAACTCTGCACCTGACCGGCCCTGAGCTGCTGGTGTGGTAACTTTGGGGTTGCTCTGAACCCCCAACGGTGGGCTACCTTGGACCAAGAACTGAACCCTGTAAGTGTCTTGCTTACCTGGTAAAACTAACAAAAACTTACCTCCCCCAGGAACTGTGAAAATTGCACTGTGTCCACTTTTAAAGTAGCTATTTGTGAATAACTTGAAAAGTATACATGCAATTGAAATAATTCAAAGTTCCTAATGTACTTACCTGCAATACCTTTCAAACAAGATATTACATGTTAAATTTGAACCTGTGGTTCTTAAAATAAACTAAGAAAAGATATTTTTCTATAACAAAACCTATTGGCTGGATTTGTCTCTGAGTGTGTGTACCTCATTTATTGTCTATGTGTATGTACAACAAATGCTTAACACTACTCCTTGGATAAGCCTACTGCTCGACCACACTACCACAAAATAGAGCATTAGTATTATCTATTTTTACCACTATTTTACCTCTAAGGGGAACCCTTGGACTCTGTGCATGCTATTCCTTACTTTGAAATAGCACATACAGAGCCAACCTCCTACATATCAGCACCACAAAGAAAAGCAGCTGTGAAGGAAATGCAGAGTACAGGTGCGTGGCTGTCAAGGAGCCATCAGCACCGTACAGAGAAGCAGCTGTGCAGCACATCCAAGGGACAGGCGCAAGGCTGTCAGGGAGCTATCAGCACCATGGGGAGAAGCAGCTGTGCATTGCATCAAATGCAGCATACAGGCGCATGGTTATCAGGGAGCTAGCAGAGCCACACAGAAAAGCAACTGTGCATCAAATGCAGGATTCAGGCTTTGGATCTTAAGAACTTATCAGTGCCACACAGAGAGGTAGCTGTGCATCACATGCAGGGTACAGGGGCATCAGTGTCAGGGAACTTTCAGCCCTACACAGAGAAGCACCTGTGCATCACATGCAGGGTACAGGCTTTGGGTCTTAAAGAGCTAACGGCAATGCACAGAGAAGTAGCTGTGCTTCACATGCAGGGTACAGGAGCATGAGTGTCAGGGAAGTTTCAGCACCACATAGAGAAGCAGTTGTGCATCAAATGCAGGGAGCAGGCGCATGAGTTTCAGGGATCTTTCAGCACCACATAGAGAAGCACCCGTGCAGCACATGCAAGGTACAAGCTTTGGGTCTTAGGAGCTATCAGCGCCACAAAGAGATGCACCTGTGCAGCACATGCAAGGTACGAGCTTCGGGTCTTATGAGCTATCAGCGCCACACAGAGATGCACCTGTGCAGCACATGCAAGGTACGAGCTTCGGGTCTTAGGAGCTATCAGCGTCACCAGAGAAGCACCTGTGCAGCACATGCACATCATGAGTCTCGCGCACTCATACACTCACAATCAGTACAAACTCACAGTCTGTGGATGTCACCTATGAGTCAGTGTTTTATGAAACTCTCACAGTCTGTGGTTGTGACCTGTGAGTCGGTGCTGTATGATACTCTCACAATCTGTGGTTGTCACCTATAGGTCGGTGGTTTATGAAACTTTCACGGTCTGTGGTTGTCACCTATTGGTCAGTGCTTTATGAAACTCTCACAGTCTGTGGTTGTGACCTGTGGGTTGGTTCTTTATGAAACTCTCACAGTCTGTGGTTGTCACCTGTGGGTTGGTTCTTTAATGAAACGCACACAGCCTGTGGTTGTCACCTGTGGGTTGGTTCTTTATGAAACTCTCACAGTCTGTGGTTGTCACCTGTAGGTTGGTTCTTTATGAAACTCACACAGCCTGTGGTTGTCACCTATGGGTTGGTGCTATAGGAAACTTTCACAATCTGTGGTTGTCACCTATGGGTCGGTGCTTCATAAAACTCGCACAGTCTGTGGTTGTCACATAAAGGTTGGTGTTTTATGAAACTCTCAGAGTCTGTGGTTGTCACCTATGGGTCGGTGCATTGGGAAACTCTCACAGTCTGTGGTTGTCATCTGTGGGTCAGCGCTTTATGAAACTCTCACCATCTGTGGTTGTCACCTATAGGTTGGTGTTTTATGAAACTCTCACAGTCTGTGGTTGTCACCTATGGGTCGGTGATTTATGAAACTCTCACAGTCTGTGGTTGTCACCTGTGGGTCGGTGCTTTATGAACGTCTCACAGTCTGTGGTTGTCACCTATGGGTCAGTGTTTTATGAAACTCTCACAGTCTGCGGTTGTCACCTATGGGTCAGTGCTTTATGAACGTCTCACAGTCTGTGGTTGTCTCTCACAGTCTGTGGTTGTCACTCATGGGTTGGTGCTTTATGAAACTCTCACAGTCTGTGGTTGTGACCTAGGGGTCGGTGCTTTATGAACATCTCACAGTCTGTGGTTGTCTCTTACAGTCTGTGGTTGTCACCTATGGGTCGGTGCTTTATGAACGCCTCACAGTCTCTGGTTGTCACCTAGGGGTCGGTGCTTTATGAACGTCTCACAGTCTATGGTTGTCACCTATGGGTCAGTGGTTTATGAACATCTCACAGTCTGTGGTTTTCACCTGTGGGTCAATGCTTTATGAACATCTCACAGTCTGTGGTTGTCTCTCACAGTCTGTGGTTGTCACATGTGAGTCTGTGCTTTATGAACATCTCACAGTCTGTGGTTGTCTCTCACAGTCTATGGTTGTCACCTATGGGTCGGTGCTTTATGAACGTCTCACAGTCTGTGGTTGTGTCTCACAGTCTGTGGTTGTCACCTGTGTGTCTGTGCTTTATGAACGTCTCACAGTCTGTGATTGTCTCTCACAGCCTGTGGTTGTCACCAGTGTGTCTGTGCTTTATGAATGTCTCACAATCTGTGGTTGTCTCTCACAGCCTGTGGTTGTCACCAGTTAATCTGTGATTTATGAACGTCTCATAGTCTGTGATTGTCTCTCACAGTCTGTGATTGTCACCTGAGGGTTGGTGCTTTATGAAACTCTCACATTCTGTGGTTGTCATCTGTGGGTCGGTGCTTTATGAACGTCTCACAGTCTGTGGTTGTACCTATGGGTCGGTGCTTTATGAAACTCTCACAGACTGTGGTTGTCACCTGTGGGCTGCTGCTTTATGAAACTCTCACAGTCTGTGGTTGTCACCTATGGGTCAGTGTTTTATGAAACTCTCACAGTCTATGATTGTCTCTCACTGTCTGTGGTTGTCACCTGTATGTCTGCTTTATAAACGTCTCACAGTCTGTGGTTGTCTCTCACAGTCTGTGGTTGTCACCTATGGATCAGTGCTTTATGAAACACTCACAGTCTGTGATTGTCACCTATGAGTTGGTGCTTTATGAAACTCTCACAGTCTGTGGTTGTCACCTATGGGTCGGTGCTTTATGAACATCTCACAGTCTGTGGTTGTCTCTCACAGTCTGTGGTTGTCACCTATGGGTCAGTGTTTTATGGAACTCTCACAATCTGTGGTTGTCACCTGTGTATCTCTGCTTTATGAACGTCTCACAGTCTGTGGCGGTCTCTCACAGTCTGGGGTTGTCACCTGTGTGTCTGTGCTTTTTGAACGTCTCACAGTCTGTAGCTGCCTCTCACAGTCTGTGGTTGTCACCTACGGGTCAGTGCTTTATGAAACTCTCACAGTCTGTGATTGTCACCTATGGGTCAGTGCTTTATGAAACTCTCACAGCCTGTAGTTTTCACCTATGGTTAGGGTCTTTATGAACGTCTCACAGTCTGGGGTTGTCTCTCACAGTCTTTGATTGTCACCCATGGGTCAGTGCTTTATGAAAATCTCACAGTCTGTGGTTGTCACCTATGGGTCGGTGCTTTATGAACATCTCACAGTCTGTGATTGTCTCTCACAGTCTGTGGTTGTCACCTATAGGTCAGTGCTTTATAAAACTCTCAAGGCCTGTGGTTGTCACCTGTGGGTCGGTGCTTTATGAACGTGTCACAGTCTGTGGTTGTCTCTCACAGTCTGTGGTTTTCACCTGTGTTTCTCTGCTTTATGAACATCTCACAGTCTGTGGTTGTCTCTCACAGTCTGTGGTTGTCACCTGTGCGTCTGTGCTTTATGAACTTCTCACAGTCTGTGGTTGTCTCTCACAGTCTGTGATTGTCAACAATGGGTCAGTGTTTTATGAAACTCTCACAGTCTGTGGTTGTCACCTATGGGTCAGTGCTTTATGAACGTCTCACAGTCTGTGATTGCCTCTCACAGTCTGTGGTTGTTACCTATGGGTCGGTGCTTTATGAAACTTTCACAGTCTGTGGTTGTCACCAATGAGTCGGTTCTTTATGAAAATCTCACAGTCTGTGGTTGTCACCTATGGGTGGGTGCTTTATGAAAGTCTCACAGTCTGCGGTTGCCTCTCACAGTGTGTGGTTGTCTCCTGTGGGTCGGTGCATTAGTAAAATCTCACAGTCTGTGGTTGTCACCTAAGGGTCGGTGCTTTATGAACGTGTCACAGTCTGTGGTTGTCTCTCACAGTCTGTGGTTGTCACCTGTGTTTCTCTGCTTTATGAACGTCTCACAGTCTGTGGTTGTCACCTGTATGTCTGTGCTTTATGAACGTCTCACAGTCTGTGGTTGTCTCTCACAGTCTGTGATTGTCAACAATGGGTCAGTGCTTTACGAAACTCTCACAGTCTGTGGTTGTCACCTATGGGTTGGTGCTTTATGAATGTCTCACAGTCTGTGATTGCCTCTCACAGTCTGTGGTTGTTACCTATGGGTCGGTGCTTTATGAAACTTTCACAGTCTGTGGTTGTCACCAATGGGTCGATGCTTTATGAAAATCTCACAGTCTGTGGTTGTCATCTATGGGTCGGTGCTTTATGAAAGTCTCACAGTCTGCAGTTGCCTCTCACAGTCTGTGGGGTTCACCTATGGGTCGGTGCTTTATGAAATCTCACAGTCTGTGGTTGCCTCTCACAGTCTGTGGTTGTCACCTGTGTGTCTGTGCTTTATGAAAGTCTCACAGTTGGTGGTTGTCTCTCACAGTCTGTGGTTGTCACCTCTGGGTCAGTGCTTTATGAAAGTCTCACAGTCTGTGGTTGTCACCTGTAGGTTGGTGCTTTATGAAACTCTCACAGTCTGTGGTTGTCTCTCACAGTCTGTGGTTGTTACCTGTGGGTCGGTGCTTTATGAAACTCTCTCCGTCTGTGGTTGTCTCTCACAGTCTGTGGTTGTTACCTATGGGTCAGTGCTTTATGAAACTCTCACAGTCTGTGGTTGTCACCTATGGGCCAGTGTTTTATGAAAGTCTCACAGTCTGTGGTTGTCTCTCACAGTCTGTGGTTGTCACCTGTGTGTCTGTGCTTTATGAAAGTCTCACAGTCTGCGGTTGCCTCTCAAAGTGTGTGGTTGTCACCTGTGGGTCGGTGCTTTATGAAAATCTCACAGTCTGTAGTTGTCACCTGTGGGTCGGTGCTTTATGAAATCTCACAGTCTGTGGTTGCCTCTCACAGTCTGTGGTTGTCACCTGTGCGTCTGTGCTTTATGAAAGTCTCACAGTTGGTGGTTGTCTCTCACAGTCTGTGGTTGTCACCTCTGGGTCGGTGCTTTATGAAAGTCTCACAGTCTGTGGTTGTCACCTGTGGGTCGGTGCTTTATGAAAGTCTCACAGTCTGTGGTTGTCTCTCACAGTCTGTGGTTGTCACCTGTGGGTTGGTGCTTTATGAAACTCACTCTGTCTGTGGTTGTCACCTATGGGTCAGTGTTTTATGAAACTCTCACAGTCTGTGGTTGTCTCTCACAGTCTGTGGTTGTCACCTATGGGTCAGTGCTTTATGAAACTCTCAATGTCTGTGGTTGTCACCTGTAGGTTGGTGCTTTATGAAACTCTCACAGTCTGTGGTTGTCACGTGTGGGTCGGTGCATTACGAAGTTCCCTCATCCTGTGGTGGTATCCCACCGTCTAAGATGTTAGAGGTGTCTAAACATATTCGAGTGATATTGTTGCAGATTACTGTCAGTTGTTGAGTCCATCGGGGGAATGAATCTATCTTTTGTTAGGGTGATTCGGCGCCCGGAGTTGCCGGGACAGTCCCAGCAGTTTTCTGGAAATGTAGCTCATGTCCCCGTTTCTAGAGAGTGTCTACTGAAAACGGCGGGAGATGCATTTTTATATTTTGCAAAGCAGGAATACCTAGCAGCTGTTATAAGAAAGCAATTCAATTAACAGGCATGATACTGACTTTAAAAATTGATCGCATTTTATTTACGTTTTTAGCGCCTCTTCTATAATTCTGGGCGATAAGTGGTGTCATTCTATGCTCCCGGTTGAAGTAAAGTGGTAGTCCTTCTTCTGTTTCTGGGATATGGCCCTGTTTTGGGTTTAAAAATCTTGTCACCCTATCTTTAGTGAGAATAAGGAATACTCTGGCGGTTCCAGCAGAAACTCTAGAATTTAGAGTCTGGGTGCACAAGACAGGATGAAACAAGCAGGGATGGAGTAAGTCACATGTTAAGATGGACTCTTCACCCCTCAGGGACCAGAGTTATTTTTAGGTCAAGCGCGCAAGAGCTTTGACCTGTAGTACGCATTGTGGGCTTTTAACCACGCCCATCACTATCACTCGTTGGTGGGCTTGCCTTTCAAAACTCCTTTGCTATCATCGGTAAATGCTTTACGTTTATCCCTCCTTGGGGTGGTTTGGTTAGCGCCTTGGCCATGGATAATTGCACGATTGCTGATATGTTTCACTGCCAGCGAACTTCTTTTTCCTTTTGTGTCTGTCTTTGTGCTCATGTTCATGGCAGCAGGGGCGCTTTGACTCGGCTCGCTTATGTCAACTGTTTTGCTTTTCAAAGTCCAGTTGGGAATTTACAACGCTAATAGCTCTAACTCGAGGAAACGCGAGACCCGTTGCATTGCAAATGCTTCTTTCTGCTTCAGTTCAGCCAATATTACCACGTCAGTGCACTTCCGGCCACTCCAGCGCCTCACAGGATTCTGTTTCTGTGACTGCGACGCCTGCTTGTGTCCCCGGGCAGATGGGGGACTCGTCAATCCTGGTGTAGGCTATCTGCCCACGTGTGCATGGGAGTGTGTGTTACTGCATCAGCACAGCAGCAGGTGCCTTGTTCGCTCAGCTGCAGACAAGCTACATGCTTGGGAGCCTGAAGGAGACAGAGTGTGGGATCCAGGAAGAGGGGCTGATGAAAGATCCTGTGAGGCACTGCAGGGTCGGCTTTAGGGCAGTGCGACCGGTGCGGCCGCACTGGGCACTGACCAGGAGGGTGGGGCTGTTTTGAGCAGTAACTTTTGATTTGAAAGCACCTGCTGCAGAGTTCCTTGCGCGTCCAGCTTTCAGACAGCAATAAAAATGTCAAGATAACTCTTGTG
Source organism: Pleurodeles waltl (assembly GCF_031143425.1). NCBI lineage: Eukaryota > Metazoa > Chordata > Amphibia > Caudata > Salamandridae > Pleurodeles > Pleurodeles waltl. The sequence continues at coordinate 1,003,903,754 of NC_090450.1, read as the reverse complement.
ATTAATGTCCCTGGTAGAGAGGGATCAGAATTTTGTCTAGTGAGTTTTGACTCGCTATAAAGTAGCAACAAGAGTTAATGTGCCTGCTGCAAAGAACTGATCTGTATTTTATTTGGATAGCTGAGTTGATTAGTAAAACCAGCCTTTACCAGCACTTTAAAACAAACGAAGTATATAGGAGGGAGGGGCTATGGAGAGATTACGGGCACTTTTACTGGGTGGTATTGAGGGAATACGAGGAGGAGGTCGGGGAGTGCCCTAAAACACTGTCACCCCGGGTGCCACTATCACTAGAGCTGGCTCTGAGATACTGCCTGTCGGTAGACGATGCTGGGATCTGATTGGCTGACTGCATGCGCATTGATGTGTGAGCTTGTAACATTAGGTGGAGCCGGGTCTGAAGGGACGCACTGATCAGCACTGCCCCTGGGGCTCCCCTATAGGGTTTCCGCCCTGAAATGCTTGTTATGGCCGGCAGTGAGTTTACTTTCACCCTCAGAATGAGGGCAACTGTTTTATTCAGGGTCTGTTCCAGGGCCCTCCACCCACCAGGAAGGGTCAGACTATGTTTGAGAGCTGGATGTCTGGCGCTAGGTATGGGTGAGCCCCTAAAGGGCAGAGATCATTTTCACCAGACATGCATGGGCAGGAGGAGAGACGGGCCGACAGACCCACACCTGCAGCGCCTTGGTGGGCAGTAAGTGGGCAGATCTCGGCGAGTAACCTCTAAGGGGCTATCACCTCCCTGGGCAAGTTACAGAGCACGGAAGGGGGGAGGGGGGGTCATTGAATTTCAGATGGGTGTTCATCCTATTCAGACATTAGCCAAAGGTCACTCCTCACACCCTTGATCACTAGCATTCCCCCAACACAGGAGTGCGCCCCAGGGCGCCACTGGGAGCCATTCTCACATCTCTTTGCTAGATAAGTTGTGTTTTTTTCATTTGCAGTTCCCTTCTGAGGAGGATGAGGGTGCGACAACTCAGAAGTGAAGGGAGAGGATTTAACTCAAAGGTGTGAGTATGAAAAATCCCTTCAAGTAGGTAGACTGAGGACAATCATGAAATGAGTGTGAGTGTTAGTGTTAAAGAGTCACTACGGCCCACAAGAGTGAGGGTGAAGGTGGTATGAGTGTGAGTTTTAAAGAGGGTGAAGGTGGTATGAGTGTGAGTGTTAAAGAGTCACTACGGCCCACAAGAGTGAGGGTGAAGGTGGTATGAGTGTGAGTGTGAATGAGTCACTACGGCCCACAAGAGTGAGGGTGAAGGTGGTATGAGTGTGAGTGTGAAAGAGTCACTACGGCCCACAAGAGTGAGGGTGAAGGTGGTATGAGTGTGAGTGTGAATGAGTCACTATGGCCCACAAGAGTGAGGGTGAAGGTGATATGAGTGTGAGTGCACCTCAGCCTTTCCCATTGAACGGGGGGTACGGCAAGGCTTCGTACTAGTGCCACTACTGTTTGCTTTATATATTAATACATTAGAGGGGGTATTATCTGACGCTTGCAGTGACCTCCCACAAGTTGGTTCTCGAAAGATCCCAGCACTCCTGTACGCAGATGATGCCGTTTTGATGGCCTGCACCCCAGTAGCATTGCAGAGGCTACTTACAACCTTTGATAAGTATATGGAAGCCTTAGGTCTCAGAATCAACCATTCTAAAACATTCTCTATGACATGTGGTAGAAATTCTATAAAGAAACCCCAGATTATGCTAAAAGGTACGAAACTAGACGATACAGGAACCCTTTCCTATTTAGGCATTACGTTAATGGACATGGTCACAAGCCATAAAATCAAGGAAGCTGTCATTCATTAAAACTATCATGGCTGTAAAAAAAATTCGAAAAAGGTTGGTAGAGCGACTCCCAAGGATACGATGATACTGTACAATGCAAAATGTGTTTCTCTTGCATTGTACGGGGCAGGACTCTGGGGATATAGGAACTGCAACAACCTACAGCTAGTTGAAAATGATTTTTTAAAGTTTATTTTAAGCGCTCCAAAATCTACCCCTACACTGGCATGCCATATGGAATTGGGGTTATCATACCTTATGGATTTAATTCGCATCCAACCAATCCTACTATGGCATAAACTATGGACTACTGATTCTGCTAGGCTGAATAGGGCCATCATAGAAGATGCATTGGCATTATCTTATCCACTGAAAATTCCATGGCTAAATTATATAAAGATTTTGTTTACAGAGCTGGGCTATCCTAAGTTATATTCCACCCCGGTAAAACTGGAAACAATTTCTAGGAAAGAACTAAAAAATATTTGTCTTACTCATCTGGCCGATTTAAGATGGGCCACTGAGGGAAAGAAACCCAGCGTAATGAGGAATTTCATGTTGCAAAAAACAGATGGCATGGAACCATATCTGAGTAATGTACTGAATCCAAGGCATCGGTTTGTCCTTACGCGCCTAAGATTAGAGATTTTCCATCGTCTTGTTAGCTTCCCGTGTATTAATGATTGGACCCCTGTCTTGGTAAAATGTCCCTGTGATTTAGTGTCTGAGCAAAGTACAATACACATTCTCTTTTTTTGTAAATTCTATGCAGACTTAAGGAAAGCGTTTGTGATTCCATTTTTAAAATCAATGCATTTTAAACAATGTCGCCCTGCCTTTAATTACCTCCTGTCCTTACCATCAATTATGATCTGCAATGGAATAGCTTTATTTTTATGTGCAGTGATGAAGGCTAGACCACATTATCAATTTACCTAGATAGGGTTTTTCTTATTTGTACAAATTTTAAATGTATTTTATTAATGACAATAGTTTTTTTTCCAAAACATACTCTTATACTGATTTTTTTGTCATGTTTTTGAACTGTGGCTTTCATGTGAGTTATTTAACTCCTTGTAACGTAATCTTGCTACACAGCCCTTTTAGGTACGGTCTGCCTTACTTGTGTTTTCATATTATTTTAAATATTGAGTGATGTTTTTATGAATTATCTGCTTTTATGATTGTTATATTCAATCGAATGAAGTATTTTTGATGATGATGATGAGTCACTGTGGCCCACAAGAGTGAGGGGGACGGTGGTATGAGTTTGAAGGAGGTACCACGGCCCACAAGAGCAACTGTTGTGGGGTTATTGTAGCGCTTTACATAGAACTCTACATCAGCTCTTGGCCTGAGGCCTGTGCCCTTTCACCTAGCTACATTTCATTTTATTCCTCTAATTTTAGCAAAGCTTCGTTTTAGTGGAGATGTTTTACTATTTTTACCAGTTGCCCTTCCACGCAGAATTTATTATTGATTTTCTTGCACCACATTTCATCTTGTGCTCGGCCCAAGGCAGTAGGTGATTATTTAACTAGTATTGCCAGTCCAAAGAGTACAATGACTCACGTCAGGGCATTTCTCAGAACAACAACATGTTTAAAACAACACGCTACCCAAAACTAAGGCAGAGGGGACCTTCCAGCCAGTCAGCCATCTTACGCTGTATCATGCCATCGCAGTTCTGCTGGACCCTGGGTCTTCTCTGCATCCATGTGGGGGACTCCCAGCAGACCAACAGAGCTCCTTTCTACCTATTGCACAGGTGTGGGAATTGGGTTTCCTTGCAGAGACTAGACGTGCAGTTAGGACTAACACTGCCATTGTTCTCATGTAGATTTTTAGTAGTGCAGGTAGGGATTTTAGATTCACTATTGTAACAGGATGGTGGGGCTCATCTGTTTCCCTTTTCTGGTCACCGCAATAATAGTATTGTGCTTAATTTTCCTAATAATCCCAATTCATGCCTTTTTACATAGAACGCAGTTGCTTCAATAAAATGTATTGAACCAAATCCTGCTTCTGTTTGTCTTTGCACGTATGACACTTGTGTAACTGAGAAAAAGGAGTAAGATCTGTTTCAACATGACTTCCCTGAGGAGTCTGAGTGTCATACGTCAGGCTGCCGCAAATCATCTTTACTCTTGGGTTCTAGTGAGGTGCTGCTAGCTAGCCGAAAGGGTCAGGCCGACCACTATCAGACAGTGCGAGATAAGACTCGGTCCCCCACATGCGGTGGTGCTGCCACCTGAATTAAGCAGTCTTGCCCATTGGCAAGAGTCCTGTGACATGACGGCACCTACATTGGGAAGACACTAACTTTACAGATCTCCAAAGTATCTCTGTCTCATTATGTGCTAAAGGCACCCTAACTACCTTAAAGGGAGAAGTCCATAGTATTAGGGAATATCCTCCTCAGCTAGATAGGTAGTATCTATTTGACGCTGAAGGTTGTTTAAGCTTGAATCTTAAAAAAGGATTTCCCCAAATTGGTGCTTCTATCTCTGAATAATACAATTTTTAAATATGGCGGACCCTCAACAGGTCATAATTGAAGTAAACTTGAGACTCCCACTCACAACACATTTAAAAAATCATGGCATCACAGATGAGGGAGAAGAAGTTACGTTCGTTGTTGAGGCTCACGCAGCATATAGAATTGAAATTTTCTATTCTTGGGTCACCTTTCCAGCAGTAGATGGGAACACACACACGTTTCATCACTACAGTGTAGCAACTGCACCTGCACAATACAGACCATATGCATATTTAGAAATACTACTATCTTATCAAGAACACCAAAGTTGGCTTGATGGCGCCCTACCACACGTTGCAGAAAATGTTGGATTAGGTTCTTTAAGTAATGACGGGCCTACATGGCCAGATTTGGCTACTTATACAGCACACCCTAATGCAGGTCCCATGGTAGCAGCAGAAATACGCTGCTTATATGATAATTTAGTTGAACTATATAGACACTTAATACAATTTGTAATGCGGACTTTAAACATGGTCCCAGCAGTCCCAGCAAGGGGTGCTCCAGTGCAACCACATGTGGCTACGGCCGGAATTAATCTTGAGACTGTGCGTTCAAAATGAGGCAAAGTACCCACCAAACTTGAAGGAGTCCGTTTTGGATAGTGCAAAAAATAAATGCTTTGGAAGCAGTGTTTTCCCATACGGGATGCTAAGATAAAGAGAATTCTCACAATGTGCTTGCCATTTGGGATGGGTCCCTCAGTGGACAACTGCGCCACATGGGGTGCAGTATTTGCTGCACTCCACTGCACATGGTTCACCAACACTTGCAAATCTTCAGGAAGTGTTAAAGCAGATTCAAGATTAATTCAGGGCTACCCCGGCCCTGGACGTGGGGATGCAATTAATGGATAAAATTGCCATTGTATCATCAATATTATAAGGTCATCTTAAAGGGGAAGCAGCAGCACTGGCGGTACACCAACAGGTCCGGGATGTTCCTGTACAGGATCAAGAACACGAGCTCCCAAAGATAATCACTGAGACCTATACCAGTATAGGTCGGGATAGTCTCGGAGTCAGACCAGATGAACTACAACTACAAGTTAAATCCAATAAGGATTCTACCAAGCAAGCACCAGAGGGCTCAAAAGAATGCGGGGATAAACAAAAACAAAATAAAGAGAGCTCAAAAACAAAGGGGAGAATCTCTCTGACCGGAGACCTCTGAGAAACGCTATATTTTAAGAAATAGGGATACTTTAAAAACTCTTGGTATATACCAATATACTGACACATGCCAATTTCGTTCCTTTCAGGACTCACTGGACAAATGCAGAGAGAGAGGAGGGTGGGCAGAACCCTGAAATGAGTACGCACAAAACCAAGAAAAGACTCAACACTCATCTGAAGTTTCAATTAAAAAAGAAGAGAAACTTCCCTAACAGAAACCCCAATTTAAAAAGAAAAAGGTGGAAGCAATTTCAACTAAAAATGTCACACATAATGAGAACTTTACTGAAGAGCAGGACGTGGGCACTGACTCTGCTATACGGTGCAGCAGAGGTCACAATCGTTTGCCGTTATCTTCAAGAGCTTCTGGAGGTGACAGCAACTAATGACTTTTTAGAAGTTGAAACTGCAGACAGGTGCATCTCCCCCCTCGAAAGGGTTTACAAAGTGCAAATACAAATAGGAGACATAGAGTGCACAATTAAACTAATATTCTGGGGAAGATTAACAACAAAGTGTGATATCCTCTTGGCAAAAAAAGCCTGGCCACCTGAATTTGTCTGTAATCTCCCACGAGGGGAAGAGGTAATCTTGCCATTCTCAGTCCTTGTTCCTGAGGGATTAAGAGAAGCTTACGCCTCAGATTGGGCATTGGCGAAGGCTCCACCGCTGTACCGCACCCATGTAGGATGGGACAAAGAGTCCCCCTGCCATATGATACCAACTAAATCAACACCGCAGGCTCAACCACAATACCTCATCAAACATGAGGCTAGAGCACCAGTGAAAGACTCTCACAACTTGATTACCGGGGTGTAGAAGAACCCTGGGTATCACCAACGAACAATGCTTTGTTCCCCATAGCTAAGCCGGACCATTCATGTAGAATAGTCTTAGATTACAGACATCTTAACAGACCTTAACAGTCACACACGCACATTTGCAATACAAAATGCACACAGCACAGTACTTATTAACATTTTAGTTTGCAAAAAATACAAAACTTGGATATTTCCAAAGTGTTTTTCTGCCAAAATCTAGTGCCTGAAAGTCAGGATTTGAGTGACTTCAGTGTGCTTGGGTCTCATAGAAAGTTTTGCAGACTCCCACAGGAGTATAAGAATAGTCCAGAATTGTTCTCAGCATGTGTAAAATCAATATTACACAACATTGACTCAGAGGTGTTATTCTACATAGATGATATCTACCTTACAGATGACAACCTCAGAACACACATAAAACGGGTGGACCACATTGTTGTGGGATTTGCCGAATTGAGCTACAAATTTAATTTCAAGAAAACTAAAATAGCTTTTCTCAGTGTCCTATTTGTGGGATACAAGTTATCAGATGAAGGAAAGAGTCTGGTACCCCACTTTCTAGAAAAGTGCTTACAGTTAAAACCACAGAATACTATCAAAAAGCTACAATGATTGTTAGGATTTTTGCATTTTGGCAGAATATAAATTCTAGATTATGAACAGCGCATGAAACCACTTAATGATTTAATACATCCAGACTTTTCAAGCAAACATTGGACAGCGGAAGCATTCTAAGAGCGTTGCAACAGGATGTGCTTGAAGCAAAACACTTACACACACGTGATAACAAAAAAAACTTAGTCATCAGAGTAAACGCTGGTGCCGCCGGGTTCACCTATGGAACATTTGATGAAGGTGACACCGTTCCAATACCATACAAATCACATTTGTATTCCACCGCTGAACAACGCTTTGCTCCCAATGAAACCATTCAGAATTGTATTCAGATGGCTCTCATAAAAGATAGACCTCTGGCCCAGGGGAAATGCATTATTGTTGTGACCAAAATACCAGCCTTACAGGCTGTTACAAAAGCAAGCATTCCAAACGTAAAAGCATTGCATCCACGATGGATACAATGGGCAACATCTGTGACGGCCACTGATATAGATTATGTTTTTGACCCAAAACTTCAGACCCAAGAATTCCTTCAGTATGAGCTCGAATACCCAATACGTACAAACATTTTGCTTCTTGATCAATACCAAATAATTTATATTGATGGTGCAGCTCAATCGCTGTAGGTAACAAACAGCAATACTCCGCCGCTTGCACGGCTGAGAGTGGACTCATGAGGGACGGCAAGTTCTAGCCCCAAAACACAGACATGCAGACCTTAGGGGACTGTACTGCACAACTGGCAGAGGTTAAGGCTCTAATCTTGACACTGGAACCCATGGATCCTGAACTTTCTACATTGATTGTGTGTGATTCAAACTACTGTGTACAGTCGTTTAACAAATATCTGGATTACTGGCACCAAAATGGGTTCAGAGATTCGAAAGGGAACACCATTAAACACAAAATTTTGTGGGGGAAGGTAGCAGACCGGAAAGGCAAGCTACCAAAGGCCCATGTGGTACATGCATTGGGTCATCAACGCGTGGGAGTACACACTGTAGGAAACCTTTTGGGCGATGACACAGCCAAGTCAGCAGTTGCTGAGATTACTCGTTCTCATACGAGATTGGATGATGAAACACTGGCTGCTCTACAGGTTTTGGCTGACAGCTAATTCTTACCTAAGGCATTTCCTGCCAAATATTCCTACCATCTAAGTGCCCAGAACATTGCATTTGCAACAATACCAGGGGTGAGTGATCGTGGGATCTCCAACCTTGACCAAAGAATAGATCTCATAAAAGCAGCTTGCAAGGGGGTTGTTCTGACCATGCAGGTGTGGCAGCTACTATTTCATTACTTCAAAAAAGCGACTGGTGGTCAGGTCTATACAATAAGACCACACAGTATGTCCTTTGTTGTGACATCCGCCAACAAATTAAAGAGTCCACAGCCAAATGCCCACCGAAGACACCCCCTGCTAATTCCCAACAAACTACTCCAATGTGTCTACCTGGACCATTGTGGTCCCTTACAACCTGAATACAGATATATTTAAGTTGCCGTTGATTCATGCACCAGATTGCTATGGGTATAGCCACAATAATCAGCTGACACTCAAACTGTTACTAAAGTTTTGCCAGTATTCATAGGGACATATGCAGTTGCAACATTCCATTCAGACCAGGGCCCTCCCTTTGCCTCCATGGCATTCAGGGACACCATGGCAACAATTGGTGTTCAACTCTATTTCTCGTCTTCATACCACCCAGAGGGAAACGGGGTTGTAGAATGGAAAAAACGAGACTTAAAGCACTCCTTAACAGCAAGAGTAGTAGGCACAGGTCATAGTTGGCTTAACCACCTGTATGGCATCCAGAGAGCACTAATTAATCTGCCCAGAAGGCCTTTGGGAGGGCGTACCCCAGACGAGGTTCTGTTTGGCATACCTATGTATGTCTCAGATCTCGATGGCTCTGGTGTGGTGCCGGCAGAAACACCTTTTGGCATAAATGAACGTGTCATTGTCTTGCAGGAATTACAACAGTTCTGTGACCAAAACTCATCTGCACATGATGGCACCTTGGGAATGCGGGATCTGTAAACAACACCGACCAGCTGGATTTTGAAAGTTGGGGATCTGGTGCGAGAAAAGACTGCTGTGAAAAGGGAATTTGGCCCATCATATAGAGCACTGGTTCTAGTCTTGGGAATACACGGTACCAGAACTGTCATCCTACTACTGCTGTCTTGTTCTAAAGAAACCCGTTTTGTTTCAATTGATAATGTCAAGCTACACTATGTGGCTAGTTCTGTACAGTAGACCACAAGGCTCCTGGGTAGTTCTCATACCCCTCTCACTGCCAATCAGGACGTACCTCTACAAATATTAAACAACAATGAAGAAACTTCACCAAGCTTGGGGAGGGTAGAAAATTAACTTTCATAAGTCCCTGTTACTACATCTACGACAAGAAATGTCCAAAGTTCTATGCTTTCTGAGCTTGACAATTATACCATGTTTGAAAGTGAAGATGCTTATATGACAACTGTGAATTATGGAGAAATGTTCTGTTACTATCATTATGGATATTAATTTTTTTAACAAAGCCAGCACCCCGAGAACTGTTTATAATGACACGCAATAGGAACATTGTCCGGCTCCGCCAGTGGGGAGTTCCAAAACATATGTAGGACATCTTTTGTATTTTAATGGGCATGATATCAAAAGTGCAGAGTCTTATTATTTTAAATTGCCACCTATGAAATTCCATAACATTTTGTTACCAGATATGAAACTGGTTTATTCTGGTTCCTTTGTCTCCCTGTTAGTTATAGAAGGCTATGAATATTGATTGAAGTCGATTGACTTTAAGAGTGTGTGAGAAGCTAGAGACTGGCAAATACAGGGAAGAGAAGCTTTGTTTAGAGCATGTCTTATTCTGTTACAAATTATATTTCTGAATGAAACTGTACAACAAACAAGTTGCTTAGGCATGGCGAAAATTAAGAAATTGAGTGCGCCCTATATTCCCTCATCAGCTAAATTTGAAAAATGGCTAAAGATTTTAAGTGTCACTGAAGAACAGCTCAATGGATGTGTCCAGAACGGCACCTTCAATTTAACACTTTCAGGTCCGATGAGTTGTTATTGTGGCCTATGGACACAAATGGTTGTCATGCACGTTTTGTAAACTCCATACGGGCTTTTAGAGTGAGCCGACCTGACCCTCATTACATCACGGCACAACACTCTGGTATTTTCACCATATATAGCTTAGACAAACTATATCAACAATGATTGAAATCTTCCATACGAACAGCTGTTAAAGAACACCTTAGTCTCCTGTCAGAAGATATAGGCCCTCATTACAACCCTGGCGGTCGGTGTTAAAGCGGAGGTAATACCGTCAACAGGCTGGCAGTAAAAAAAATGGAATCACAACCATGGCGGAAACCGCCAACACAGACAGCCACTTTAACACTCCGACCGCCACAGCGATAGAAACAAACACCGCCGCGGTAACCGCCAACAGACAGGCGGAAGACAATGTACCGCCCACGGTATTACAAGGCACCAATCTGCCATCAAAACCACAGCGGAAACAGTACTTGGAACTGAAACCACTCGCCTCTCGACACCCAATGAGGAACCAGGACGCCATGGAGCCCAAGTTACAGGTGCTACCAATGTTGGTTTACCTCTTCTTCTACCAGGAGCAGCAAAGACGGCGGTGACGACCACGGTGAGCACTGCATCTAGCACACGGCGGGGAAGAAAGTGACACACAAACGCAACACGCAACACCCCCACCCCCACCACAACACCATACACACAAATACATGCAGCAACATTACATATACACCTGTAACCCTCTGGAAGAATGCAAGGACAAAACGAAATTATTGTAACAAGTGTAATCATCTAAAATTCAGATATGGAAACAGGTCTGTATCAGAGCAGTATATACAAATATGTACAGCAACTACACAAGTCCGGATAGTGTTCCATTCATTGTCCGTGGACCAGTGGTCCCAAAATGCATGGGCGAAGCCCACACATGATACCTGCCTCTAAACGGAGAGAACACTGCTGGGGCATCGGGTAAAAAAAAAACAGGCACCTCAGGCGGAAGGGGAAGGTGGGCACCTCAGCCGGATGATGAGACGACGCCGCTGCTCCATGAGGGGGCTCCATGCCCACTGTTTGGTCCTGGGGAGTGCAAAGCCACAGTCTCACAAGTCTCTCAAGTGGGTGGTTTGCCCACTGTTTGGTCCTGGGGAGTGCAAAGCCACAGCCTCTCTAGTGGATCCTTTTCTCCACTGGTTCTGGAGGGGGCTTAGTGCCCAGAGTGCTTCATCCTGCCAAGGACAGGGTGAGTTGATGCTGGTCTCCACTGTTTCTGGAGGGGGCTCAGTGCCCAGAGTGCTTCATCCTGCCAAGGACTGGGTGAGTCGATGCTGTTCTCCACTGGTTACGGAGGGGGCTCAGTGCCCAGAGTGCTTCATCCTGCTCAGGACTGGGTGAGTGGATGCTGTCCTCCACTGATTCTGGAGGGGGCTCAGTGCCCAGAGTGCTTCATCCTGCCAAAGACTGGGTGAGTGGATGCTGTTCTCCACTGGTTCTGGAGGGGGCTCAGTGCCCAGAGTGCTTCATCCTGCCCAGGACTGGGTGAGTGGATGCATGTCTCCACTGATTCTGGAGGGGGCTCAGTGCCCAGAGTGCTTCATCCTGCCCAGGACTGGGTGAGTGGATGCATGTCTCCACTGATTCTGGAGGGGGCTCAGTGCCCAGAGTGCTTCATCCTGCCAAAGACTGGGTGAGTGGATGCATGTCTCCACTGATTCTGGAGGGGGCTCAGTGCCCAGAGTGCTTCATCCTGCCAAAGACTGGGTGAGTGGATGCTGTTCTCCACTGGTTCTGGAGGGGGCTCAGTGCCCAGAGTGCTTCATCCTGCCAGTTGCCAAGGACTGGGTGAGTGGATGCTGTTCTCCACTGGTTCTGGAGGTGGCTCAGTGCCCAGAGTGCTTCACATGGTGTGTGGCAGTTCCCATTCCCGCACCTGGGTGTCAGAGCCACGAGATTTCTTGGTAACAGATGGCATGATACTCCATGGAGGCAGAGACACACTCCACCCTGCGGCCTGCCAACTGCTGGTACTGCCAATGCTGGTTGTGGTGCCTCACGTACGCTGTGCAGGGTCCCGGACATCTCCTGCAGCCTCGGACGACTGCCCACTGGGGATGATGTCCATGTCGGCTGTGGTGGCACAGTCTGAGTACGTTGCGGGCAGGTGGCGGTGGTTGCGGCGGTGTCAGCGGCGGACATGCTGGCGGTGGTGCATGTGTCAGCACCTGTGGAGGGAGACACCAGGACATCTCCTGCAGCCTCGGACGGCTGCCCACTGGGGATGAGGCTGGGGACTGGAGCAGAGGCAGCAGACGTGCAGGTGGGCGTGCAGGTGGTGGTGCAGGTGGCGGTGGTTGCGGCGGTGTCCACTGTAGTACAGGTTGCTGTTCTGACCTGCAGAAGGGGTGTCACCATTCCCTCACCCTGAGGCTCCGTGCCCTGAGCTGACTTCCCTTCAGCCTTGTGTCCCTTCCCCACCTTGGAAGTCGCTGCTGGGACCTTGGCACTGTCCTCTTTTGTCTTGGAGGAGGCCTTGCTACTTGCTTGGTCCGGCTTGTCCTTACGGCATGTTGTCCCCTTCTTCACCTTGGCAGGTGGCGGAATAGGGTGATCCTTGCCCTCATTTGGTGGTGCACTGGCAGCCCTGATGGTTGCGGCCCGCGAGGTTACAGGACTTGCAGGGACCACAGTGCTGGAGGATTTCGTGGCTGAGGGGCTGGGCTGGGATCTGGACATCCTGGCCCTAGGGGAAGGACGGGGAGAGGAGGTGTAGGGAAGAGGTCAAAGTTAGCGAGGAGACGTTTTTTAGACAGGAAGATGGAGGGGGTTTGGGAGTGGAGGAAGAGGTAGTGGTTATAGGAGGTGTACGTCTGCAGAATTTGGGTGAGGGTGCATGGGCTGGAGGCTGTTGTGAGGTGGATGGCTGTAGAGTGGGTGTGTGCCGGCGTTTGTGTACTTTGGGATGAGGGCTCACAGACACACTGGGAGAGGACACAGGGGGCGTGGGAATGGTAGTGGGGTGGTGATTGCACGTGAGCGGTATGTGGTGATGGGCGTGCTGGTGAGGGAGGTAGTGGCTGAGGATGTAGTGCATGCAGGTGTGATTGGAGACGAGACTGGGAGGAAGGAGGAGGACGTGGAGGAGGGGGACACAGTGGAGGCAGTGGATGTTGGTGTGTCTGCGTGGGGATGGTGCTTGTGTGAGTGCCTGTGGGATGTGTGGTGCTTATGTTTGCCATGTCCACTCTTGTGTGTTGATGAGTGTGCATGCTGGTCTGATGGTGTACTTGGGATAGGCTGAGGTACATGGGATTGAGTCTGGGTAGTGGAAGTTGGAGGCGAGAGGCTGGCCACAGGGACAATGGCTGCCATCAGTGCTGAGGCCACAGCCTGAAATGCTCTCTGTTGGGCTGTCACGCCAGAATGAATAGACTCCAGGTATGCATTTGTTTGCTGCAAATGACTCTCGACACCCTGGATGGCATTCAAAATGGTTGATTGCCCAACAGTGAGGGATCTCAGGAGGTCAACAGCCTCCTCACTGAGGGCAGCAGGGCTGACTGGGGCAGGGCCTGAGGTGCCTGGGGCGAAGGAGTTGACCACCCTCCTGGGTGAGCGGGCACGGGAAACTCGATGAGGGGCTGCTGGGAGGGCGGTGCTGATAGGGGGGTGGCGGCTGTACCTGTTCTTGCGGTGGGCACAGAGGTGCCCACCACCGCAAGAGAGCTTTCATCGGAGGAGGAGCCGCTGGTGTCTCCTCCTGTCCCCGTCGTGGAGCTCCCCTCGCCTTCCGTCCCACTAGTGCCTTCAGAGGCCGTACATTCACCCTCCAGGGCCATGTGGGTTGCAGCTCCCTCCTGCTCCGGTGCCACTGCTCCTCTGCCAGATGATGCTAATGCACACAAGGACAGGGTGACAAAACAAAAAGGGGAGGAAAAACAGAGGAGACAAATGGTCAATGCCTGCAACAACACCACTGTTGGCGGACACAGCATACAGGGAGCAGCCCTATGCACTAGACCATGCACTAACAGTTCAGGGGAAAATCACATGCCCATGGTGGACTGTGCCTATACCCATTTGATGCACACCTGGAACCCACAGGAGCCTGACTAGGTGTAGAGGGCCACTACCACTTTTGGGGTTGGACTGGCACTGAGCCTGCCTAACAATGGATCTACCCTGGCATGCTTGTCCTGCCCTAGGGGAACCCACAGCCTTCTTCCCACACCCAGAAACCTCATAAAGCGCGCAGAGTCAGCTGCATGAGACAGCACTCAGCCCCTTGTTACTGCTGTGATGCCCTCAAGCACCCATCCAACTCCGGATATGCCACTGCCAGGATCCGGTACATCAGGGGGGTCATGGTGCGACGGGCACCCCTTCCACGTTGGGAGGCCATCCCCAGCTGGGCCTCTGCCATCTTCTTGGTCCAGCGGCGTAGGTCCTCCCATCTTTTGCGGCAGTGGGTACTCTGTCTATGGTAGACCCCCAGGGTCCGCACTTCCTTGAAGATTGCACGCCAAATACCCTTCTTCTGGTGGGCGCTGACCTAGAGGAAATGTAAAGTAGGAATGGATTTTACTCCCCCATCTGGTTCATCTTACTCATTGGCCACAACCACCCACCCTGGCCCACAAACACATACACTGACCATCCTCACATGCTGGCCTCTGCCCACCCCCCACCTGTATCTTCCATCGACGCCACTCCATACATTCATGTCCCATCCATCATGCTCACAGTGTACTCACCTGTTTGTCTGGTGGACCGTAGAGTTGCGTGTATTGAGGGAGGACCTCATCCACCAGTTTGTCCAACTCCTCCGCAGTGAAGGCAGGGGCCCTTTCTCCAGACACTGTAGCCATTGTCGCTTCCAGACTCAGGTCACAGCAGCACTTGCAGTGTAGGTCCTCTCCTGTTGAAGGTCAGGTAGCAAGTGAGTGAACAGATAGAAAGTGGCGGTCATGTCCGCAGCGGTGCGTACCGTCACCGCCGGCGTACATAGTCATTGGCTCCTGGAACCCATAGGGCCCAATGATAACCAATGCGGAATTGCGCTGCGGTCTTTGTCCGCCTACCGCGACAGTGTACAACGCCAGCGCAGTTACCTTATTTCCCCTTGTCCCTCCTTACAGGTCAGGCAGCCACCATTTCAGGGGGCCACATGGCAGGCCAACTAACTGCGTCACAGCAGTTTTGTGCAGGAATACGGACATACAACGCTAAACACAGATTACATCACATTTGTTCTAAACACCCTTGTGAAACCTATGTGGTGTATGACCCTCTGCTCACCCTTCTCCTCCATAGCGCACGTCCGCTGGGGCAGATGATGAGATGGCGTCATCCTCCGGTATACAGACCCGTGGTGGACCTGTCGACAATGGAAGACAGACACATCAACATCACCTACAGACTTGATCTTGCCACAATCCATGAACTGTGTGCCAGTTGGAGCCAGACCTGATGTCAGCTATCCGCCAACCCACAGGAATCCCCCCCTCTAGTGCAGGTGCTGTCAATGCTCCATTTCCTGGCCAGTGGGTCCTTTCAAACAACAGTGGCCATGGCATCAGGGATGTCACAGCCAATGTTCTCTAACGTGTTGTCCAGAGTGTTGTCTGCCCTGCTGAAACACATGCGCAGCTACATCGTTTTCCCCCAGGTGGAGGATTTGCCCACAGTGAAAGGTGACTTCTATACCCTGGGACATATCCCCAACATCATTGGTGCCATTGATGGTACACATGTGGCATTTGCCCCCCCGCAGAAATGAACAGGTGTACAGAAACCGAAAAAGCTACCATTCTATGAATGTGCAGACGGTGTGTTTGGCAGACCAGTACATCTCCCATGTGAATGCCAAGTATCCTGGCTCAGTGCATGACGCTTACATTTTGAAGAATAGCAGCATCCCTTATGTGATGGGGCAACTCCAGAGGCACCGTGTGTGGCTAATAGGTGAGCCCACGGTCCTAACACAGATTACATAGGTTTCTGGCTATGGTAAAGTCTCTAATGGTTGGTGTATGTCTCACAGTTGCCCGTCTATATTTGCAGGTGACTCTGGTTACCCCAACCTGTCATGGCTACTGACCCCAGTAAGGAATCCCAGGACAAGGGCAGAGGAACGCTACAATGAGGCACATGGGCAGACTAGGAGGATAATTGAGCGTACTTTCGGCCTCCTGAAGGCCAGGTTCCGGTGCCTCCATCTTACAGGTGGCTCCCTATACTACTTACCGGAGAAGGTGTGCCAGATAATCGTGGCATGCTGTATGTTGCACAATCTGGCTTTGCGACGCCAGGTGCCTTTTCTGCAGGAGGATGGGCCTGATGTTGGTCTTGTGGCAGCTGTGGAGCCTGTGGACAGTGAAGAAGAGGAGGCAGAAGAAGAAGATATTGACAACCGAAACAACATCATTATGCAATACTTCCAGTGAGACACAGGTAAGAGACTGGCACTGCTCCTCTCATATCATACTACTGTAGGACATTGCATGATTCTGCCTTTTTGCCTCTGTGTATGGAACCTGACGGTTTACTTTGGCTTTGCATTTTACAGATCTGTGTACAACTTTCTGCCTTCTGCTATGTTTACTGCAGCCCAACAACTGTCTAACATTGGTATATGAAAATGAATATTGGCATTGCTATTTTTCTGAACATTTGCAATAACACATTTGTGAAAGTACAGACTGACTCCAGATTGATTTGTGAATCAAGGGTGTTTATTTCTGTGCTAAAAAGTGGAGGGGGTTGTGCAATGGGCTGGGGTGATGGTGGCGGAATGTCCATGGTGGAGTCCAGTCTATTGGCATCACAGGTGCATTGTCCAAGGGGGCATAGGAAGTGGAGCAATGGCAGTTCAAGGTTGTCAGGGTGACATAATGGGACAGAAGGGTGACAATCAGGAGAGTCTTATTTCCTGGCGGGGGTCTTGGCAATGTTCTCTGTCTTGTGCCTGGATCACAGGGACCATCTGTGGGGTGGTTCCCCTTCTGCAGGGGGTGGGGTGCTGGTGGCCTGTTGGTCCTGTGGCGGGACCTCCTGTCCACTTACGCCGGCGGTGGTGGAGGGCTGTTCATCGGTTGGGCTAGTGTCAGGGGCCCTTTGGTGTGCCACTGTGTCCCTCTTGGTGTTGTCCATGACTGCCAGCACCCCTGCAATGGTGATCAGGGTGTTGTTAATGGACTTCAAGTCCTCCCTCATCCCCAGGTAGTGTTCCTCCTGCAGCCGCTGGGTCTTCTGAAACTTGGCGAGTACCGTGCCCATCGTCTCCTGGGAATGGTGGTATGCTCCCATGATGTTGGAGAGTGCCTCGTGGAGACTGGGTTCCCTGGGCCTGTCCTCCCCCTGTCGCACAGCAGTCCTCCCAGCTTCTCTGTTATCCTGTGCCTCTGTCCCCTGAACCATGTGCCCACTGCCACTGACCCCAGGTCCCTGATTGTCTTGGGTTAGTGGGGTTGACTGGGTTCCCTGTAGTGGTGGACACACTGCTGATTGACGTGTCCTGGGAACAGTGGCATGGGCCCGCTGGGTGGGTGCTGTGGGGGTGTTTCCTGAGGGAGGAGGTTCAGTGGTGGTTTGTGACAGTGGCAGGGGAACCGACTGTCCTGAGGTCCCTGATGGGCCGGGCTAGTCATCTTGATCCAGGCGTGCAGAGCTGCTGTCGTCACTGTGGACCTCTTCTGTGGGGGGACTGGACATGTCTGGCACCTCCTGTCCGGTGACGTTGGGTAGGGGTACTGTTGGGGGGTAAATGCATAGTTATTGTATATGTGTATGCCCTCTTGTCCAATGTGTGAGTTAACCTCTACTCCTGTGGTTGGCTTATTGTCTTTGGCCTTGTGTGATTGTTAATTTTAGGGCCTGGGTGAGTATCTGTACTGGGCATGCTTTGGTGCTGGGCGTCAATGTATTGGTGTGACATGCAGGCCTTCGGATTGGGATGTGTGGGTTGTGATAATGGGGTATCTGTGGGGTGTTGGGGTGATGGGTGTGAGTGTAGGGGTAGGAGTTTGTGATGGCATGCAGGTCGGGTGGGGGGATATAATAGTAAAGATTTGCCTTACCAGAGTCCAGTCCTCCTGCTACGCCTGTGAGGCCTCAGGATGCATGATTGCCAAGACTTGCTCCTCCCATGTTGTTAGTTGTGGGGGAGGAGGTGGGGGTCCACCGCCAGTCCTCTGTACTGCTACCTGGTGTCTGGATACCACTGAACGCACCTTCCCCCGTAGGTCGTTCCACCTCTTCCTGATGTCATCCCGTGTTCTTGGATGCTGTCCCACAGCGTTGACCCTGTTGACAATTCTCCGCCATAGCTCCATCTTCCTTGCAATGGAGGACTGCTGCACCTGTGATCCGAATAGCTGTGGCTCTACCCGGATGATTCCCTCCACCATGACCCTGAGCTCCTCCTCAGAAAACCTGGAGTGTCTTTGAGGTGCCATGATGTGGTGTGGGTGATGTGTGAGGTGCTGTCTGTTGTGATGTGTGGGGGGATGTGCTGGGGTGTGTTGTTTGAGGTGCGTGGATGTTGTATGAGTGATGGTGTTGTGTGCCTGTGGATGCTGGTATTGTGTTTGCTATTCTCTCTCTCTCTGGTCTTCTTCCAAACAGGTCATTGTAAGGGGTTGTGGGTAATGTGGGTGTGTGTTTTATAGTGTTGTGAGTGTGTGGGTGTGGTGTGTGTATGTGTGTCAGGTGTGTGTAATTTGAATTGTCCAATGTGGTTGTGTTTTGTAAGTGTGTGTGTATTTTGAGCACAGCGGTGTGTACTGCCAATGGATTACCGCAGTTGAATGACTGCCGCGTTGATTCGTGGGTCGTGATAGTGTGGGTGTAGTTCTGTTGGCGTGACGGTGTAGGTTTTGGTATCGCCAGTTTATCACTGACCTTTGGTGTGGCGGACTTGTGTGGGTGTCTGTGTTGTGGCGGATTAGGAGATGTGGGTCGTAATACCTGTAGCGGATTTCCCCGCGGCCACGGTATTTTGACAGCCGTCAGCACGGCGGTAAGCGGGATTTACCACCAGGGTTGTAATGAGGGCCATAGACTTACAAGATTTCTTGTTAGGTCCTAGAAAACCATGCAAAAAGCACTTCTTATATGCAATATACAATTACATTTGGCAGTTTTCCCAAAAAGAAGCTGCTGCCAGTTGAGGCAAATAGATCAGGAAAATTGCAGAAAGCTCTAGTGGTTGTAAATAATGGTATGAACACATTGTCCAACCACATTTATACCCAAAACAACATTGTGACATCTGCAATTGACATTATTCAAAAGGATATGCCATTTTTACATAATGGGCAGGGTCAACTTTGGTCGATTATGCAGTTAGGTTCGATGTTACAAGTTATGAAAAGTGGCTGAGTGCCCGGGAAATACTTCAACTCCAGGGACCTATGTATCTCATTTAATTTGACACAAAAGCAACAGATAATGCATAACAAAGAAGCAATTTACATCATGCTTAACATTGAAAAGTTAGAAAAGTTGGCTTTCACTGTGGCAGAAATACAATCTGCAGTATGGTTAATACAATAGGTTATTAATGTGCCCATTTCAACATTTCAATTTATCTTGTGGTTGAAACACATTTCAGTAGGCAGATTTGAGCAATTAGGAGATAGCTACATTCATGAGCTGTTGGAGCTGCACTTTACGTACAAATGTTTCAATGGCATGAAAGAGGTCTTTCTTAGCAGAAACGAATGCAAGACTTCTGTGAGCCATTCAATGGTTTGTAAACAGCTGTCCTTGCGGAGAGCTTGCAATGCTTCAGTAGTGAACTTAGCTTGTTATCTGAAGGGTGCTCCGGTCCCTTTGATTTGTCCAGCATTCCAGGTGCTCTCGAATGGGAGTTATGTGATGCTGAACGATGAACGTTGCTGTAGTATTCAAGCCAGAATCACCTACATGGTTTCAGTCTCCCAAACTGTGACTTGTTGCAGAAATGTGCTCTTTCCCTCATGCAGGAGAAAAAAGTTGCAGGAAATATGGCCTCGTATTGCTAATTCAACTGTAAATTCTGACAAGCTGAGCAGACTGAAGGCTCTTTTGTTTAAAATACATGTGGTGCTTACATCTGCCTGTGAGACCTATGGCCTTAAAGTAGTGAGGTCATCCACAGAGATACAGCCTCCTTTAAATACCAACTTTCCAAAACATTTCGGTGAACTGATTTGTCACATTTTGTATGAGTCTAAAACTGCTGAGCTTGTACACTTCTTTACGGCTGTCAGTTCTGGTTTTGTCAGCACCTTTCAATCTGTCTTAGGAGTAATACCTTCAGCCATACACTCACTATTTTCGAGTGTTTTGTGGGATTCCTGATAACTTTGGCTGTAATTGGCGGTATTCTGCTGTTACTTTTTTTGATTCGAAATGGCTGCCTCCTCTCAACAAAGAGAAATGATAGCGCATCCACCCGCCCAACTGTGTCATGAATGCATGATGCAGTACTTCGGAGCACCACTCCTGGAAACTCTGGAGTCTATCTGGTCTCTGTCATTCAGAGCGGCTGTGAACTGCTTGCATTCACACAACAGATCTCGCTACACTGAATCAACAGCAGACCTCGCAACATCACAAACATCAGTCCATGCAACACCACAAACATCAGTCCATGCAACATCACAAACAGCAGACTTTGCAACATGACAACATGACGACCTTGCACACCTGACAACATCACAATCAAATGTCAGTCCTCGTAGCATCAACAGCAGACATCCCAATCAAACACCAGTCCTCACAACATCACAAACAGCATACATTGCAACATCACAAAGAAATGTCAGCCTTGGCAACATCACACTCAAACATCAGTCCTGGGAATGTCACAAACAGCAGACCTCACAACATTACAATCAAAAGCAGACCTCGCAACATCACAATCAACAGCAAAACTTGCAACATGAAACTCAAATAGCGCACCTGACACAACAGCAACCCTTGCAACATCACAATTAAACAGCACACCGGACAATATCACATTCAAACATCACTACTGGCAATGTCACAAACAGCAGGCAGACCCTTGCAACATCACAACCAACAGCAGATGCCACAACATCAGAGTCAATAACAGACCACACAAGATCACAATCAAACATCAGTCCTTGCAACATCACCATCAAGCAGCAGATTTCACAAAATCACTATTGAATTGTAAACCTTGCATCATTGCTCAAAATGGAGGCAGATTAAATTGTTGGGACTTGGGATACTGAGATGAATGATTTAATGCTAGCTAGCACAGTGTTCTTTTTAAAATCATGTATTTTTTAAATGTTGTGTACTTTAAACCAGATAACAGTAGTAAGAAAGTGAACAAATCAAAAAGTAGAAAATCAGCCATGTACATAACACAATATCTAATCATTGTACTTCTGATATGCACCAACTAGAAGTTAGTCATATTCCCAAAAAGCACAAATATAAATCATCCATCACAGAGTTGTAGGACTCTTACAAAAAAGTGCAAAGGGAAGTGGTGTGTGTAAGGGGGGGTGCTTAAGAGAAGCAGGGGAAGGAGGGTGTTACTTATGAAAGTAGGTAGATTTTCGGCCATACACAATGTGTGACATAACTGACCAGTACATCAGTTGTTTCACAAAATAAAGGACCATTTGCAAACCAGTTGGTGCACAATTTGCACATCATAGTTTGCAAGCTTTCCTTAGTGCATCGGGCTCCTGGTGTATATAGTTGCTGTAGGAAGGTAGACTCTTTCCAGCCTTGTTACCCCCACTTTTGGCCTGTTTGTGAGTATGTCAGGGTGTTTTTACTGTCTACCTGGGATCCTGCTAGCCAGGGCCCGGTGCTCATAGTGAAAACCCTATGTTGTCAGTGTGTTTGATATGTGTCACTGGGATCCTGCTAGCCAGGACCCCAGTGCTCATAAGTTGTGGCCTATATGTGTTCCCTAGGTGGTGCCTAACTGTATCACTGAGGCTCTGCTAACCAGAACCTCAGTGTTTATGCTCTCTCTGTTTTTAAAATTGTCACTGCAGGCTAGTGACTAATTTTACCAATTCTCATTGGCACACTGGAACACCCTTATAATTCCCTTGTATATGGTACCTAGGTACCCAGGGTATTGGGGTTCCAGGAGATCCCTATGGCCTCCAGCATTTCTTTTGCCACCCATAGGGAGCTCAGACAATTCTTACACAAGACTGCCACTGCAGCCTGAGTGAAATAACGTCCACGTTATTTCACAGCCATTTTTCACTGCACATAAGTAACTTATAAGTCACCTATATGTCTAGCCCTCACTTTGTGAAGGTTAGGTGCCAAGTTACTTAGTGTGTGGGCACCCTGGCACAAGCCAAGGTGCCCCCACATTGTTCAGGGCGAATTCCCTGAACGTTGTGAGTGCGGGGCACCATTACACGCGTGCACTACACATAGGTCACTCTACCTATGTGTAACGTCACAATGGTAACTCGAACATGGCCATGTAACATGTCTAAGATCATGGAATTGTCACCCCAATACCATTCTGGTATTGGGGGGACAATTCCATGATCCCCCAGGTCTCTAGCACAGACCCCAGGTACTGCCAAACTGCCTTTCCGGGGCTTCCACTGCAGCTGCTGCTGCTGCCAACCCCTCAGACAGGTTTCTGCCCCCATGGGGTCTGGGCAGCCCAGGCCCAGGAAGGCAGAACAAAGGATTTCCTCTGAGAGAGGGTGTTACACCCTCTCCCTTTGGAAATAGGTGTGAAGGGCTGGGGAGGAGTAGCCTCCCCCAGCCTCTGGAAATGCTTTGATGGGCACAGATGGTGCCCATCTCTGCATAAACCACTCTACACCGGTTCAGGGATCCCCCAGCCCTGCTCTGGCGCGAAACTGGACAAAGGAAAGGGGAGTGACCACTCCCCTGACCAGTACCTCCCAGGGGAGGTGCCCAGAGCTCTTCCGGTGTGCCCCAGACCTCTGCCATTTTGGATTCAGAGGTGTTGGGGCACAATGGACTGCTCTGAGTGGCCAGTGCCAGCAGGTGACGTCAGAGACCCCTCCGGATAGGTGCTTACCTCTTTCAGTAGCCAAGCCTCCTTTCTTAGTAGCCAAACCTCCTTTTCCGGCTTTTTAGGGTCTTTCCTCTGGGCTATTCCTCAGATAACGAATGCAAGCGCTCACCAGAGTTCCTCTGCACTTCCCTCTTTGACTTTTGCCATGGGATCGACCGCTGACTGCATTTCCAGCAACCCCAGATATTTTTGGATGCTTTCTACTCTCTACTGATGAGGGGCAATTACCCTGAAACACGTGTATAGAGATGAACAGCAATGACTGCACTAACTTTAGTGAAAAACTACGGACACTTTCAAGTAAGCATTAAATTTGAACTGCATTTACCAGGATGCAAAGGGGCGAACTCGACTGGGATGTGAGGCAGTGTGCTCCCAACCCGCCTTCCGATCGACCGCTGACTGCTCCAGGACACCTGCAAAACCGCAACAAAGTAGCAAGAAGACTACCAGCAACATTGTAGCGCCTCATCTTGCCAGCTTTCTCGACTGTTTCCTGGTGGTGCATGCTCTGAGGGATGTCTGCCTTCACCCTGCACTGGAAGCCAAGAAGAAATCTCCCGTGGGTCGACAGAATCTTCCCCCTGCCAACGCAGGCACCAGATTACTGCATCACCGATCCTCTGGGTCCCCTCTCATCCAGACGAGCGTGGTCCCTGGAACACAGGAATTGGGTCCAAGTGTCTCCCACAGTCCAGTGGCCCTTCTGTCCAAATATGGTGGAGGTAAGTCCTTGCCTCCCCACGCCAGACAGCAAACCTGTGTACTGCGTGATTTGCAGCTGCTCCAGCTTCTGTGCACTTTTCCAAGGATTCCTTTGTGCACAGCCTAGCCTGGGTCCCCAGCACTCCGTCCTGCAGTGCTCAACCCGCTGAGTTGGACTCCGACGTCGTGGGACCCTCCTTTTGTGACTCTGAGTTCACAGATCTTCTAAGTGCCTGTTCTGGTACTTCTGCGGGTGCTGCCTGCTTCTGCGGGGGCTCTCTGAGTTGCTGAGCACCCCCCTGTCTCCTCCTCCAAGGGGCGACATCCTGGTCCTTCCTGGTCCCCAGCAGCACCCAAAAACCTCCACCGCGACTCTTGCAGCTAGCAAGGTTTGTTTGCAGTATTTCTGCCTGGAAACACTTCTGCAACATCCAGCACGCCGTGGAACATTGTCCATCCAAAGGAGAAGTTCCTATCCCTTTTCATTGTTGCAGAATCTTCGGCTTCTTCCACCCAGAGGCAGCCCTTTTGCACCTTCATCCAGGGTTTCCTGGGC
The DNA here is from genome assembly GCF_031143425.1 of Pleurodeles waltl. NCBI lineage: Eukaryota > Metazoa > Chordata > Amphibia > Caudata > Salamandridae > Pleurodeles > Pleurodeles waltl. The sequence goes on along the minus strand of NC_090450.1, from coordinate 1,003,879,422 downwards.
TCCTGCTCCCCCTGGACACTATCACGACTCTTGGACTTGGTCCCCTTCCTTTACAGGTCCTCAGGTCCAGGAATCCGTCTTCAGTGTTTTGCTGGTGCTTGTGGTTCTTGCAGAATCCCCTATCACGACTATTGTGTCTCTTTGGGGTAGTAGGGTAACTTTACTCCTACTTTTCAGGGTCTTGGGGTGGGGTATTTTGGACACCCTTACTGTTTTCTTACAGTCCCAGCGACCCTCTACAACTTCCCATAGGCCTGGGGTCCATTTGTGATTCGCATTCCACTTTTGGAGTATATGGTTTGTGTTGCCCCTAGGCCTATGTTCACCTATTGCATCCTATTGTGATCCTACATTGTTTGCACTACTTTTCTTACTGTTTTGGGTTTGTGTACATATAACTTGTGTATATTACTTACCTCCTAGGTGAGGGTATTCTCTGAGATACTTTTGGCATATTGTCACTAAAATAAAGTACCTTTATTTTTAGTAACTCTGAGTATTGTGTTTTCTTATGATATTGTGCTATATGATATAAGTGGTATAGTAGGAGCTTTGCATGTCTCCTAGTTCAGCCTAAGCTGCTTTGCCATAGCTACCTTCTATCAGCCTAAGCTGCTAGACACACCTCTATTCTACTAATAAGGGATAACTGGACCTGTCACAGGGTGTAAGCACCACAAGGTACCCACAATAAGCCAGGCCAGCTTCCTACAGTTGCAACTAGTTATCAGTCACCTCAAGAAAACATTGAAAGAATATAAGAGCATTACGTTTCACTATCATCACACCACCAAGATACAATCTTACAAAATACATTTCATAAAGATGAGAAGTGTGTCCTAAGTACAGTGCAATGTTGTGTACACACCCCGGGGCATATTTATCATATTTTCATGCAGTGCAATTCAGCAAGCCACCTTGCTGCACTGCGTGAAAGGGCAAGAATGCGGCGTATTTAACATCATACTACACATTCCTGTCTTTCCTAGCAACGATGCACTATTAGCTGTCTAGCGCCAACGAAGGCACCCTTGCACAAAAACAATCCCGAGAGGCATCTTCCCCTTCCTAGGTGTGCTGCAGAATGCAACATACATAGAAAGGTGTAAAACCAGGAGAAATTAAGATATTTCTTCTTGTTATGCCTCTCCTGGGGAGGCACAGCATTTTTACGCATTCCCAGGTCTACCAGTATAGGTAAATCTGTGAATGCTTCAGAATCCATTGAGAGGGGTGCCTGGGAACACCCACACGCCACCCACGGAATGGCTCTCTGGGGCAGAGTATCGCAAGGCACACTCAGTGGCCGTGCATTGCTTGATAAATCTGACTTTAGTGCGGCATCGCCCTTGCGTCCCTTGTGCAAGGGTGACGCAACAGTATGATAAATATAGGCCTCAATCATTTACCACTACCTGGTTTACAGCAAAGTGGAGGTAAAATAAGCATTGCCAATGCCCTGTCCCTAGACGGACACCCCCAGTGCATAGATGCCAACCTCCGTGGGGCACCAGGGCGTGAGCCGCAGCAATGTTTCAGCGGAGGGGCCACGATGTGTAGGGGCAGTGTGTGAGCTGAAGGAGGTGCCAGAAGAGACGCAGGGAGTAGTGTGGCATTCCATTGTCCAGGAGGCAGGGTGGGCAGTCTGAGCAGATAGTAGGGATGATAGTGACTGTACAAAACCTGCAGGAAGCAGAGGGGGCAGTGAATCAGCAGACAGGGCAGGAAGCCGAGAGGACAGTGTATGAGCAGAGAGGGCAGGAAGCAGAGAGGGCAAGAAGCAGAGAGGGCAGTGTATCAGCAGAGAGGGCAGGAAAGAGAGAGGGCAAGAAGCAGAGAGGGTAGTGTATGAGCAGAGAGGGCAGGAAAGAGAGAGGGCAGTGTATGAGCTGAAAGGGCAGTGTATAAGCAGAGAGGGCAGTGTATGAGCAGAGAGGGCAGTGTATGAGCAGAGAGGGCAGTGTATGAGCAGAGAGGGCAGTGTATGAGCAGAGAGGACAGTGTATCAGCAGAGAGGGCAGTGTATGAGCAGAGAGGGCAGTGTATGAGCAGAGAGGGCAGGAAGCAGAGAGGGCAGGAAGAGGAGAGGGCAGTGTGTATATAGGAGTGGTGGGAGCAGAAGGGACAGTCAGTGTGCAGAGGTTGCCAGCAGAAGAAAGGGCAGTGCATCAGCAGAGGTGACAGGGACTGAGTGGGTGGGAGAGGGGGTGTTACGTGAAGGGGTAGGGGGCAGAAGAGCAATGCATGAAAGGAGGGCCCAGGGACCAAATAGCATGGCGAGAGCAGAAGTGGCAGAAGGGGCAGTAAGAGATCAGGAAGGACAGGGTGCAGGGAGGGCAGTATGTGACCAGAGGGACAGGGGAGAGGACAGCGGGAGCACCTGGGGCAGGCAGTGTAGTGTTGTCGCGTGGGCTCTCATTATTCTAAATGAGACTACTGGATTTCTAGGTAGCAGGATCTATAACAGTGTGGGGGACTGAGTCTGACCCACGTGTAAAGAACCCTGTCACCCTAAATCCGGGTTTTGCTCCGGCTAACTAGCAGTGCCTCATTTCTCCCATGTGGAAGGAATGATTCGGCAGCCGAGCGCATGACATCTTTGGAACTTCTCAGGGAAGTCGTGGTTACTCAGATCCAAACCAACTCCCTTATTTCCAATATGATCTCATATACAAATGACAAAGACAGTATAAGTTTTATATAATGTTTTTAATAAAACGACTGTATTTTAGATATTAAGGCGTGGGCCGCAATAACCAGAACGATACAACACAGTAGGATTGAAATAGTCACCAGGAGAGTAAAACATAAGAACAAAGCTATCATATTGTCTGACAGTTTCTACCCTCCCTCTGCTTGTTCTATTTAGAGCACAGCATGTTAAGCTTCTAGCTTGCCTATTAGAATCACTGTGGAGACATCAGCCCTCATACCTGAGCAAAGACCTGTGATCTTGGTTCAGCATCTGCAACGAGGCAGTCAGCGTCTAGTTGTGGTTCCCTGGTCGGAATCTCCCTCTTGCGTGTATTGGGACAAGGAAGTGATTTTATAACTAACATGTCATCGTGATCACAAAATGTCCCTACGCAGGAATGCCAAGTCTAAACTCCTACCACGTCTATCGCAATGTACCAGACTGTATCCTTGACTGAAGCACAGAGTAAATATGTTATGGAGAACTCCAGTGCTGAAGTAGGCAAAACAGTGTGATATGAATAAAAAACAACACCGTAGAACTGGCTATTTGAAAAATAACAGTACGAAGCTTAATAAAAAGAATGTAGAGCAAAGTGCACAGAGGCTCTAAGCTGTCAGCAAATGAATAAAATATATTCAGGGCAAAGTGCACAAAGGCCTAAAGCCTGAAGCTAAAGCGCAATGAATACGTAAAACTAACCACACTACACCCTCCCCTTGTCGGTAGCAAGTGGTTCCAATAATATAAAAGGATGCCCCAAATATAAACAATATCTAAAACAATCTTTTCGACAAGGTGAGAAGACAGCAAAGTCATAAATTTAGGTAACATGTGACCATAAAGCCAAATTCAATATAGTGTAAATTTCGTAAAAATCCAATCGTCAGACAGAAGCAATAGAACGCAGGAGTTCCTCCACTTCGATATATGTCAATATCGGAAGATCCACGTCACAAAGTACCATGGAGCAGGTGTGATCCAAAGCCCCAAAACCATTCAGGGCGGCACCCCGTGCAGGGCCTATGAAAGAGACAATACCATCTTCCTCCAGGAAGGGAATCTCATAAACCGCCTCACAAAGCAAGCGTATCTGTAGTGCACAAGTCTGGGAATGAGCCCTAATCGGGAACATCAACAAATCAGTGTCGACCATTGGAGGGCGCTGCAGTGAGAGACAGAGAGCCAGTGCATGTTCAAACGAGCACCAAAGGCATCGAAACACGGGTTGCACACAATCCAAAACCGGTCTGAAGGACAGAGACCAGTCACACTCGAAATGTCCCAGGAGTGTTGCTCCAAAATGCTGCATCATGTGTTCACGACACAGCTGCGCCGACGGGAGCAGCAATACAGGATCTCATCGTGACGGGACAGCCATTGCGAAAAAATAGCAACAACAGCAAGACTCCAGCCAATAAAGCCAAAGTAATCGGGAAACCCCCAAAAATGCTTCCGAAAATAGAATGTATAGCCGAAGGTATCAAACCGAATATGGAAGAGAAGGTATGAGCGAAACCAACACCAACGACTTTGAAAAAATGTGCAATACCAGCAGTGCTGGATGCATTAAATATACGTCCCACAAGTTCACCGAAGTGATTTGGAAAGTTAGTATTCAAAAGGGACTGTATCTCCGCCGATGACCTTGCCACCTGAAGTGCGTAGGTCTCGCTAGCAGATGTAAGGGCCACATGCTTTTGAAACAATAAAGCTTTGAGCCGACTCAACTTGTCGAAATCAACCTTGGAAGTAGCAATATGAGGCCAGATGCCCGCTACCTCCCTAAATTGAGTGGGGGAAAACAACACATTCCCGCAGCACGTAACGGCCTTGTTGACAACGACGATGTAAACTATTCCGGCACGCATGCCACAGCAGCGTTCGCTGTTAAGAACAATGTAACTGCCGTTAGAAAGCACCTGGAAAGTGTTTTTAATAACCGGGACTGGAACCCCCTTCAGATAACAAGCTAAGTTAGCAATCGAAGCGTTACACGCCCCGTGCAAGGACAGCTGTTTACAAACCATTGAATGGCTGACAGAAGCTTCGCATTCGCTGCCGCTAAGAAAAACCTCCTTCAAACCATTAACACATCTGTACTGAAAGGGAAGCTCCCACACCTCGTGTATGTAACTGTCTCCCAATAGTTCATATCTACCCACCGGAATGTGCTTCAAACAAGAAGTAAATTGCAAAGTAGAGATAGGCAAATTAATAACCCCATGAATCAACCATTCAGCTGACGGAATCTCAGCTACCGTGAAAGGCAGTTTTACCAATTTCTCAATATTTAACATAACATATGTCGCTTCCTTTTTAGCCATCAGTTGTTGTTGACAAGTCAAATTAAAAGAGATAAAGATCTCTCTGGCACGAACGTGCTGCCATGGAACGCGACCCGCCTTCAAGGTCTGAAGAGTCCAACCCAGCTGCATGATGGACCGCGTCTGACTCTGCCCATGATATAAAGAAGACATGTCCGATTTAATAATGTCAATGGCAGAGGAAACAATGCTGTCAATCGCGTAAACACGGTCAGAAAGGGTATGCATGCCATTATCAACAACAGACAAAGTCTACATCAGATTTTCCTGATCAATCTGCCTCAACCGGGCTGCAGCCTCTTGTTGTGAAAGCTTCCAAATCTCATTATAAACCTCGTATAAGAATCTTTTCTTCCGTGGTACTTTGGGACCTGACAAAAAATCTTGTAAATCAGTATCATTAGACAGTAACGTGAGATGTGACTTAACTGCATCCAGCGTGGATGACTTCAACCATTGCTGACAAAGCTTCCCCACACTGTATGTAGTTATAATATCAGCATGTTCTGGTGATACGTAACGAGGGTCTGCCCTACTAGTTCTGAACCCCCCTGAAGAGGTGACAAAACGTTGATGACACACATTAGTGTCTACAGGCCATAATAACCACCCGCCTGGATGTAACGATGAAGTGTTAAGCGTACCATTCTGGACCCAATGTGTAAAGTCACTAAAAGTAGCATTCACATAGTGCTCCCAATTTTTTTAATTTAGAAGGGACAGGTATACTAGGCAAAGTCAACTCCCTAATTGTCGCTAAGCCCAAACAGCTAGTCTGTTGTACTGTGTCATTGAGGAAAATCATCTGCACAGGGATAATACATGCTCTAAATAACGTGTCCCTGCCTTGCATTTGCCAATTTTTCGAACCCCAAACACTTTTTAAGTCAACAGTGTTAAACCAGTATTCATACCCCTCGACCGAAGGTTTAGATACAAACAAAGTTGAATACAGTAATTTAGTATCGGTCAATAACATTTGCTTATTAGAATACGGTGCAACTTTAAAATAGTAGGACTTAGCATTTCGTTGATCATGCCCAGAAAAATATGCAAATTTATCATAATACATTTTCGAACTCCCTTGTGGAGGAGTCGAGCAATGTTCCCATTGCACATAATTAAACATGGGCTTAGGACTACTAGCTTTATGAATAAAGTGGTGTCCATAATAGTTGTAACAAAACATGTCACCATGATTATCTCTAAACTGGTAAGCATCATCATCATCATCATAGACAGTATAATATTGCAAATCCATTAGCATAGAATCTACTGTCTTCACATCCCAATCATCAGAAACAATGCCAGGTATAACAATATCATTCATTGATAATTTGAGGACATACGGTATTTGAATCAATTCAGTGGGACCATATATATCAAACATTACTTTATCCCACACAATTCCATCCGGAACTGGTATCGCAGAAATGTTTACAGTGGACAAGTCTCTTCGAACCATATGAGACGAAAAATGCGGTTTTAACACAGTCTCCACATGCTCAATGTCAGATCGATCAGGAAGAAAATGACCATGGATTATCAGAAAAAAAGTAACCACAAATCCCAACCATAATAAAAGAGTCATCACGGCCAAAAACAGCCAAAAAATAGTTCCAAGGAAAAACAAAATATGTGCATTTAAGCCAACCCAGCAGCCGTCGTGGACCGTGGACAGAAGACATCGAGGACGAGGAGCCGGACACATCATTATCAGCGTCGTTGAAGCAGCCAGAAGCAGTTCTAGCAAAAGGTGCAACTGTGAACAAAGAAGCAGATGGAGGCTCCCGCCGTGGCACGCTATAAACCACATGTTCAGAAACATCAGTAGAACGTACAGCAATCTGATCAAAAGATTCCATATTAATCGCCGTCGGTGGAACAATCGCAAGATCATCAACCACCCTCCCCACGCTCGGAGAGGAAACAGTGTTGGTGTAAATCACCTGCAACGGGACTTCTTCCCCAGTAGTGAGAGGGATTCCGGAACTATTGGGTGTCCCTCTTGGTCTGCTGTGCAGAATCGGCCACATGTTGTAACTTGACATTATCAATGGAAACAAAGCGATTTCCTTTGGCCCCTCACAGCGGCGATAAAATCACAGTTCTCGTGCCGCTCACCCCCAACACAGGGACAGGTTCTCGATAAGAAGGACCAAATTCTTTTTTAACTGCGACCTTTTCACGCACTAGATCCCCAATCCTGGGTATCCAGCCAGTAGGTGTTACTGGCTCATCCTTAATTCCTGAGGAGGCAGCACTGGCAGAAGAGTTATCTTCACGGAATTGTTGTAAGTCCTGCAAAACAGTGACACGATCATTTATGTCAAAGGGCGTATCTGCCGCCTCCACACCAGGACCATCTAGATCAGGAACATACATTTGTGTTCCAAACAGGCACTCATATGAAGTACGACCCCCCAGTGACCTTCTAGGCAAGTTATTAAGTGCTCTCTGTACTCCATATAGGTGGGCTAGCCAACCACGACCTGTACCTATAACTCTGGCCGTTAAGGACTGCTTTAAATCACGATTTAAACACTCCACAACAGAATTTCCCTCGGGATGAAATGGAGACGAGAATTGGAGTTGGACCCCCAATGAAGCCATGGTGTCCCTGAATGCCTTAGAGGCAAAAGCAGGGCCCTGGTCCGAATGAAAAGCCGCAACTGCAAATATATCGACAAAGATGCGCAAATCTTTAATAACAGTTCGAGCGTCAGCCGAGCGTTGTGGCCATACCCACACAAATCTGGAGCACGAATCTACAGCAACCAATATATATTTGTATGCACAATCTGGTGTCAGCGGACCACAATGATCCAAGTACACACACTGTAATGGTCTATTTGAAATCAGAAGGGGCGTCTGCTGCGGGCGTCTAGCCGACGATGCTTTAATCTGTTGACAAACATCACAACAAAGGCCATATTGCTTCGTCTCTTTATAGAGACCAGGCCACCAGTAACGAGCCTGTAAAAGTGAAATCGTGGCAGCCACACCAGCATGTGCAGAAGCCACCCCTTCATGTGCTGCAGAAATTAATCGAGGTCTCTCAATTTTATTGGGAATTTCACGGACACCAATGCCTGGAATTGTAACAGTAGCATTCAGCGCACCATTCAAGCAGTAACTATATTTTGAAGGAAATCCTTTAGGAAAGGGCGTGCCATCAACCGTAGCCTTTATGGCAGCCAAAATTTCTGTGTCTGGTTTGGAACTCGAACGAGTCACTGCGGCCACAGTGGCGACAGCCACTGCCGATTTTGCGGCTTCATCAGCCAAAGTATTCCCAGCAACATGTATTCCAACGCGCTGGTGTCCAAGTGTATGCACAACATGGACATTAGGAAGCTTTTTCTTCAGATCCGCAACCTTACCCCACAACATTTTATGTTTAATGGTGTTGCCTTTAGAATCTCTGAACCCATTCATCTTCCAATAGTGTAGATATTCATTGAAAGACTGAACACAGTAGTAGGAGTCACAGACCAGCAAGGTTAAAGTCGCCGGATCCGTGTGCTCCAACGCTAACAATAGAGCTTTGAGCTCAGCCAGCTGCGCCGTGCAATCTCCCAAGGTTTTAGTATAAGTATGTCGGGGGCAGAACACTTCCCCCTCCATAGTGCCGCTCACCACCGCACATGCAGCAGAATACTGTTGTTTAGTCCCAACCGCTGGTTGCGCAGAGCCATCGGTATACATGACCACTTGATATTGGTCAATAGGCAACGTACCAGCCGGAACAGGGTATTCCATCTCATATTGAAGAAATTCTTGAGTCTGCAGTTTTGGGTCAAATACGTAATCTACATCAGTGGCTGTCAAAGACGTAGCCCATTGTATCCAACGTGGGTGCAAAGCTTTCGAATTTGGAACACTCCCTTTTGTAACTGCCTCTAAGGCCGGAACTGGGGAAACAACAATAATGCGTTGACCCTGGGCTAGCGGTCTTCTTTAATAACAGCCATCTGTACTGCAGTGAGAATTTTCTCAGTCTGTGCAAATCATTGTTCTGCAGCAGAATACAAATGAGATTTGTATGCAATCGGGACTGTCTCCCCCTCATTAAAGGTGACATAAGTAAACCCAACAGCCCCAGGTATCACCCTGATGACTAAATGTGTCTTATTGTCCCGTGTGTGTAAGTGTTTAACCGCTAAGAGATCACTCTGTAACTCTCGTAGTATGTGTGTATGTTCAATCGTCCAAAATCTACTCGAAAAATTTGGGCGAATCAATTCGTATAAGGGTTTTATACACGTAGCATAATCAGGAATGTAAGTTCTGCCAAAATTCAGAAACCCCAACAATGACTGGAGCTTCCGAACCGTATTAGGAGGCTGCAATAAAGCACATTTCTCCAAAAAATGTGGCGCTAAGCTCTTGCCCTCACTCGCCAACTCATATCCCAGGAAAATGACGCTGAGGAAGGCAATCTTTGATTTCTTAAAATTAAACTTATAGCCAATATCAGCAAACCCCACAACAATGCGCGATACACGCCTTAGATGTTGCAGAATCTCATCGTCTGTCAGATATATGTCATCAACATATGATAACGCTTCAGGGTCGAACTTGTGCAGCATTTCAGTTACACAAGCCGAAAACAGTCCTGGGCTATTCTTATACCCCTGAGGCAAACAACAACAAAATTTCTGAGAGCCAAACGCACTGAAACTGGTATAGTCCCGACTTTTGGGCGATATATTCTGGCAGAAAAATCCATTCGAGATATCTAAAGTAGTCTTGTATTTTTTACGCACTATATTATTCATAAGCGCTGCGCTATGTGAATTCTGTATTGCATATGTGCGTGTATGACTATTCAAATGTCGGTAATCCACCACTATCCTATATGAATGGTCCGGTTTAGCAACTGGAAATAAGGGATTATTCATCGGCGAGACACAGGGCTCAATCACACCCTGATACTCCAATTGTGTAAGAATTTTCCTAACCGATGCCCTTGCTTCAAATTTGATAGGATACTGCGGCTGTGGCTGAGGTTCGCCCTTTATCGGAATTACATGATAAGGTGATTGTCTATCCCACACCACGTTATTTGTATACAGGGCGGGAGCCTGTGCTAGAGCCCATGATTTACTATAGGACTCCGCTAGTTCTCTCGGAACAAGTGGTGAGAAGGAAGGTGTAATAACCTCTTCCCCAACAGGACAGTCGCGAACAAAGTCAAGTGGCCAATCTTGTTCGGCCAACAGAACATCATATGATTTTACCACATGGTCCCAAAAAATGGCGTTTATAATACGGTCAATGTCCCCTTCCAATCGTAGAGTCACTTCATATACTCTATCAGGATCAGAGACTCGCATATCCGCCGTCTCGACTTGTATGAAGTCATCAGTTGCTTTCACCTCCAGATGCTCTAGAAGACTCCGGCGAACTATTGTGACCTCTGCCGCGCTGTCTAACAGTGCTAACGCCCACCTCTTGTTCGTCAAGAGAACTCTCTTCTTGAGCGGCATGTCTAACTGAGACTGCTGCCACTTTCTTCTTTTTAAATTGCTGTTTTTGTTGCAGCGGTTTCTCTTCTTGTTTAATAGAAACCTCCGCTGAGCGTTGTGAATCCTGTCTCGGTTTCACGTACTCCGTCCTCTGCTCTGACCGCCCACCTCTCTCACTTCTCTTTTCCGAGGAGTCCTGAAAGGAACGAGATTGGCGTGTATCAGTATATTGATATCTATCAGGCGTCTTCAAAGTATCCCTATTCCTGAGATTATACTTATTCTGTGGGGTCTCCGGTTGCGGAGACTGTCCACCATCTTTCTTAGGTGTTTGCTGTTTCTTATCCCAGCGCTTTTTCGAACCCTCAGGTTGTTGCTGTTTAGCATTATCTTTATTATTTTTACCCTGTAACTGGGGTTTTTGTGGTCTAGCCCCTAGGCTATCACGACCAATACTAGAATATGTTTCCGCTATTATTATCGGAAGCTCCCGCTCCTGATTAAGCAGCGGAACATCCCGAAGACGCATACGCACTGCTAGTGCTACTGCCTCTCCTTTGAGATTACTCAAAATAATAGAAGAAACTGTGGCAAAATTGCCCAGCAACTGCATGCCCAAATCTAAGGCAGGGGCAGCCCCATATTCATCTTGAATCTGTTTAAGCACGTCCGGTAAATTAGCTAATGTCGGTGTACCGTGTGCCGTAGTGTAGAGCGCGGCAAACACCGTGCCCCAGGTATTACAAAGGTCCACCGGAGGAACCATCCCATACGGCAAACACATCGTCAAAATTCTATGTTTATCCTGAGGTCCCGTATGGGGAAATACTGCTTCCAGCGTATTAATTTTTTGCGCCAGCCAAAATGGAGTCTCCTCTCGTTTAGCCGGTACTTTACCCATAACTGAGTGCACAGTGGCCGGATTAATACCCGGAACCACAGCCTGTGGGTGCGCTGGAGCAGCACACGCTGCATTTGTATTTAGTGTCTGCATGACAAACTGAACTAATCGTCTATATGTAGCCGTTAATTCTGTATATAAACGACGAACTTCAACAACTGCCAATTGAGCAACCGCAGGATGAGGTGTATATGTAGCCAATAAAGGCCAGGTAGGACCGTCATTACTCAGTGAACCTAACCTAACTTGTGCTACTGAGTGTGGGAGGGCGCCATCAAGCCAATTATGGTGTTCTTGATAAGATAGAGGTATTTCTAAATAAGCGTAAGCCCTGTATTGTCCAGGGACATTCGCAACAGTGTATTCGTGAAAAGTATTTGTACCCCCATCCACTGCTGGAAATCCGACCCAAGAATAAAAAAGTTCCGTTCTATAGGCTGCATGGGCATTCACCACAAAAGTGACTGGACCCCCCTGGACTGTCAGTCCATGTGTCAACAGATGTCCTGTGAGCGGGTGACGCATATTAATTGCAATATTCACTACATTAGGATTCGCCATTTATAAAAAATAGCTCCAGGTCAGAGAAGGCACACCAATATCGGGGTTTTCCTTTCAAAGTTCAAGCTTGAACAACCAACCACTAAGCAATAGGAAGCTCCTATGCCGTGGCGGCGGAAACCCTCAGCCCCACGGACGTCTCCGTATACGGAACCGAGGAGTCAAAATATATATGAGACCAAGAGAGTCAGTCGGACCTAATCATTAGAGCCAGACCAAACGTTGGCGGCGCCATGTCGCGTGGGCTCTCATTATTCTAAATGAGACTACTGGATTTCTAGGTAGCAGGATCTATAACAGTGTGGGGGACTGAGTCTGACCCACGTGTAAAGAACTCTGTCACCCTAAATCCGGGTTTTGCTCCGGCTAACTAGCAGTGCCTCATTTCTCCCATGTGGAAGGAATGATTCGGCAGCCGAGCGCATGACATCTTTGGAACTTCTCAGGGAAGCCGTGGTTACTCAGATCCAAACCAACTCTCTTATTTCCAATATGATCTCATATACAAATGACAAATACAGTATAAGTTTTATATAATGTTTTTAATAAAACGACTGTATTTTAGATATTAAGGCGTGAGCCGCAATAACCAGAACAATACAACACAGTAGGATTGAAATAGTCACCAGGAGAGTAAAACATAAGAACAAAGCTATCATATTGTCTGACATTTTCTACTCTCCCTCTGATTGTTCTATTTAGAGCACAGCATGTTAAGCTTCTAGCTTGCCTATTAGAATCACTGTGGAGACATCAGCCCTCATACCTGAGCAAAGACCTGTGATCTTGGTTCAGCATCTGCAACGAGGCAGTCAGCGTCTAGTTGTGGTTCCCTGGTCGGAATCTCCCTCTTGCGTGTATTGGGACAAGGAAGTGATTTTATAACTAACATGTCATTGTGATCACAAAATGTCCCTACGCAGGAATGCCTATTCTAAACTCCTACCACATCTATCGGCAATGTACCAGACTGTATCCTTGACTGAAGCACAGAGTAAATATGTTATGGAGAACTCCAGTGCTGAAGTAGGCAAAACAGTGTGATATGAATAACAAAACAACACCGTAGAACTGGCTATTCGAAAAATAACAGTACGAAGCCTAATAAAAAGCATGTAGAGCAAAGTGCACAGAGGCTCTAAGCTGTCAGCAAATGAATAAAATATATTCAGGGCAAAGTGCACAAAGGCCTAAAGCCTGAAGCTAAAGCGCAATGAATACGTAAAACTAACCACACTACAGTGTGAGATCATAGGGACAGAGGGTGTGGTGTGTGTGTGGTGCACAGACAGCGCCTTAGAGACACATGAGGCAGGTGTGAGAAGGTGACACAGGGAGTGTAGTGTGAGAGCAGAGGGGTAGAGAGAGAGTGTGTGAGTGTGTGTTTTTGTGTCTGTGGTGCGAGAGTGCCTCAGAGCACACAGGAGGCAGGTGTGAGCAGGTGGGACAGGGAGTGTAGTGTGAGTGCACAGGGGTAGAGAGAGAGTGTGTGAATCTGTGTGTGTGTGTTTGTGGTGCACAGACAGTGTGTGGTGTGTGTGTGGTGCAGGAGGCAGGTGTGAGCAGGTGAGACAGGGAGTGTAGTGTGAGACCACAGGGGTAGAGAGAGAGTGTGTGAGTCTGTGTGTGTGTGTTTGTGGTGCACAGACAGCGCCTCAGAGCACACAGGAGGCAGGGTGTGAGCAGGTGAGACACGGAATGTAGTGTGGGAGCACAGGGGTAGAGAGAGAGAGTGTGTGTGTGTGTGTGTGTGTGTGTGTGTGTGTGTGGTGTGTGTATGTGTGGTGCACAGACAGCGCCTCAGAGCACACAGGAGGCAGGTGTGAGGAGGTGAGACAGGGAGTGTACTGTGAGAGCAGAGGGGTAGAGAGAGAGAGAGTGTGTGTGTGTGTGTGTGTGGTGTGTATGTGTGGTGCACAGACAGCGCCTCAGAGCACACAGGAAGCAGGAGTGAGCAGGTGGGACAGGGAGTGTAGTGTGAGAGCACAGGGGTAGGGAGAGAGAGAGAGAGAGTGTGTGTGTGTGTGGTGTGTATGTGTGGTGCACAGACAGCGCCTCAGAGCACATAGGAGGCAGGTGTGAGGAGGTGAGACAGGGAGTGTAGTGTGAGAGCAGAAGGGTAGAGAGAGAGAGTGTGTGTGTGTGTGTGTGTGTGGTGTGTATGTGTAGTGCACAGACAGCGCCTCAGAGCACACTAGAGGCAGGTGTGAGCAGGTGACACAGGGAGTGTAGTGTCAGAGCAGAGGGGCAGTGTGTGTGGTGTGTGTGTGGTGCACAGACAGCGCCTCAGAGCACACTGGAGGCAGGTGTGAGCAGGTGACACAGGGAGTGTAGTGTCAGAGCAGAGGGGCAGTGTGTGTGGTGTGTGTGTGGTGCACAGACAGCGCCTCAGAGCACACTGGAGGCAGGTGTGAGCAGGTGAGACAGGGAGTGTAGTGTGAGACCACAGGGGTAGAGAGAGAGTGTGTGTGAGTGTGTGAGTGTGTGTGTGTGTGTTTGTGGTGCACAGACAGCGCCTTAAAGACACAGGAGGCATGTGTGAGCAGGTGAGACACGGAATGTAGTGTGGGAGCACAGGGGTAGAGAGAGACAGTGTGTGCGTGTGTGTGTGTGTGTCTGTCTGTGTCTGTGGTGCACAGAGACAGCGCTTTAGAGCACACGGGTGGTGTGAGCAGAAGGGTGATGAGCGGAATGGGCAGTCAGTGTGCTTAGTGGACAGGCGTGACCACACGGGGCAGGGCGGTGTCTACGCATTAACTGGAATATGAAACACTGTTTTGCAGTGAAATGTAGGGCCTTGCCCACCCTTACAATGGCTCATATGGCATACTCTTCACGGGTGGTTATGCCCCCTGGACCCTCTACCAGCTGCAGTTCTTTCACATGTATATTCAATATTTGGGCAGCTGACCCAGGCCCCACCATGATACTGTGACCCAGGTTCTTGTGCCCAAATGTCCACAAACAGGGAGCTAATCGTGTATCCTGTAGAGTCTTTCACATGAACCTCCGTGCATCCGCTTTCAGATAACTTCTATGCGCTTTGAAGACTGTCTGTCTTTGTGCAGCGCCTACATGTGTGGATCCCGGCTTTGGATGCAGCGCTCCATGGTCTCCGGTGGGTCGTCTCATTATTAATTCTTTACCGATTGTAAATAGAACTGAGCACCTTACGCTCGTAACTAGAACAACATGGTTTAGGTCTGAGATAGCGCTCATACATAGGTCCATTCTGCGTTGGTATAGAGGAGCTAGCGGGCCTGACTATAAAGCACCTCGAGGCCACTTACTGCCCTCTAGCGCCAATTTTGAAACATTGCACTCACCATTTCAGCACTATAAAAAGGACCGACTCAAGCCACTGTTATTTCCACAATGAGCCACGAGATGGCGCCCCAACACAGCCGGTCTTTGTTCCGTCTACTAACACTTAGGTGGCATCTCCCAGGCGGTGCAGAGCATGGGAATGATGGTGGAATGAATCAGTTCTCATTCACGGATGGTTTTATAACAATGTCGGTCATTTTTTGTAGGACGAGAACAATATAATGTAAGATGTCTCCGTGGGCTCAACCGAGTGTCACACCCAAGAGCTGCACTTTCTAGGCAGATATCTGCAGGGGAAGTGCAACCCCCTGAGCTACCCTACCACACATCCTAGAAGTAGGGGTGCTACTGGCCTCAGACAGGATTCAGCTTCCGTTGTCGTCACCCCTAGCAAGATCTTACCATTGTACAGATAACACAGCAGGTGTGTTATATTAAAATACTCAGAAGGTTAGCTCCAGTGCTTAATTTGTGCTTGTTGTTTCCGGTGCTCAGCACTGACACTTATTTTTGAGGGCCGGAGCTTATTCTTCTGCCTCAAGCATTTACTGCGAGCAAAAGACACATATGGGAGAGAGGGATGAAAAGAAATAGAAAAAAGCGCCACAAAGGGAGAAAGTAGAAAGCTGCAAGAGTGTGCTGAAGGGGCAGGGAGGGGCTTTAAATAGAATGAAGAGGCCCGAGATTGCGTCAGGATTACGCTGCCTCAGTATTCTGTGCTCGCACAGTTAATTGTAGCAGCCGCGTGTTTCAGAGGAGAGCTCTGGGCACCGGCACGTTTTTATTTACAAATTAAGCACTGGTTAGCATACACACATGTTGTCACATTAAGATCCTGTCCTCAATGATCCTAGAAGGAGCCCTTTCCTGCTGACAAGCATTAATCAACAGAACGTTTGCAAATAATCTGAAATGCTAATTTGTGTCGAGTCCTCCCCCAGCCTGGTAGCAAGTGCAAGAACCCACGGAGCTCGTAATTATCTTCTTTACTCATCAGCGTACAACATGTAACTAAACTCTCAATATCCCAGTACCCATTGAAGACCGCACCCCCCACCTCCCAGATTAATCACGTAATGTCCTTCATAAGTCTGCCCCTAGTCAAGGGTCCTAACTCCTACAGCTCTAAGACACTTCATTTCACTCCCAGCGGCGGCTGCTGCCCGGAAGGGCACAGAGTATGTATGAAGGGAAAAATAATTTTAAAAAAATTCAAATATCTGCCGCCTTGCCTCTGCCGCTCCGGCTGCTCCCATCACCTTGGTGCTTGCCTTGCTCCCCTCCCCACCCAATCCAAATGCTTATCTCATGCTGTTGTACATACGCCTTCATCTGCTGCTTCCGAGCAGCATCAGTACCATGGACCGCATCATCATGTAAGGTTCGGTCAGGGATCCACTGTGCTAGTTTGGTTCTCATGGCTCTCCCGAACATCAGAGTGGCGGGACTCGCACCTGTAGTGGAAAAAGGGGTCGACCGGTATGCACAGAGGGCTTGGCATAACGCCTGACTCAGTTCAAGTCCCTCTATCGATGCACAATGACACACCCATTTCAGGGTCCCCATAAATCGTTCCACAATGCCATTGCCTTGAGGCCACAAAGGTCTGCCTTTCTGATATTTGATGTTGAGACTGGCCAGAAACTTCATGAACTCCTTACTTTTGAATGGTGGATCATTGTCCAACTTCAGAATGTCTGGTATGCTCCATACTGCAAAGATGTTATCTAGCTGTTCAATGACTTTGTCGTGGGTTGTGGATGATATCTTCTACCAGAGGAAACCAGGAATGTTCGACAATGATCAACAAAAGGTGATGTCCATTGGCCAGAGGCCCAATGAAATCAGCAGCAATTCTTTCCCACACATGCACATCGAGTTCAGACATTGTTAGGGGATGCTGGGTCATCTTGGGTGCCAGGCAGCTTCATAATTGATACTCATTTAGTTCCTTCTCCACTTTCTCGTCCAAACGAGGGAACCATATTCGATCCCTCTTAGCGGCCACAATGCCATGATGGCCTTCATGAGCAAGTTAAATAACTTTCTGTCTCAGACTTGCAGGTATGACTTTCTGGGATCCTCTTAGCTCAATCCCTTTTTGAGTGATGGACACAATACTGCACTATTTTTGAATTTTAACATCATCACTTAAAGGTCGAACACTACCTTTCCAGGAGTGGTCTAACAGAATGTCTCTAAGGACACACCTGCCATTGTCAGCATTGACAGTGGTAAGGATTTGCTCAATGGACAGCACTGCAGGAGTGCTAGACTTCACAATGAAGTTGATGTACTCCTCAGTAGTTTTCAGCGTTGAACTGTGCTGCTGTAAGGGTACTTGTGAGAAATAATCAGCAGGGTTTTGATTCTTGCCTAGCTTATGCACAATTGTATAGCCATACTCTTGTAGATGCACCCCCACCTCTCGATGTGAGTGGGCATCTTGGCTTTCAGATTGCCAAAATAGTGAGTAACATCTGTTGGTCAGGGATAACTGTGAAATGCTTTCCATACAATAACACATGAAAATGTTTGCAGGCGCACATCACCGCCAGACTCTCCTTTTCCAGTTGGGAATAGCCACGTTCTGTGTCAGACAAACTTCGATTGGCGTGCATAACGACGTGTCTCGGAGCATTTGGATGTCCACTATGTTGAGCAAGGATTGTTCCCCACCGCACTGGGCTCTCATCAACAGCGATCTCAGTGTGCCGTTTAGGATCAAAGTAAGCCATCTGAGTCGCATTTTCAATTGCATGCTTTATGTTTTGTAACTGTGGTCACATTCAGCGGACCATCGGAGCCAGACATTTCATTTTGTCAGGTTATGCAAAGGAGCACCAGGGGTGTAGCTTCAGGGGAGATGCGTGGGGTGATACATCCCCCTAATAAATTAATTTTCTGATAAATAGTTGGGTACTGGTGCTTTCAGTCGGGTATGGTGAGATGTCTGCCGGATTTCACCAGGAATGTTTACACACATTCAGACAAAAACACACACAAACTCTCCCTCTCACTTTTTAAAGCCATCAAAAATATTGGTAATTTTACAAAACATTGTGCTTTCCCTCACTTAGTATCCGTACCAATCCACATCCCTCTTGCTTTCCACTGTCCCTTAGGCCCCTCCCATGCACCCTCCTTGTCGTATAATGTGTTTAGACATTACATGCAAGTCTGATTGTCGAAAAACTAAAGCACCCCCTCCCCTCCCCTCCCCTCAATCTTACTGACCAAGCTATGCCCCGGAGGAGCACTCATTGTGGCAAAGTCACAAGTGCACCTTGAACAATAGCTGGCCATGCCCAAGAAGGACTGTACCATGGTGCCATCTTGTGGAGGACTGGTGGCTGACAGTGCTTGTACTTTAGTAGGATCAGGAGTCATGCCTCCATCAGAAAATACATGTCCAAACAACTTGAACTTTGTTTTATGAAATTCACATTTTCAACATTTTAGGTGAGGCCTTCACAATTGACGTACTTGCTTGAGGGCTTTGTTATGCGCCTTTCGTGATGCACCGAATACCAGTATGTCATCACTGTAATTGAAGGCATGTGTCACAGGCTGAATAATCCTACGTATAAAATTTTGGAATGTTTCAGCAGCAGAGGACACTCCAAAGCTTAATCTTTTGTATCTAAATAAACCGACACGAGCCTAAAAAGTGGTAATGTACCTGCAGTTCAAGCTGATGGTAGCCTTTGTTCAGGTCAAGACGTGAAAAAAACTTTGGCACAATTTAAGTGCATGATCATATCCGCAATGTGCAGACCAGGATTTCTCTCTCTATTGCTTTGTTGGCTTGGCGCATATCCACGCAGATGCGCACTGCACTTCAAATGTCCTTTTTCGCCACTGCCACAATGGGCAACACCAGTGGTTTAGAACCAACGGACCAGGATGTCTCTCTCTCTCTATTGCTTTGTTGGCTTGGCGCATATCCACGCAGATGTGCACAGCACCACCACTGTCCTTTTTTGGTACTACCACAATGGGAGACACCAGTTGTATAGGACCTGCAGAGCGCTCGATAATGTCATGTTCCAACAAAGCTTCTAACTCCTTCAAAACCGCTTCCTGTAGATGGATTGCTATTTTGCTGTGTTGCTGTGTAACAGGCCTGACGCCTTCATTAATGTAAAGTTGCACCTTCATTGTTTTGAGCCTTCCTAGACCATGAAACAGTGACAGGAATTGACTCACAATTTCAAATTGTGTATTTAGGTTATAATTCATGGATATCAGCCCCATGTCAACAGCAGTTGTAAAGCTAAATAGGAATACACAAGATTGAGTACGTTAAAGTACGTCAATTAAGGCCTGCACAGGCGTCTTCTTATGCCGCAGGGTCACTCTGATTGATCCTTGACTCCGCAACGTTTTGGAAACAACCCATGTGTACAACTTCATACTAGATGCTTTGAGTCGTGGTATAAGTGACAGACTGTGAAATTGTCCAACTGGCATGATGTTGAACGCTATTGATTACAAAAGTTACTGGGCAACTGTTGACTTTCAGTTTTATTTTAGAGCAATGTCCATAGCAGTTCTTTTGCTTTCCCAGCTCACTTGTTTCTGCCCTTTTTCCATCTTCTGTGCAAGCGGCAAGGCTCACTTGTGCATGTTCTTCCCTTTTATCTATAATCATCGCACATTCACCCTCTTCACTGTCGCTTGATGGTGACATCAAGGAACTCTTGAGGGATGAACTTGATGGTGATCAACTTTGTTTACTTTTGACATGTTGCAGTTGAGGTAATTTTTTGTTTTTGTGGGAATGGTGAGACCACTTCTGGTACCTTCTGGCGTCCAGCTTCTACTCCTGTCGTGAGGCAGTTGTTTTTTTCTTCACTTTACAAACAGTTATGAAGAGGCTGTCCATTCCACACCCTTTACACGCTTGTCCGGTGGCTGGGCATTTATTCTCATGTGGAAATGAAAATCCACATCGGACACAAAGGGGGTCATTAGGAACACAGTGGAAAACCCCACCGTGTTCATTCTGGCAGTCTTTTCACAGTGTTTCTCCCCGCCGGCCCAGCAGAATGCAAGGCCAGGACATTGGCGACGGCTCCACATGGAGCTCTCGTCAATGTCGCTGTGCGGCGGGTGCAGCAGCACCCGTCCCGCAGATCACTGCCCGTAAATTGGGCAGTGACCTGCGCGACAGGGCACTGCACGGGGGCCCCTGCACTGCCCATACCAAGTGCATGGGCAGTGCAGGGGCCCCCATGGGGGCCCTAGAGCACCCCTTCCACCAGCCTTTCCCTTGCAGGGGAACCCACCAGGGAAAGTCTGGAGGAACAAGGGTTCTTTATCCGACAGGGCAGCTCTGCTTGCAGCGCTGCCGGATAAAGTATTCTTCCATCGTCAGGCTGCCTGTCAGGCTGCTGAGTTTCTCCTGTCGTGGTAGCCTGGCGGTGGCAGAGGGCCGCCTGTGGTGGCCCTCCCTTGTTCATAATATGGCAGTTCAGACCGCCATGCCGGTGGTGGTATTTTCCACCACCACCGGCATGGCGGTCTGAACCGCCATGTTCGTAATGAGGGCCAAAGTCTATTTTTTCGAGAATGTCATCTTATGGGCATCTGCTTCCCACTGGTGTCTACTCTTCATGACTTATGCAGATTCACCTTTTGCTGTTTCCTCTTCCATGTCAGTGGCTTGCCAATTGGCTCCTTCCTCAGCTCTAGCAGCCATTAACACCTTTTCTAGACTGTGGGCCTGATTTAGAACTTGGCTGTAAGGAAGCTGGCTCTATATGGTGCTCTAAAAAGAAGTACACTGTGCAGAGAGTCCAGTGGGTCACCAACTGGTTTGAGGAGGCAAGAGTAGATAGGTCTAATACTCTATTTTGTGGTAGTGCGGGTGAGCAGTTAGGTTTATCAGAGGGTACTGCTAAGCATTTGTTGTACTCACAGAGGCAATAAATGAGACACACACTCAAAGAATAAATCCGAGGCCAAATTTGAAAATAACACTTCTTTCATAAATACTTTTCAAATTCAAAAATCAACACAGTGCACTTCTCAGAGTTCTTCAATGTTAACCTATGGAGGAAAACAAGGTTCAGCAAACACAGGGTTAACAACTTACGAGACCAATCTCAGAGAGTTAAGGTAAGTACTGGGGACTGTTCAGAACCACACCAACAGGTCACTCGTGGCAGGACTGGGGTGGCTGGGTGCAGCAAGGCGTCAGATGGCCACTGGTTTTCTATGGGG
This sequence comes from Pleurodeles waltl, assembly GCF_031143425.1. Taxonomy (NCBI): domain Eukaryota; kingdom Metazoa; phylum Chordata; class Amphibia; order Caudata; family Salamandridae; genus Pleurodeles; species Pleurodeles waltl. Next base: position 1,003,857,912 of record NC_090450.1, on the reverse strand, counting down.
ATTGGTCCTCGTGAAGACACGGTGCAGGCTCTAACTAGGAAGCTGACCGAGGACAACAAACAGTTGGGTAGTAGACTTAGGGTCCTCGGGAACGTAGGTGCACCTTTGGTCCTTTTCTCCAGGGCCCAGAGGTGACAGATGCAGGGGTGTCCTTAGGCGTCAGGTTTCTCCATTCGGGATTACTCATAGTCAGGAGGTCCTGTGTGCTGAGGATGCAGGCGTCTTCAAGGAGTCCATCAGGAGGACTCGGGTAAACTCGAGCTCAGGGGAGTCGGGGATGTTGTTGGCACCAGTGACCCACCTCAGATGGGGTCAGGGGCAACGGGTGCTGTGGTTCCTGGAGGTGTTGGGTTTTCTCTCACCACAAGGCTGCGGGAGAGGGGGACTATGTGCAGAGGCTGCTGGCAACTTGGGGGAGTCCAAGAGGGGTGAATCCTCAGTGGACTCAGACTCTGGGCAGCTTGGGAACTTTTCTGGCACTGTTGGTTGGCTTCAACTCAGGTCGTGGACACCGGGTGCAGAGGTCACTTCTGGTGTTGGGTCTTTGCTGTTCCGGAGGCTGCAGAGACCTTTCTTGAGCATTTGTTGCAGAGCAGATCTGCTGCTCAGAGGAGTCTGAGTCTTTATGGAAGGCAGGCAGTCCTCCTGGGTTTCTTGGAGGCTCAGTGGCAGGACAAGTCATCTTTTTGAGCAGAGTCCGTTGAAGTCAGCAGGCAGGCCGGTGGGCCTGGTACCAAGTCAGCTGCTTCTTCTGTTCTGCTTCTGCAGGTGAGACTCCTCTGTGTCCTTTTCTTTTTAGGTCACCAGGATTTGAGTTCTTGATTTCAGGGATGCTATCTAAATACTCAACTTAGGGACGTTACGGGGAGTGCCAGGTGGTAGCCAATGGGCTGACCACCTTAAGGGTGACTACATCCTTCTTATAACCACTTCTGCTGGGAAGTGGGCATAACCCTAACCCTAGTGACCTAATTCCTTCCAAACAAGATGGAGGAATTTAAAAAGTAGTGTCCACCTCAGCTCGTCCACCTTAGGGGTGGGACTAGCATGAGTGGGCACACCTCCTAATTTGAATAATTTTCCCACCTGTGGTGCCATTAAAAGTAGGGTCAGGACAGGGGGTCCGTCATCTCCACCATCAGGAGAGACCTGGGTCGCATTACAGAGGGGGCCAGCCCTTTGAAATTTCCCATCCTGAAATGTTCATCCTGCCTGGGTGAGGTGATAACACCCCTGCCCAGTGCAGGATCTGTCTCTGGCCCTCGAGAGCACTGGCTTTCACCTTGGGGGGCCAGAAACGCATCTCTGGTAGCTGAACTGGTCAGGACCAGTCAGTTAACCCATTGGTAGGTTTTCAGGGGGCACCTCTAAGGTGCCCTCTAGGTGCAGTTATTAATAAATTCCTCACTGGCATCAGTGAAGGTTTATTAATCTGCGATGTTTGATACCAAACATCCCTATATTCAGAGAAGCCATCATGTAGCTGGGGAACTGGTAATGACCAGTGTCCAGCACATGTATCTAAAATGGCTTCCCTGGTCACTTACTATGTCTGAGAATTGACAAAGACATCGCAGGGGCATATCTGCTTGTGCAGGTATGCCCTCACATGTAATGTGATGCACCCTGCTTTAGGGCTGTAAGGCCTGCTAGAGGGGTGACTTACATATATTGCACGTAGTGTTTAGGGGACAGGGCACACAGGCTGTGTGCCATGTCGTGTTTTCAATTTTGTCTGCACTAAGACCCACAGCCTGCAATGGCAGCCTGTCATGTGCTTGGTGAGGCGTCCCTTAGAGTGGCACAATTTGTGCTGCAGCCCTTAGGGACCGTCTTTAGTACCCCATGCCCTAGGTACCATGGGTACCAGGGATTCCATTTACTAGGTTTTGCCAATTGGGAAAAACAACTGTGCAGTTTTGGGGAAAAGAGGGCTGGCACGGACGTCCTGGTTAGCAGGAACCCAGTGCACTTTCAGTCAAAATTACACCAGAAACCAGGCAAAAAGTGGGATGGGGGTAACCATGTCAAAAGAGGTACTTTTCTACATTGGCGGATGGGCTACTCTGTCACAACGGTGACGGACATCCCATCCGCCGAGATCTAAATCCCATAGGCTATAATGCAATTAAGATTTCAGTAGATGGGATATCTGTCACACTTTGTAACGGAGTAACCCATCTGCCAAGTTCTAAATCAGGCCCGAGTGTCTCTCGCAACATGCGTCTTCTGAACAAGTCCGACAAACAACCATCAATGACTCTTAGGCACAAGGCTTCTTCATCATTAAATTAGTTGAATTTGCAATGTTTGATGAGCACTTCAAGTCTTTCAACAAACTCGTTCATCGTTTCACCAACTTTTTGTCTTGTTTGATTGAAAATGTACCTTTCATAGTTGACGTTTGGCATTGGATTGAACTTGGCTCCCAGTGATTCTTTAATTTGACAGCAAGTCATTGTCTCAGTCTGTGAAAGTTTCTTTATCAGTTCTTCCACTCCATCGCCAGCGAGATTCTTTAAGTATTCAATGATTTTCTCATCACTTACTTCTTCCAGAGCATCTATGAAATCATTTAAAGTCTCAATGCATGTGGTCCTTGGCACCAATATTCTGTTTTTTGGCGATACTAAATGGTGATGGAGGTTTCAGGAATGCAGAAGCACTGTATTCCCAGTCTCTTGCAGCAGCTGCAGGAATCTTCACTATCTTGAAGACCTTATGAGTTGTGCTGACGGCCACCGGCTGCCGCCTTCTCCGTCCCCGGAAGCTTCTTCAGGGATCAACCCTTCAGTTTGCTTCTTAGTCACCTTGCCTGATTTTGAAGTAATATGGCCAGTGAGTAAACTCACTTCTCGTACCTGGTTTTCGTAGCCTTTAGCGTTTTGTTTGCATGACTGGTAGCTTGGTGCTGTGGCACAGCATTTTCTTTTTTCCTTAGCCTTGCCAGTAAGTGTTGCTGGGCTTTTACAACTGTGCTCCCTTGTTGGGCCTCCGCCTTCCCCACAAGGCTTTGGTACAGGCTGGCGCGGCGCATGCACTCCACATAAGCCAGCTGCATGGTTCTTCGTTTCAGCTTGGGCACACATGGCACACACGACCGGTTTGCTATTTCTCGCAAACCCTCAGGGAGAGCGCTTCTGTCTGTTCAGGGCACATATCCCCTACTCATCACCAGTTGCCGAGTCCTCCCCAGCCTGGTAGCAGGCATAGGAACACACCACACACGGAGCTCGCAGTTAACATCTTTACTCATCAGCGTACAACATGTAACTAAACTCTCTATATCCCAATAACCATTAAAGACCTCATGCTGACACCTCCCAGTTTAATTACGTAATACCCTTCATAAGTCCGCCTCTAGTCATTGGGTCCTAATGCTTACAGTTTTAAGACACTACAATGTGCAATATACAGCTTTAGATTTTTACATTAGTGAAGAAAAAAGTCAAAGGAAACTTGAAACCCCCCCCCTCTTCACAGTACTGCAAATGCTATTAAACTTTCACATGTCATAATCATAGCAAACTCAACTAATATCCTAACCTGCTCTTTGAAGCTCTCACCTGTGTTAGCCCTCGCCCGCCACACTTACCCAGCCTGTCCCACTCAAGTGGCCACCCCAGTGATTAATTCTCAGACCAATAAGTGTTGGGCCCACATTTTTGCTCCAAAGCCCCCAGCCAGCAGTACGAATATCGGGGTGACACATACCAAGGATGTGTAGTTTTGATTTCACCTCAGGCCTCTTTCATCCATCACCAGACATTCCCTTCTCCTTTATCTCACTCCTGCATGTGCTTTTTCTCTTCCTCTTTCTTTCCAGATTTTCTGCTTTTCCCTCTCTTGGTTTGATTGAAATTCAGATGAGGAAAGATTAGTCAAGTCCTCAAAAATGTGTACTTATGGGCCCCACCTGCAACTAAGGACTCAATTTGAGTACCGGACCACCGTTCCACTTCTCTCTCTCTCCACTCTGTATTCTTCCCTCACCAGCAGCTTCTCACCAGTAGCCTCATTACCTTTCCTCCTCCTGCAGCCTCCTGGCCCAGACCTGTTGAGGAGACTCCATTGAACATGAGTGTCACATGACTGCGGAAGAGAAGTTGGAAATGATACGTTGACTACATTTGAGGTAATAAAAACATTCAATGGACGTGGGTGTGAGAGAGAAGATCCTGCGATTCCTCAGCGGTCAAAGACATCCATCGCTGTCCCCTTTGTCCACCACACAGTCGAGTGAGCACTTGTGAGTGTTGCACTGCCCCGTCTGTCTGGGTGAGGCTTGGCAGAGCAGGAAAAAAAATAAGTACAGGCCAATCAACAACTCTGGACCTGGAATAGAACAGAAGGTGCCAGATTCATGTGAAGCTGTGCCCGAAGTCAGTTTGTTTATGCTTGTCAGTGATGCTGTGGCGAGTTTGTCCCTGCAGCCGCAGACTAATACGTTTGCCATTGTGAAAGAAAGCAGGAAGTAATTCATTGATACTAAGTAACGACTTAGCTTGGACCAGGCCATCTCCTTAGCAACGAGTCACCTCGGTCTGGACTGGTCTCATCGTTGCCTGGGCCAGCAGCGCACATCAACCCGAAACGCCCCGGCTGCTTTATTTACCCGTCTCCATAGTGCTGTCTGCAGTGCTTCGCTGCGCATTAGGAGCTGGTGTGCATGACATTAGCATTTTAGTAGAGTGATGCGGACACCAGCAGTAAAATGCGTTAGTCTAACACCTGATGCGTGGTATCCAGGGCTGAAACTTGGAAACTTCAGAACGCAAGGGAGTTGTGGCACAGAGGACTAGAGTGAATTGTTACTCACCACTACCTGTCTATTTCAATATATGGAGACTGGAAACTGGCCAATGAAGATGGAGCTCAGAGTTTATTGTTTCGTGATTCAGGTTCTTATAAAGGGCTGCATAGCACCTTAAGGTAGCCTCACCGCTCTAACAGTCTGTCGTGGGAGTTCACTTTGATGATATGCTCCACAATTCCTTGTGAGACCAGCGAGAAGTCAGGAGATGCTGTCACTGCAGTCAGTGAAAGACCCTGCAGTCAGTTCACTAGTGGCTTCAAAGCTCTGTAGTCTGCCAGAGCACACCGTCTGTACCGCAAAGGATGATGCAGGGCTTGTAGTAACTTCATTTACTGTAGACTTCTGCCATCTAGTGGCTATTAAAGGCTCTGCACCAATGCACATGCATCGATTTAGTTGTGATAAATTGGTCAATGATCTGGCAAGGACCTGATTAGAATCCAAAATCATCCCTGGAAAAAATGTGGAAGCGCTGAGCAGATGTGCACACTGCAGGAGGCCGCGAGGAGCATGGGACATGGCTGGTTCACAACATCCTACCCTGCTCCGAAAACAGCCTCAAACCTAAGCCCCTTCAGAAACATTGCCAGTAGTTGGACACACCCCAGTGGTACTGTTTACTGCAACCAACGGTTAAATTGTTCCAGTGGGGGGCCTCTAGGACTCTCAGCATGGTTATCCTCATTTTGTGCTTGTTTGTCAGTGTGTTCGACTGTGTCACTGGGATCCTGCTAACCAGGGCCCTGCACTAGCAGAGGTGCCCCCACGTCACCCAGGACCATTTTCCCAGACTTCGTGAGTGCGGGGACGCCATTTTACACGTGCACTAGACATAGGTCAATACCTATGTCCACTTCACAATGGTAACTCGAATATGGCCATGTAAGGTGTCTAACACCTGGGAATTGTACCCCAATACTGTTCTAGTATAAGTTGTACAATTCCATACACTCTGGGGGCTCCACAGTAGACCCCAGTAATGCTAAACCAGCCTTCTGAGGTTTTCCAGGCAGCCTGAGCTGCTGCCACCTCGCAGACAGGTTGCTGCCCTCATTTTGCTCAAGCAGGTCCAGGAAGGCAGAACAAAGGATTTTCTTTGGGAGGGGGTTGTTACACATTCTCCCTTTGGAAATAGGTGTTACAGGCATGGTAGGGGTAGCCTCCCAGAGCCTCTGGAAATGCTTTGAAGGGCTCAAATGGTGCCCTCCTTGCATAATCTAGTCTACACCGGTTCAGGGACCCCCAGTCCAAGCTCTGGCGGTAAACTGGACAAAGGAAAGGGGAGTGACCACTCCCCTGTCCATCACCACCACATGGGTGGTGCCCAGAGCTCCTCCAGAGTGTCCATGGGTTTTGCCATCTTGGATTCCAATGTGGTAGGGCACTCTGGGAGCATCTGAGTGGCCAGTGCCTGCAGGTGACATCACAGCCCTCCCCTGATAGGCGCCTACCTGTGTAACTGACCAATCCCCCTTTCAGGGCTATCTAGGGTCTCTCTCCTGGGTGTTTCCTCAGATTCGGATTGCACGACTCCAGCAGGAATCCTCTGCATACTTTACTTCTTTTTCTACCAACAAAACTGCATCTGGACCCTCCAGGAACTCTACAAACTGCAACAAAGAAGCAAAGATGGCTTCTGCAACATTGTATCTTCAGCTTCTGCCAGCAACTGCAACTGTTTCCAGGTCATGCATCCTCCAAGGACTGCCTGTCTTCAGCCTGCACCAGAAGAAGTGAAGGAATCTCCCTTGAAGTGAAGGAGTCACTTCCCTGCTTCTGCGGGCACCCCTCTGCAGCGACGACCGGTGGTGTGGGTCCCCTCTCCTGATGACAAACGTGGATCCAGCAACACAGGTGGTAGACTGAAGTGACCCCAACTGTCCCAAGGTCCAGCTGTCCAACTTTGGTGGAGGTAAGAGCTTGCCTCCCCACACAGGATAGTAACCCCATGCACCATATGATTTGCAGTTGCCAAGGCTTATGTCTGACCTTCTACAAAGTGCTTCATGCACAGCACATCTCAGGCCCCCAGCACTACTTCATGCGATGCACAGCTTCCTGAGTTGTTCTTCGGCGGCATGGGATCCCTTTGTGTTGTGCTGCCTGGGCCTCCATTTGCATCTTCTTTGTCCCCGGGCTGTGGGACTCCTGTGTGCACTGCGAGCTCTGAGTTGCTGAGAGCCCCTTCAGTCTCCCCTTCTTGGGTAGAGGCCACCAGTTCCCTCCTGGTCCCGGGCAGCGTCGTTTTCCACTAACTGCAAGCTTTATGTGTGCCAAGGCTTGTTGGCGGAATCCAGCGACGCACAGCAGACTGCAGTCATCCATCCAGCGTGGGACATCTTCTGCACCAACCAGGAACCCGCATCTGCCTTCTTGGGTGCAGTACTGACTGTTGTTCTTCACCTGTGGTTCTTTTTTCACCTTCATCCGGGTTAGCATGGGCTCCTGTTCTCCCTGGACTTTTCTGTGCTTCTTGGTCCCCTTCTTCCACAGGTCTTCAGGTACAGGAATGCATCATTGGTGTTGTGCAGTCTTTTCTGGTTCTTGCAATATCTTCTATCACGTGTTCTTGTGTGTTCTAGGAAACGTACTGTGATTTACTCCTGCTTTCCTGGGCTCTGGGATGGGTTCTATTACTTACCTCAGGTGTTTTCTAATACTCCAAGTGCCCCTCTACACACTACACTTGTCTTGGTGGGAAACCAACATTCACATTCCACTTTCTTAGTATATGGTTTGTGTTCCCCCTAGGCCCATTTCTAACTATTGTGATTTTCACTATCTTTACTGTTTTCTAACTGTTTTACAGCTATTTCTGTATTCTAGTGTATATACTGTGTATATTAATTACCTCCTAAGGGAGCATAGTCTCTAAGGTATTTTTAGCATTTGTGTCATCAAAATAAAGTACCTTTATTTGTGTAACACTGACTATCTTTTTTCATGTGTATAAGTACTGTGTGACTACAGTGGTATTGCATGAGCTTTGCATGTCTCCTAGATAAGCCTTGGCTGCTCATCCACAGCTACCACTAGACATCCTGGCTTCTAGACACTGTCTGCATTTCACTAATAAGGAAAACCTGGACCTGGTATAAGGTGTAAGTACTTTTGGTACCCACTATAAACCAGGCCAGCCTCCTACCTTACAGACCTGCCAACTTGTGAAACTTTGTCACTATGTGAGGAGGGGTCAGGGCTTTAGAAGGGGGCAGGACTTAGTGCCTCTTTTGACATGGTAGCCCCCGCACTTTCTGCCTGGAAAATGATGTGATTTGAAACTGTAAGTGCCCTGGGCCCCTGCTAAACAGGTTCCCAGTGCCACATCTCTTTCCCCAAAACTGTAGTATGTTTATCACTTCAGCCACCCTTGTAAGTCCCTAGTAAATGGTACCCTTTGTACCTTGGGCATGAGTACTGAAGAGAGCCCCTCAGAGGTCCAGCACCAATTGTGCCACTCTGAGAGTCGCCACACCAACCTCATGCAGACTGCCATTGCAAGTGCATGACAACATGTGTTCAAAGGTTGCAAACTCAACATGGCACTCACCAACAGCGCCTTGTTCATCAACACTGCATGCACTATAGGTAAGTCACCCCTCTGGCAGGCCTTACAGCCCTAAGGCAGGGTGAGCTGTAATGCCTGTGAGGGCATATGTTTTTATATGTTTCATATGTTTTCATGAGCCACTATGCCCCTACTGTGTCTTTACAAAACCTTAAGACATAATAAGTGTACCAAGAAGCCATAGCAAATACATGTGCTGGACACTGGCCATTACAGGTTTCCCAGCTACATGATGGCCTCTCTGAATACTGAGTTGTTTGGCATCAAACATCGCAGAATAATAAACCCACACTGATGCCAGTGGCAGATTTATTATACCATGTACCCAGAGGGTATATTAGAGGTGCCCCCTGCAAAACAGCCCTGCCATGGTTGCTAACTGGTTTGTACCAGCCAGCCACCACCAGACAAAAGTCTGGACTCCTGGGGTGAGAGCCTCTGCTGTCAGGAGTCAGAACACAAAGACTTTCATGGGTGGAGGTGTTACACCTCCTCCCTCAGGCAGGCTTCCAGGCCCAGGGGTCAGCTTCAAAGGCTTTACCGCCTTTGAAATCTCACCTCTAACTCTGCTTCTAGCAGCAGATGGCCACCCAATGGTTTTGTCCCCTAGACCTACAGATCAGAATTGATGGACGCAAGAAGTCCAGTGACAAAGAAGACCCATGGGTCGAGAACAGAAGCCCTGGTGCAAGAAGAAAAAGGTGCCAAACCCTGCCTGCAGCACCGAGGACTCGACAATCACCGATGAGGGGTCGACTGGACATTGGCAGAATCTAAGAAACCCCAGAGGATCTCCAACCTTCTAAGATTGCCAAGAACCTCCCTCTGAGTGAAGACATCACTTCCTGTACCCTGCAGGCAAGAAACCAGTGAAGTCCAGTTCACTGATTAGCGGCTGAGCAATGACCTGGACACAGCAGCTTGACCAAATTCCACCTGATGAACCAGGAGGACAAACCCTGCCAGTGCGCCAGGTATATCAGCACTGTGACCAGAAGACCAGAAGACCAGAAGGAAGATCCAGTCAAGGGACTTTTGACCCAGCTGCCCTGCTGACCTGCAATCTACCCTCAAAGTGACCTGCGCTTGGCTCCAAGGACCCTAGGACGCACAACCCTTGGCTGACCAATCCTCGCTGCACTCAGCATCCCTGGCCCCTTCATCGACAAACCAGCCATGCTCTGGAGTCCCCAACACCTTGAGACCTCTAAACTTCAAGGGGACCCACCATACTTACCTGTAAGTCCATCTGTGCAGTTTCTTCTCAAGTGGTCCCTTTCTTCATTTCGCACCAGCTCCAAGGCTTTCATCCATTGCTCCCGCTAAAACCTGGAACTGCCTTAACTTCTCCAGCTGGCCCACAGAACATCTTGATGACCACGACCTAAAAACAGAAGGTGACACTTGTAAGAACATTGCCTTATTTTAAATGCATTTTTAAAGTTTTCTCAGATTGATTCTTATGATGCGTAATTACGCACAGAAACAGAACATGTTCTAAATTTTGATAAATCAAAACTTAAAAAGTACTTGCCCAATTTTGATGCTCTCGATCTTAAATTTTTAAAAAAAAATCTGAAGTATTGTTGTAAATTGGTCTTGAATTATTCTTCTGAGTGTGTGTCCACATTTATTGACAGTGTGATTACAACAAATGCTTAGCTAAGCACATCTCCAAGATAAGCCTAAGTGCTTGCCCACACTACCACAAAAACAGAGCATTAGGTGGTCTGCTTTTTACCTGTGGAGTCCAAGGTGGGGTTGCTTGGAATCTCTACACAGTGCACATCATTTTTGTATACTATAGAGAGAGCCCGCCTCCTATAACCACCCTCAAGACCAGCAACACTCTGCATCTGCTCATCTCAAAGGTCTGTTTTTCTAGCAAAGTTTTAAGCATAGGATTAGCACAGTGCATCCACACAGAGCTAGAAAGAGACAAAGGCACTCATTAAAATCTTGTCAGACGGCGGGAATTTGGTGAAAGGTACTGCCAACAGGCTGGCGGTACCTTTTACCAAATTATGACATTGGCGGTTTGGCCCAAGCCAAACTGCCAATGTACCACTCCGTCCGCCAGGGCGGTAACAGCCAGCGGGCCGGAGACTTCGGTCTCCAGCCAGGCGGCCATCACAATCCCACCCTCGGAATTATGATCCCGCCTACCGCCATGGTTTTCATGGCATGCGTACCGCCACGAAAACCATGGCGGTAGGCACCATCAGTGCCAGGGAATTCCTTCCCTGGCACTGATAGGGTTCTCCCCCGCGCCCCTCCCCAAAGTCCTCCCCACCCTCCCCCTCCCTCTCCTGACCCACCCTGACATCCACACACCCATACGCACACACATACACACTCATACACCCACCCATACCCACATCCCCCCCGCATGCACACATACATACCCACAACCCGCAAAACACACTAACATACATTGTAGCACACACACATTCACAACACACAACTTACACATACACTCACATTCAGTCATTCATGCACCCATTCCACGCGACTCACACCCGCATGCAAGCATATAAAAACAGACGCACACACACACCCTGCACACAACACCCCCGTCAACGGTCATAATGTGGTTGGTGGCTGGTAGCCACGGGGACGGTATGTTGGCAGTCGTCGCTGTGGTGTTAGGTACAATTTACCGCCAAAGTTGAAATGAGGCCCAAAGTCTTTTGTCATTTTTACATCAAAGTATTTAAGCACAGGATTAGTACAGTGCTATCCATGCCGAGCTGTATGACAAAAGCCTTTCACCACTACAGGCAGAGTATTACCGCTTTGAATTGGTAACATATCATCAAAGCCAACTTGGAATGAATAAAAGCAACCCCTGACACGTGATTTGCTATCATTATTGCCCTTCAGAGAGGTTTACCTTTGTCCTGACACAAGGGAGAAACCAAACAAAACCCTTTCATGGCCGCCACTAGGTAGTTATAGTTAGGATCACTTTTTCATAGGAAAAGCGTTTTTTATGTTGTTAATAACTTTGGCACGGTTTGAAGAAGGATCTCCATGAACCTTTCCACTTTTTGACTAGTTTGTGCATAGAAAGTTTCTAGATGATCCAACAAGTGGGGGCCTAGAAAAAAAGTCCCTAAACGCAAAATCCCCATGCATTATTCAAGGAACTTTCTTAAGATGGGCTACAGCATAAACTGCTTAATGGAATTACACCAAAATTGGCAGGAAGCTAGATATTGTTTGGCAGATTGTGCTTTTTGTGATTTGGTTTAAATCCATTCAGCAGTTTTTGAGAAATTAAGGGTGTCATACAATTATATAATTTGGCGGTTGAGCTCGCAAGACTCTTGAGGGAAAGCCACTTTAACAAGCATTTGCAATGCAATGGGGCATGTGTTTGCTAGAGTTAGAGCTATTGGCATTGTAAATTCCTAGCTCGTCTTTTCTTGCCACATAAATTGAAAATGAAAAGTAAAACAGTTAACATAAGCGCGACGATTCAAAGCGCCACAGCCGCTGAGGCATGAGCGCGAAGGAGAGATACAAAAGGAAAAAGAAGTTCACTCACAGCCAAAGTTATCTGCAAACGTGCAATTATCCATGTAACAGGGTCGATGTCCAAGGCGGTAACAAAACTGCCCCAAAGAGGGACAAACGCAAAGCATTTACCAATTATAACAAATGATTTTTGAAAGGCAAGCCCAGTAGCAAGTGAAAGTGATGGGCTTGTAGTGGGCGTGGTTAAAAGCCCACAATACTATAACAGATCAAAAGTTCTTGCGCACTTGATGTAAAAATTGAGCATTTCCCTTGGGCCATCTCGCTCCTACGGGGTCAGGCTTAGTGGCTGCCAGTAACACAAGAAAAATGTTGTTGGGATCCATTACAGGACTTATGGGGTCATTCCGACCCTGGCGGTCCATGACCGCCGGGGACCGCGGAAGCACCGCCAACAGGCTGGCGGTGCTTCCAGGGCCATTCTGACCGTGGCGGTAAAGACGCGGTCAGAAAAGGGGAACTGGTGGTTTCCCCGCCGGTTTTCCCACCGGTTTTTCCGCCGGTTTTCCCCTGGCCCAGGGAATCCTCCATGGCGGCACTGCTTGCAGCGCCGCCATGGGGATTCCGACCCCCTTCCCGCCACCCTGTTTCTGGTGGTTCTTACCGCCAGGAACAGGATGGCGGGAACGGGTGTCGTGGGGCCCCTGGGGGCCCCTGCACTGCCCATGCCACTGGCATGGGCAGTGCAGGGGCCCCCTAACAGGGCCCCATGAAGATTTTCACTGTCTGCTTTGCAGACAGTGAAAATCGCGACGGGTGCAACTGCACCCGTCGCACCCCTGCAACTCCGCCGGCTCCATTCGGAGCCGGCTTCCTCGTTGCAGGGCCTTTCCCGCTGGGCCGGCGGGCGCCCTTTTGGCGGTCGCCCGCCGGCCTAGCGGGAAAGCCAGAATGGCATCCGCGGTCTCCTGACCGCAGAGCGGCCATTTGGCGGTTACCGCATGGCGGGCGGCAACCGCCGCCCGCCGCGGTCAGAATGACCTCCTTAGTCCCCGGTCCTGAAATTGTTAAAAAATAAAAACTAATGGGGACAGGGTAGGGATACCCTGACTCCCGGGCCCCCCAATGGGGAACTCAGAGAGACCCCCCCGAGGCCAAAAAAGAAAAATAAAATGACAAAAAATGCCACAACCAAACAAGACTCTTGTGGGATCGAAAACCAAAAAATCAAATGGTGGCCAGGCCTAATTTTTAATGCCTTACACCTCGGGGAGTCTACCACCGGGGGCTGAATTCACATAGGGGAGGGGCGCTGCATAGTCTCCTCTTTGAACATCCAAAGGCCACAGGGAGACTACCCTTAGGGCTGAAATATGTTTATATGGGAAGGTGAATTTTGCTGCCTCTCCCTGAGCTGCCAGGGGCCTTGGGGAGACCACCACCCAGATTTTATTGGGAGTGGGGTCTCGAGAGGCCACAATATTAGAAAATGGGGACGGGGACACACAGCCCCTGCCACAACCTTCAAGAGGCCATAGGGAGCCTACCCTGAGGCTGAAATGTTAGGAAATGTGGAGGAGGGCCACACAGGTACCTCCTTCTGAGCCTGAAAAGGCCCCAGGGAGCCCAGCCCCAGGGCAGATATCTTTAAGGGACCGGGGGCTACATGGCACCAATCATGAGCCATTAATGGCCCTGTGGACCCCATCCTTTGAGGCTGGCTTACGGACTATGTCCTGGGGAGCCCACTCCCAGGGGCATAACTGTTTCCCTGCCCGCAACAGCTCAGTCAAGGAAACCTGTGTTTGCTCTTGCTTGACGGGATCATTTTTTAAATCTCCCTTCAAGCAGGAGCAAATACCAAACCTGCTGGGCTTTTCATCTGTTTCCCTGCCCCCACCGAAGCAGGCAGGAAAACAGATGAAAATATTGCTCCTGCCTACAGGGAGCAGCATTAGAAGCTGCTTTCTGTGGGCAGGAGCAGTGTCGGCTCCCGCTGTATGCGGGGAGCTGACTAGTGCAGCGAGGCCTTTGGACTCCCCCATAGCCCCCAACTAACCTATGGTGGGTGCCATGGGTGGGCGCCAGGCCACCCACATTTTATTGTGTCAGGCCTCAGGTTCGGCAGTTACTTGTTTTATAGTTTACAGTGTGGCAGGTAAGTACCATATTATTTGTCTACCTAACTTTGTAGAGCCTGTGTCCATCTGTTATAGCCTTAGAACCCGCCTACCGTCCATTAAAGGCCTGCAACCATGTTCGGTGAGGGCCTTTAACAAGGGAGAGGGCCTTTAATGGCCGGTAGAGACCGCTACGGCGGGTTCGAAGGCTATTAGAACATTCTGCCACTCGGGGGCAGAACGTTCTAAATAAAACAAATTCCTCATGAAGCCCGAGAGGATTAAAATCCCCTCGGGCTCCGTGAGGCTTTGTTCACAGCTGTTGCTCTGAACAAAGAGAACATTGGAATGTTGGCGCTCCGAGCTTTTACAGGCCAGTAAAAGCCCGCAGCACTCCATTGTTTTCAATGGAGCTGCCAACATTCCAATGTTCTAATGGGTGTTAGTGTTTACAAAACACTACTCCTAATGCACCATAGGTGTGTAGAGGTATTGAACACGTTAGAAATCTTTGTTTTGAATGTTTTGAAGAGTAACTCTATATGCAGGTGACAGCTAACTTGTGTTCAGTATGTTCCATACAAGTTTTTTAATTCTGCAGAAAGAAACCTCAACAGGAGTAAGATTCTATGTAGTAGATACTAACTTTTGGCGACCTCTGACCTGTTTTCGGTCAAGAGCTCGCCCCCCCACGTCCGCAGCACCACCTTGCTGTGTCCGTGTCCCTGACCCCCGCCCTCGCTGCTGCTAGCCTGTTCGAGGCCCTCCTCCACCCGCAGGCATCCACCTGTGACTCATCCCTGGTGTCTAGTGGGCTTCTGGTAAGCGTCGCTAGACTCGTGTGCATTGTGCCGTTTTCGCCGTATTTGTGACTGTATTCTGTGCCTTGCTTTATTGTGCCTTTTGCTCCATTTTGCTTCCATTTGTGCTTTTGCTTCCATTTGTGCCTTTTTAGACTGTTTTTCCGCTTTTTCGCCCCTTGTGCTCCCCTTGCCGCTTTCCCCTGCCTCCCTGCGGCCCGCCCCCCTCTCACCCCCATTTGCTGCTCCTTCCCGCCTCCCAGCTGCTCCTCCCTCACCCCTCCCACCTCCCTTCCTAATGGCTGGCGCTGCACGTCCATGCTGCTGGCGCACCGGAGGCGCGGCAGAAGCAAGCCCACCTGCGCCCGTCCGCGCCTGGACCGCGCCCAGCGCCACCCCCCCTGGTCCGCACGACCCTCGCGCCACCAGACGCCGCTACTCGGCCAACCAGCTCATCGCCCTCAACCCCAGCCGCTCCACAACATGCTTCCAGTCATCCCCAAAGAACACCAAGGGACCATTCTCCTGCCACGCCTGCAACTTCACCTGCAACAGAACAAGGAAACCTGCAACAACCGCAACAAACCACCTCCACTGCATACTCCTCAACACACGCTCCGCACACAAGGACGCCATCGAGCTCTGGGACCTGCTCGACACCACCGCCCCAGACGTAGCCTTCCTGACCGAAATCTGGTGGAACGACTCCTCAGCACCTGACATCGCCATAGCCATCCCGGATGGCTACAAGATCACCAGGAGGGATCGCCCCAACGGAATCGGAGGAGGAATAGCCATCGCCCACAAATCCACCCTCAAAATCCACACCCACACGGACGACACCCTCAAGACCGCCGAACACCTACACTTCCGGATCCACACTGACCCCAACACCACTCTCAGGGGAACGCTCATCTACCGTCCCCCAGGACCACGAGCACCCTTCTGCGACTCCATCGCCGACCTCACGAGCACCCACGCGCTCACTTCCGCGGACTACATCCTCCTTGGAGACCTCAATTTCCACTTGGAAAACAACAACGACACCAACTCCACATCTCTGATCGACAACCTCTCCAACCTCGGCCTCAGACAACTGGTCAACACACCCACCCACATCACCGGCCACACGCTTGACCCGATCTTCTCTGCAAGCAACCACGTCACCTTTAACCACACCACCGAACTTCGCTGGACCGACTACCACTGCATCCACTTCACATTCAAGAAGCACATCGAACACCACTGCACCCAACTACCACCACACCGCCGCTGGAGCAAAGTCACCCAAGACCAGCTGACCAGCACCCTCGCCCAGAACCAGCCCACCGACTCCAGCGACCCAGACACCGCCGCACTCAACCTACGACAGTGGATCAACGACTGCACCAACACCCTTGCACCACTGTAGGAAAGTACCATCTTGCCTGGCATGTTACCCCCATTTTTCACTGTATATATGTTGTTTTAGTTGTATGTGTCACTGGGACCCTGTTCTCCAGGGCCCCAGTGCTCATAAGTGTGCCTGAATGTGTTACCTGTGTAGTGACTAACTGTCTCACTGAGGCTCTGCTAATCAGAACCTCAGTGGTTATGCTCTCTCATTTCTTTCCAAATTGTCACTAACAGGCTAGTGACCAATTTTACCAATTTACATTGGCTTACTGGAACACCCTTATAATTCCCTAGTATATGGTACTGAGGTACCCAGGGTATTGGGGTTCCAGGAGATCCCTATGGGCTACAGCATTTCTTTTGCCACCCATAGGGAGCTCTGACAATTCTTACACAGGCCTGCCACTGCAGCCTGAGTGAAATAACGTCCACGTTATTTCACAGCCATTTTACACTGCACTTAAGTAACTTATAAGTCACCTATATGTCTAACCTTTACCTGGTAAAGGTTAGGTGCAAAGTTACTTAGTGTGAGGGCACCCTGGCACTAGCCAAGGTGCCCCCACATTGTTCAGGGCCAATTTCCCTGACTTTGTGAGTGCGGGGACACCATTACATGCGTGCACTACATATAGGTCACTACCTATATGTAGCTTCACAATGGTAACTCCGAATATGGCCATGTAACATGTCTATGATCATGGAATTGCCCCCTCTATGCCATCCTGGCATAGTTGTCACAATCCCATGATCCCAGTGGTCTGTAGCACAGACCCTGGTACTGCCAAACTGCCTTTCCTGGGGTTTCACTGCAGCTGCTGCTGCTGCCAACCCCTCAGACAGGCATCTGCCCTCCTGGGGTCCAGCCAGGCCCAGGATGGCAGAACAAAGAACTTCCTCTGAGAGAGGGTGTTACACCCTCTCCCTTTGGAAAATGGTGTGAAGGCAGGGGAGGAGTAGCCTCCCCCAGCCTCTGGAAATGCTTTCTTGGGCACAGATGTGCCCAATTCTGCATAAGCCAGTCTACACCGGTTCAGGGGACCCCTTAGCCCTGTTCTGGCGCGAAACTGGACAAAGGAATGGGGAGTGACCACTCCCCGGACCTGCACCTCCCCTGGGAGGTGTCCAGAGCTCCTCCAGTGTGCTCCAGACCTCTGCCATCTTGGAAACAGAGGTGCTGCTGGCACACTGGACTGCTCTGAGTGGCCAGTGCCACCAGGTGACGTCAGAGACTCCTTCTGATAGGCTCCTTCAGGTGTTGCTAGCCTATCCTCTCTCCTAGGTAGCCAAACCCTCTTTTCTGGGGCTATTTAGGGTCTCTGTCTCTGGGGAAACTTTAGATAACGAATGCAAGAGCTCATCCGAGTTCCTCTGCATCTCTCTCTTCACCTTCTGCCAAGGAATCGACTGCTGACCGCGCTGGAAGCCTGCAAACCTGCAACATAGTAGCAAAGACTGTTTTCCTGGTGGTGCATGCTGTGGGGTAGTCTGCCTCCTCTCTGCACTAGAAGCTCCGAAGAAATCTCCTGTGGGTCGACGGAATCTTCCCCCTGCAACCGCAGGCACCAAAAAGCTGCATTACCGGTCCCTTGGGTCTCCTCAGCACAACGAGCGAGGTCCCTCGAATCCACCAACTCTGTCCAAGTGGCCCCCACAGTCCAGTGACTCTTCAGTCCAAGTTTGGTGGAGGTAAGTCCTTGCCTCACCTCGCTAGACTGCATTGCTGGGAACAGCGACTTTTGCAGCTACTCCGGCCTCCGTGCACTTCCGGTGGAAATCCTTTGTGCACAGTCCAGCCTGGGTCCACGGCACTCTAACCTGCATTGCACGACCTCCTAAATTGTTCTCCGGCGACGTGGGACTTCTTTGTGCGACTTCGGGTGAGCACCGTTTCACGCATCCTCGTAGTGCCTGTTTCTGGCACTTCTCCGGGTGCTACCTGCTGCTAAGAGGACTCCTTGTCTTGCTCGACGTCCCCTCTACCTCCTGGTCCAATTTGCGACCTCCTGGTCCCTCCTGGGCCACAGCAGCGTCCAAAAACGCTAACCGCACGATTTGCAGCTAGCAAGGCTTGTTGGCGTTCTTTCGGCGGGAAAACACTTCTGCACGACTCTCCACGGCGAGAGGGATCCGTCCACCAAAGGGGAAGTCTCTAGCCCTTTTCGTTCCTGCAGAAACCTCAGCTTCTTCTGTCCAGTAGAAGCTTCTTTGCACCCACAGCTGGCATTTCCTGGGCATCTGCCCATCTCCGACTTGCTTGTGACTTTTGGACTTGGTCCCCTTGTTCCACAGGTACCCAAGATTGGAAATCCATTGTTGTTGCATTGTTGGTTTGTGTCTTTCCTGCATTATTCCTCTAACACGACTTCTTTGTCCTTAGGGGAACTTTAGTGCACTTTGCACTCACTTTTCAGGGTCTTGGGGAGGGTTTTTTTTCTAACTCTCACTATTTTCTAATAGTCCCAGCGACCCTCTACAAGGTCACATAGGTTTGGGGTCCATTCGTGGTTCGCATTCCACTTTTGGAGTATATGGTTTGTGTTGCCCCTATCCCGATGTGTCCCCATTGCATCCTATTGTAACTATACATTGTTTGCACTGTTTTCTAAGACTATACTGCATATTTTTGCTATTGTGTATATATATCTTGTATATATTTCCTATCCTCTCACTGAGGGTACACTCTAAGATACTTTGGCATATTGTCATAAAAATAAAGTACCTTTATTTTTAGTATAACTGTGTATTGTGTTTTCTTATGATATTGTGCATATGACACGAGGTGGTACTGTAGTAGCTTCACACGTCTCCTAGTTCAGCCTAAGCTGCTCTGCTAAGCTACCATTATCTATCAGCCTAAGCTGCTAGACACCCTATACACTAATAAGGGATAACTGGGCCTGGTGCAAGGTGCAAGTACCCCTTGGTACTCACTACAAGCCAGCCCAGCCTCCTACATTGGTTGTGCAGCGGTGGGATAGGTGCTTTGAGACTACTTACCACTCTTGTCATTGTACTTTTCATAAGAGAAAAATATACAAAACAAGTTCAGTGTATATACACATAGCCAAAAAGTTTTGCATTTCCTCTTTTCACTCTTTTCTAAGTGCTGAAAAGTACTTCTAACTTTCAAAAAAAGTTCTAAAAAGTTTTAAAAGTTTTTTTTCTCTGTCTTTCTAAAAGCTCTGACAAACTTTGTTCTCTTTTTCTATCACTTTAACTCTCTCTAAAAATGTCTGGCACAGGCCAAAATGTTGATCTGTCCAAACTTGCATATGATCACCTTAGCTGGAAAGGAGCAAGGAGTCTCTGCATAGAGAGAGGTTTGAGTGTAGGGAAGAATCCTTCCTTGGAATTGTTACTTAACATGCTTAGAGAACAAGATAAGGCAAGAAGTGCCCCATCTGTTGAAAAAGTAGCTAATGGTTCCCAATCTGATCCAGGGACTCCCCCAGGAAAAGATTCAGGAAAGAAACTTCCTAGCCTGCCCATTACTAGACAGTCTAGCATAGTTGGTAATGATGTAGAACCACACCATACAAATAGTGTTGTCTCACATCATAGCAAAAGCATTTATTCTCACCACAGTGGTACTGATGTTTCTGTTAGCCAAGCTGTTAGGGTGCCCTCTGTAAGGGACAGGTCTCCTTCTGTCCATTCTCACCATACTTCTGTTTCAAGGCATGTCCCTCCCACCCACCCTGATGACAGATTGTTAGAAAGGGAGCTCAATAGATTGAGAGTGGAACAAACCAGACTGAAGCTCAAGAAGCAACAGCTGGATTTGGATAGACAGACTTTAGAAGTAGAGAAGGAGAGACAGAAACTGGGTTTAGAAACCCATGGTGGCAGCAGCAGTATTCCCCATAGTCATCCTGCAAAAGAGCATGATTCCAGGAATCTGCATAAGATAGTTCCCCCTTATAAGGAGGGGGATGACATTAACAAGTGGTTTGCTGCACTTGAGAGGGCCTGTGTTGTACAGGATGTCCCTCAAAGGCAGTGGGCTGCTATCCTATGGCTATCATTTAGTGGAAAAGGTAGGGATAGGCTCCTTACTGTGAAAGAAAGTGATGCCAATAATTTTACAGTTCTTAAGAATGCACTCCTGGATGGTTATGGCTTAACCACTGAACAGTACAGGATAAAGTTCAGAGAGACCAAAAAGGAGTCTTCACAAGACTGGGGTGATTTCATTGACCATTCAGTGAAGGCCTTGGAGGGGTGGTTACATGGCAGTAAAGTTACTGATTATGACAGCCTGTATAACTTGATCCTGAGAGAGCATATTCTTAATAATTGTGTGTCTGATTTGTTGCACCAGTACTTGGTGGACTCTGATCTGACCTCTCCCCAAGAATTGGGAAAGAAGGCAGACAAATGGGTCAGAACAAGGGTGAACAGAAAAATTCATACAGGGGGTGACAAAGATGGCAACAAAAAGAAGGATGGTAAGTCTTCTGACAAGGGTGGGGACAAATCTAAAACTGAGTCTTCATCAGGCCCACAAAAACACTCTGGTGGGGGGGGGGGGGGGGGGGGGTCCAAATCCTCCTTTAATCAAAACAAAGAAAATAAACCATGGTGCTATTTATGTAAAGTAAAAGGCCATTGGACAACAGATCCCAGTTGTCCAAAGAAAAGCACCAAGCCTCACACCACTACAACCCCTACTGCTACACCTAGTGTCCCTACTAATAGCAGTGGTGGTGGGAGCAAACCTACTAATAGCCAATCCAAGGGAGTAGCTGGGCTCACTATTGGTAACTTAGTTGGGGTTGGCCTTGTTAGGGAGGCCACAGAGGCTGTGTTAGTCTCTGAGGGGGCTATTGATTTAGCCACCTTAGTTGCTTGTCCCCTTAATATGGATAAGTACAAGCAGCTACCCCTAATAAATGGTGTGGAGGTTCAGGCCTACAGGGACACTGGAGCCAGTGTGACTATGGTCATAGAGAAACTGGTCCACCCTGAACAATACCTACTTGGTCACCAGTACCAAGTAACCGATGCTCACAACAACACACTTAGCCACCCCATGGCTGTTGTAAATCTCAACTGGTGGGGGGGGGTTACTGGTCCAAAGAAAGTTGTGGTAGCCACAGATTTACCTGTAGACTGTCTACTAGGAAATGATTTGGAGACATCAGCTTGGTCAGATGTGGAGTTGGAGGCCCATGCAGCAATGCTGGGCATTCCAGGGCATATTTTTGCTTTAACCAGGGCTCAGGCCAAAAAGCAAAAAGGACAGGGAAGCTTGGATCCTGGAACAATGGACCAAGTGCTCCCTAAAGCTAGGGCTAGTAGAAGCAAACCACTTCCTACTATCCCTCCCTCTACAGTGGATTCAACTTCTGAGGAAGAAGAATTCCCTCCCTGTGCAGAACCTACACCAGAGGAGCTTGAAGCAGACACTGCTGAGCTTTTGGGTGAAGGGGGGCCTGCCAGGGAGGAGCTGAGCGTGGCACAGCAAACCTGTCCCACATTAGAGGGTCTAAGACAGCAAGCTGTCAAACAGGCTAATGGGGATGTCAGTGACTCTCACAGAGTTTACTGGGAGGACAACCTCTTGTACACTGAAGCAAGGGATCCTAAACCTGGAACTGCCAGAAGATTAGTGATTCCTCAGGAGTACAGAAAGTTCCTCCTAACTCTTGCCCACGACATTCCCCTAGCTGGACACCTGGGACAAATGAAAACTTGGGACAGACTTGTCCCCTTGTTTCATTGGCCTAGGATGTCTGAGGACACAAAATAATTTTGTAAGACCTGTGAAACCTGTCAAGCCAGTGGCAAGACAGGTGGCACTCCAAAGGCACCCCTTATCCCACTGCCTGTGGTTGGGGTTCCCTTTGAAAGGGTAGGGGTTGACATAGTTGGCCCCCTTGACCCTCCTACTGCTTCAGGCAATAGGTTTATCTTGGTGGTAGTGGACCATGCCACAAGATATCCTGAAGCAATTCCTTTAAGGACCACTACAGCACCTGCAGTGGCAAAGGCCCTCCTAGGAATATTTTCCAGGGTGGGCTTCCCAAAGGAAGTAGTATCAGACAGAGGAAGCAATTTCATGTCTGCATACTTAAAGGCCATGTGGAAGGAGTGTGGTGTGACTTATAAGTTCACTACACCCTATCATCCACAAACAAATGGACTGGTGGAGAGATTTAATAAAACTCTCAAAGGCATGATTATGGGTCTCCCTGAAAAACTCCGCAGGAGATGGGATATCCTTCTACCATGCCTCCTTTTTGCCTACAGGGAGGTACCCCAGAAAGGAGTGGGCTTCAGCCCCTTTGAACTCCTCTTTGGTCACCCTGTTAGGGGTCCACTAACACTTGTCAAGGAGGGTTGGGAACAACCTTTAAAAGCTCCAAAGCAAGATATTGTGGATTATGTACTTGGCCTCAGATCAAGGATGGCTGAGTATATGAAAAAGGCCAGTAAAAACCTTCAGGCCAGCCAAGAGCTCCAGAAGCAATGGCATGATCAGAAGGCTGTTTTGGTTCAGTACAAACCAGGGCAGAAAGTGTGGGTCTTGGAGCCTGTGGCCCCAAGGGCACTCCAAGATAAATGGAGTGGACCCCACACAATTGTTGAAAAGAAGGGAGAAGTCACCTATTTAGTTGACTTAGGCACTGCAAGGAGTCCCCTTAGGGTACTCCATGTAAACCGCCTGAAACCCTACTATGACAGGGCTGATCTCACCCTGCTCATGGCAACTGATGAGGGACAGGAAGAAGACAGTGATCCTCTACCTGATCTCTTCTTTTCCACAGAACAAGATGCTCTTGTGGAAGGTGTAGTTTTGGCTGATTGTCTTACTGCTGAGCAGAAAGACCATTGCATAAATCTCCTAGATCAATTCTCTGAACTCTTCTCTATTGTGCCAGGTACCACTTCTTGGTGTGAGCACACTATAGATACTGGAGACAGTTTACCTGTCAAAAGTAAGATCTATAGGCAGCCTGACCATGTCAGGGACTGCATAAAGCAAGAGGTGCAGAAAATGTTAGAACTAGGAGTGGTTGAGCACTCTGAAAGTCCATGGGCTTCTCCTGTGGTACGTGTACCAAAACCCCATTCCAAAGATGGAAAGAAGGAAATGCGGTTTTGTGTAGACTATAGAGGTCTCAACTTGGTAACCAAAACTGATGCTCACCCTATACCCAGGGCAGATTAGCTCATAGATACACTGGCATCTGCCAAGTATCTAAGCACTTTTGATTTGACTGCAGGGTATTGGCAGATCAAATTATCAGAAGATGCTAAACCTAAAACAGCATTTTCAACCATTGGAGGCCATTACCAATTTACAGTAATGCCTTTTGGTTTGAAAAATGCACCTGCCACTTTTCAAAGGTTGGTGAACACAGTCCTGCAAGGGCTGGAGGCGTTCAGTGCAGCATATTTGGATGATATAGCTGTCTTTAGCTCCAGCTGGGATGATCACCTGGTCCACCTATGGAAAGTTTTGGAGGCCCTGCAAAAGGCAGGCCTCACTATCAAGGCTTCAAAGTGCCAGATAGGGCAGGGTAAGGTGGTTTATCTGGGACACCTTGTTGGTGGGGAACAGATTGCACCACTTCAGGGGAAAATCCAAACAATTATTGATTGGGTTCCCCCTACCACTCAGACTCAGGTGAGAGCCTTCCTAGGCCTCACTGGGTATTACAGGAGGTTCATTAAGAACTATGGCACCATTGCAGCCCCTCTTAATGACCTCACATCCAAGAAAATGCCTAAAAAGGTATTATGGACAGCAAACTGTCAGAAAGCTTTTGAGGAGCTGAAGCAGGCCATGTGCTCTGCACCTGTCCTGAAAAGCCCTTGTTACTCTAAAAAATTCTATGTCCAAACTGATGCATCTGAATTAGGAGTAGGGGCAGTCCTATCACAACTTAATTCTGAGGGCCAGGATCAACCTGTTGCTTTTATTAGTAGGAGGTTGACCCCTAGAGAAAAGCGTTGGTCTGCCATAGAGAGGGAGGCCTTTGCTGTGGTCTGGGCTCTGAAGAAGTTGAGGCCATACCTGTTTGGCACTCACTTCATTGTTCAGACAGACCACAAACCTCTACTTTGGCTAAAACAAATGAAAGGTGAAAATCCTAAATTGTTGAGGTGGTCCATATCCCTACAGGGAATGGACTATACAGTGGAACATAGACCTGGGAGTAGCCACTCCAATGCAGATGGACTCTCCAGATATTTCCACTTAGACAATGAAGACTCATCAGGTCATGGCTAGTCTTATTGTCCTTCGTTTGGGGGGGGGGGGGGGGGTTGTGTAGGAAAGTACCATCTTGCCTGGCATGTTACCCCCATTTTTCACTGTATATACAGGGAGTGCAGAATTATTAGGCAAATGAGTATTTTGACCACATCATTCTCTTTATGCATGTTGTCTTACTCCAAGCTGTATAGGCTCGAAAGCCTACTACCAATTAAGCATATTAGGTGATGTGCATCTCTGTAATGAGAAGGGGTGTGGTCTAATGACATCAACACCCTATATCAGGTGTGCATAATTATTAGGCAACTTCCTTTCCTTTGGCAAAATGGGTCAAAAGAAGGACTTGACAGGCTCAGAAAAGTCAAAAATAGTGAGATATCTTGCAGAGGGATGCAGCACTCTTAAAATTGCAAAGCTTCTGAAGCGTGATCATCGAACAATCAAGCGTTTCATTCAAAATAGTCAACAGGGTCGCAAGAAGCGTGTGGAAAAACCAAGGCGTAAAATAACTGCCCATGAACTGAGAAAAGTCAAGCGTGCAGCTGCCACGATGCCACTTGCCACCAGTTTGGCCATTTTTCAGAGCTGCAACATCACTGGAGTGCCCAAAAGCACAAGGTGTGCAATACTCAGAGACATGGCCAAGGTAAGAAAGGCTGAAAGACGACCACCACTGAACAAGACACACAAGCTGAAACGTCAAGACTGGGCCAAGAAATATCTCAAGACTGATTTTTCTAAGGTTTTAT
Organism: Pleurodeles waltl; assembly: GCF_031143425.1. Taxonomy (NCBI): domain Eukaryota; kingdom Metazoa; phylum Chordata; class Amphibia; order Caudata; family Salamandridae; genus Pleurodeles; species Pleurodeles waltl. Next base: position 1,003,832,757 of record NC_090450.1, on the reverse strand, counting down.
GGACTGATGAAATGAGAGTGAGTCTTGATGGGCCAGATGGATGGGCCCGTGGCTGGATTGGTACAGGGCAGAGAGCTCCAGTCCCACTCAGACGCCAGCAAGGTGGAGGTGGAGTACTGGTTTGGGCTGGTATCATCAAAGATGAGCTTGTGGGGCCTTTTCGGGTTGAGGATGGAGTCAAGCTCAACTCCCAGTCCTACTGCCAGTTCCTGGAAGACACCTTCTTCAAGCAGTGGTACAGGAAGAAGTCTGCATCCTTCAAGAAAAACATGATTTTCATGCAGGACAATGCTCCATCACACGCGTCCAAGTACTCCACAGCGTGGCTGGCAAGAAAGGGTATAAAAGAAGGAAATCTAATGACATGGCCTCCTTGTTCACCTGATCTGAACCCCATTGAGAACCTGTGTTCCATCATCAAATGTGAGATTTACAAGGAGGGAAAACAGTACACCTCTCTGAACAGTGTCTGGGAGGCTGTGGTTGCTGCTGCATGCAATGTTGATGGTGAACAGATCAAAACACTGACAGAATCCATGGATGGCAGGCTTTTGAGTGTCCTTGCAAAGAAAGGTGGCTATATTGGTCACTGATTTGTTTTTGTTTTGTTTTTGAATGTCAGAAATGTATATTTGTGAATGTTGAGATGTTATATTGGTTTCACTGGTAATAATAAATAATTGAAATGGGTATATATTTTTTTTGTTAAGTTGCCTAATAATTATGCACAGTAATAGTCACCTGCACACACAGATATCACCCTAACATAGCTAAAACTAAAAACAAACTAAAAACTACTTCCAAAAATATTCAGCTTTGATATTAATGAGTTTTTTGGGTTCATTGAGAACATGGTTGTTGTTCAATAATAAAATTAATCCTCAAAAATACAACTTGCCTAATAATTCTGCACTCCCTGTATGTTGTTTTAGTTGTATGTGTCACTGGGACCCTGTTCTCCAGGGCCCCAGTGCTCATAAGTGTGCCTGAATGTGTTAACTGTGTAGTGACTAACTGTCTCACTGAGGCTCTGCTAATCAGAACCTCAGTGGTTATGCTCTCTCATTTCTTTCCAAATTGTCACTAACAGGCTAGATACCAATTTTACCAATTTACATTGGCTTACTGGAACACCCTTATAATTCCCTAGTATATGGTACTGAGGTACCCAGGGTATTGGGGTTCCAGGAGATCCCTATGGGCTACAGCATTTCTTTTGCCACCCATAGGGAGCTCTGACAATTCTTACACAGGCCTGCCACTGCAGCCTGAGTGAAATAACGTCCACGTTATTTCACAGCCATTTTACACTGCACTTAAGTAACTTATAAGTCACCTATATGTCTAACCTTTACCTGGTAAAGGTTAGGTGCAAAGTTACTTAGTGTGAGGGCACCCTGGCACTAGCCAAGGTGCCCCCACATTGTTCAGGGCCAATTTCCCTGACTTTGTGAGTGCGGGGACACCATTACACGCGTGCACTACATATAGGTCACTACCTATATGTAGCTTCACAATGGTAACTCCGAATATGGCCATGTAACATGTCTATGATCATGGAATTGCCCCTTCTATGCCATCCTGGCATAGTTGGCACAATCCCATGATCCCAGTTGTCTGTAGCACAGACCCTGGTACTGCCAAACTGCCTTTCCTGGGGTTTCACTGCAGCTGCTGCTGCTGCCAACCCCTCAGACAGGCATCTGCCCTCCTGGGGTCCAGCCAGGCCTGGCCCAGGATGGCAGAACAAAGAACTTCCTCTGAGAGAGGGTGTTACACCCTCTCCCTTTGGAAAATGGTGTGAAGGCAGGGGAGGAGTAGCCTCCCCCAGCCTCTGGAAATGCTTTCTTGGGCACAGATGTGCCCAATTCTGCATAAGCCAGTCTACACCGGTTCAGGGGACCCCTTAGCCCTGCTCTGGCGCGAAACTGGACAAAGGAAAGGGGAGTGACCACTCCCCTGACCTGCACCTCCCCTGGGAGGTGTCCAGAGCTCCTCCAGTGTGTTCCAGACCTCTGCCATCTTGGAAACAGAGGTGCTGCTGGCACACTGGACTGCTCTGAGTGGCCAGTGCCACCAGGTGACGTCAGAGACTCCTTCTGATAGGCTCCTTCAGGTGTTGCTAGCCTATCCTCTCTCCTAGGTAGCCAAACCCTCTTTTCTGGCTATTTAGGGTCTCTGTCTCTGGGGAAACTTTAGATAACGAATGCAAGAGCTCATCCAAGTTCCTCTACATCTCTCTCTTCACCTTCTGCCAAGGAATCGACTGCTGACCGCGCTGGAAACCTGCAAACCTGCAACATAGTAGCAAAGACGACTACTGCAACTCTGTAACGCTGATCCTGCCGCCTTCTCGACTGTTTTCCTGGTGGTGCATGCTGTGGGGGTAGTCTGCCTCCTCTCTGCACTAGAAGCTCCGAAGAAATCTCCTGTGGGTCGACGGAATCTTCCCCCTGCAACCGCAGGCACCAAAAAGCTGCATTACCGGTCCCTTGGGTCTCCTCTCAGCACGACGAGCGAGGTCCCTCGAATCCAGCAACTCTGTCCAAGTGGCCCCCACAGTCCAGTGACTTTTCAGTCCAAGTTTGGTGGAGGTAAGTCCTTGCCTCACCTCGCTAGACTGCATTGCTGGGAACCGCGACTTTTGCAGCTACTCCGGCCTCCGTGCACTTCCGGTGGAAATCCTTTGTGCACAGTCCAGCCTGGGTCCACGGCACTCTAACCTGCATTGCACGACCTCCTAAATTGTTCTCCGGCGACGTGGGACTTCTTTGTGCGACTTCGGGTGAGCACCGTTTCACGCATCCTTGTAGTGCCTGTTTCTGGCACTTCTCCGGGTGCTACCTGCTGCTAAGAGGGCTCCTTGTCTTGCTCGACATCCCCTCTACCTCCTGGTCCAATTTGCGACCTCCTGGTCCCTCCTGGGCCACAGCAGCGTCCAAAAACGCTAACCGCACGATTTGCAGCTAGCAAGGCTTGTTGGCGTTCTTTCGGCGGGAAAACACTTCTGCACAACTCTCCACGGCAAGAGGGATCCGTCCACTAAAGGGGAGTCTCTAGCCCTTTTCGTTCCTGCAGAAACCTCAGCTTCTTCTGTCCAGTAGAAGCTTCTTTGCACCCACAGCTGGCATTTCCTGGGCATCTGCCCATCTCCGACTTGCTTGTGACTTTTGGACTTGGTCCCCTTGTTCCACAGGTACCCAAGATTGGAAATCCATCGTTGTTGCATTGTTGGTTTGTGTCTTTCCTGCATTATTCCTCTAACACGACTTCTTTGTCCTTAGGGAAACTTTAGTGCACTTTGCACTCACTTTTCAGGGTCTTGGGGAGGGTTATTTTTCTAACTCTCACTATTTTATAATAGTCCCAGCGACCCTCTACAAGGTCACATAGGTTTGGGGTCCATTCGTGGTTCGCATTCCACTTTTGGCGTATATGGTTTGTGTTGCCCCTATCCCTATGTGTCCCCATTGCATCCTATTGTAACTATACATTGTTTGCACTGTTTTCTAAGACTATACTGCATATTTTTGCTATTGTGTATATATATCTTGTGTATATTTCCTATCCTCTCACTGAGGGTACACTCTAAGATACTTTGGCATATTGTCATAAAAATAAAGTACCTTTATTTTTAGTATAACTGTGTATTGTGTTTTCTTATGATATTGTGCATATGACACTAGGTGGTACTGTAGTAGCTTCACACGTCTCCTAGTTCAGCCTAAGCTGCTCTGCGAAGCTACCATTATCTATCAGCCTAAGCTGCTAGACACCCTATACACTAATAAGGGATAACTGGGCCTGGTGCAAGTACCCCTTGGTACTCACTACAAGCCAGCCCAGCCTCCTACAACCACTCAAGAGGTCAACCGATAACCAAGGAAAGAAAAAAGCCGCCTGGTTCACTGACGAACTCCTCACCTCCAAATGCGTCTGCCAGAAACTAAAGAAGAAATGGCTCCTCGAACACACACCCGACAGCCTCGCAGCCCACAAGGAGGCCACCCGCAAGCACCACCAGTTAATCAGACTCACCAAACGATCCCACTTCACAGAACGCCTGAACAACATCGTGAAAGAGCTCTCCAACCCCAGCGCCAACGTCAACGACATCCCACCATCTCAACTGTCCACCTTCTTCTATCAGAAGATCGCCGACATCCACGACAGCCTCAACACCACACCTCCGCCAGACTCCACCCCGACAACTCCACCTGCACCAACCGCCTGACCACCTGGACCCACGTAGACGACACTGAAACTTGCAAGATCATGAACTCCATCCACTCAGGATCCCCTTCAGACCCATGCCCCCACCACGTTTACAACAAAGCCGACTCTACCATCGCCCCCCAACTTCGAAAGGTCTTCAACTTATCCTTCGAAACCGCAACTTTCCCGGAAAGCTGGAAGCACGCCGAAATCCACGCCCTCCTCAAGAAACCCAAGGCAGACCCCAACGACCTCAAAAACTTCCGGCCGATCTCCCTCCTCCCCTTCCCGGCGAAGGTCACTGAGAAGATCGTCAACACTCAGCTTACCCACCACCTCGAGGACAACTCCATCCTAGACCCCTCCCAGTGCGGTTTCAGACGTAACCACAGCACCGAGACTGCTCTCATCACCGCCACAGATGACATCAGACAGCAAATGGACAACGGCGAAACATCAGCCCTCATCCTCCTGAACCTTTCCGCAGCCTTCGACACGGTTTGCCACCGCACCCTATTAACACGCCTCCACGAAGCCGGTATACAAGAAAAAGCCCTCAACTGGATCTCCTCTTTCCTCTCCGGCAGAACCCAGAGAGTCCGACTCCCACCCTTCCGCTCCGAAGCCACCAACATCATCTGCGGCGTACCCCAAGGCTCCTCTCTATGCCCGACGCTGTTCAACGTCTACATGGCCCCCCTCGCACAACTGGCCAGTCAGCACAACCTCATCATCCTCTCTTACGCCGACGACACCCAGGTCATCCTCTCCCTCACCAAGGACCCGCACACCGCCAAAGCCAACCTCCACGAGGGAATGTAGTCCATTGCCGAGTAGATGAGAAACAGCCGCCTGAAGTTGAACTCCGACAATACGGAGGTCCTCATCCTCGGACGCACCCCCTTGGCATGGGATGACTCCTGGTGGCCCACCGCGATGGGACCCCCACCAACGCCAGCCAACCACGCACGCAACCTGGGTTTCGTCCTCAACTACGCCCTCACCATGTCCAAACAGGTCAACGCAGTTTCCTCCTCCTGTTACAACACCCTCCGCATGCTCCGTAGAATCTACAAATGGATCCTGACGGAAACCAGAAGAACGGTGACCCAGGCCCTCGTCAGCAGTAAACTAGACTACGGCAACGCACCCTACACAGGCATCCCAGCAAAAGACATCCGACGCCTCCAACGCATCCAAAACGCCTCTGCCCGACTGGTCCTCGACGTACCCCGCCGATACCACATCTCCCACCACCTGAAAAACCTCCACTGGCTCCCCGTGGACAAGAGGATCACCTTCAAGCTCCTCACCCACGCTCACAGAGCACTCCACAACGCCGGACCAGCCTAACTGAACATCAGACTCAGCTTCTACACCCCTACCCGGAAACTCCGCTCCGTCAACCTCGCCCTCCCCACCATCCCCCGCATCCGACGCAAGACCTCCAGTAGCAGATCCTTCTCCTACCTTGCCGCCAAGACCTGGAACACCCTCCCGACCTCCCTGCGGCAGACCCAGGACCTTCTTACCTTCAGGAGACTCCTCAAGACCTGGCTCTTCGACCAGTAGCAGCACCCCCCGCCCCCTTTTCAGCACCTTGAAACCCTAACGGGTACGTAGTGCGCTCTATAAATGCTGTGATTGATTGATTGATTGATTGATTGGAAAAAGCCTTGAGTTATTTGACAGAACTGTGCCAGCATGACAATGTTTACATAACTTAGAAGACTGTGCACCAGGTATTAATTCATGAACATGTGCTTGCTTAGCTTCAGAAGATGGGCTATTTGTAAAGTTTTCACAAAAGTATAAAGGGTGCAGGTAGTAGGATAAATACCTTCAGTTCTTAGTTATTTTGAGCAAATAGTGTCTTTTTTTACAACTCTTGCATAGAGTAAACACTGTTCTTAGTAGATCCTTTTTAATAATCTATGGTGTGATCCGCATGAAAGTTTCACTGTTTGCAAACACTGTGGTATAAATGAAACACTCTCCGTAGAGTACGCGCTGTTTACAGTACAGAGTTCTCAACTGATATCAACTTAATTTCTCAATGTATGCTCGATGTGTTTCAGGTGTTTCATACAGGTTAAAGCTGTCCATAGTAGGTCATTTGTTTTGGAACTGATATTCACTATTTTGAGGAACTTGGCTTTTTTTTTTTTATCAGGTGTATACAGGTCAAACACCGTATTCAATGAGGGTTTCCTATACATCTGTGGTTAATTGTTAATGTGAACTGTGCTAGCTGTAAAGTGTTAGGTATAGGGTCAATGTTGCAGATAACGCATTCTACACCTAAGGGAGTTGTATCTGTGATGGAAGTAATGATGGCTGATATTTTCCTGACCTATTTGGTACTTACTCTCAAGCCTCTAATGCCATAGAAATTTATAGACCAATATGCGGGGAAACAAAGCTTGGATAATGTCATCAATGAAGCAATTGGAGATGTTGTCAGTGGTGTCATAAATTATATCATGGAACATGTTGTGAGTGATGTCATATATGAGGTCATAAGCAGTTCATGGCTAGAGCGCAAGTTATAATTAGTGTTGCTAACTATACCCAGTGAATTTCTGTGTTTTTTGTTGTTAAAAATGATAATGTTATCACTGACACATTCACCTAACTATAATGTTACTTTAACCTTTGCTTTTTCAGTAAATTTCTAAGGTTTTTTTAAACACAAAACACAGCTGAAAGGAATTACACCGAATTTGGCAGGAAGCTAGATCTTGGCCCGCAGATAATGCTTTTTGTGATTTAATATAAATCCACTGAGTAGATTTGGAGGTATTTTAGGTTACAAAAATATAGATATATATGGACGTGGATCCTCCACAGATCCACCTGTGGTGGATCCGCAGATACGGGGGAAAAGCAAGGCCCTGATTGGCTGGCCACAACCCAACAGAAAGGTTGCGGCTGCCATTTTGTTTCCCGCATCGGCTGGGAGGTGGGAAACGAAGAGTGCAAAAACACACAAGGGGTCAGGATACAGGTATCCTAGCCCCATATGGCACAATAAGGGTCCCTGTAGGGACCCCTCATGCGCAAAACATCGCCCTTTCTTTGTCTAATCCGTGGATGTGTACATTCTCGGTGGATCCACAGATCCAGAGAAAAATGGAGAAAAAAAAACCCATTGCATCCAACCCTATGTTGCACAAGGCTCAAGGCCATGCGCAGCTTGGGTACATGTGGGAGACTTGGCCGTAGGGCCGGATGCCATGTGAGATGCTGATTATATTAATGTGCGTGCAAAAAAAAAAGAATTAAAAATAAATGTAGAAATTCACTGAAAAAAACAAAGGTTGCAGGGATGTTATAGTTAGGTAGCTAAAAACTTGCGCTCTCGCCATGCACAGCTAATTACCTCACATATTACGTCATTGATGACACCTTCTGTGGCATCATTGATAGTATTAATGCAACATTTGCAATAAAATTATTGATGAGAAAACTGTGCATGGCAGGGGCACGAGTTAGAATTACCTTAGGACATGAGTTATTGTTACTAGAGTTAATCATAATTATAGCTGCTGAATTTCTATGGTTTTGTGCGAGGAAGTTCAGAGTCTAACTATAACGTCCTGTAACCATTCTTTCTTTCAGTGAATATATATATTCTCTTTATCAGGAAGACCTTAGACCTTAGTCCTGTCTCCTTTTCCCCGACTTCAGTGACCTGGTTCCCTTGCTCTAGTCTCAGGAATGTCAGTAGTGTGTCTCCACTGTCTGGGAAAGCAACCTCACCACTGTCCAGGGCTAATGAACAAGGCAATGGCTTTCAACATGGAAGCCACAGACCGTTGCCACTATGGCTCACTCAGGCACTCATGCAGTGCACACCAAACTTCACTAGCATACATGGAAACACGCAGGCACCCAGGACCTTGGCGCTAGGATATCAGGTTCATCGTCAGCTGCGAAGCTTTAAGTGAATGGACCACTGGACTCCTATTCACATGACAAAGGAAAAATGGCCTTGCCATACTATAATCACTACAAAAAACTGCATGCTGCACCCATTGTCCTACGTTTGTGAACCTGTCACTAGAGGGATCCTCTTGGTGTATCACTAAAGGTCCAGGACAGTTCCAGGATCAGTCGTAAGTCAACGGCAGGTCTAGCCCTTCATGAACATACTACATTAGTGTGAGGCTGGAGCCAAAATCCGAAAACCAGGATACCTGATACTTGCAGCCAGGGAATCGCTCCTGTGTTCTGTTTAGGAAAGTGTCACTTGCACTAAAGTATGACATGTGCCGGTGTCCGTGTGCACATATGGACAGGAGAAGGGTCTCAAAACAAACCTGGACAGCAAAGAAAGTCCAGAACGTCCCCCCCGTACAACATTTCCTTGTTGTGGAAAAACGCTGGCCCTGTCTTTGGGGGTCTGTTGTGCAAGAGGACAGGATGTGGTGCAACGGCCTGAAGCCGGTTTTGGAGCTGGGGGAACCGGGTTCGAGTTGCGGCATCAGCTCAACATCCTGTGATTCTAAGTAAATCATTTATGGCCTGATTTAAATCTCGGCAGATGAAATATTCCGTCACAAACCTGAGGGTATTATTATCTCCATAGGGTATACTGGGATTGTAATACAGCGGACGGGATATCCGTCATGTGTGTGATGGAGTATTCCCCTCCGCAAAGATCTAAATCAGGCCGTTAGTCTCCCTGCGCCTACAATTCAGCGCCTAGAGACCCTCACGGGTGACTTGACGTGCTTTACAAATCCTGGATTTTTTTTTTATACGGCCATCCAATGCAATGTTAGCTTATGCTTCCAGTGAAAGCTATCCACAATAAACACGAGATCACCAGACATGGTGCCCTCCCCAAAAACCTCTTTCAAATGAGATCCGGGCTGTACAGAAAAAGTATTAATAACTTTACACCCACGCACAAATTGGTAATAAATCTTAAATAGAACTCAAAATCACACCTGAAAAACCTTTCAGGAATTGTGACACTTTCATCATGTTGGGAAGAGATGCTCGCCTTGCAGTTAAAGGAAACGTGAAATACGATAATGAACTCTGCAAAATGTGAAGGCAAAAGGCGTCATTCAGAAGCAGAAAAGGTAGGACCAGAGCTCTCCACCTCAGCCTGGACAGGATCTCTCTACCTTGCCTACTGACCAACTCTCCCGTGGGTGGACCTGGGGTTGCAGTGACCTTGACTGGGATTCACCACTGCGGGTTTTACCCCACTCGGCGTCAAGAAATACGCTATTAATGCATTTAGGGCATCCAGGAGTCCCTTTGTGACTGGGCTATTACCAGCCCGAATGGATGTTTAGGACTGAAAATACCTTTGTGAGTGGGCCCCCAGCTGTGCGCAAAATCCAAAAAGCAACAGAAGAGCTTAGGAAACTCCTGAGGCCCAAATCACACCTCAGTTTGAATCCTATTACCCCAAAATGCGCAAACGAATCAGTAATTCATTTGTTCCAGGTGGTGCTGGTCGAGGGCTCCAGGAGCCATTCCTTCATCTGAAGAGACACGTCTTTACAAACGCGCCCGAAATACATCTCTGCGAAAGCAAAATTAAATCCCGGAAACTAAAAATGTGCATGACATTAACAGATGATGTGCTAAAACTGCAAATTCGAAGCATGTTGCTGCAAAAGGGTATAATTGGTGCTAACGAGCACAATCTTCCGTGATTGCTCTGCGCCTTCTGTGGCGGGGCAAAAAGGGCTCATTGCTTATGCATGAAGCCCCCCAGACCCCCCTCCCCAAGAGAGCATCAAATCTAAGAGTGTTCTTCCAGACCCCACAGAGAGGGGTTGGATCCGCACCAGGACAGTGCTTCTCCTCAGTCACTCCTCTGTTGAGTTCCGAGAACTGAGGGAAGACACGTTTCCCCTCTACGTTTTGCAAGAAAACCTTGGAATAGTCGTCCCACATTAGGTCTGGCTGGACAATCCTGTAGAGATGACCTTGGAATAGTCGTCCCACGTTAGGTCTGGCTGGACAATCCTGTAGAGATGACCTTGGAATAGTCGTCCCACATTAGGTCTGGCTGGACAATCCTGTAGAGATGACCTTGGAATAGTCGAACCACATTAGGTCTGGCTGGACAATCCTGTAGAGATGACCTTGGAATAGTCGTCCCACGTTAGGTCTGGCTGGACAATCCTGTAGAGATGACCTTGGAATAGTCGTCCCACATTAGGTCTGGCTGGACAATCCTATATAGAAGACCTTGGAATAGTCGTCCCACGTTAGCTCTGGCTGGACAATCCTATATAGATGACCTTGGAATAGTCGTCCCACGTTAGGTCTGGCTGGACAATCCTGTAGAGATGACCTTGGAATAGTCATCCCACATTAGGTCTGGCTGGACAATCCTATATAGAAGACCTTGGAATAGTCGTCCCACGTTAGCTCTGGCTGGACAATCCTATATAGATGACCTTGGAATAGTCGTCCCACATTAGGTCTGGCTGGACAATCCTGTGGAGATGACCTTGGAATAGTCGTCCCACATTAGTTCTGGCTGGACAATCCTGTAGAGATGACCTTGGAATAGTCATCCCACATTAGGTCTGGCTGGACAATCCTGTAGAGATGACCTTGGAATAGTCGTCCCACGTTAGGTCTGGCTGGACAATCCTGTAGAGATGACCTTGGAATAGTCATCCCACATTAGGTCTGGCTGGACAATCCTGTAGAGATGACCTTGGAATAGTCGTCCCACGTTAGGTCTGGCTGGACAATCCTGTAGAGATGACCTTGGAATAGTCGTCCCACGTTAGGTCTGGCTGGACAATCCTATATAGAAGACCTTGGAATACTCGTCCCACATTAGGTCTGGCTGGACAATCCTGTAGAGATGACCTTGTAATAGTCGTCCCACATTAGGTCTGGCTGGACAATCCTGTAGAGATGACCTTGGAATAGTCGTCCCACATTACGTCTGGCTGGACAATCCCGTAGAGATGACCTTGGAACAGTCGTCCCACATTAGGTCTGGCTGGACAATCCCGTAGAGATGACCTTGGAATAGTCGTCCCACATTAGGTCTGGCTGGAAATCCTATATAGAAGACCTTGGAATAGTCGTCCCACGTTAGGTCTGGCTGGACAATCCTATATAGATGACCTTGGAATAGTCGTCCCTCATTAGGTCTGGCTGGACAATCCTGTAGAGATGACCTTGGAATAGTCGTCCCACATTAGGTCTGGCTGGACAATCCTGTGGAGATGACCTTGGAATAGTCGTCCCACATTAGTTCTGGCTGGACAATCCTGTAGAGATGACCTTGGAATAGTCGTCCCACATTAGGTCTGGCTGGACAATCCTGTAGAGATGACCTTGGAATAGTCGTCCCACGTTAGTTCTGGCTGGACAATCCTGTAGAGATGACCTTGGAATAGTCGTCCCACGTTAGGTCTGGCTGGACAATCCTGTAGAGATGACCTTGGAATAGTCGTCCCACATTAGGTCTGGCTGGACAATCCTATATAGAAGACCTTGGAATAGTCGTCCCACGTTAGGTCTGGCTGGACAATCCTATATAGATGACCTTGGAATAGTCGTCCCACGTTAGGTCTGGCTGGACAATCCTGTAGAGATGACCTTGGAATAGTCATCCCACATTAGGTCTGGCTGGACAATCCTATATAGAAGACCTTGGAATAGTCGTCCCACGTTAGCTCTGGCTGGACAATCCTATATAGATGACCTTGGAATAGTCGTCCCACATTAGCTCAGGCTGGACAATCCTATATAGATGACCTTGGAATAGTCATCCCACATTAGGTCCGGCTGGACAATCCTGTAGAGATGACCTTGGAATAGTCGTCCCACATTAGGTCTGGCTGGACAATCCTGTAGAGATGACCTTGGAATAGTCGTCCCACGTTAGGTCTGGCTGGACAATCCTATATAGAAGACCTTGGAATAGTCGTCCCACATTACGTCTGGCTGGACAATCCCGTAGAGATGACCTTGGAACAGTCGTCCCACATTAGGTCTGGCTGGACAATCCCGTAGAGATGACCTTGGAATAGTCGTCCCACATTAGGTCTGGCTGGAAATCCTATATAGAAGACCTTGGAATAGTCGTCCCACGTTAGGTCTGGCTGGACAATCCTATATAGATGACCTTGGAATAGTCGTCCCACATTAGGTCTGGCTGGACAATCCTGTAGAGATGACCTTGGAATAGTCGTCCCACATTAGGTCTGGCTGGACAATCCTGTGGAGATGACCTTGGAATAGTCGTCCCACATTAGTTCTGGCTGGACAATCCTGTAGAGATGACCTTGGAATAGTCATCCCACATTAGGTCTGGCTGGACAATCCTGTAGAGATGACCTTGAATAGTCGTCCCACATTAGGTCTGGCTGGACAATCCCGTAGAGATGACCTTGGAATAGTCGTCCCACGTTAGGTCTGGCTGGACAATCCTATATAGAAGACCTTGGAATACTCGTCCCACATTAGGTCCGGCTGGACAATCCTGTAGAAATGACCTTGGAATAGTCGTCCCACATTAGGTCTGGCTGGACAATCCTGTAGAGATGACCTTGGAATAGTCGTCCCACATTAGGTCTGGCTGGACAATCCCGTAGAGATGACCTTGGAACAGTCGTCCCACATTAGGTCTTGCTGGACAATCCCGTAGAGATGACCTTGGAATATTCGTCCCACATTAGGTCTGGCTGGAAATCCTATATAGAGACCTTGGAATAGTCGTCCCACGTTGGGCCTGGCTGGACAATCCTATATAGATGACCTTGGAATAGTCGTCCCACATTAGGTCTGGCTGGACAATCCTGTAGAGATGACCTTGGAATAGTCGTCCCACGTTAGGTCTGGCTGGACAATCCTGTAGAGATGACCTTGGAATAGTCGTCCCACGTTAGGTCTGGCTGGACAATCCTATATAGAAGACCTTGGAATAGTCCTCCCACATTAGGTCTGGCGGGACAATCCTATATAGATGACCTTGGAATAGTCGTCCCACATTAGGTCTGGGTGGACAATCCTATATAGAAGACCTTGGAATAGTCGTCCCACGTTAGCTCTGGCTGGACAATCCTATATAGATGACCTTGGGATATCCGTCCCACATTAGGTCTGGCTGGACAATCCTGTGGAGATGACCTTGGAATAGTCGTCCCACATTAGTTCTGGCTGGACAATCCTGTAGAGATGACCTTGGAATAGTCATCCCACATTAGGTCTGGCTGGACAATCCTGTAGAGATGACCTTGGAATAGTCGTCCCACATTAGGTCTGGCTGGACAATCCTGTAGAGATGACCTTGGAATAGTCGTCCCACGTTAGGTCTGGCTGGACAATCCTATATAGAAGACCTTGGAATACTCGTCCCACATTAGGTCTGGCTGGACAATCCTGTAGAGATGACCTTGGAATAGTCGTCCCACATTAGGTCTGGCTGGACAATCCTGTAGAGATGACCTTGGAATAGTCGTCCCACATTAGGTCTGGCTGGACAATCCCGTAGAGATGACCTTGGAACAGTAGTCCCACATTAGGTCTGGCTGGACAATCCCGTAGAGATGACCTTGGAATAGTCGTCCCACATTAGGTCTGGCTGGAAATCCTATATAGAAGACCTTGGAATAGTCGTCCCACGTTAGGTCTGGCTGGACAATCCTATATAGCTGACCTTGGAATAGTCGTCCCACATTAGGTCTGGCTGGACAATCCTGTAGAGATGACCTTGGAATAGTCGTCCCACATTAGGTCTGGCTGGACAATACTGTGGAGATGACCTTGGAATAGTCGTCCCACATTAGTTCTGGCTGGACAATCCTGTAGAGATGACCTTGGAATAGTCATCCCACATTAGGTCTGGCTGGACAATCCTGTAGAGATGACCTTGGAATAGTCGTCCCACGTTAGGTCTGGCTGGACAATCCTATATAGAAGACCTTGGAATACTCGTCCCACATTAGGTCTGGCTGGACAATCCTGTAGAAATGACCTTGGAATAGTCGTCCCACATTAGGTCTGGCTGGACAATCCTGTAGAGAGGACCTTGGAATAGTCGTCCCACATTAGGTCTGGCTGGACAATCCCGTAGAGATGACCTTGGAACAGTCGTCCCACATTAGGTCTGGCTGGACAATCCCGTAGAGATGACCTTGGAATATTCGTCCCACATTAGGTCTGGCTGGAAATCCTATATAGAGACCTTGGAATAGTCGTCCCACGTTAGGTCTGGCTGGACAATCCTATATAGATGACCTTGGAATAGTCGTCCCACATTAGGTCTGGCTGGACAATCCTGTAGAGATGACCTTGGAATAGTCGTCCCACGTTAGGTCTGGCTGGACAATCCTATATAGAAGACCTTGGAATAGTCGTCCCACATTAGATCTGGCTGGACAATCCTGTAGAGATGACCTTGGAATAATCGTCCCATGTTAGGTCTGGCTGGACAATCCTATATAGAAGACCTTGGAATAGTCCTCCCACATTAGGTCTGGCTGGACAATCCTATATAGATGACCTTGGAATAGTCGTCCCACATTAGGTCTGGGTGGACAATCCTATATAGAAGACCTTGGAATAGTCGTCCCACGTTAGCTCTGGCTGGACAATCCTATATAGATGACCTTGGAATAGTTGTCCCACATTAGGTCTGGCTGGACAATCCTGTAGAGATGACCTTGGAATAGTCATCCCACATTAGGTCTGGCTGGACAATCCTGTAGAGATGTCGTCCCACATTAGGTCTGGCTGGACAATCCTGTAGAGATGACCTTGGAATAGTCGTCCCACATTAGGTCTGGCTGGACAATCCTGTAGAGATGACCTTGGAATAGTCGTCCCACATTAGGTCTGGCTGGACAATCCTGTAGAGATGACCTTGGAATAGTCGTCCCACGTTAGGTCTGGCTGGACAATCCTATATAGAAGACCTTGGAATACTCGTCCCACATTAGGTCTGGCTGGACAATCCTGTAGAGATGACCTTGGAATAGTCGTCCAACATTAGGTCTGGCTGGACAATCCCGTAGAGATGACCTTGGATCAGTCGTCCCACATTAGGTCTGGCTGGACAATCCTGTAGAGATGACCTTGGAATAGTCGTCCCACATTAGGTCTGGCTGGAAATCCTATATAGAAGACCTTGGAATAGTCGTCCCACGTTAGGTCTGGCTGGACAATCCTATATAGATGACCTTGGAATAGTCGTCCCACATTAGGTCTGGCTGGACAATCCCGTAGAGATGACCTTGGAATATTCGTCCCACATTAGGTCTGGCTGGAAATCCTATATAGAAGACCTTGGAATAGTCGTCCCACGTTAGGTCTGGCTGGACAATCCTATATAGATGACCTTGGAATAGTCGTCCCATATTAGGTCTGGCTGGACAATCCTGTAGAGATGACCTTGGAATAGTCGTCCCACATTAGGTCTGGCTGGACAATCCTATATAGATGACCTTGGAATAGTCGTCCCACATTAGGTCTGGGTGGACAATCCTATATAGAAGACCTTGGAATAGTCGTCCCACGTTAGCTCTGGCTGGACAATCCTATATAGATGACCTTGTAATAGTCGTCCCACATTAGGTCTGGCTGGACAATCCTGTAGCGATGACCTTGGAATAGTCGTCCCACATTAGGTCTGGCTGGACAATCCTGCAGAGATGACCTTGGAATAGTCGTCCCACATTAGGTCTGGCTGGACAATCCTCTATAGATGACCTTGGAATAGTCGTCCCACATTAGGTCTGGCTGGACAATCCTGTATAGATGACCTTGGAATAGGAATAGTTGTCCCATATTAGGTCTGGCTGGACAATCCTCTATAGAAGACCTTGGAATAGTCGTCCCACATTAGGTCTGGCTGGACAATCCTCTATAGATGACCTTGGAATAGTCGTCCCACATTAGGTCTGGCTGGACAATCCTCTATAGATGACCTTGGAATAGTCGTCCCACATTAGGTCTGGCTGGACAATCCTATATAGAAGACCTTGGAATAGTTGTCCCACATTAGGTCTGGCTAGACAATCCTGTAGAGGTGACCTTGGAATAGTCGTCCCACATTAGGTCTGGCTGGACAATCCTGTAGAGATGACCTCGGAAGCACCGTAATGTAATAAAGTTTGCTGATCCTCCAAGTCTTTTTTTTTTCTCAATTCACATCACTCTGTCTTCTTTTTTGTTCTCTCTATCATTATCTCTTTGTTACTCCAAGCTTTCTCTGTCTTCAGGTTACTAAGGCCCCTATTTATACTTTTTTTTAGCACCGCATTTGCGTTATTTTTTGATGCAAAAGCGGCAAAAACTTGTAAAATATAATTGTATTTTGTAAGTTTGCGCCTTTTTTGCGTCAAAAAGCAGCGCAAATGCGGTGCTAAAAAAGTATAAATATGGGCCTAAGAGTTTTTCTCTGTCACTATCTCTTGGTTACTCGAGGTTTGTTTGTTTCAGGGACAGAAACCTGGTGGGCGCAGGTGAGGCGAAGTAGGACGCAGGTTGAGGAGACAACATGGAGGGTGAGGGTGGGAGGAAACAACACAAGGGACACGGTTGGGGGGAAGCAACCCAGAGGGCGTGGGCTGGGGGGAAGCAACACAGAGAGCAGGGGCGAAAGCAACCCAAAGGGCAATGGGAGGGGGTGGGAAGGGAGAAGCAACAGGTGAGAAAGGGAAATGTGAAGCAAGCGAGGGAGAAGCACAAGGACGAGAAAGCAGTGCAGGGGTGAAGTATATACGAAGGCAAGCGCAGCACGAAGACAGAGGTAAAGAGCAGGTCACCTGGAAAACACATGCTCTTTCATGGCGTGCTTAACTAAAAATAAGAAAGCAGTGTTCTTTAAAAGCAAACAACTGAAGTCACAAGTAATTTGTCCATGCTCCAGGGGAGTGATACACAAGACGACGAAAAAAAGGTCAAACAAGCTAACAAATAAACACAAGTAAATGAAAGTAACAGTAAAGGCAACCAGTGGTAAGCAATGGGCAGGCTGTCAGCCCACCCTAAGCTGACAATTGGTCTTTTGCCAACAGACAGGGTGCACTGTCTGGTAGGACTGACCAGAATGGCCAGGGAAAGTGTGTCCAAAGGCTGGTATTTTTATCCCTTCGAGCTAGCCCCTTGCCATACCCATGTGCTGGAGAGGTTCATATATGACCCATTCTATCATCACACCATGCTCCCTTCACATTGAAGATGCACCCTTGGTCTCTTCTGAGGCCCAGTGGTCGCTCCTGACTCCTGGCTCACCCCACTGTAAGCAAGACATCACTCTACCGTAAACCGTTTCTCAGCTAGATGTACAGACACAAGGCCCCACTAAAACTCTTTGATTGTGATATCATTGGGGCACTAATAGGTTAATAACATCACCTATGTGGCAAATGAAAACCAGACAAGGTGATGGATGGAATGCCCAGGCACTGGCAATCACTCAGAGTCGCATCTCAATCTATTCTTTTTCACCCCCCATGCCGCCTCAGGTTGGAACCAGCCGTATGCAAATCAGTCTTGGCCCCGTTCCACAACAGTCCAGCCCGAACTGCCAGGCCAGGGCCTCCCTGAACCTGAACACAAACAGCCCAGGGCAGGTTTCACACTTCTATGGGCTCTTCACCCAGGCAGACCTTGGTTCCAGTTGCACAGTGAGCCTGAGATCCACCTTCTAGGTGTTTTCTTTCATCTCCTGCTGTCTACAAGCAGTTCATCCTGACCTGGGTACTCTGCAGTAATATCGTTGATCTCTTGCTGGGGTTTTTCATTCGAGTCCTGTTATCTGTACCATAGCACGTCTTGTGATGGTCAGTGGGATGGTGTATGTAGTTTGTAGCTAAGCATTCCATTTAAGATGTCATTAGGTTCTGTTTTGGAGGTTCGGTTGTGATGTGGGTCAGGATGCAAGGGAAGGTGCAAGGACAAACGAGAGGCAGGCGTTATTGTACCAGGGTCAACTTTATGGAACAAACTTCTTTTGGAACCCAGCTTCATAGCAATTTCTTTACAAATTGGCGACGAGTGGGCCGTTTGACCCTGGTATAACTTCACTAGATTGCGGTTGGCATATTCCCGTCAGCTGCTTTTGGGAAGTGGAATCGCAAAGATCTTTGAGGAATCGCAACATCTGCCTATGGATTTTGTTTGGATCCACCGTTTCATCAGCCTGTGGATTTGTTTTGAACCACGGCCTCATCTAACTCACGCAAGGTTTCCGTTACTTGGGAAAAGAAACCGACATTTGCTGAGTTACCGACACTTGCCTTGTTTAAATTTTGCCAACGTTCCAGCACGAGCGGCAGCGTAACGGTCTGCACCGGCAACATTCCGACACGCCTTCGTCTTACGTCAGGTCACAAGGAATACGTGACCCCGAGCAGAAGCGTGACCTCGCGTGCTCCTGGCAACATTCCGACAGGTCACAAGGAATACGTGACCCCGAGCAGAAGCGTGACCTCTCGTGCTCCTGGCAACATTCCGACAGGTCACAAGGAATACGTGACCCCGAGCAGAAGCGTGACCTCGCGTGCTCCTGGCAACATTCCGACAGGTCACAAGGAATACGTGACCCCGAGCAGAAGCGTGACCTCGCGTGCTCCTGGCAACATTCCGACAGGTCACAAGGAATACGTGACCCCGAGCAGAAGCGTGACCTCGCGCGCTCCTGCCAACATCCCTTCACTTCTACGTCTCACCGCACGTCACTAGGACGTCACGAGCCTGTGTGCTGGCGTAATCGTGAGTGCGGCCATTTTGAAATAGGGCTGTACTCTGTCTCTTGCCG
Source organism: Pleurodeles waltl (assembly GCF_031143425.1). Lineage (NCBI taxonomy): Eukaryota > Metazoa > Chordata > Amphibia > Caudata > Salamandridae > Pleurodeles > Pleurodeles waltl. The sequence goes on along the minus strand of NC_090450.1, from coordinate 1,003,813,778 downwards.
CGTTGTATTGCATTGCCTCGTAATACCGCAGCATGGCAATAGTGGCGTACCGCCTTGTGCCACTTGCAACCGCTTTGTGCCTACGACACATCTGACTGAACCATACCAATCGCTGGGGTCCGAACTTTCTGGGGTGAGGGGAGGCCACTGTGTTGCAAAAATGGCATCACCTTTAAATCCTGCTCCTCCACAGGCCTTTATTCCGGCTCATGGGAATCGTCTGTAAAATGGGAGGGTAGCAGGGAGTGTTTTTTAAAATTGCTGGGCAGCCCTTGATGAGAATGATGACTTCACTTCGGACAAAAAGAAAAACATTGTTACATTGTTTGGGGACGGTTTCTTTAAAAATGTATAACAATTTAGGCAAAAAAGTTTGTCAGCCTGGACAAGGAGATGTTTTTACGAATGCCCTAGAGCACCTAAATTGTTATTTTGCACCAGATATGTGAAGGAGTGAATAGAGGAATTTGTTGCCGCTTTAAAAAAGCTGGCATTAACCTGTCGTTTTGGTTCCCTACACGACCAACTAACAAGGGTCAGATAGTGATGCCTGCCTCCAGTTCATCCATGCAAGAGAATCTTTGGCTCCAGTTCATCCACGCAGGAGAATCTTTGGGCTCCAGTTCATCCATGCAAGAGAATCTTTGGCTCCAGTTCATTCATGCAGGAGAATCTCTGGGCTCAAGTTCATCCACGCAAAAGAATCTCTGGATTACAGTTCATCCACGCAAGAGAATCTTTGGGCTCCAGTTCATCCACGCAGGAGAATCTTTGGGCTCCACTTCATTCACGCAGGAGAATCTCTGGGCTCCAGTTAATCCACGCAGGAGAATCTTTGGGCTCCAGTTCATCCACGCAAGAGAATCTCTGGCCTCCAGTTCATCCATGCAAGAGAATCTTTGGGCTCCAGTTCATCCACGCAGGAGAATCTTTGGCCTCCAGTTCATCCATGCAAGAGAATCTTTGGGCTCCAGTTCATCCACGCAGGAGAATCTTTGGCCTCCAGTTCATCCATGCAAGAGAATCTTTGGGCTCCAGTTCATCCACGCAGGAGAATCTTTGGCCTCCACTTCATCCACGCAAGAGAATCTTTGGGCTCCAGTTCATCCACGCAGGAGAATCTTTGGGCTCCAGTTCATCCACGCAAGAGAATCTTTGGGCTCCAGTTCATCCATGCAAGAGAATCTTTGGGCTCCAGTTCATACACGCAAGAGAATCTCTGGACTCCAGTTAATCCACGCAGGAGAATCTATGGGCTCCAGTTCATACACGCAAGAGAATCTTTGGGACCCAGTTCATCCACGCAGGAGAATCTTTGGCCTCCAGTTCATCCATGCAAGAGAATCTTTGGGCTCCAGTTCATCCACGCAGGAGAATCTTTGGCCTCCACTTCATCCACGCAAGAGAATCTTTGGGCTCCAGTTCATCCACGCAGGAGAATCTTTGGGCTCCAGTTCATCCACGCAAGAGAATCTTTGGGCTCCAGTTCATCCACGCAAAAGAATCTCTGGATTACAGTTCATCCACTCAGGAGAATCTTTGGCCTCCAGTTCATCCACGCAGGAGAATCTTTGGCCTCCACTTCATCCACGCAGGAGAATCTCTGGGCTCCAGTTAATCCACGCAGGAGAATCTATGGGCTCCAGTTCATCCATGCAAGAGAATCTTTGGGCTCCAGTTCATCCACGCAGGAGAATCTTTGGCCTCCACTTCATCCACGCAAGAGAATCTTTGGGCTCCAGTTCATCCACGCAGGAGAATCTTTGGGCTCCAGTTCATCCACGCAAGAGAATCTTTGGGCTCCAGTTCATCCATGCAAGAGAATCTTTGGGCTCCAGTTCATACACGCAAGAGAATCTCTGGACTCCAGTTAATCCACGCAGGAGAATCTATGGGCTCCAGTTCATACACGCAAGAGAATCTTTGGGACCCAGTTCATCCACGCAGGAGAATCTTTGGCCTCCAGTTCATCCATGCAAGAGAATCTTTGGGCTCCAGTTCATCCACGCAGGAGAATCTTTGGCCTCCACTTCATCCACGCAAGAGAATCTTTGGGCTCCAGTTCATCCACGCAGGAGAATCTTTGGGCTCCAGTTCATCCACGCAAGAGAATCTTTGGGCTCCAGTTCATCCACGCAAAAGAATCTCTGGATTACAGTTCATCCACTCAGGAGAATCTTTGGCCTCCAGTTCATCCACGCAGGAGAATCTTTGGCCTCCACTTCATCCACGCAGGAGAATCTCTGGGCTCCAGTTAATCCACGCAGGAGAATCTATGGGCTCCAGTTCATCCATGCAAGAGAATCTTTGGGCTCCAGTTAATCCACGCAGGAGAATCTATGGGCTCCAGTTCATACACGCAAGAGAATCTCTGGACTCCAGTTAATCCACGCAGGAGAATCTATGGGCTCCAGTTCATACACGCAAGAGAATCTTTGGGCTCCAGTTCGTCCACGCAGGAGAATCTTTGGGCTCCAGTTCATCCACGCAAGAGAATCTTTGGGCTCCAGTTCATCCACGCAGGAGAATCTTTGGGCTCCAGTTCATCCACGAAGAGAATCTCTAGGCTCCAGTTCATCCACGCAAGAAAATCTTTGGGCCCCAGTTTATCCAGGCAAGAGAATCTTTGGGCTCCAGTTCATGCACGAAGAGAATCTTTGGGATCCAGTTCATACACGCAAGAGAATCTTTGGGCTCCAGTTCATCCATGAAGAGAATCTTTGGGCTCCAGTTCATCCACGCAGGTGAATCTTTGGGCTCCAGTTCATCGACACAAGATAATCTTTGGGCTCCAGTTCATCCATGCAAGAGAATCTTTGGGCCCCAGTTCATCCACGCAAGAGAATCTTTGGACTCCAGTTCATCCACGCAGGAGAATCTTTGGGCTCCAGTTCATCCACGCAGGTGAATCTTTGGGCTTCAGTTCATCCACGCAAGAGAATCTTTGTGCTCCAGTTCATCCACGCAGGAGAATCTTTGGGCTCCAGTTCATCCACGCAAGAGAATCTTTTGGCTCCAGTTCATCCACGCAAGAGAATCTTTGGGCTCCAGTTCATCCACGCAGGTGAATCTTTGGGCTCCAGTTCATCCATGCAAGAGAATCTTTGGGCTTCAGTTAATCCACGCAAGAGAATCTTTGGGCTCCAGTTTATCCAGGCAAGAGAATCTTTGGGCTCCAGTCCATCCATGCAAGAGAATCTGTGGGCTCCAGTTCATCCACGCAGGTGAATATTTGGGCTACAGTTCATCCACACAAGAGAATCTTTGGGCTCCAGTTCATCCATGTAGGAAAGTACCATCTTGCCTGGCATGTTACCCCCATTTTTCACTGTATATATGTTGTTTTAGTTGTATGTGTCACTGGGACCCTGGTAACCCAGGGCCCCAGTGCTCATAAGTGTGCCTGAATGTGTTACCTGTGTAGTGACTAACTGTCTCACTGAGGCTCTGCTAACCAGAACCTCAGTGGTTATGCTCTCTCATTTCTTTCCAAATTGTCACTGACAGGCTAGTGACCATTTTTACCAATTTACATTGGCTTACTGGAACACCCTTATAATTTCCTAGTATATGGTACTGAGGTACCCAGGGTATTGGGGTTCCAGGAGATCCCTATGGGCTGCAGCATTTCTTTTGCCACCCATAGGGAGCTCTGACAATTCTTACACAGGCCTGCCACTGCAGCCTGAGTGAAATAACGCCCACGTTATTTCACAGCCATTTTACACTGCACTTAAGTAACTTATAAGTCACCTATATGTCTAACCTTTACCTGGTAAAGGTTAGGTGCAAAGTTACTTAGTGTGAGGGCACCCTGGCACTAGCCAAGGTGCCCCCACATTGTTCAGAGCCAATTCCCTGAACTTTGTGAGTGCGGGGACACCATTACACGCGTGCACTACATATAGGTCACTACCTATATGTAGCTTCACAATGGTAACTCCGAATATGGCCATGTAACATGTCTATGATCATGGAATTGCCCCCTCTATGCCATCCTGGCATAGTTGGCACAATCCCATGATCCCAGTAGTCTGTAGCACAGACCCTGGTACTGCCAAACTGCCCTTCCTGGGGTTTCACTGCAGCTGCTGCTGCTGCCAACCCCTCAGACAGGCATCTGCCCTCCTGGGGTCCAGCCAGGCCTGGCCCAGGATGGCAGAACAAAGAACTTCCTCTGAGAGAGGGTGTGACACCCTCTCCCTTTGGAAAATGGTATGAAGGCAGGGGAGGAGTAGCCTCCCCCAGCCTCTGGAAATGCTTTCTTGGGCACAGATGTGCCCAATTCTGCATAAGCCAGTCTACACCGGTTCAGGGACCCCTTAGCCCCTGCTCTGGCGCGAAACTGGACAAAGGAAAGGGGAGTGACCACTCCCCTGACCTGCACCTCCCCTGGGAGGTGTCCAGAGCTCCTCCAGTGTGCTCCAGACCTCTGCCATCTTGGAAACAGAGGTGCTGCTGGCACACTGGACTGCTCTGAGTGGCCAGTGCGACCAGGTGACGTCAGAGACTCCTGCTGATAGGCTCCTTCAGGTGTTAGTAGCCTATCCTCTCTCCTAGGTAGCCAAACCCTCTTTTCTGGCTATTTAGGGTCTCTGTCTCTGGGGAAACTTTAGATAACGAATGCAAGAGCTCATCCGAGTTCCTCTGCATCTCTCTCTTCACCTTCTGATAAGGAACCGACTGCTGACCGCGCTGGAAGCCTGCAAACCTGCAACATAGTAGCAAAGACGACTACTGCAACTCTGTAACGCTGATCCTGCCGCCTTCTCGACTGTTTTCCTGCTTGTGCATGCTGTGGGGGTAGTCTGCCTCCTCTCTGCACTAGAAGCTCCGAAGAAATCTCCTGTGGGTCGACGGAATCTTCCCCCTGCAACCGCAGGCACCAAAAAGCTGCATTACCGGTCCCTTGGGTCTCCTCTCAGCACGACGAGCGAGGTCCCTCGAATCCAGCGACTCTGTCCAAGTGACCCCCACAGTCCAGTGACTCTTCAGCCCAAGTTTGGTGGAGGTAAGTCCTTGCCTCACCTCGCTGGGCTGCATTGCTGGGAACCGCGACTTTGCAGCTACTCCGGCCCCTGTGCACTTCCGGCGGAAATCCTTTGTGCACAGCCAAGCCTGGGTCCACGGCACTCTAACCTGCATTGCACGACTTTCTAAGTTGGTCTCCGGCGACGTGGGACTCCTTTGTGCAACTTCGGCGAGCACCGTTTCACGCATCCTCGTAGTGCCTGTTTCTGGCACTTCTCCGGGTGCTACCTGCTTCAGTGAGGGCTCTTTGTCTTGCTCGACGTCCCCTCTCTCTTCAGGTCCAATTTGCGACCTCCTGGTCCCTCCTGGGCCCCGGCAGCGTCCAGAAACGCCAAACGCACGATTTGCGACTAGCAAGGCTTGTTGGCGTCCTTTCGGCGGGAAAACACTTCTGCCCGACTCTCCAAGGCGAGAGGGATCCGTTCACCAAAGGGGAAGTCTCTAGCCCTTTTCGTTCCTGCAGAAACCTCAGCTTCTTCTGTCCAGTAGAAGCTTCTTTGCACCCGCAGCTGGCATTTCCTGGGCATCTGCCCATCTCCGACTTGCTTGTGACTTTTGGACTTGGTCCCCTTGTTCCACAGGTACCCTAGATTGGAAATCCACAGTTGTTGCATTGCTGGTTTGTGTCTTTCCTGCATTATTCCTCTAACACGACTACTTTGTCCTTAGGGGAACTTTAGTGCACTTTGCACTCACTTTTCAGGGTCTTGGGGAGGGTTATTTTTGTAACTCTCACTATTTTCTAATAGTCACAGCGACCCTCTACAAGATCACATAGGTTTGGGGTCCATTCGTGGTTCGCATTCCACTTTTGGAGTATATGGTTTGTGTTGCCCCTATCCCTATGTTTCCCCATTGCATCCTATTGTAACTATACATTGTTTGCACTGTTTTCTAAGACTATACTGCATATTTTTGCTATTGTGTATATATATCTTGTGTATATTTCCTATCCTCTCACTGAGGGTACACTCTGAGATACTTTGGCATATTGTCATAAAAATAAAGTACCTTTATTTTTAGTATAACTGTGTATTGTGTTTTCTTATGATATTGTGCATATGTCACTAAGTGGTACTGTAGTAGCTTCACACGTCTCCTAGTTCAGCCTAAGCTGCTCTGCTAAGCTACCATTATCTATCAGCCTAAGCTGCTAGACACCCTATACACTAATAAGGGATAACTGGGCCTGGTGCAAGGTGCAAGTACCCCTTGGTACTCACTACAAGCCAGTCCAGCCTCCTACAATCCATGCAAGAGAATCTTTGGGCTCCAGTTCATCCACGCAAGAGAATCTTTGGGCTCCAGTTCATCCACGCAGGTGAATCTTTGGGCTCCAGTTCATCCACGCAGGCGAATCTTTGGGCTACAGTTCATCCACACAAGAGAATCTTTGGGATCCAGTTCATCCATGCAAGAGAATCTTTGGGCTCCAGTTCATCCACTCAAGAGAATCTTTGGGCTCCAGTTCATCCACGCAGGTGAATCTTTGGGCTCCAGTTCATCCATGCAAGAGAATCTTTGGGCTCCAGTTCTTCCACGCAAGAGAATCTATGGGCTCCAGTTCATCCACGCAAGAGAATCTTTGGGCTCCACTTCATCCATGCAGGTGAATCTTTGGGCTACAGTTCATCCACGCAGGAGAATCTTTAGGCTCCAGTTCATCCACGCAGGAGAATCTCTGGGCTCCAGTTCATCCACACAGGAGAATCTCTGGGCTCCAGTTCATCCACGCAGGAGAATCTTTGCGCTCCAGTTCCTCCACGCAGGAGAATCTCTGGGCTCCAGTTCTTCCACGCAAGAGAATCTTTGGGCTCCAGTTCATCCACGAAGAGAATCTTTGGGCTCCAGTTCATCCACGCAGGAGAATCTCTGGGCTCCAGTTCATCCACGCAGGAGAATCTTTTGGCTCCAGTTCATCCACAAAGAGAATCTTTGGGCTCCAGTTCATCCACGCAGGTGAATCTTTGGGCTACAGTTCATCCACGCAGGAGAATCTCTGGGCTCCAGTTCATCCACGCAGGAGAATCTCTGCGCTCTAGTTCATCCACGCAGGTGAATCTTTGGGCTACAGTTCATCCACGCAGGAGAATCTCTGGGCTCCAGTTCATCCACGAAGAGAATCTTTGGGGTTCAGTTCATCCACAAAGAGAATCTTTGGGGTCCAGTTCATCCACGAAGAGAATCTTTGGGGGCTCTTCTCTTCAAGAAGTCACTGAGGTGGTAAAAGGAGTTGAGCTAAGGAGCAGATGTGCCAAAGCTGTGTTAATGAAAGAATGGGAAAAGGGATGATAAGGAAACTGTTGCTAAAGTTAAAACAGAACAAGTAACTCAAGAAATAAAAAGTTCAAGTAAGGTGCAACAATCTTCTTACAAGAAAGGCTCATCTTCAGATGACTGTTACAGGTTTGATAACACTGGCCACTTTGCAGATGACAGGAAGTGCCCTGCTCTGAATAAAAAGTGTTCCAGGTGTGGTACAATAGGTCATTTTACAAAGTGTGTTGCAAGAGAGAGGACAATGCTGTGAATTATTGGAGGAAAACCTTGGTTCAGTGTCTGATTCGAAATCCAGCCCTGCGGTCTCTGTTGGAGGGAACATTGGGTCCCGCGCCAGCCCGCGCCCTTCTAATCTTCCTTGCGTCGCGCCGCCCTGTGCCACGCTTTGATCACGCACACGCCCACGCTCGCCGAGATCGTCACTTCCCTGCCCAGCATAAAATGACATTCTGTGTCGTGCATGGCAGCCCTGCTCGGTGCATCTGTCACTCAAAAAATGTATTTCAGCTCTCCAACCACACACATCATCACCTGCAAAATGTTTCAAGCTCCTATTTCAGTAATCTTTACTGATTTTACCTAGGAATGGAAAACAAAGCGTTTTTCTGTTTTTAGTTCTGTTCAAAAACAGAAAAATGCAGATTTCTTTATCTCCTAGGAGTGTCTCTGTGAGGCCACTCTTGTCCAATTGCCGTGTATATTGACAGACAGGGATTATAAATGCGACTTTTCCCATTAAGCTTAACTAACAAATTAAAGTTTTATTTTATTGCATATAACTATCACACTAAAACCTCTACATACATGTAGTGTGGGAATTCACTTATCAGCTAATGTAACAGTGACACCACGAGAGCCTGGTAGTGTCTCTCCACAGATGACAGAGACATCACTCATTCCAGAAAGCGACTTGAAGCCCTCTGCGCTTGCATCTTGATAGTGACAAATCCCTGCCCCTGGGCCTTAAGGCTCCAAACTGCGGCCCACACCCTCACCTGTTAAGAGCTTCCTACAGGCTGCAACATGCCTCAAGTGCTGGAAGACATATGATCACATCACTGCCATTCTGATCTACCTCCACTGGCTTTCCTTACAGCCCGTGCCACCTTCAAAACCAGCTGCACCACTTACAAAGCCACTACAAAGAGCGCCCCACGTCTCTGGATGAGAAAGGCATCATCGGCACATCCGCAGCCAGAACACCATCGACTGAAGATGAAAAGAAACAAGCATTGGCGAAGCCAATAGGTTTCGCCCTTGCAGGAACTATTGGCTTTGCTAATGTGTTTTAGCCGTGTTGTACACCCAAGTGGCATGGAGTGGAGCGGAGCATTGTGGGATATCATAGAGTGAAGTGGTGTAGAGTGGAGTTTTGTGGAATGCTGCACAGTGTTGTGGAGTGGTGCAGAGTTGTGAAGTGGCATAGAGTGGGATAGAGTGTTGTGGTGTGGTGCAGAGTGTCAAGGGGTAGCATAGAGCAGAGTAGGGTGGAGTGGTGCAGAGTGGAGAGTTGTGGAATGCTGCACACTGTTGTGGAGTGGCGCAGAGTTGTGAAGTGGCATAGACTGGGTTAGAGTGTTGTGGAGTGGTGCAGAGTGTCAAGGGGTAGCATAGAGCAGAGTGGGGTGGAGTGGCGCAGGGTGTTGTACAGTGTCACGGAGTAAGGTGGAGGGAGTAGAGTGGAGTGGACTAGAGTGAAAGGGCAAAGAGTGGAGAGACGTAGAGTAGAGTGTCTTAAAGTGGAGTGGTGGAGAGTGTTGTAAAGTGTAGTAGAGTGTCATAGCATAGAGTGGAGAGGTGTAGAGTGAAGTAGAGTGGGGTGGAGTAGCGTAGACGTTGTGTATAGTGGAGTAGAATGTCATGGCATAGAGTGAAGTGGAGTGTCATAGAGGGGAGTGGTATAGAGTGGAGTAGAGTGCCATAGAATGGGGTGGCATAGAGTGTTGTGGAGGGAGAAAAGTGTCATAGAGCTGAGTAGAGTGGATGGGTGTAGAATAGAGTAGTGTCATTGAATGGCATAGAGTGTTGTAGAGCGGAGTAGGATGGAGTGGAGTACAGTAGAGTGGCAGAGAGTGGAATAAAGTAGCATAGAGGGAATTACGTAGAGTTGAGTAGAGTGGCATAGAGTGGAGTAGATTGTCTTAGAGTGAAGTGGCATAGTGTGGAGCAGAGAGTCATAGTGAGGAGAGTCATAGAGTGGAGTTTTGTTGAGTAGAGTAGAGTGTTGTAGAATGGAGTGTCATAGAGTGGAGCTTTGTTGAGTAGAGTAGAGTGTTGTAGAGTGCAGTGGCATACAGTGAAGAAGCATGGAGTGGAGTGGCATAGAGTGGAATAAAATAGCATGGAGTGGTGTAGAGAGAATTGCGTAAAGTGGAGTAGAGTGGCGTAGAGGGGAGTAGATTGTCCTAGAGTGCAGTGGCATAGAGTGGAGCAGAGAGTCTTAGTGTGGAGAATCATAGAATGAAATGCCATAGAGTGGAGTGTCATTGAGTGGAGTCGAGTGTTGTAAAGTGGAATGTCATAGAGTGGAGTGTCATTAAGTGGAGTAGAGTGTTGTAAAGTGGAGTGTCATAGAGTGGAGTGACTTTGAGTGGAGTGTCATTGGGTGGAGTGTTGTAGAGCAGAGTGTCGTAGTGTGGAGTGGCATAGAGTGCAGTGGAGTTTCGTAGAGTGGGTTGTTGTACAGTGGAGTGTCATCCAGTGGGGTATTGTAGAGTGGATTGTCATTGAGTGGAGTGTCGCCGTGTGTTGTCGAGTTGAGTGTTGCAGAGTGAAGTAACATAGAGTGGAGTGTCATCAAGTGGAGTAGAGTGTTGTAAAGTGGAGTGTCATAGAGTGGAGTGACTTTGAGTGGAGTGTCATTGAGTGGAGTGTCGTAGAGCAGAGTGTCATAGTGTGGAGTGGCATAGAGTGCAGTGGAGTTTCGTAGAGTGGGTTGTTGTACAGTGGAGTGTCATCCAGTGGGGTATTGTAGAGTGGATTGTCATTGAGTGGAGTGTCGCCGTGTGTTGTCGAGTTGAGTGTTGCAGAGTGAAGTAACATAGAGTGGAGTGTCATCAAGTGGAGTAGAGTGTTGTAAGGTGGAGTGTCATAGAGTGGAGTGACTTTGAGTGGAGTGTCATTGAGTGGAGTGTCGTAGAGCAGAGTGTCGTAGTGTGGAGTGGCATGGAGTGCAGTGGAGTTTCGTAGAGTGGGTTGTTGTACAGTGGAGTGTCATCCAGTGGGGTATTGTAGAGTGGATTGTCATTGAGTGGAGTGTCGCCGTGTGTTGTCGAGTTGAGTGTTGCAGAGTGAAGTAACAGAGTGGAGTGTCATCAAGTGGAGTAGAGTGTTGTAAAGTGCAGTGTCATAGAGTGGAGTGACTTTGAGTGGAGTGTCGTAGAGCAGAGTGTCATAGTGTGGAGTGGCATAGAGTGCAGTGGAGTTTCGTAGAGTGGGTTGTTGTACAGTGGAGTGTCATCCAGTGGGGTATTGTAGAGTGGCTTGTCATTGAGTGGAGTGTCGCCGTGTGTTGTCGAGTTGAGTGTTGCAGAGTGAAGTAACATAGAGAGAAGTGTCATCAAGTGGAGTCGAGTGTTGAAAAGTGGAGTGTCATAGAGTGGAGTGACTTTGAGTGGAGTGTCATTGAGTGGAGTGTCTTAGAGCAGAGTGTCGTAGTGTGGAGTGGCATGGAGTGCAGTGGAGTTTCGTAGAGTGGATTGCTGTACAGTGGAGTGTCGTCCAGTGGGGTATTGTTGAGTGGATTGTCATTGAGTGGAGTGTTGCCATGTGTTGTCGAGTTGAGTGTTGCAGAGTGAAGTAACATAGAGTGGAGTGTTGTAGAATAAAGTGGAGTGGCATAGAGTGGAGTACAGTGTCATAAATGAAGCGTCCTAGAGTGGAGTGTCATTAAGTGGAGAGGAGTAGAGTGTTAAAGATTGGAGTTTCAGAGAGAGGAGTGGCATAGAGTGCAGTTGTGAGAAAACAGGGCTGATTGCAGAGGCCCCATAACTTTTTGCCCCCATTTTCCTCTTTTTGCTGGTGTTTTCCTGACTTTGATGGTGCCCTGGGAACTGCTAACCAGTCCCAGGGCCTGTGCTCTGTGTAAAATGGATATGCAAATTAGGCTAATTATAATTGGCTAAGTTAACCTACCTATAAGTCCCTAGTATATGGTAGGGCATGTAGGTTTAGGGACCACAGCATAGGTGGTGCACACCTAGGTGCACTGCTGAGGTGCACAGTGTCATTTTAAAAGCAAGCCTGCCTTGCTGGCTGCTTTTAAATTAAAGTTATATGCAAATTCGACTTTGGAATTAAAGGTACTCCCAAAGTCTTAAACTACCTTATTTTTACATATAAGTCACCCCTAAGGTGTGCCCTATGTGCCGCTAGGGCTGGGTGCCATGTAACTATAAGCAGGGACTTTATAAAAATAGATTTATAAGCCCTGGTGAGGTAAAAACAGCCAAATTTGTTTTTCCCTCATTGAAGTAAATGGCCTTCATAGGCTAGAATGGGCAGACTTTATTTTAAATTTTAAAGTCTCCTTAAATGTTACATACCAAGAATTTGGTATCAAATTGATTGTTGTAATAAATCCCACAACTTCCAGTTGTTGGATTTAATATAACTTGTCCAGGTAAAAAGTTTAGACTTTACCTAAAAAGTTGCCAATTTCAGCTCTGCATTGTTTTTGCTGCTGTGCTCTGATTGGCCAGCCTGCAGCAGCTTCTGCCAGGCTGCCTTGATTAGGTGTGAAGTGGCCTGGCTTCACACAAAGGAATGTGCTTGGGGGAGAGAATCTCCCCTCAGCAGATGGTGAGGCAGGAAGGGGGAGGGCTGCCAAACTGGTCTTCAAAGGCAGAGAAGGACATTTGCAGCACCCAGCAACACCCCCACATCCTGCAACCCCAGACAATTAGGTGCCCCCTTGATTAGATTAGGAGAGGGCAGGAGAGGGGTGTGTTTATGATTTTTAGCCACACCAGTGGGTGGGCTCAGCCAGATGTAACCTCCAAAAATCAGATTCATCCATGTTGGATTTTTAGTTGCCTTCTGGGATGGATTTTTGCCACACTTCCCAGGAAGTGGTCATCACAGGGGGACGACCCTGTCCCTGATTGGAGAACCAGGGCCCCCCTGCTTTTCACCCAGGAGCAAGGATAAAACTGGCAGACCTGCACCCACGCCTCAGATCCCCTCCAGAATTCAACAAGAAAGGAACTAAAGAAGAAGAAGGACTGCCCTGCTGGACCCCTGGCCTGCACCTGGACCCTGCACTCAGAAGGACTGCACCAGCTGCACACTTGGGCTTCACCACAAGAAGGACTTTGCCTGGCTTCAACTGGTTCAAGGAGGGACTCCCTGTTTGCTACAGGTGAAAAATTGCTAAACCAGAGTCCCCTGCACCAACTCCTGAAGAAAGCGACCAGCTGACCACTGTCCAGTGGCCAAAAAGGAGTTTGCGCCAGGTGCATTCTGGGAGTTGAAGTCCGCACCCCCCAAGGACCATCACAGAACTTCTGGACCCTTGGGGTGAGCTGTGGACCCCAAAAGAACCTTAAAAGAACATCTGGGTGAAGCCCCAGAAGTTTGGAAAAGATTTGAGAATTTTTGGAAAAAAGCTCCAGAGAGGGACCGACCCGCCACGGAAATTCTAGCCGGCTTGCCTCAACCGCGACCCGGCCTGACTTCGTGGTTCGTCCCGGTAAAGAAAAACATCCAAAAAAGAGACTAAGTCCGAACGTAAAAAGTTGACCGGGACCTCCCAGCCATCGTATCCGAGAAGGGCTCCATGGACGTCAGATCAAGATCCAGGTTTACCCCGGTCGAAGGATTTTCATCTAAAAAAAACGACTAAGTCCGAAGGTAAAAGTCTCCACTGAGGAAACCCACATCGCGTATCTGGACAACGGCTCCAGGAGGTCGGATTCAACTGGCAGGTTCGTCCCAGTGAAGAAAAACTTCAAAATAAAGACTAAGTCAGAAGGTAACTTTTTAACCGAGGCCTCCCGCGACCTGTAGCCGAGCAGGGCTCCATCGCGGTCGGCCTGAAAATTTGACTTTGCCCCGGTCGAGGTGCAACCAGATGACCCGATTGGCGCTTTTTGTTTCTAAGCGCTAGAAAAGTAATAATTCTTTAAAAATTCATATCTCCGGTTCCCCTGAACCGATTTTAATCGTTTTTGTGTCATTTTAAAGATAAAAATATAAACTATTTTTATAAATTGGTTTTGGATTTTTAAACTGTTTCCTGTGTTTTATTTAATTACTGTTTTGTGATATTTGAATGCTTTACACTTTGTCTCCTAAGTTAAGCCTTGACGCTCGTTGCCAAGCTACCAAGGGTTGAGCTGGGATTAATTTACTGAGACCTAACTGTACCTATGTGGAGGTTAGTGGCTTGTTGCTAGGTGTAGGTACCTACCTGCCCTACCAATAACCCATTTTCCAACATAATTGGAAGCAGCGACGGGATCCTGTACTTGTGTTCAATATCACGTTACAGTTTTAGGTAAAACAAATTAAAAATCCTTTAAATTGTCCTAGTGCAAAAATTGTTTTTAATTTTTAATTTGGATTAATTTCAATTATTGAATTTTTGTAATTTTTCTAAATTCTTGTTTCCAATTTTTGCAAAAAGTTTTTGTTGACACAAAACTAGGGAACCATGGAGCTTGATCTGGCTAGCCTACCCACACTGACAGTAGTCCAGCTTAGGGGGTTGTGTATTGAAAGAGGGTTGCCTGCAACCACTGATCTCAGGAAGCAAATCCTGATCACAGCCCTGACAGCATGGGCTGAGGCCCAAGAGGTAGAGTCAGAAGAAGCTCCAGAGGAGGGAGAAAGAAGGGAGGATGCAAGCTCTAACCACTCAGGGGAGGGAAGGCATCTGACCCTAAGTGAGGACGAGGAAGAACGGTCCTCAGTAAATACAGTCACTAGGGGCAGATCCAAAGCTAGTGGTGGGAAGGGGGTCCTTTCAGGAGGAGAGAACCCATCCATCAGAGAAAGAGAGCTGGAAGCCCAGCTAGCATACATAGCTTTGGAAGCAGAGAAGCTGGCCCTAGAAAAGAAAAAGTGGGCATACAAAGAGAAAAGAGATGGAAGCAGCGATAAAGAAGCTGAGGTGTCCATGGGTGGGGGAGTTTGCCCCAGGTTACCCAAGGGGGTAGTTCCTGCTTATGTAGAGGGGGATGACATAGATAAGTGGCTGGGGGCCTTTGAGAGGGCACTCCAAATGAGAAGGGTTAGGCCTCAATACTGGGGTTCCCTTTTGTGGGAGTTGGTCCCCAACTCAGGGAGGGATAGGCTTCTGACCTTAAGGAGGGAGGAGGCAGATTCATACCCTAGTATGAAGAGGTGCTTAGCCAAGAAGTTTGGTCTGACCCCAGAGCAATATAGAATGAAGTTCAGGGACACCCAGAAGGTCAGTACCCAGTCTTGGGTTGACTTTGTGGACATTTCACTAAAGGCACTAGAGGGCTGGATTATTGGTAACAAAGTAGATACTTATGAGGGGTTATACAATCTGATCATGAGAGAGCACATCTTGACCAATTGTACCCAAGAAAGGTTACGCCAGCATCTAGTGGACTCTAAGCAGACCAACCCTAGAGAGCTAGGGGAGGCAGCTGATGAGTGGTTGAGAACCAGGGTGGTTGTCAAGTCCCAGGGGGGAGACTCCAAGAAGGGGGGGACAGGTCCCCAAAAACCTAAGGAGGGAGGTGGTAAGCCCACCACAGAGACTCCCTCTGTACCCCAGAACCCTAAGAAGGAGGAGAGTAAATCCCACTCCCACTCTGACCAGCAGAGACAGTTAGACCCAGGGTTAAAAAAGCTCTTGGACAGTAGGGCTTGCTTTGACTGTCAGCAGACAGGTCACTTCAGAGGAGATGCAGCCTGTCCAAAGAAGGTGGTTAGCACTGGGCTGTCCAGTGTAGCCATAGAGGAGGATTCCTCAGATGATGAAGTCCTCCTAGCATTGAGCTGGGAGATAGGACCAGATGGTAAGCTGGTGATCCCTGAGGGTGGGAGTAGGCACTTCCACCACATTCAAGTGAATGGGATCCCTACCACTGGCCTGAGAGACACCTGTGCCAGTCACACTATAGTGAGTGACCGGTTAGTGACCCCAGACATGTATGTCCCAGGAAAGACAAAGAAAGTCAGGATAGCCACAGGGGAGGTCACCTCCAAACCTGTAGCCATAGTGCCCCTAGAGAGGGAGGGTATCCTTGACTGGATTAGGGTGGTAGTCAGTGCTGACCTTCCCCTTGATTGTATCCTGGGCAATGACCTCCCAGAGGTGAGTCTGGTCACAGATGGGGTGGTCGCCCAGGGCGCCCCCCCAACCCAAAGTCCTGGGGAGTCAGTCCCTACAGTTAGGAGACAGGGGTCCCCAAGAAAAGGAAAGAAGAAAAGGAAGGGTAGGCCACTCTTAAAGAGAGTTCCAGGGAGCCAAGGGCCTTCTGCCCCAGTAAGGGGGGAGCCCAGAGTTGGCACTGGTGAGGCCTCACCTAACCCCAAGGAAGTCCTGAGTAGTCAGGCAGCTGTCCAGATGCAAGGTGTTGCCCCTGCACTGACAGAAGGGAGAGTGGAAGGAGGGTGTCTGCCACAGGAGGTGGTAGCCCCCCACTTTAGACAGCAAGAGGGGTGCCAGGACCCCAAAGATGCTCCTAAAGCAGCTCAGCCACCTGTCAGTGGAGAGCTTAGGGTGTGGTTCTGGGTACTGATAGCTGTCAGTAGCCTCTGCTGGGTGCTAGCCTTCCTGGCAGCACTGTACTTGGCCTGGGAGGCAGACCCCAAAGCTAATAGCAAAGTAGGCCCCCTGACCCTATTGGTCATGGTGGGGTTGCTCAAGTGTTGGGTGACCTCTTTGGGTAAGCTAGGTGTTGCCCTAGCAAAGTTTGGAGTAGGGGAGGTGGGCACCTCACTACCCAAGTTGGCAGAGAGAAAGGAGGAAGACCCCCCTAGAGGAAAGTTTCAGTTTGAGTTGGGTCCTTTTACTGTTGGGATGGCTTCACTACCCATAGGGAGTGACCCTGACAGGAGGATATAAGGCAGAGTAGGCCCTGCAAAGGGACAGCCAGTTTTCTTCACTGTCTTCCTCGCCTAACAAGCCAGGAAGACTCTCCCAGGGTTGGGCTGAGTCTCCTGGGCGTGTGGGCTGGGGGGGGGGGGTTGTGTGAGAAAACAGGGCTGATTCCAGAGGCCCCATAACTTTTTGCCCCCATTTTCCTCTTTTTGCTGGTGTTTTCCTGACTTTGATGGTGCCCTGGGAACTGCTAACCAGTCCCAGGGCCTGTGCTCTGTGTAAAATGGATATGCAAATTAGGCTAATTATAATTGGCTAAGTTAACCTACCTATAAGTCCCTAGTATATGGTAGGGCATGTAGGTTTAGGGACCACAGCATAGGTGGTGCACACCTAGGTGCACTGCTGAGGTGCCCAGTGTCATTTTAAAAGCAAGCCTGCCTTGCTGGCTGCTTTTAAATTAAAGTTATATGCAAATTCGACTTTGGAATTAAAGGTACTCCCAAAGTCTTAAACTACCTTATTTTTACATATAAGTCACCCCTAAGGTGTGCCCTATGTGCCCCTAGGGCTGGGTGCCATGTAACTATAAGCAGGGACTTTATAAAAATAGATTTATAAGCCCTGGTGAGGTAAAAACAGCCAAATTCGTTTTTCCCTCATTGAAGTAAATGGCCTTCATAGGCTAGAATGGGCAGACTTTATTTTAAATTTTAAAGTCTCCTTAAATGTTACATACCAAGAATTTGGTATCAAATTGATTGTTGTAATAAATCCCACAACTTCCAGTTGTTGGATTTAATATAACTTGTCCAGGTAAAAAGTTTAGACTTTACCTAAAAAGTTGCCAATTTCAGCTCTGCATTGTTTTTGCTGCTGTGCTCTGATTGGCCAGCCTGCAGCAGCTTCTGCCAGGCTACCTTGATGAGGTGTGAAGTGGCCAGGCTTCACACAAAGGAATGTGCTTGGGGGAGAGAATCTCCCCTCAGCAGATGGTGAGGCAGGAAGTGGGAGGGCTGCCAAACTGGTCTTCAAAGGCAGAGAAGGACATTTGCAGCACCCAGCAACACCCCCACATCCTGCAACCCCAGACAATTAGGTGCCCCCTTGATTAGATTAGGAGAGGGCAGGAGAGGGGTGTGTTTATGATTTTTAGCCACACCAGTGGGTGGGCTCAGCCAGATGTAACCTCCAAAAATCTGATTCATCCATGTTGGATTTTTAGAGACTGTTGCCTTCTGGGATGGATTTTTGCCACACTTCCCAGGAAGTGGTCATCACAGGGGGACGACCCTGTCCCTGATTGGAGAACCAGGGCCCCCCTGCTTTTCACCCAGGAGCAAGGATAAAACTGGCAGACCTGCACCCACGCCTCAGATCCCCTCCAGAATTCAACAAGAAAGGAACTAAAGAAGAAGAAGGACTGCCCTGCTGGACCCCTGGCCTGCACCTGGACCCTGCACTCAGAAGGACTGCACCAGCTGCACACTTGGGCTTCACCACAAGAAGGACTTTGCCTGGCTTCAACTGGTTTAAGGAGGGACTCCCTGTTTGCTACAGGTGAAAAATTGCTAAACCAGAGTCCCCTGCACCAACTCCTGAAGAAAGCGACCAGCTGACCACTGTCCAGTGGCCAAAAAGGAGTTTGCGCCAGGTGCATTCTGGGAGTTGAAGTCCGCACCCCCCAAGGACCATCACAGAACTTCTGGACCCTTGGGGTGAGCTGTGGACCCCAAAAGAACCTTAAAAGAACATCTGGGTGAAGCCCCAGAAGTTTGGAAAAGATTTGAGAATTTTTGGAAAAAAGCTCCAGAGAGGGACCGACCCGCCGCGGAAATTCTAGCCGGCTTGCCTCAACCGCGACCCGGCCTGACTTCGTGGTTCGTCCCGGTAAAGAAAAACATCCAAAAAAGAGACTAAGTCCGAACGTAAAAAGTTGACCGGGACCTCCCAGCCATCGTATCCGAGAAGGGCTCCATGGACGTCGGATCAAGATCCAGGTTTACCCCGGTCGAAGGATTTTCATCTCGAAAAAACGACTAAGTCCGAAGGTAAAAGTCTCCACCGAGGAAACCCACATCGCGTATCCGGACAAGGGCTCCAGGAGGTCGGATTCAACTGGCAGGTTCGTCCCAGTGAAGAAAAACTTCAAAATAAAGACTAAGTCAGAAGGTAACTTTTTAACCGAGGCCTCCCGCGACCTGTAGCCGAGCAGGGCTCCATCGCGGTCGGCCTGAAAGTTTGACTTTGCCCCGGTCGAGGTGCAACCAGATGACCCGATTGGCGCTTTTTGTTTCTAAGCGCTAGAAAAGTAATAATTCTTTAAAAATTCATATCTCCGGTTCCCCTGAACCGATTTTAATCGTTTTTGTGTCATTTTAAAGATAAAAATATAAACTATTTTTTATAAAATGGTTTTGGATTTTTAAACTGTTTCCTGTGTTTTATTTAATTACTGTTTTGTGATATTTGAATGCTTTACACTTTGTCTCCTAAGTTAAGCCTTGACGCTCGTTGCCAAGCTACCAAGGGTTGAGCTGGGATTAATTTACTGAGACCTAACTGTACCTATGTGGAGGTTAGTGGCTTGTTGCTAGGTGTAGGTACCTACCTGCCCTACCAATAACCCATTTTCCAACAGCAGTGGAGTGTCATAAAGTGGAGTGTCATAGAGGGAAGTGTTGTTGAGCAGGGTGTTGTCAAGTGGAGTGGAGTGTCTTGAAGTGTTGTAAAGTAAAGTGTAGTGACAGAGTGGAGTAGAGGGTTGTAGAGTGTCATAGAGTAAAGTGGCATAAAGTGTTGTAGAGCAGAGTGGCATAGAGTAGAGTGTCATAGAGAGGAGTGTCTTGAAATGTTGTAAAGTACAATGATATAGACTGCAGTAGAGTGTTGTAGAGTGTTGTAGAGTGAAGTAGAGTGTCGTAGAGTAAAGTGGCTTAAAGTGTTGTAGAGCAGAGTGGCACAGAGTGGAGTGGCAGAGAGTGGGGAAGTAGAGTGGAATAGAGTAGGGTGGAATAAAGTGGTGTGGAGTGGTGTACAGAAAGTTGGTGGAGTGTTGTATGATAGAGTAGAGTGTCACAGAATGGCATAGAGTGGAGCAGAGTGTTGAGAGCAGAGTAGCATAGACTAGACTGATGTAGAGTGGAGTAGAATGTCAGAGTATTGTGCCGTAGAGTGTTGTGGCATAGAGTTGAGTGCAGTAGAGTGGAATGCTGTGGAGTAGCATAGGCTAGGGAGGTGTAGAGTGGAGGGGTGTTGAATGGAGAAGAGTAAAGTACTGTGGAGTGGTGTGAAGTGGCATAGAGTGGAATGGAGTGTCTGGCATAGAGTGGTGTATTGTGGAGTGATGTAGAGTGGCGTAGAGTGATGTGCAGTGTCATGGAGTGTCATCAAGGGGGTGGAGTGGAGTAGAGTGCTGCAGCGTGAAGTGGCATACAGTGGAGTAGAGTGTCAGAGTGGAGTGGAGTAGAGTGGACTGGCCAGAGTGGAGTGAAGTGGCATGGAGTAGCACAGAGGGAGTTGTATAGAGTGGAGTAGAGTGTTGTAGAGTAGTGTGGCATAGAGTGGTGTTTATTGTCATAGAGTGGAGTGGCATAGAGTGGAGGGGTGTCGTACAGTGGAGTATCAGAGTAGAGTGTCATAGAGTGGAGTGTCAGACTGGAGTGTTTTGTGAGTAGGGTGTCACTGAGTGGAGTAAAGTGCTGTAGTGTGGAGTGGCATAGAGCGGAGCAGAGTGTTATAGAGAGTTGTAGAGTGAAGTAGCATACAGAGTGGCATACAGTGGAGTAGAGTGTCAGAGTAGAGTGTCAGAGTTGAGTGAAGTGGCACGGAGTAGCACAGAGGGAGTTGTGTAGAGTGTTTTAGGGTAGAGTGGCATAGAGTAGTGTTTATTGTCATAGAGTGGAGTGGCATAGAGTGGAGGAGTGTCATACAGTGGAGTATCAGAGTAGAGTGGCATAGAGTGGAGTAGAGTGTCAGAGTGGAGTGGAGTAGAGTGGACTGGCCAGAGTGCAGTGAAGTGGCACAGAGTAGCATAGAGGGAGTTGTGTAGAGTGGAGTAGAGTGTTGTAGAGTAGAGTGGCATAGAGTGGTGTCTATTGTCATAGTTTGGAGTGGCATAGAGTGGAGGTGTGTCGTAGAGTGGAGTATCAGAGTAGAGTGTCATAGAGTGGAGTGTCATAGACTGGAGTGTTTTGTGAGTGGGATGTCACTGAGTGGAGTAGAGTGCTGTCGTGTGGAGTGGCATAGAGTGGAGCAGAGTGTTATAGAGAGTTGTAGAGTGAAACGGCATACAGAGTGGCATAAAGTGGAGTGGCATATAGTGGTGTGAAGTGAAGTTGTGTAGAGTGGATTAGTGGAGTTGTGTGTCATAAAGTAGAGTGGTGTAAAGTGCTGTGTAGTGGAATGGCATAGAGGGAGTTGTGTAGACTAGAGTGGCACACGGGGGAATAGAGTGTTGTAGAGTGCAGTGGCACAGAGTTGAGTAGAGAGCTGTAGCATGGAGGGGCACTAAGTGCTGCAGAGTGCAGTTGAGTGCCATAGAGTGGAGTAAGATTAAGTGGCATAGAGTGGTCTGTTGTAGAGTGCCTTGGAGTGTAGTAAAGTGTCAGAGTAGAGTGGAGTGGTGTAGCATAGAATGGAATAGATTGTCATAGAGTTGCTTGGCATAGAGTGAAGTAAAGTGTTGTGGCATAGAGTGGAGGGGCATAGGGTGGAGGAGTATAGAGTGGAGTGGCATGTTGTAAAGTCGAGTGGTGTGTCATAGAGTGGCATAGAGTGGGGCGGTGTAGAGTGGGGCGGCGTAGAGTGGAGTGGTGTGTCAGAGTAGCGTTAAGTAGCTTAGAGAGGAATGGGGTAGAGTGGAGTGGTGTGTCGTACAGTTGCATGTCGTAGAGTAGAGTGGAGTTGCATGATGTAGAGTAGAGTGGCATGTCATAGAGTGGAGTGGTGTGTTGCAGAGTGGCGTAGAGTGGAGTAGCATAGCATGGAGTGGAGTTTTGTAGAGTGGAGTGGTGTGTTGCAGAGTGGCGTAGAGTGGAGTAGCATAGCATGGAGTGGAGTTTTGTAGAGTGGAGTCGAGTGTTGTAGAATGGAGTGGCGTGGCGTAGAGTGGAGTGGAGTGCTGCACGAAAGAGTGGCGTGTCAGAGTGGAATACACTGGTGTAGAGTGAGGGGGCATAGAGTGGAGTAGTGTGTTGTAGAGTGGTGTAGAGTTGAGTGGTGTACTGTGGAGTATGCATGGTGTGGTAGCACACTGCCATTACAGACAATACATTTTCAATTGATATGGCCATTGCATTTGCACAGACATACAGTTTTACTGACAAAAGTATACAGCACACAAATGCTAATATGTGTAAATGTCATCACCTAGAGTATTGATTTGTTTTAATCATATTAAAATATATATTTCCACCACACTTCAGATTTACAAACAAATGTGCTTCATTTGTGGCTTCCTAAATTTAATATATTCTGAAATATCTGCACAGTTATTTTACAGACATTTAAATTTTATTGTGTGCTAGAAAGAAGCGTTTCTTTTCACGGAAGATATGTCACATAAATCCTCTTACTGTGAAGTCAGAGAAAGAAAAATAAACACCAAGCTCCCTCTGGAAGCCAGAGCTTGAAGGATGACCTCCGTCTTTGAATGAAACAGCAAATGTGACAAGACACACAAAAGATTTAAAGGTCTGCTTATAGAAAGCAAGCACTCATGAAAGAATATAGTAAACAGGCTGTGCTCCAAAAGAGAGACTAACTCAAGCTGGACAACCTAAATCAAATAAAGCCAGCAAACAGAAAGCAAGCAGCTGTGAGTTACAAACCAGAAAGCCAACAGTAAGCAGTGGGTGGAATGCATTTCCAGAGATGCTGTCAGAATGCCCCCAGAAGGCTTCGACCTGAAAAACAAGACAGCAGGCCATTTCCATCTGCGCAACTGATCTGGAACAAAATCCCCATATCCATGAGGACCCGCTCAATGCGTCTCCAATTTAGTAAAGAGTTAAAGAGCCCTCTTCAAATAACAGTACATCAGGGCTCACTGACAGCCTACTTCTGCTGCAACCATCTTTTAGCTGCTCACTTGTCGCTGACCCTGTACAGCACTCGGCTGCAGCTTGGTTAAATACCATAAAACCAGGAGCCCTATCAGAATCCACACTTTTGCAATAAATATTACACAATTACCAATGAGTGTTAACACCCATCCATGCGTTTAACTTAGCGCGGATTCCACGCAGCGCTATGAAGCCTCCAAGGTACCAGCACTATCCGAACATGGAGCTAAACTGCTGGCCGCAATCCTAAACTGCAACTGGCCTTTAACCTCATCGCCTCTAGGGTGAAGGGCAGCACTACATCTCCCAGAATGCAACCTGCTGATTTCAAGCAGCCTGGCCGGGAAGAAGGTAGCAACTGCAATATGAGGATTTGTACCTGACGTCCTCTCTTTCCAAGCTGAAAAATGACAATGAAATGCAAATGTGTTATTTCAGACGTCACATCTCTGCGGAGAGCGCGCATCAGTATTTGTCAGTTCTTAAACTTCCCCAGACAGGGAGTAAGTATGAGACCTTCATATTCAGCAGCTCTCTAAAGTGCTTCATGTTGTTGTAGCCAAGGCTGCGCTCTGCATCCTGGGAAACTCTTTGGACTCCTTTTACCATCACTCGCTGCATCTGGGCACAGAACCGACCGCGGGGCCATCTTTGCCAACACGTGGCCTAAATACTGCAAAACCAGAGGCATCAGGAGCTACACAAACTCACAGCACTGAAGTCCAGAGGCGCTATGTCCCTGCACTGAAGCCCCAGAGGCGCTAGGTCCCTGCACTGAAGCCCCATCTGCGCTAGCTCCCTTCACTGAAGCCCCAGAGGCGCTAGGTCCCGTCACTAAAGCCCCAGAGGCGCTAGGTCCCTGCACCGAAGCCCCATCTGCGCTAGCTCCCTTCACTGAAGCCCCAGAGGCGCTAGGTCCCGTCACTAAAGCCCCAGAGGCGCTAGGTCCCTGCACTGAAGCCCCATCTGCGCTAGCTCCCTTCACTGAAGCCCCAGAGGCGCTATGTCCCTGCACTGAAGCCCCAGAGGCGCTAAGTTGCTTCACTGAAGCCTCAGGGACGCTATGTCCCTTCACTGAAGCCCCAGAGATGCAAGGCCCCAGCACTGAAGCCCCAGAGATGCAAGGCCCCAGCACTGAAGCCGCAGAGATGCAAGGCCCCAGCACTGAAGCCCCAGAGATGCAAGGCCCCAGCACTGAAGCCTCAGAGGCGCTAGGTCCCAGCACTGAAGCCTCAGAGGCGCTAGGTCCCTTCACTGAAGCCCCAGAGATGCAAGGCCTCAGCACTGAAGCCCCAGAGATGCAAGGCCCCAGCACTGAAGCCGCAGAGATGCAAGGCCCCAGCACTGAAGCCCCAGAGATGCAAGGCCCCAGCACTGAAGCCTCAGAGGCGCTACGTCCCAGCACTGAAGTCCAGAGGCGCTATGTCCCTGCACTGAAGCCCCAGAGGCGCTGGGTCCCTTCACTGAAGCCCCAGAGGCGCTAGGTCCCTGCACTGGAGCCCCAGAGGCGCTAGGTCCCAGCACTGAAGCCTCAGAGATGCAAGGCCTCAGCACTGAAGCCCCAGAGATGCAAGGCCCCAGCACTGAAGCCTCAGAGGCGCTAGGTCCCAGCACTGAAGCCCCAGAGATGCAAGGCCCAGCACTGAAGCCCCAGAGATGCAAGGCCCCAGCACTGAAGCCTGAGAGATGCAGGGCCTCAGCACTGAAGCCGCAGAGATGCAAGGCCTCAGCACTGAAGCCCCAGAGATGCAAGGCCCCAGCACTGAAGCCTCAGAGATGCAAGGCCCCAGCACTGAAGCCTCAGAGATGCAAGGCCCCAGCACTGAAGCCCCAGAGATGCAAGGCCCCAGCACTGAAGCCTCAGAGATGCAAGGCCCCAGCACTGAAGCCCCAGAGATGCAAGGCCCCAGCACTGAAGCCCCAGAGATGCAAGGCCTCAGCACTGAAGCCCCAGAGATGCAAGGCCCCAGCACTGAAGCCTCAGAGGCGCTAGGTCCCTGCACTGAAGCCCCGGAGGCGCTGGGTCCCTGCACTGAAGCCCCATCTGCGCTAGGTCCCTGCACTGAAGCCCCAGAGGCGCTATGTCCCTTCACTGAAGCCCCAGAGGCGCTAGCTCCCTTCACTGAAGCCCCAGAGGCGCTAGGTCTGAAGCCCCAGAGGCGCTATGTCTCAGTACTGAAGCCCCAGAGGCGCTAGGTCCCGTCACTAAATCCCCAGAGGGGGTAGGTCCCTGCACTGGAGCCCCAGAGGCGCTATGTCCCTGCACTGAAGCCCCAGAGGCGCTAAGTTGCTTCACTGAAGCCTCAGGGACGCTAGGTCCCTTCACTGAAGCCCCAGAGATGCAAGGCCCCAGCACTGAAGCCCCAGAGATGCAAGGCCCCAGCACTGAAGCCCCAGAGATGCAAGGCCTCAGCACTGAAGCCCCAGAGATGCAAGGCCCCAGCACTGAAGCCCCAGAGATGCAAGGCCCCAGCACTGAAGCCTCAGAGGCGCTAGGTCCCAGCACTGAAGCCTCAGAGGCGCTAGGTCCCAGCACTGAAGCCTCAGAGATGCAAGGCCCCAGCACTGAAGCCTCAGAGGCGCTAGGCCCCAGCACTGAAGCCTCAGAGGCGCTAGGTCCCAGCACTGAAGCCTCAGAGATGCAAGGCCCCAGCACTGAAGCCTCAGAGATGCAAGGCCCCAGCACTGAAGCCGCAGAGATGCAAGGCCCCAGCACTGAAGCCTCAGAGATGCAAGGCCCCAGCACTGAAGCCCCAGAGATGCAAGGCCCCAGCACTGAAGCCTCAGAGGCGCTAGGTCCCAGCACTGAAGCCCCAGAGATGCAAGGCCCCAGCACTGAAGCCTCAGAGATGCAAGGCCCCAGCACTGAAGCCCCAGAGATGCAAGGCCCCAGCACTGAAGCCCCAAAGATGCAAGGCCTCAGCACTGAAGCCCCAGAGATGCAAGGCCCAGCACTGAAGCCCCAGAGATGCAAGGCCCAGCACTGAAGCCCCAGAGATGCAAGGCCCCAGCACTGAAGCCTCAGAGGCGCTAGGTCCCAGCACTGAAGCCTCAGAGATGCAAGGCCCCAGCACTGAAGCCCCAGAGATGCAAGGCCCCAGCACTGAAGCCCCAGAAATGCAAGGCCCCAGCACTGAAGCCTCAGAGGCGCTAGGTCCCTCTTGGAGGAAACAAGGAAAGTAGGAGCATTAAACAACAATACTGTTTCAGAAGTAAAGAGTAGAGACACAGAGAGGAAAAGTGATCTGCGCACAATCACACAATACGGACAAGTGATGAAGCTGGGATTAGAATTTACCCTGCAAGATTCATAGCCAAAGAGTATAATATCCTTCCACATCACAAGACACAAGTAACTCTTCCATTAGGAGTTCTGACAGACTCTGGCCTCCTCTGACCTGATTGGTCACACCTTCGTGATGCAGGGCACTCAAGGTTCCCATTTTGACACAATGGAGTACACATTTTGTAATGGAGTACACAGGACTACAAATCCCACAATGCAAAGAAAAATAATAGCTGGACTAGATTGAGATACTCATGCATGGGATTGGGAAACATGAGAGTTATATTGATGGTGACTGGTGAATTTAAGTGTCCATAAAATAAAAACAAGTGCACAAAATCCTCCTAAAAATATATTTAAGTGGATTCGAGAGCTAAGCGCTCTCTCTTTGTCACATTCATTGATCTCTGAGCCACACACTTCACTCCCAGAAAAGCTAACTCCATCTCTCATCCTTACGAGGTTGATATATTGGATACTATCAATTTGGGTATAAAGCACCATATATTTGCAGCGTTTAGATATATTAAAATGTAATCTGAAGAGCTATATAAAACAAGTTATCTTTATCACTGTTTATATTATGATTAAAATAACCTTTATAAAAGAAAAGCATTATGGGTTCGAGGTATGTAACTCTTGTAATAGTGTTTTTAGGCAATGAACTCGCAGAAACACATTTTTCAAACACAGCCATTTTGTGGTATTGTAATGTAATGTAAATTCGTACTTGAAAAGCACACTCCGACCCTAAGGTATCGAGGCGCTGAATGCATACCACTGTGGAACCCCTCCTGGCTTTTACCTGTGAGGTGCCCACTCCTGGGCAACCCCCAAGATGAAGCCAGGCATCCCAAAACTGTCGGGCCATTGTGGAAATTAAGCAAGCTATTGCCCAGAGTTACATAGTGGGACCCATTAATTAGATTAGGCACCAAGGCGAGAATTATATGGTCCAGGGAAATTGAGCCCAAGAACCGCAGAGGCAGGAATTGAACCCTGGTCCCGGGCTAAATCTCTGCATCAGGGTCTGCCGCTCTAACCATTGTGCCACACTTATCCGTATTAATTTATGCATGCCTGTGCATAGGGTCTGGGGGTGCTCATGAAGTGCGCCACATCCCTGCCCCTTTGGAGAGAGACTGTCAGCACAGTTTGTGCAGAGCTCGGAAGTTCCCACTTCCAGGTGCGAGTATCACACCCATGAAGGAGTTTATTCCTTACAATATGGTACCTGCAGCCTTGAAATCTATGTCACTCCTAAGGGGCGCCTTAAACCTGCAGCCGTACCTCACTCACTGTGTAAAGGCACCAGTCCTGGCTGTGTCCTCAGTGGATGAATGTGTGCGTTCCCATCGTTACAGACAGTGCGAATAACAGTACTTTGTGTAGATGTCACATATTCCGCGAGAGTGACACACCACAAAACCATTCTACGAGAGATCTACAAGAATGTATCTTGTTCGAACTCCGCAGACCCCTCTGACTTTCAACAAACTACTCACCAAAGAACCAGACTGAAAGCAAGAAGTAACAGATGCAAGCCCACCCAGTACACTAAGGGGCATATTTACAGAGAATTAACGTAGGACAGCACAGCAAGTCTATTTGCTGCACTGCCCTGAAAGGGCAGGAATGCACCGTATCTCTGAGAAGGGGTGCATTCCTGTACTTTCAGCCAGCACACAACTTTGTGCTTAGAGCCAACGCAGGCACCCCTGCACCACGGTGCAAGGGTGCCTGCATTGTTGGCAGGATTGTTTTTGTGCAGGAAAGGGCACCTCCCTGCACAAAAACAATCCATGGAGGCTTTTTCCTCTAAGTGTCCTGCAGCATGCAGCCCACATACAAAGAGGAAAACATGAGGAGAAATAAATATATTTCTCCTCGTTATGCCTTGCAAATCTGGGAATGCGTCAAAACCCATGAGTGTTGCATGGGAAAACCCACAGCAACGCCCACAGAATGACCCCTTGACGCAGTGTAAGGCAATGCAGAAACCCGCACTGCGTTCCCATATCTAGAGGCCATAAAAAGCCACGCAAAGTGGCTTTGCATGGCCTCGTAGACATGGGTCTGCACTATCACCGCCACACCGTCAAAAAAAAGTGACGCTCCGTCAGCACACAAGCCTCATGAATCTGACCCTAAATCTGCAGCAAACCTCTTGCCCCGCTGCCTCAGTTTAGTGCTTCAGGGAGGTTTAAAGACCTCCTTGTTGAAATGTTCACCACACCAGAAAGGAACACAGGAACAGAACATTCACCTAGAGAAAGGTTTGCTCAAAGTAGGTGCTGCACACACGATGAAAGAGGACGTGCCACAGCCGAGCCTCATGACCAGAACCAATGATCACACCCAGAGGAGATGGGGTGGTGACCCCACCTTGCATCCAGGGTCCTCTCTGGCACAAGGGCTCAGACAGAGTTTGACGGGCAGGGATTGCACTCTACCTTGCTTTTTTTGGTGGCGACAGGTGGGCCAGCCTTCTCTGAGGTCTTCGTGGCGGTCCGCTGGCTCGGTGGCTTCATGGAGGTGTCTTTCATTTCACTGCCTTCGGCTCTTTTCTGTGGGACACAGAAGAACATGTGGCGAATAAGATCTGATGCCTGGAGCCAACCACTTGTGACATGACTGCTTTCAATCCTGAGTTCACCACCCAGGTCAGCCGGTGAGAGTCTGTGGCAACTACTGCATACAAACCATCACCAGCACCTAACACTTAGGCCTATCAAGCACTTAACATTTATGGAAAATGGTGAGCTGATCTCCATGGATTTCTGCCATCTTATTCCTCGGAAGTGAGAAGCAATAAATTACAAACTCCTCCACATAGAACCATAACGTCACCTGTCGCTCTAAGTGTGCTAGGTATGCCCAGCATTAGTCTGGTGCTCACTGTTCTGTATCAGTCACTTGTGCCTCACTGATGAGGCCCAACAAGGCTGAAACTTCTCTATGGTTGCTTGTGTTCCCAGCAGTGCTTAATTTGTAACAAAATAAGTGCGAAGGCCCTCAACAGGAGGTCACCGCAGCTTACCTCTCATTGCCCCTGCCACGTTGCCAATAACAGCAGGAACACAACTTCTAACCATCACACTCCTACAAGTGTGACAATTCAGACTATCCCAAGACCCCAAAGCTACAGGAATGGCTTGGGTGGCAGGCTTTAATAATCTGTAATGCATATTGAATTAATAAACAGCTGTTGTTGTGCTTATCTCTAAATTAGACAAACAGCACCACCATGTGGCAGGCTGTCATAAGTGCGATGATGACAATTAAGTGCTGGTGCTAAGCACCGGAAACCACTGGTTCAAATTAAGCACTGGTTTTCATTCAGAGGGGGCATAGCTGGGCTGTTCAGGCTGGACTCTTCCTATTGGAGCAGGGCCAAGGCTGACTTGCATGGGGCTGGTTCCTCTCTGCAGTGGCTTAGGATGCAAAAAATACAAAGGACTAGAATGTGCCTGATAGGTTCATTTTCCTCAGCTAGAACTCTCAGCACAATTCAGCACTATCAAGCATACAGCACTCTTCTTAGCGGAAGGGACCACAGCCTTAAAATAATCATCTATCCTCCTCTTTCAAAGGGGCAATGTGTCAAGGTCCTGGAATCAAAATGGATGCCAGGGTATGATGGGCTGAAGAGGCCCTACCTGCTGTGTTTATTGCAGCAAGGGCCCATCATCACACGCGCACCCTCCGTGGTTGGACATGTTCACTGGTTCACTAAGCCTTAACTTCTCTGCATCCCTAAACTGTAGGCGCCCCCCATCAACACCCCCCAGAAACATTAGGGCACCAGAGACCTGGGTATGGAAACTTCCTCTGGGAGGGTCACCCAGTGGTGGCTCATGGGAAGTCCCGAGAGAAGAAAGGTGGCCCGGACAGGTAAGGAGATGGGTCACGTGCTTCTAATCCAGAGGGATTGTGGGAAAACATTGAATCTCACCATTTCTAGGCACATTACAAGAAAAAACATTTCTACGAATTTACAAAATGGAACATGGCAATGAAAGTATTTACAATACACAGGAAGTAGTGAAGTGGTAGAATGCAGTTTTTTTTTACTGCTTAAAGTGTCAAAAAAAGACCTAATATCCTCTGCAGTGTGAACATATATGTATTTTAAATGTAATAATGATAGAGACAATAATAATAATAAGGTGATAACAAAAGAATAAATGTGTTGATTAATATGAAATTCTGAGTTTAATATTTTTAAATTATTTTCTTTAAAAATTTGGTAAATGGTCGAAGAGGGAAGTTTGGGGGGCTATCTTCAAGAAAAATGAAAAAAATCCAAAGAACAGATGGGATGGAAAGCAGGAAGGGGGATTAGCTCCTCTGTTTGCCCCCTACCCTCATTTGGTGAGCAGGAAGGTGCCATTGTATGGTGGGGGGGGGGGGGATCTTCAGTGCCCAAGCACCCCTTGATGTGGCAATAATATTGTCATGTTCTGGGGAGGTGGGTGAGGGTGGATGATGTCTGCCATCATGTGTGTGGTCTAGGTTGGTGAGCTAGAACTTTAGTGCAGGCGAGGAGGGTGTGACCTGAAGGTCACCATGGTGGCCATTCCAGAGTAGCGTGTGGTGAGTTGTGGAGTCAGTGGAGGTGAAATGGGTTTTACGGGCCTTTGGGAATTTAGGCCCTCATTATGAACACGGCGGGATTTCCAGCCGTGTTCAGGCTGGCGGTCTAAACACAGACCACCAGCCCGTTGAGGACCTTGCCAGCCCAATAAAGAACATTCCGCTGGGCCAGCGGGGACATAGCCAGGGAAAGGCTGGTGGACACAGGTTCTTTATCCGGTGGGCAGCCCTGCCCTGTCGGATAAGGAACTCCGCCATCGTCAGGCTGCCTAGCGGCAGTAGCCTGGCGGTGGCGGAGTTCCACCTGTGGCGGTCACGCCATGAACATAATATGGCGGTCCGCACCGCCATGCCAGTGGCGGTAATTTCCGCCACCGCCGGCATGGCGGTCCAGACCGCCTATGTTCATAATGACCGCCTTAATGTTTACAATCGCAGTGGTCGAGTGGAAGAGCAACAGGAGAAGAGAGTCGAAAGGTCGTTAGACGATAGCGCTTTGAAGAACTTGAACTCAGCTTCGAAGCTATAAGTGAACCATCCCACTTGACACTAGGGATGAGAACTGGATTGAGAGCAGAGTAAACGAAGGAGTACTCATACTGAAAAGTTGATTAGGCGTGGAGTGGAGAAAGAAGGCTGAAAGATATGGCAATAACCCAATGTTCTCGTGGCAAGCGCATTAATGATGGTCTTGGTGGTGTGGAAGGGGCGATGAGGACAAGCCTTCTCGATGTTCAGTGGCTGGAATCTGGATGTGGTGGCCATGGCGGGGATAAAGGATTTTAAGTGCATTCTCTTGTCACAGAGCACTCCAAGCTTCCTGGGTGAAGGGCCTTGGGTTGGGATTGCAGAGGGGGAAAGAACCGGTGGAGGCCAGGCTTGTCAGGAATATTTGAGGGGGTTGGGTAAAAACCTCCATGCGGGCCTGCTTCTTCCGTTTATGCCAGGTGACATGTCCTGGCTTTTTACTTCGCCTCTGGAACTGTCTTCTGCCAATTCTGTGTTAGCTGCTTCATTCTTGATAAGAAAAAGTGAATCGCTTGCTTCATAAATCTATAAACAAAGTATAAAGCTGGAGCTTAGGATCTTGAACAAGCAACCTACCTGGTGCACAATGCAGCCCTTCCCTCCTCCTTGTGGAGACAGCTCTGGAGGAGACAGGAGACTTGTCAGAAGAAGAAAAAGTAGACTTTAAGGGCCACATGTAAGAAGCCTTTTACCAGTTGCAAATGGCCCTGTGGGCCCCTTGCGACTGGTAAAATGCTTTTTGGCATGTACTAACCCTATATTGCAAGTCGGTAACCTATATCCGACTCTCAAATTAAGGTCTGCAGTTGCTATTAGAAAGGGGAGTGGCAAGGGCATCCCTTCCAAATAGGGAGTCACACTAGTATGTAGGAATGTTTTGCGACTGTTAATGCAGTGGAAAAACATTCTCAGAGTACCACCAAGTTCAATTTGGTGGTAACCGTTCGCAAACTCCCAAGGGACCCCTTTCCCTTCGTGAATGAGGGTGCAAACAGTTTTTAAAAGCAGGCAGTGGTCCCAACATTTTTCATTTTTGTTTTTGTGATGCATCCTGTTTTCCTTCAAGGAAAATTGGCTGCATTACAAAAACAAGCATTTGGAATGCAATAGTCTCGTGTTTGCTTGGGTTAGAGCTCATAGCGTTGTAAATTACTGACTGGACTTTTATTGCCACACAGGCTGAAAATAACAAAAGGAAGAGAGCGAGGGTGAGCTGGCCCTGGAAAAGCCCGCCTCTGCTGTGGTTTATGTTTACAGAGGGAGCTGGTGGGGAGGAGGGACTGAACAAGCACCCACACTGTTGAGGTGAAACAGGCAAATGCCCCAAAAAAGTCCCTTACAGAAGAGATAAACAGGACATAGCGTAATTACACAGTACTTTGTGCTGCTCCCAAAGTGAAAAAAGGCAGGACAAATAGGCAGAACTGACCACTAGCAAGCAAGGATTTTTGAAGGACACTGCAGCTAACCAATGTAAATGCTGGAACTCACTCTATAGTACACTTAAAAGTATACAGCAGGCCGAACGCTAACGCTGAACCTAAAAACTGCTTTATTGAAAAATCAGTCACAGACATGGTGGTCTGCTGACCCCAGCAGGCCACCCTCCGTGTGAGTACTGGCCATTCCCAATGGGTCACAAATTGCAACCTGCCTCATGAATACTATATGAGAATCGCAAACAGTGTTAAACACACTGCAGTACATTGCAGTTTGTGATTTCCTAATAGCACGCAAAAATTCGCTATTAGGAATTCACAAACCTAAAGCTACGTATATCTGGACCTAAGAGAGAAGATGGCCACCTGGTGTCTTATTGCAGTCAGGCAGTGGGAGATTGGAATGTGGTGATGAGGGATGCATGATGGGTATGAGAAGATCATTTGCATCCCATTAGCAGACCTGTAGTAGGGCCAGCCAATAGGAAAGATAATTAACCAAGAGGAGTGGCGCAGAGAAGAGCTAAGGACCTGAGGCAGAACTTTAGGGGATGAACATCAGGGGCATAGAAGCAGGGGGGAAGTTTGCGGTGTGACACCCCTGCAAATAAATGCATTTTTGGCCCGAGAGTTGGGTCCAGGATCCTGGTTCAGACCTTTGTTGGTTTTTCTCTTCATCCTTATTTGACTAAAAAACTTTTAACTAGTGTTTTTTTTTTAATTCAGTTGGGAAATTTGCAATTCACACACCCCGAATCTCACTGACTAAGCTAGACCCCTGATGAACACAAGGGAGATGGGGTGAGGATTGAGATGAGTGACAGGTCACCAAGGTGCATTGAAAGAGGGCTGAGGAGATTCACTCAAGAACAGATGAAGCTAAGGCACTTTGTACACAACTAGGCAGCATCAAATGTGTAAGATGTAAACACCTAAGAGAGCTATCTCTCGGGAATGGGCACAAGAAGTTAAATGAATGGTCAAAGATTTAAAGAGACGAAAGGTACTGGCTGAATGACTACTCACTGTTCAGGGTGTCTGAGGAAGGCAGTGGAGAGACTGAGTGATGGTTCAATGGAGTGGGTTGGGCAACCTCTGTGCTTTATAAGTTGTAAAACTATATCAGCCTCACACACCGAGGGGCATATGTACTATTATTTCATGCAACGTGGCACAATAAGGGACCTTGCTGAGCTGCACTGTGTGAAAGAGAGAGAGAGCAGAAATGCTCCATATTTATAAAGACATGGAGCATTTTTACTCTCTCTTTACTCTGGCACACTGAGGTCCTGCCTACCACCAACACATAGTGCAAGGGTGTCTGGGTTACGGGTAGGATTGTTTTTGTGCAGTGTTAGAAATGGGGTTTTTGGTTGGCAGTTAGGTTGCCCTCTGTCCAAGCAAGAACCCTCACTCTAGTCAGGGTAAGTCACACACAATCCAAAATCAGCCTGTGCTCACCCTCCGGTAGCTTGGCACGAGCAGTCAGGCTTAACTTAGAAGGCAATGTGTAAAGCATTTGTGCAATAAATCATACAACACCATAGTATAACACCACAAAAATACACCACACAGTGTTTAGAAAAATATAGAATATTTATCTGGATAATTGTAGGTCAAAACGATCAAAGTTGCAATACGAATTTGTAAAGATATCACTGAAAAGTGATATTAAGAGTCTTTAAGTCTTTAAAATGCAATAAAGTGTCTTTCAAGCACAGAGTACCTGGTTTCTGGTGGGAAATCTCCTCAGAGGGCCACAGGAGAAGAGATGCGTGGAAAAAGGGGTGTGTGCGTCGATTTCTTCTCAGCACACACAGACTTGCGTCGTTCTTTTCCACGCGGGGAAGTCGGGCGTCGTTTTCCGGCGCGCAGACAGTCTCTTTTTGTGGATCGCGGGGATTACCAGATGTCCCGGGTCTGTGCGTGGATTCTCCTGCTTATTTTCCGGCTGCGCGTCGTTCTGCGGGGCTGCGCGTCGAAGTTTCGATCTCACGGTAGGCGTCGCGTCGATTTCTCCTTGGAAGTCGGGCGGCGTTGACCTTGCGAGGCCGTGCGTCGAAATTTTGGTCTCACGGCAGGCGTCGCGTCGATTTCTCCTTGGAAGTCGGGCGGCGGTGTCCTTGCGAGGCCGTGCGTCAAAGTTTCGCACTCACGGTAGGCGTCGCGTCGATTTCTCCTTGGAAGTCGGGCGGCTTTGTCCTTGCGAGGTTGTGCGTCAAAGTTTCGCACTCACGGTAGGCGTCGCGTCGATTTCTCCTTGGAAGTCGGGCGGCTTTGTCCTTGCGAGGTTGTGCGTCGAAGTCTCGATCGTCCCGAGGGCGTAGCGTTGATCAGCGTCGGTGTGCGGCGTTTTTCTCGCCGCGAAACAAGCTGTGCGTCGAAATTTTCGGCGCACGGAGCGTCCACGTGAAAGGAAGAAGTCTTTTTGGTCCTGAGACTTCAAGGAACAGGAGGCAAGCTCTATCCAAGCCCTTGGAGAGCACTTTCACAGCCAGACAAGAGTTCAGCAAGGCAGCAGGGCAACAGCAAGACAGCAGTCCTTTGGAGAAAGCAGACAGGTGAGTCCTTTGAGCAGCCAGGCAGTTCTTCTTGGCAGGATGTAGTTTCTGGTTCAGGTTTCTTCTCCAGCAAGTGTCTGATGAGGTAGGGCAGAGGCCCTGTTTTATACTAAGTTGTGCCTTTGAAGTGGGGGTGATTTCAAAGAGTCTCTAAGAAATGCAACAAGTTCCCTTTCAGCTCAATCCTGTCTGCCAGAGTCCCAGTAGGGGGTGTGGCAGTCCTTTGTGTGAGGGCAGGCCCTCCACCCTCCCAGCCCAGGAAGACCCATTCAAAATGCAGATGTATGCAAGTGAGGCTGAGTACCCTGTGTTTGGGGTGTGTC
Organism: Pleurodeles waltl; assembly: GCF_031143425.1. Taxonomy (NCBI): domain Eukaryota; kingdom Metazoa; phylum Chordata; class Amphibia; order Caudata; family Salamandridae; genus Pleurodeles; species Pleurodeles waltl. Next base: position 1,003,778,650 of record NC_090450.1, on the reverse strand, counting down.
TGAGTGAATGCACAAGGAGCTGTCAACTAAACCTAGCCAGACGTGGATTGAAGGGCACAACAAGTTTTTAGTGCAAAGAAATGCTCACTTTCTAAAAGTGGCATTTCTAGAATAGTAATATTAAATCCGACTTCACCAGTCAGCAGGATCTTATATTACCATTCTGGCCATACTAAATATGACCTTCCTGCTCCTTTCAGATCAGTAGCTGCCACTTCAACAGTGTATGAGGGCAGCCCCAATGTTAGCCTATGAAGGGAGCAGGCCTCACAGTAGTGTAAAAACGAATTTAGGAGTTTTACACTACTAGGACATATAACTACACAGGTACATGTCCTGCCTTTTACCTACACAGCACCCTGCTCTAGGGGTTACCTAGGGCACACATTAGGGATGACTTATATGTAGAAAAAGGGGAGTTCTAGGCTTGGCAAGTACTTTTAAATGCCAAGTCGAAGTGGCAGTGAAACTGCACACACAGGCCTTGCAATGGCAGGCCTGAGACAAGGTTAAGGGGCTACTGAGGTGGGTGGCACAACCAGTGCTGCAGGCCCACTAGTAGCATTTAATCTACATGCCCTAGGCACATGTAGTGCACTCTACTAGGGACTTACAGGTAAATTAAATAGTCAATCATGGATAAACCAATCAATAGTACAATTTACACAGAGAGCATATGCACTTTAGCACTGGTTAGCAGTGGTAAAGTGCTCAGAGGTCAAAAGCCAACAACAACAGGTCAGAAAAAATAGGAGGAAGGAGGCAAAAAGTTTGGGGATGTCCCTGTCAAAAAGCCAGGTCCAACATGCAGGAAGGGACACCTTCCTACCCCAAAAAAAATCCAAAGAGGTATTTTCCTCTTTGTAAGCATGATGCAAAATGCAACACACGTGGAAAGAGGAATAACCAGGAGAAAAAAATATTTTACTCCATGTTACGTTATCATCTGAGAGGTGTACTGACTTGACGTAAACTCAGTGCCCAGGTTTACTATGATTTCGCCATGGGTTGCGTCACAGCAGCTCCAATGCAAAGTAACCTTTGGCATGCACTGGCAACGCCACTTGGCATATCTTTGTGTGGTCGGCTAGATACAAAGTATGAGTCGGGTAGGCATTACATGCGTGGAGCATGGGCATTCCCATGTGTCCATCCGTGTATTTTGGACGCAAAGACAGAGTTACAAAGATAGTGAGCCTACCCGACAGAGGCGTAACAAGGATAAATACTTTTGTTTCCCCTTGTTATTTCCTCTTTCCATGTGTGCTGCATTCTGAAGGACACACAGAGAGAGGAATATGCCTCTAAGGATTGTTTGCTTGAGGAAGGTCTCCCTTCCTGCACAAAAACAATCCTGCCCTTAACTGCCTGTGTTGGGACTCATCAGTACACAGTGCACCAGAGCACAGAGAGCAGGAATGCTCCATAGCTTTGTAAATATGGGACATTTCTACTATCTACCTTTCACGCAATGCAGCTCAGCGAGGTCCCTTGCTGCACAGTGTTGCGTGAAATAATACAGAATATTCACCCTGGTTTTTAAACTTTTGTATATCTGGAATTATGTTAAATCCATGGGTGAATGCACAGGAACGCCCATTTTCCACCCATGGAGTGTCTCCCAGCTCAAAAGATAAGACAATGCAGTGCAAACAGCCCAGTTATGTTACATTTCTTTCCAAAGCCACGCATGACTGTGCGCATTACCCCTTATGTGGCTTGATAAATCTGAATTAACCCCTTTTCATTGTCACAATGACAACACAAAGGCTAAATGCATCTGGGCCTGAGTACTCAGTGATGTGAGAAAGACTGATCATGGAGAGAAGAGAGCCACTGGTGTGATCATTTCACCACAAAAGAGATTGGGGGCACATGTGGGTGGCAGATTTAGGAAGAGGGAGAGTCTGGCAGGGGGTGCATTGAAGATGAAACATTGATGGGCTGGTCTGCTAAATGTAAAGCTTAGCTGCAATGACTCACTCACCGATGTGTCCTTCTCCTCCTTCTGCTTGCTGCTGCCTGCTCCCACTTTACCAGCTGGACGGGGTAGCTCAGAGGGTTTGTGGTGAGTGAAGTCATGGTCGCTAATCGTCTCCTGCAAGAGAACGCAGCAGAACCTTGCGTCAGAACAAACCCAAGAACAGAACCATGCATCAGTGTGCTAGTGCTCGGACACCTTTGGACAGAACCTTGTGTCAGTGCTCTAGTGCTCACATACCTATGGACAGAACATTGCGTCAGTGCTCTAGTACTCACATACCTTTGGACAGAACATTGCATCAGTGCTCTAGTACTCACATACTCTTGGACACAACCTTGCGTCAGTCCTCTAGAACTCACATACCTTTGGACAGAACCTTGTGTCAGTGCTCTTGTAGTGACGTACCTTTGGACAGAACCTAGCATCAGTGCTCTAGTCCTCACATACGTTTGGACAGAACCTTGCATCAGTGCTCTACTACTCACATACCCATTAACAGACCTTGCGTCAGTGCTTTTGTACTCAGCTACCTTTGCATAGACCCCTACCTCAGTGTTCTAGTACGCATATACCTTTGGACAGAACCTTGCATCAGTTCTCCAGTACTAACACACCCATGAACAGACCTTGCATCAGTGCTCTAGAACTGACATACCTTTGGACAAAACCTTGCCTCTGTGCCCTAGTTTTCATATACCTTTGGACAGAACCTTGCTCTAGTACTCACATACCTTTGAACAGAACCTTGCATCACTGCTCTAGTACTCACATACCTTTGGACAGAACCTTGCCTCAGTGCTCTTGTGCTCATATATCTTTGGATAGAACCTTGCTCTAGTACTCACGTACTTTTGGACAGAACCTGCATCAGTGCTTGAGTACTCGCATACCCATGACCAGAACCTTGCATCAGTGCTCTAGTACTCACACACCCATGAACAGACCCTGTGTCAGTGCTCTTGTACTCATGTACCATTGGACAGAACCTTGCCTCAGTTCTATAATGCTCACACACCCATGAACAGAACCTTGCGTCAGTGCTCTAGTACTCAGATACCTTTGGACAGAACCTTGTGTCAGTGCTGTAGTATTCACATACCTTTGGACAGAACCTTAAGTCAGTGTGCTAGTAATCACAAAGCTTTGGACAGATCCTTCAATCAGTGCTCAAACACCCATGAAGAGAAACTTGCATCAGTGCTGTAGTACTTACATACTTTTGGACAGAACCTTGCACCAGTGCTCAAGTGCTTACACACCCATGAGCAGAACCATGTATCAGTGCTCTTGTATTCACATACCTTTGGATAGAACCTTGCATCAGTGCTCTAGTGCTCACATACCATTGGACAGAATCTTGCGTCAGTGCTGTTGTACTCACCTACCATTGGCAGAACCTTGCATCAGTACTCTAGTACTCACATACCTTTGTAAAGAACCTTACGACAGTGCTCTGGTACTCACATACTTTGGCAGAACCTTGCATCAGTGCTCTAGTACTCACATACCTTTGGAAAGAACCTTGCAACAGTGTTCTAGTACTCCCATACCCATGAACAGAACCTGGATTCAGTGCTCTAGTACACACAAACCCATGAACAGACTGTGAGTCAGTGGTCTTGTACTCGTGTACCTTTGGACAGAACCTTGCCTCAGTGCTCTAGTACTCACATACCATTGGACAGAACCTTGCCTCATTGCTCTAGTACTCACATACGTTTGGATAGACCCTTGCATCAAAGCTCTAGTACTTGCATACCTTTAGGCAGAACCTTACGTCAATGCTGTTGTACTCATATATGTGTGGGCAGAACCTTGCATGAGTGCTCTAGTGCTCACATACCCTGAGCAGAACCATGCATCAGTGCACTAGTACTCACATACCTTTGGACAGGACCTTGCGTCAGTGCTGTAGTATTCACTTGTCCTTGGACAGAACCTTGAGTCAGTGCACTAGTAATCACATAACTTTGGACAGAACCTTGTGTCAGTGCTCAAAACCCATGAACAAAAACTTGCATCAGTGCTCTAGTACTCACATACTTTTGGACTGAACCTTGCATCTGTACTCTAGTGCTCACACTCCTATAAGCAGAACCATGCATCAGTGCTCTAGTACTCACATACCTTTGTACAGAACCTTGCGTCAGTGCTCTTGTATTCATATACCTTTGGACAGAATCTTGTATCGGTGCTCTTGTACTCACATACCTTTGGACAGAACCTTAAATCAGTTCCCTGGTACTCACATACTTTTGCACAGAACCTTGCATCAGTGCTCTAGTACTCACACACCCATGAACAGACCTTTCATCAATGCTCTAGCCCTCACATACCTTTGGACAGAACCTTGCCTCAGTGCTATAGTACTGACATACCTTTGACCATAACCTTGCATCAGTGCTCTAGTACTCACATAACTTTTGATTTGACAGAACCTTGCATCAGTTCTCTGGTACTCACACACCCATGAATAGACCTTGGACCAGCATGCTAGTATTCACACACCCATGAACAGACCTTTCGTCAGTGCTCTTCTACTCACATTCCTTTGGACAGAACCTTGTATCAGTGCTCTAATGCTCACACATCCATACTCACGTACTCACACACCCATGAGCAGAACCTTGCATCAGTGCTCTAGTACTCACACACCCATGAACAGAACTTGCCTCAATGTTCTAGTCCTCACATACCTTTGGACAGAACCTTGTCTCAGTGCTCTAGTACTGACATACCTTTGACCAGAACCTTGCATCAGTGCTCTAGTACTCACACGCCCATGAACAGACCTTGCACCAGTGTGCGAGTATTCACACACCCATGAATAGACCTTTCGTCAGTGCTCTTCTACTCACGTACCTTTGGACAGAACCTTGTATCAGTGCTCTAGTGCTCACACATCCATACTCATGTACTCACACACCCATGAGCAGAACCTTGCATTAGTAGTCTTGTATTCACATACCTTTGGACAGAACATTGTGACAGTGCTCTAGTACTGATAAACCTTTGGACAGGACTTTGCGTCAGTGCTCTAGTGCTCACAGACCCATGAGCAGAACCATGCATCAGAGCACTAGTATTCACATACCTTTGGACAGAACCTTGCATCAGTTCTCTGGTACTCACACACCCGTAAACAGACCTTGCGCCAGCACACTAGTGCTCACACACCTGTGAACAGACCTTGCATCACTGCTTCGGTACTCACATACCTTTGGACAGAAACTTGCATCAGTGCTGTAGTACTCACATACCTTTGGACAGAATATTTTGGCCGTGCTCTAGTACTCACACACCCATGAACAGACCTTGCATCAGTGCTCTAGTATTCACACACCCATGAACAGACCCTGGCGTCAGTGCTCTAATCCTCACATACCTTGGAATAGACCTTGCATCAGTGCTCTATTACACAAACTCATGAACAGACCTTGCGTCAGTGCACTAGTGCTCACTGCCTTTGGACAGAACCTTGCATTCGTTCTCTGGTACTCACACATCCGTGAACAGACCTTGCGTCACTGTACTAGTGCTCATACACCTGGGAACAGAATCTTGCATCAGTGCTCTAGTACTCACATACTTTTGGACAGACCTTGAATCAATTCTCTGTTGCTCACACACTCGTGAGCAGACTTTGTGTCAATGCGCTAGTGCTCACACACTCAGGAGCAGAAACTTGCATCAGCACCCAGCACCTAACCACCCTTGCTACTCCCTAGGACATACTCATGCTAGAATAAGATGTAACTGACAGCCTCACACACTAGAACAGACCTTGCATCACTGCGTTAGTGTTCACACACCCATGAGCAGAACCATGCATCAGTGATCTTGTATTCACATACCTTTGGACAGAACCTTGCCTCAGTGCTCTAGTACTCACATACCTTTGCACAGAACCTTGCTTCAGTGCTCTGGTACTCACACACCCAGGAACAGAACCTTGCATCAGTGCTCTAGTACTCACACACCCGGGAACAGAACCTTGCATCAGTGCTCTGATACTCACACACCCAGAAGCAGAAGCTTGCATCAGGTCTCCAGTACTCACACACCCATGAACAGATCCATGCATCAGTGCTCTTGTACTCACGTACCTTTGGACAAAACCATCCATCAGTTCTGTGGTACTCACACACCCAGGAACAGAACCTTGCATTAGTGGTCTAGTACTCACATACCTTTGGACAGAACCTTGCATCAGTGCTCTAGTGCTCACACACCCATGAACATACAATACATCAGTGCTCTAGTACTCACATACCCAGGAGCAGAACCTTGCATCAGCGCCAGCAGCTACACACCTTTCGATGCTTCCTAGAACATACTCATGCTATATTAGGATGTAACTGACAGCCTCACACACTAGAACAGACCTTGTGTCAATGCGCTAGTGCTCACACACCCATGAACAGAACCTTGCGGCAGTGCTCTAGTACTCACAAATCTTTGGACAGAACCTTGCACAGTGCTCTAGTACTCAAATACTCTTGGACAGAACCTTGCACCAGTGCTCCAGTACTCACATAACTTTGGGCAGAACCTTGCATCAGTGCTCCTGTACTCACGTATCTTTGGACAGAACCTTGCATCAGTTCTGTGGTACTCACACACCCAGGAACAGAACCTTGCATCAGTGCTCTAGTACTCACGTACCTTTGGACAGAACCTTGCATCAGTGCTCTACTGCTCACACACCCAGGAACAGAACCTTGCATCAGTGCTCCAGTACTCACATACCTTTGGACAGAACCTTGCATCAGTGCTCTACTGCTCACACACCCAGGAACAGAACCTTGCATCAGTGCTCCAGTACTCACATTCATTTGGACAGAACTTTGCATCAGTGCTCTAATACTCACACACCCAGGATCAGAACCTTGCATCAGTGCTCTAGTACTCACGTACCTTTGGACAGAACCTTGCATCAGTGCTCTACTGCTCACACACCCAGGAACAGAACCTTGCATCAGTGCTCCAGTACTCACATACCTTTGGACAGAACCTTGCATCAGTGCTTTACTGCTCACACACCCAGGAACAGAACCTTGCATCAGTGCTCTAGTACTCACATACCTTTGGACAGAACCTTGCATCAGTGCTCTAATACTCACACACCCAGGAACAGAACCTTGCATCAGTGCTCTAGTACTCACACACCCAGGAACAGAACCTTGCATCAGTGCTCTAGTACTTACACACTCAGGAGCAGAACCGTGCATCAGTGCTCTAGTACTCACTCACCCAGGAGCAGAAGCTTGCATCAGGTCTCTGGTACTCACACACCCATGAACAGAACCTTGCAGCAGTGCTCTAGTACTTACACACCCAGGAGCAGAACCTTGCATCAGTGCTCTAGTACTCACACACCAAGGAGCAGAACCTTGCATCAGTGCTCTAGTACTCACGTACCTTTGGACAGAACCTTGCATCAGTGCTCTACTGCTCACACACCCAGGAACAGAACCTTGCATCAGTGCTCTAATACTCACACACCCAGGAACAGAACCTTGCATCAGTGCTCTAGTACTTACACACCCAGAAGCACAACCTTGCATCAGTGCTCTAGTACTCACACACCCAGGAGCAGAACCTCGCATCAGTGCTCTAGTACTCACGTACCTTTGGACAGAACCTTGCATCAGTGCTCTACTGCTCACACACCCAGGAACAGAACCTTGCATCAGTGCTCCAGTACTCACATACCTTTGGACAGAACCTTGCATCAGTGCTCTTATACTCACACACCCAGGATCAGAACCTTGCATCAGTGCTGTAGTACTCACATACCTTTGGACAGAACCTTGCATCAGTGCTCTAATACTCACACACCCAGGAACAGAACCTTGCATCAGTGCTCTAATACTCACACACCCAGGAACAGAACCTTGCATCAGTGCTCTAGTACTCACACACCCAGGATCAGAACCTTGCATCAGTGCTCTAGTACTCACATACCTTTGGACAGAACCTTGCATCAGTGTTCTAATACTCACACACCCATGAACAGAACCTTGCATCAGTGCTATAGTACTCACACACCCATGAACAGAACCTTGTATCAGTGCTCTAGTACTCACACACCCTGGAGCAGAACCTTGCATCAGTGCTCTAGTACTCACACACCCAGGAGCAGAACATCGCATCAGGTCTCCGGTACTCACACACGCAGGAGCAGAACCTTGCATTAGTGCTCTAGTACTCACTCACCCAGGAGCAGAACCTTGCATCAGCACCAGCACCTACACACCCTTCCATACTCCGTAGGACATACTCATGCTCTATTAGGATGTAACTGACAGCCTCACACACTAGAAGGGACTGAAGCCAGGGCACACAAGACCTAATCACCAGTAAGTTCCACATAGGAAGGAATCACCTCTTGCGTAGGTCGTGACGTCGTGAACCATCACGTCACCAAAGGTTGGTAACTTCTATTCTAATATCTACCTAATTACCTGCAGTGCAGCGCCCTGTGTGTACCACATTCTATGACACCAACAGCGAACCAGCCCCACTCTATACATAAATAACCGCACAACATCCGGAATATTACCACAAACTCTAGGGGCGCGCCTGTTCGACGGCAGAGTATATATATAACCTGTTACAGTGATTAATGTGAAAACAATGAATGTTAAAAGCAAGAAACACATTATCAAGTCCCATTCCCAAGAAACCATTTTAATCGTATTTTTAAGAGTCAAAGTCATGAAACAAAGAACACCCTGATCTCATGTATTTAATTTAATCTTAAACTTCTCTTGTTTGCCAGCTGTTCGGGGGGTCTTTTGCTCTACCCTCTCCTAGCCACCACAGAAAATATCTCCTTTAAGGTAACCCTTGGACAAATATCACCGGGGCCCCCCTACGAATATTTCTCAATTATTCTATTAAATTAGCAATGTTTAAATATGCCTCCAATTACTTGAGCATTGCAGTTAAGGTTTGTTACTGTTTTTAAAATGCAATCAAATAACTCATGCCAAACATCCTATCCTGGTCAGACCGGCCTCACTAACACGTAAAGGTATCCACAATGTGATTATTAGAAGTGGGGGTGGGGTCGGGGTTTTGTAGAGTATTTGGAGCCCCTTCCCTTTTGACACAGACTCCCAGCTTAGATATAAATGATAAAACATATTAGCGATGGCCCATCACAGAGCGGTTCACTGCCTCTCCTGTTTTCCAGCTAAAAACAAAGTCCTCCTATCAGCATAATGCTTCTGGTGGCCCGAGCCTGCCCCCCCCCCCCCACCGGGGATCACCTGGGGGCCCCTAGGGGGGCCCAACCCCCAGTTTGAAGACCTCTGACCTGTGCAGGTCCCAATCTTGCCCCCCACCATATTAAAAAGAGACACCATAAATCATTAAAAATTCTTTGAGACCCTGTATAGCGCTCCGCTGCCTTTTTGCTAGGTCTGTGCTATAGAAATACTGTGCACATGTGTACACACGTGAGCTACAGGAGTTCACAGGACGGGCGTCTGTGACACAGTTCACCCAGGGGACCTCTGACCTCTCGCTCCTCTACACACTCATAAAATGCACCGAGTATATGTCCTCACAGCCGTACCCAGCACTGAAGGTGGATGGGAAGTTACCGGTAACTGCCATAAACTCAACAAGCGGCCTGCACGGTGAACTATAGCAGCTAATAGAATGTGAGCGCTTTCTTTCACACGCATCCCTCATCATACTGCTAGGCGCTAATACCCCCAGGACGGTAAGAACACCTCTCTGGTTACTCAAGCACAACACCAAAACCTTTCCCACATAGGCCAAGAGCAAACCAGTGCTTAATTTGAGCCGGTGGTTTCCGGTGCTGGCACCAGCACTTCATTGTTAACATTGGCACTTCTAACAGCCTGCCACTTGATGGCGCTGTTTGTCTAACTTTGTGTTGAGCACAGCCACATGTGTTTAATAATTCAATACACATTAAACATGACTAATACCTGCTACCCAAAGCAGTAAGAATCGCTTGGAAGGCAGGTATTGGTCATTTCAATTCTATATTAATAGTCCAAACTGTCACACTTTTAGGAGCGTGATGGTTAGCAGATGTGTTGGTATTGTCATGGTACCGTCGGCAGGGGCAATGGGTGATACAAACTGCAGCCTCCCATCAAGGGCCTTGGCACTTATCTTTTTACAAATTAAGCACTCGAGCAAATACCTTTTCACTCAAGCGCACTGCCACAGTGTACCATGGTACCCCTTTGATAATGCACTTCTTCGCCTCATAATGGGATATGAAGCACTATATAAAGGCAATGACAATTTTGTTTTTTTTAGGGATTCACTGATCTTGATTTTCTTGGGTTTAAGTTCACGATTTTCACATAATGCTGTTGAAATCATCTCAGAAAAGGAGTTTACAGAAGGGTTTTGGGATTGTTTTCCTACTTTGTCCTGCCAGTTACTTTTTAGGCCACCAGACCATCTGGAACAAAGAAACAAGTCAGTTCTGTCTGCTGGGTGACTGGGTGTGACAATGCATCACTTCCTGCACAGCCCGGTGTGAACCAATGGCATGAACCGATGCTTAAACCAATGGCGTGAGCCGATGGCTCCCAGCATGTTTCTGACCCAGAATGCTCTGCAAATATCAAAATAATACTTAAAGAAGCGCACTTTCATTTTCATTGTGATGCAGGGTGGCTGCAATATTTGGGGCCTAGGCCAGCAACGGTAGTGGGCTCTACCAACTAGGAACTTTTCAGAAAACTAGAAGCCTAAGGAGTTCAGAATGTTGTGGCTTGTGTGAATCCCAGGACATATTATTTTCCAGAATGCCCTGAAAATGTCAAATTACGGGTAAAGAAACTCAGGCCCATATTTATGGGAAAGTGGAGCACTGCAGGAATGCGCCATATTTAAGGCATATGGTGCATTTCTGTTCTTTCATCCTGCGCTGGTGCACAATTGGCTTCCTAGCGTCAACACAGGCACCCTTGCACCATGGTGCAAGGGTGCCTCAGTTGCATGCAGCATTGTTTTTGTGCAAGAAAGGGCACCTTCCTGCAAAAAGCAATCCTTAGAGGCGTATTTCTCTATCTATGCGTGCTGCATGCAGCACACATGGAAATAAGAAATAAAGATATTTCTCCTCGTTACGCCTCTCCTGGTGTGGCGTATATTTTGGGCGCGTTCCAAGGTTTACAAGTTTGGTAAATCTGGAAATGCGTTAAAAACCATGGGAGTTGCGTGGGGACACCCATGCAATGCCCATGGAATGCTTCCCTTGTGCAGATTAATGCAATGCACCGATTTGCAATGCGTTGCTTTACTCCATATTTTTTTAGCCTCTCAAAACCACGCAAAGTAGCTTTGCGTGGCTTCAAAAATATGACTTACAGGTTTGCATTGCACATTTACCATGATGTGTGGTGCAAGCATGACGCTAACCTCTCATAAATATGTTGCTCAGTTTCCACACATTTACGGGACAGAAAATTCAGGAAGGTACCTGCTGTGACTAAAGTCTTACCAGCCTGAATTCTCATACTTCCCTGATAAAAACATACATAAGAAACACAGATGAAACCCACCACACAGTACCCTGGCAGATAAGGAGGCAAACAGTCTCCCCTGACAGCCCAAAGCCATGCTGTAACACATTATGCAGAGCATGTATATAGTCATGTGTGTTTATGGTATATATGTAGGAGGAACCAAGGTGAAAGGCAGAGGAGAGCTGTAAAGGGTCAGAGGAAAACCCACTGTCAAGGTGTGATTGAAGGGGTGGGTGATCTGTGGACTGTGGTTGCATCATGATGTAGTGTTCTTTAGAATGTGGTGAAATGCATCACAGAGAGTCCACAGTGCCACGAGGACATGCTTGTGAAAGACAGGCACTATACGAATGAGAGTGCTGTGTTCCTTGGCTAGAATTCTGTACAGTGTGGCACAGAGATGCTCGCGAGGTACTCTCTAGCACTCAGTTCAGAGCACGAATCATCGCCCCGTTCTTTGGCACAGTGTCCGGCCTTCTGCGACTCCCTTATGTTCGATTCCTCCTCGTTACTCACAGCTATATTTACCCCAAGGCACAGGCCTCTGGGTCTCACTCGCCATCTCAATGTGTTCTTTCCTCGCACTTACTCCCATACTCTATCCTGCTCAGTGGTCTGTCTCACCCACTCTTCCTGACTTCTTCCAGACTGGCTCCACCCACTCACCTGCCTCTCACTCCATCACTGGTCCCCATCTCTCCCCTCCTCAGTGGTACCCACATGTTCTTCTGCCTCCTTCCCTTACCTCTCCCCCTGTTCCATCATCCTCTGCTTCCCATCCCATGCTCCTGCGTCTACAGCATCTCCCTGTATGGTGGGTATCTGTGGTTCACTGAGCTTATAGCAATTTAGAGCAGTCGGGATAGTAAAGATTTTTCTGATTACCGAAGCAAAAAAAGGCTCTTCTGTGACATAATATCGAGGTAAAAAATATTGGGATCAAAATATAGCCACAAAAATATTGAGGACAAAACTGTCCACTCTACATACTATCTAAAGTACTAAAGTATTAAAAATGCACATATACGAAAGTATTCAACATTCAAATGAAAGACATAGGTAACTCTGTTGGACATGGCTCTGTGAAGGGAATTTTCCAGAAACTTTTTGTTTTTTTCTCCCAGTCTTTGCTGACTCTCTGTGCGTGACCTTAGGACTCTGGGCACTTCCCCACTGTCAGGGGCAGGGTGGAAGTGCGCGTGCATGTCCTCCCCGGAGAGGAGATGGCACTGACCGCCATGGCGGGGCCCCGGGTGTGCACAGAGGCCATGGGCCCTGGATAGATAGGTTGTGGGAGAGGCTTTTGGCACTTCGGAGGCAGAGCGTGACCCACTAAAGATAAAGATTTGCATTCAGGGAGGAAATTTAGGGGCGACATCTGTGGTTCAAGGGAGAACCCTTTGAAGCACCCCAAACTTCAAAGGAACCATCTGGTATAACTAGGGCTACTCGACGTCTGCATGGAAGAGTAACCGTTACGGCGACACAGGGCCGGTGCTGATGGATGGCGTGGGCACACTGCCAGAGGATGACTGTCAGAGGAAGGGATCTGTGCTCCCTTTCTGCTTTGCGACTCGCCTAGGGCTCATTACCTTCTGCTGTGTAACATCCTGAAGTGTGTTCTCCAAGTGCAGGGTGGAGTGCCCCCAGTTCTCTGTGGAGGTCTCAGCGACATCAAAGACCTCCCGAGAGGGACTTACATCGACGACCAGTAATATCTGGAGAACGGTGCCCTCTGCTGCACCTACATCATATGCTGGACTTCACCTGGCAGCAGCACCATTACCAACATAAGTGTTGTGTCTGGATACTAAAATTGTCTGGTGCAGAGTTTGCCAAGGACTGCTTACACCTCAGGTGAGTGACCCTGCATCATGGGAACCACTGCACGCCGAAACGTCTCGTTGGGGTGAACAGGATCACCCAGTGTGGGACCCCGTGGGCCCGCTATTGTCGAGGGTGTTGCATTTCTCATGTGAGCCTCAGCTGCATGCTCATTGCGTGTGGTGCCCTGTTAATTGGTTGTGACCCTCAGAGATGGGGGTGCAACCTGAATAGTGCTGTTCTTGGCCTTGTATGGCAAGCCTGGACTAGTGTTGAAGTGTGTGCCAAGGGAATCTGGTACAACTAAAGTCATTGCGCACTAGAGAGTGTGCCTCATTCTAGAGAGGTACGGAAACCAAGTTCCAAGTGTGACCGGATGGTCTAGTGCGACCCAAGTCATTGCGCGTTGGACGTTGTGCCCTCCAAAGAGGTGCAAGATTTACATCCTTGGTGGGAGAGTCTGGGATTGTCTGGTGCAGTTCACGTCATCACACAACAGACTGGTGCCTCTGTCCGAGGAGGGACCACCTTGGCAATTGGCTTGTGAATGAATGTAGGGTCAGGGGACTCAGATCATCAGATCCCTGACATCGTGCCTCCTTTTTCTGGAGGTATGGCACTGAGCTCTTTTCATGTGGGATAATAACCATCTGGTTCCAGGACTGAGTGCGTATGAGTGAGTGTGTGCATGTGTTGACAGGTACCTGTAGCACAGCCTGACATTGCAGAGTGGATGTGTGTGAGTGAGTGTGGATAAATGCGAATGCAGTACTGTGGTGCTGCTGGTCACGTTTATTCTGTCAGGGAGTTCTTACAGTTGACATTACGTCCTACTAGTGCGGCCTCAGCTGCAGTTCTACGTGAAAGTGTTGTAAACCTTATATGTTCATTTTCCTGCTAATGTTGGGAAATGGAGTTCACCCTGAATTTATGTGTTACACTGATTGTGGGGACTTCTAGTGTGGGTCTCATGCTGATAACGTTTGGCACCTTATGTGGGTGCGGGGAGGGAATGTACTGTTTTCCTCATGTGTGGATACAGTAGCTGGTGTCTAACACAGTTTGGGGCCCCATGTCATGATTTCTATTGTTAATTAGGGTATAGGCCCAGAGTTCCATTCTAATACTGTTGTGTTGACAATGTGTGTGTTGAATACAATCTTTTTATACATACACTGCGTGTGAAGTCTCATTAGTGCCGCACAGCGTGGTTGTGGCAGGGAAGTGCGGTGTCTTTGCTGACTGCTCTGTGCCAAGCCACCCAAAGGTGAGCGCATGTTATACAGTGAGTGTAATCGCCCACCCTTGACGGGAGTGGTGGGTTCTTCCTGGCTAGGGACTTGACTCAGCCAACCAGAACGTGCCACCTCCAACAAACTCCAAATGTGATGTGAACACAAAATACATAATAAAATTATTAGATAAGTAACTAATTACATACAATTTAATCATTAAGAATATACTGATACTAATATAAATTGAAATTGCACACACACACAAACAAACACACACACACACATGGACTCAGAAGTCGACAAAGGTAAGTAAATGGGCATTCAGGTGCTGCTGTGTGAGATGAGTGGTTTATGGTGTACTATTTTCTAAGGAAAAATGCATCCATGCATCAATTTCTGGATGCGAGGATGCATTTTGCTCTAAGAAAATAGTGCCAATTGCCCACGCAACCTAGTCATGCAATTCCATGGAATCTGGTGACATTTTAATGTAATTCTCCATGATTTTGCAGAATCAAACTCAGCCCACCCCTACTGGCCTGTGAATTTCTGATCCTGTCGGAGTATGTGAATGCAAGAAGGGATATGTTGACCCATTCCTTGCTGACTGTCCTCCCCATGATATCCTGTGAAGGGGGTGGCTAAACCCGATGCGAAACAGCCATCAGGTGGGTATACACCAAGGGATTATACCCTCTTGTAAGTCTGCATCTGTTAGTCCAACTGCTGCAAAACACATTCTGGCAGTCCAAAGTATCTGGCGTAACTTTCTGGCAAGGACCGCCAGCTCTTCCACCAATACCGAACCTTCTGCCTATCTTTATCATATCCAGATCCCAAACCCCATCAACATTTGACTTCCCTTCCTCTTCTACCCAATTATTTGCACAGTGTCCATGTGATCCTGCCTCTTCCTTTACTTTAAAATCATGTAGGCAGGCCTGCTCTCTCCTAGGGATGTTACTGTTATTTAAAAACCAACACAAAAGCTTAGATACTGTGCAGTCATCACCCACCAGGTCCACCTCCCCGAGGTGCAGAAGAAGCGCTAAAGCCAGGGGGCAGAGCTCTTTTCCTTGTTTACATGCAGGGTGTATTTTGTCACTGTCTTTGCTAATCTTATAGACAGCCTATAAAGTACCTTGAATGTAATGCAGCATCATTTAACACCATCCCAACATCACCACTCACTTGCAAATCACTAAACATACAAAACGTCGCCGCCAGACTGGTCCTCGACTTACCCCGACACCTACGTACAATGCACTGGCTCTCCATAGAGAAAAGAATCACTTTCAAGATCCTCACACATGCATGCAAAGCCCTCCAGAACACCGGACCAGCCCACCTGAACCAGCAACTCAACCTCCACGTACCCCACAGGGCCCTGCGCTCAGCCCAGCTCTCTCTCGCAGAAGTACCAGCATCAGGAACACCAGAACAGGAGGACGCTCCTTCTCCTATCTCGACGCCGCCTGGAACACCGTACCCATCCACATCAGACAAACCACCTCCCTCCCCAGCTTCACAAAGAAACTGAAGACATGGCTTTTTTAATCCACCTCTGGTATGCGCTACACCCTCCCCCCAGCACCTTGAGACCCTAACGGGTGAGTAGCTGCGCTTTACAAGCACTGATTGATTGATTGACCACTTAAATGAATAATAATACATCCCGCTTGGACCTAATGTCATTGAAGAGGACAGTTCTAATCTAGTTACACTCGAAACAATGACCGTCTCTTATAGGGAATGACTCTACAGTGGCACAAGCAGGAAGGACCTTGGATTGTTGCAAAGAAATGAAAACTTCCACTTGAGTTCTTCAAGAACGCTGTGTCAAAACAAAGCATTTCATAAGTGCGCATTTTGCTGCGTGTGATGTGAGGAGAAAATGGAAACACACACAACTTACAATGGAGGCTTGGCCCAGTGTGGGCCTTATATAGTCAAGCACATGAAAATAGTGCTATAAAGTGCAGAGTTTCCGCTTTCTGTGCAAAATGTTCATGATGTTAAGCACTCATTATTTATAAATGAGAAATATCTTCACTAAATCTATAAATCGCAAAACAATAGTAACACTATAAGAAGCTGGCTCTCTATTTAGTGTACTAAAAAGAAGTACACTGTGCAGAGAGTCCAGTGGATCCCCAAAAGATGTGCAGAGGCAGAAATAGATAGGTCTAGAGCTCTATTTGTGGTAGTGTGGGCGAGCCGCTAGGCTTACCAGGGAGTTGTGTTAAGCACGTGTTGTACTCACAGAGGCAATAAATGAGACTCACACTCAAAGAATAAATCTGGGACCAATTTAAAAAAATAACAGTTGCTTTTATATTTGCTTTGAACCAAGGAACTTCGTTATGAGGTAAGCAGTTTTTAAATTAAAAATACGTTGTCATTTCAAAAATCGACACATTGCACTTGTCAGAATCTTCAATGTTAACCGGGCAGGTAGCAGTCAGACGGAGCCCTCAGATTCAGGTTGCAGGCATTGCTGTGGAATCCAGCATGGCTCAGCCCATGAAGGAGTCTGGGTCAGAAGCTCCGGGCACCTTCTTTGGTCTGGTGGGCCATTTGGACTCGGGCCGTGGGCGTCGGGTGCAGAGGTGGTTCCTGTCAGCGGTTTCATGGTTCCTCAGGCAGACTTCTTGTTGGGAGATGGTTTGTTTTGAACAGGTCCACTGTCCACGAGAGTTCTTGTTCTTTATTAAAGGCAGGCAGTCCTCCCGGGGCTTTGGAAGTCGCTGGGTGCAAGGACAGTCCTCTTCTAGGCGCAGGTTCTTTGAAGGCTGCTGACAGGCCTGTACAGCTGGGGCCAAGTCAGTTAGTGTCTTCACTAACTGAATGGGTGACTTCTGTAATGTCTGGCTCTTCTTATGTCAACAGGAATCTGACTCCAGGGTTCAGGGACGACACCTAAATACTGAATTTAGGGGTGTTACAGGGAGTGCAAGGTGGTAGTGACCACACCCTTCCAAGACCACTTCCTTTGGGAAGTGGCATAGCCGTAACACTATTGGCCTAATTCCTTCCATGCATGATGAAGTAATTTAAAAAGTAGTGTCCATTTCAGCTCGTCCACCCTAGGGGTGGGACTGGCATGAAGTGGTCACTCTTCTCAATTTACCTAATTTTCCCACCAGTCCTGCCACCAAAGTGGGGCCAAGAACTGGGGGTCAGCCTCCTCCGCCATTTGGAGAGGCCTGAGTCCCATTTCAAAGATGGCAAGGCCTTTGAATCTCCCTACCCTGGCATGTCCATCCTGCCTGGGAGAAGAGGTCACACCTCTGCCCAGAGCAGGCCTTTGTTCTGAGCCCTCAAGAGCATTGTCTGTCACCCCTGGGAGCCAGAACTCTGTCTGAAGTGGCTGCACTGGTTCGGACCAGTCAGTGCCCCCTCTAGGAGTTGGTAGGTTTCAAGAGAGCACCTCTAATGTGCCCTCTGAGTGCATGTATTAATAAATCTATCACTGGATTCAGTGAGGGCTAATTAATACAAGACGTTTGATACCAAACTTCCCTATTGTCAGAGAAGCCATCTTGTAGCCTGGGAACTCGTAATGACCAGTGTCCAGCACATGTACTTAAAATGGCTGCACTGTTCACTTACTATGTTTGGGAATCGACAAACACATAGCAGGGGCATATCTGCTCATGCAGGTATGTCCTCACATGTAATATAAAGCTGCCTGCCTTTAGGGCTGGAAGGCCTACCAGAGAGGTGACTTACATATATTGCATGCAGTGTGCAGGGGACAGGGTGCACAGGTTGTGTGCCATGTCTTTTTTTCATCTCAGGTCTACACCAAGACACGCAGCCTGCGAAGGCTGCACCGTGTGCACTTAGGTGAGAGGGTCTGTGAGGGTGGCACAATCTGTGCTGCTGCCCTCAGGGGCCTTCCTTTAGTACCCCATGTCCTAGGTTCCAGGGGTACCATTTAGTAGGGACTTACAGTGGCAACTAAAGGTTTGCCAATTGGGAAAAACGACTGTGCAGTTTTAGGGAAAAAGATCTGGCACTGGGGATCTGTTTAGCAGGGACCCAGTGCACTTTCTGTCGAGATTGCACCAGAAACCAGGCAAGAAGTCAAATGAAAAAAAGATGAAGCTAACCATTCCCAAGGGGAGTCTTCTTCTTCTAAGTGAAAGAATCAGGAAAGGTCATCTGCATTGGCATGGTCCATCCCAGGTCTGTGTTCCACTGGAAAGTCCATTCCCTGTAGGGAGATGGACCACCTTAACAGTTTGGGGTTTTCACCTTTCATTTGCATTAGCCATCTGAGGGGCCTGTGGTCAGTTTCAACTAGGAAGTGAGAACCAAACAAGTATGGTCTCAGCTTCTTCAGGGACCAAACCATAGCAAAGGCCTCCCTCTCAATGGCATTCCAGAACTGATCTCTGGGGAGTAGCTTCCTGATAATGAAAGGAACAGCTTGGTCAAGGCCATCATCGGTGATTTGGGACAGGACTGCTCCTACCCCATGTTCAGAGGCATCTGTCTGCACATTGAACTGCTTAGACTAATCTGGAGCCTTTAGAACAGGTGCAGAGCACATTGCTTCTTTCAGGGTGTCAAAGGCCTGTTGACAGCTGACTGTCCAGTTTACCTATTTGGGCATCTATTTGGATGTGAGTTCTGTGAGGGGTGCTACAATGGTGCCATAGCCCTTCACAAATCTTCTGTAATACCCAGTCAAGCCAAGGCATGCCCTGACTTGGGTCTGGGTTGTTGGAGCTGCCCAGTCCAGAATGGTCTGGATCTTGGGTTGGCGTGGTTGAACTTGGCCCCACCAACAAGGTGTCCCATTCCTTTCAAAGGGAACCCCAATCACTGGAATTGGAATTGAGGGGGGCTTTGGTTGTCCACCTGTCTTACCACTGGCCTGACACATGACACAGGAGTTACAAAATGCCTTTGCTTTCTGGGGCATGCCTGGCCAGTAGAAGTGGTCAACCATTCGACTCCATTGTTTTTGTCTGGCCAAGATGCCCAGCTAAGGGGATGTCATGGGCCAATGTTAGGAGAAACTCTTTGCATTGCTGAGGCACTACCAGTCTCCTGGTGGCACCAGGTTTAAGGTCTCTGCCCTCAGTATACAAGAGACCCTCCTCCCAATAGGTCCAATGGGTACCACTAACATCACCTTTTTCCTGTGCAGCAGCCTGCTGCCTCAGGCCTTCAAGAGTGGGACAGGTTTGTTGTCCCTGGCTCAGATCTTCCCAGGTGGGTCCCCCTGGTCCTAGGAGCTCCTCCATGTAAGGCCCAAGCTCCTGAGACTCAGTTCCCTCTGGGGCTGTTGGGTCTTTTCCCTGAGGAGCGAGCTCCTGTTCTCTGATCTGTTTTGAAGTTGGTCCCCCGGTCTTCCTGTCTTTTCTCTTGGTAGGTTGGGCCATTATCCCAGGCTCCAACTCTAAGTTTTTCACCCTGTGCTTTGGTCTGTGCTCGGCTTTAGACACACACCCACTCGGGGATACCCAGCATAGCTGCATGGGTCTTTCTTTCTACCCCAGCCTAGGCTAACGTCTCCAGATCATTCCCTAGCAGACACTGGACAGGTATAGCAGGAAATACCACCACCTTCTTCTGGCCAGTAACCCCTCCTCATCCTAAGGACGCCATGGGATGGACTGTAGCCTGATTGTCAGCATTGAGGACAGTGTAAGTCTCTCCAGGAAGATGCTGATCTTAGAACACCAGTTGCTCAGTCATCATGGTGACACTGGCACCAGTGCCTCTCAGTGCCTCAGCTTGAATCCTATTTACATGAGGCCTTTGTCTGTATCTCTCCAGATTACTGGGACAGACAGCCAGGGCAGCCACACACCCCCACACTCTGAGACTAATGTTGTCTCAGTAGGCTCACTGGCATGGTCAAGCCCTACTTGGAATCCCTCCTGGAGAATTACCACTGCATTTACTGCAGGTACACTAGAGGCATTCTTGTTGTTAGGACAGTTAGAATCTCCAGCTTGGTGTCCATTGGCTTTGCAGGTATGGCACCAGGCCTTTCTGGGATCCCAGTTTTCCCCTTCTACCCACCCTTGGGCTGGGAAGAATCTCGGGCCCACCCTCTTGTGCAGGGGGCCTTGAGAAGATTCTTTGTTTTTGTCCTGGTTGTGGTTACCCTCTTTCCCTTGTGGGGGCTTTTTGGGCTCTTTCTTGTGCCCCCCTCCCCAGCAGTAGAAGTGTTGGTCACCTTTGTTTTGATCCAATGGTCTGCCTTCTTCCCCAGCTCTTGAGGAGAAAGTGGACCTAGGTCTACCAGGTACTGGCGCAACGTTTCTTGAACACAATCACTTAACAGATGTCCTTTCATCACAAGATTATAAAGCCCCCTCATAATCAGGCACATTGTTACCTTCTAACCAGCCACTTGAATTTTCACTGAGAAGTCCACAAAATCAACCCAGGGCTGACTCTGGGTTTTTCGAGTCTCCCTGAATTTGATTCTGTACTCCCTAGTAGTAAACCCGAATCACTCAATCAGGGTAGCCTTCATGAGTTCATATGAGGTTTCATCTGCCTCATTCAGTGTGTGGAGTCTATCCCTACACTTTCCTGAGAACAGTTCCCAAAAGAGAGGTCCCCAGTACTCTCTCTTTTTCTGGCTATACAGGCCCTCTCATAGGCTGTGAACCACTTGGGGAAGTCATTACCTTCCTCATATTTGGGGACAATCCCTTTGGGGATTTTAGGGTCATAGTTTTCTACTCTGTCCCTATTTATGATATTACGGCCACCATTCATGAGTGCTAAATCCATTTCTGTTCTTTCCCTCCCTATAACAAAGATCCTGTTTTCCAGGTCACGTCTCTTAGGTCACCTCTCTAACAGGGCATCTTCTTCAGAGATTCTATCTCTGAATCTTGAGAAACCTGAATAATCCTCACTAGAGGAAGGTGTCCTAGACACCCGGGGTACAGGTACCTCTACTTCAAGTTGAGGAGGGTCCCTTTCTTCCTCCTCACTTGGGTGGTCCTGATCCTGTCCTACAAATGTCAGAGGCCTCATCAGCAGGATGGGCCTAGTCACACTCTGCCAGTAGCTCCTTGAGGGTTTGGGTCTGTTTTTATTTTGTACTCTTCACAGAGAGCCCTTAACAGCTTGTGAGAAAGCTTGCGGTAAGGGTTGATGTCGAGCTCCACCACCCTGTCCTCTGAGGTAATCATTATTTCACTAACTTGGGGATCTTTTTGAGCTAGAGAAAAAATCCTAACACAGGTGTTTGCAGCCCTAACTAAAGTAACTTTTTAAAACCTTTACTATTAAGCTACAAGGACATAACCAGGGCCCTAACAGTTACTTTTAGGAATTTAGAAAAATACCCAATTCAAAAAATGCAATTTAAATAAATGCAATTTTTGGATTTACTCGAGTAATCACTTATTGACTGAGTGGTATCAGCAAATGCAAAGTCCAAGACCCCACCGCTATTCCACCAATATAGGAAGCTGGCTCTCTATATAGTGTACTAAAAAGAAATACACTGTGCAGAGAGTCCAGTGGATCTCCAAAGATGTGCAGAGGCATAAATAGATAGGTCTAGAGCTCTATTTGTGGTAGTGTGGGCGAGCCGCTAGGCTTATCAGGGAGTCGTGTTAAGCATTTGTTGTACTCACAGAGGCAATAAATGAGACACACACTCAAAGAATAAATCCAAAATCAATTTATAAAAATAACAGATGCTTTTATATATGCTTTAAACCCAAGAATTTTGTTACAAGTTAAGCTTTTTTTAATTAAAAACGCCTTGTTGTTTCAAAAACTGACACAGGGCAATTTTCAGTTTTCAATGATAACTGGGCAGGTCGCAGTCAGGGGGAGCCCCACAGCACCAGACCTAGGTAGGACGCAATTTCATGCTCATGTTAGCCATCTTTAGTTACGTCACGGGACATGGTTGGTTATCTGTTGCACTATTATAGACTTATTAGAAATGCGAACCGCCTGCTCCTACAATCAATGCTTTTATCCGATATACATCATGATGGGATCACTATGGCCCTCATTAGGACCTTGGCGGTATATACTGCCTACCGCTGCGGCGACGGCCGCCAAAAGACTGTCGCCGCGGCTACCAGCCGTCCGCCATAACATAACCACAGCCGGATTTCCGCCAGAAGGATGGCGGAAATCCAGCTGTGGCCATGCCAGCGGATGTCGGGAAGGTGGCGCTGCTGCCAGCAGCAGCGGCATGCCAGTAGACCGCCGCCGGCCGTATTATGAGAATAATACGGCCTGGCGGTGTTCTGCTGGGGGACGCTGCTGCTGGCAGCAGCGCCCCGTCCCGTCTCCTGCCGGAGGACCCCCTGGATCCAGGTAAGTGGGTGCTCCGACAGGGGAGGGGGGGTGTGTGACGGGGTGTGTTTGTATGTCTGTGCGTGCGTGTATGCGGGTGTGTGTTGCGTGTTGTATCTGTGCATGTTTGGGGGTGTTTGTGCGTGTATGTTGAGTTGTGTGAATGCGTGTCTGCGTGTATGTATGTAAGTGTGTGTGGATGTGTGTGTGAATGGATGTATGACGGTGTGGATGAATGGCGGAATGGGTGTGTGTATGCGTGTGTGCATGTGTGAAGGGAGGGGGATCTATGAAGGGGGGTCTGGAGAGGAAGGCGGAATGAGGGGGGAACCTGCCTAGGGGGGCGGGATAGACCCCTATCAGTGACAGGGAAGGGATTCCTTGTCACTGATAGTGCCTACCGCCATGGTTTTCGTGGCATCCTTACCGCCACGAAAACCATGGCGGTAGGCGGGGTCATGATCCCGCAGGCGGGCAAGTGAGATTGAAGTCTTCAGCCCGGCGGTCGTTACCGCCGTGGCAGTCGGTGTGGTACATTGGCGATTTGGCTTCAGCCAAACCGTCAATGTCTTAATATGGAGGAGAGTACTGCCAGCTTGTTGGTGGTACCTTCTGCCATATTACCGCCGACCGCCGCGGTCATAATGATCCCCTATATGTTTATAAGTGATGGGATTGGTTTGATCACTGGAACTTGTTGCACCATATGAGTATTCAATACAAATGGTTACAAAAAAAATGAATGTTAACTTGTTGCCAAATTCCCGGACTGTGATCTCTGTCGAGGGAGCGACTTCATGTTCAGTCTTTATGGGAGATCCCATCTCCAGAATATGTCCTCGGCTGAGCACCAGACAGAAGGTTCCCACCCAGGGGGCAGATGTCCCAGAATGGAGGCGGAAGAGCTGTGTTAGGAAGTTAGGAAAGTTCTCGAAGGGCCAGCCCTGCCCTGAACCCAGGCCCAAAGCACCAGGTGAACCCTACCAGGCAGTTCCGGGAAGGCAGGCGCTAACCACTGTCTACAAAAACATGGGAAGTGATCAGTGATTAAAAATTCAAAGAGGAACTTTTCAGATGCCTGAAAGAGCAGCTCTGCGGCAGGGAAGAGGCTTTTAGAGGTGTTTAATCTGTCTGAGGAGAGACCGCAGTGTGATTACAAGAAGCATTAATGTGCGGGCGCAGAGATGTCTGTCCATGTGGGATTCAGGGATGGACCCACGGACAGCAGGGCTGGGATGGGGCCGGGGTAGCTGCTGCTATGGCCCCCCAGCCTTACAGCACCCCGTTAACTGAGTTTCATTTGTCAATATTGGCACTTTTTTTTTAATGTAGGTTCTGCCTGGACACGCCCCTTGTTTATGTTGGAATAATACACGCAGAGCATGTTACAGATAAACAACAGAGCAGTGCCTCGTTTAAAGACTATATTAATGTGCCAACCACTACTAGTGCCTACAAATTACAGATGCATCTTCAAAGCGCTTCCAAGTTACAAATTCAAAAACATTGGTAGAGGGAGCTGCATTCATCTGGAAAATATCACAGAATGTGAACTACGACTGACTCAATAGTTTCACTTAAAACTCAGGATGGTAAACTCAAACCTTTACCCCAAGCAACCCCCCCTTCTTCAAGACCACCTCTGCCCATCACCCTCGCACACGCCAGGGCTCTTCTGACCATCACACTCACACACGCCAGGGCTCTTCTGACCATCACCCTCGCACACGCCAGGGCTCTTCTGACCATCACACTCGCACACGCCAGGGCTCTTCTGACCATCACACTCACACACGCCAGGGCTCTTCTGACGATCACCCTCGCACACGCCAGGGCTCTTCTGACCATCACACTCACACACGCCAGGGCTCTTCTGACGATCACCCTCGCACATGCCAGGGCTCTTCTGACCATCACACTCGCACACGCCAGGGCTCTTCTGACCATCACACTCACACACGTCAGGGCTCTTCTGACCATCACACTCGCACACGCCAGGGCTCTTCTGACGATCACCCTCGCACACGCCAGGGCTCTTCTGACCATCACCCTCGCACACGCCAGGACTCTTCTGACCATCACACTCACACACGCCAGGGCTCTTCTGACCATCACACTCACACACGCCAGGGCTCTTCTGACCATCACACTCACACACGCCAGGGCTCTTCTGACCATCACCCTCGCACACGCCAGGGCTCTTCTGACCATCACACTCACACACGCCAGGGCTCTTCTGACCATCACCCTCGCACACGCCAGGGCTCTTCTGACCATCACCCTCGCACACGCCAGGGCTCTTCTGACCATCACCCTCGCACACGCCAGGGCTCTTCTGACCATCACACTCGCACACGCCAGGGCTCTTCTGACCATCACCCTCGCACACGCCAGGGCTCTTCTGACCATCACACTCGCACACGCCAGGGCTCTTCTGACCATCACACTCGCACACGCCAGGGCTCTTCTGACCATCACCCTTGCACACGCCAGGGCTCTTCTGACCATCACACTCGCACACGCCAGGGCTCTTCTGACCATCACCCTCGCACACGCCAGGGCTCTTCTGACCATCACACTCGCACACGCCAGGGCTCTTCTGACCATCACCCTCGCACACGCCAGGGCTCTTCTGACCATCACACTCACACACGCCAGGGCTCTTCTGACCATCACCCTCGCACACGCCAGGGCTCTTCTGACCATCACACTCGCACACGCCAGGGCTCTTCTGACCATCACCCTCGCACACGCCAGGGCTCTTCTGACCATCACCCTCGCACACGCCAGGGCTCTTCTGACCATCACACTCACACACGCCAGGGCTCTTCTGACCATCACCCTCGCACACGCCAGGGCTCTTCTGACCATCACACTCGCACACGCCAGGGCTCTTCTGACCATCACACTCGCACACGCCAGGGCTCTTCTGACCATCACACTCACACACGCCAGGGCTCTTCTGGCCAGACATCTTCCCTGCACACCAAGGAAACCTCCCGTCTTCAACACCAACTTCCACCTAGGAAGATTTGCAGCAAAGACTATTCTCCTTTTACACAAGGAGGGAGGGAGCAAGCTGCCTCCCATCCTAGATCAGTCCACAGTCCATTCACTTCAAAGTTGCTGCAGTTTTTCACCAAAGTTGGGGCAGGTGGTGCTGTTACCTCTAGACATTTGTGCTTCTGGGTTAAACCCTTCATCAGGTAAGATCAGAAGTAGTTGAGAACAGAGAATAGTCACCTGCGGTTGCTGAAATGCTGCCCAGCTCTTCACAGGTCACAGTATCACTCCACAGGCACACAGGTGCATCCCAGGTCCTCCCTGGTCACAGTACCGCTCCACAGGCACACAGGTGCATCCCAGGTCCTCACCACTCTAGAGGCACACAGGTGCATCCCAGGTCCTCACCACTCTAGAGGCACACAGGTGCATCCCAGGTCCTCCCTGGTCACAGTACCGCTCCACAGACGCACAGGTGCATCCCAGGTCCTCACTGGTCACAGTACCACTCCACAGGCACACAGGTGCATCCCAGGTCCTCACAGGTCACAGCACCGCTCCACAGCACACAGGTGCATCCCAGGTCCTCCCTGGTCACAGTACCACTCCACAGGTGCACAGGTGCATCCCAGGTCCTCACAGGTCACAGTACCACTCACAGGCACACAGGTGCATCCCAGGTCCTCACTGGTCACAGTACCACTCCACAGGCACACAGGTGCATCCCAGGTCCTCACAGGTCACAGTACCACTCCACAGGTGCACAGGTGCATCCCAGGTCCTCACCACTCTAGAGGCACACAGGTGCATCCCAGGTCCTCACCACTCTAGAGGCACACAGGTGCATCCCAGGTCCTCCCTGGTCACAGTACCGCTCCACAGACGCACAGGTGCATCCCAGGTCCTCACTGGTCACAGTACCACTCCACAGGCACACAGGTGCATCCCAGGTCCTCACAGGTCACAGCACCGCTCCACAGCACACAGGTGCATCCCAGGTCCTCCCTGGTCACAGTACCACTCCACAGGTGCACAGGTGCATCCCAGGTCCTCACAGGTCACAGTACCACTCACAGGCACACAGGTGCATCCCAGGTCCTCACTGGTCACAGTACCACTCCACAGGCACACAGGTGCATCCCAGGTCCTCACAGGTCACAGTACCACTCCACAGGTGCATCCCAGGTCCTCACTGGTCACAGTACCACTCCACAGGTGCACAGGTGCATCCCAGGTCCTCACTGGTCACAGTACCACTCTAGAGGCACACAGGTGCATCCCAGGTACTCACAGGTCACAGTACCACTCACAGGCACACAGGTGCATCCCAGGTCTTCACAAGTCACAGTACCACTCCACAGGCACACAGGTGCATCCCAGGTCCTCACTGGTCACAGTACCACTCCACAGGTGCACAGGTGCATCCCAGTTCCTCACAGGTCACAGTACCACTATAGAGGCACACAGGTGCATCCCAGGTCCTCACAGGTCACAGTACCACTCACAGGCACACAGGTGCATCCCAGGTCCTCACAGGTCACAGTACCACTCCACAGGCACACAGCTCCATCCCAGGTCCTCACAGGTCACAGTACCACTCCACAGGCACACAGCTCCATCCCAGGTCCTCACAGGTCACAGTACCATTCCACAGGCACACAGGTATATCCCAGGTCCTCACAGGTCACAGTACGACTCACAGGCACACAGGTGCATCCCAGGTCCTCACAGGTCACAGTATCACTCCACAGGCACACAGGTGCATCCCAGGTCCTCCCTGGTCACAGTACCACTCCACAGGCACACAGGTGCATCCCAGGTCCTCACAGGTCACAGTACCACTCCACAGGCACACAGGTGCACCCAGGTCCTCATAGGTCACAGTAACACTCCACAGCACACAGGTGCATCCCAGGTCCTCACAGGTCACAGTACCACTCCACAGGCACACAGGTGCATCCCAGGTCCTCACAGGTCCTCACAGGTCACAGTACCACTCCACAGGCACACAGGTGCACCCCAGGTGAGCTCGTTGGCTCAAGGGAGCCTTTTAAACACACGGGAGGAGGGAGCTCCACTACTGCTGCTCTCTACCGATCAAGGGCTAAAACTGCATTTACCAGGATGCAATGGGGTGAGCTGTGCTGGAATGAGAGGCAGTGCATCCTCCCCCACTATTCATTTTTATATTGCTTTTCATTAGTATTAATAGCCAATTAGTATAACAACATAAATCAAATGAGACAGAGAAAAGGGACAGGCCTGGCAGACGCAGCTCTCATTAATTCAGATGACTTACTAACAGTGTCTAGTGAACCATAGGGCCGGAGGTAAAGCCACTTAAGAACCATGATGAGAACTGTGCAAGCCCCAGAGGTTTTACACTTCCTTTCACAAGCTCTCCACTTCTACACTCCAGCTCTGCCACCCAGGGTGATCCATGCCGCTCGGCCATTCACCCACGGAGGACGGCTCCTAAGGGGGCGAGCAATGTCCATCTTGGCTACCAAGAGCCCCTGCTCTGCAAGCAGACCGTGTGCTCTGAGGGGACCAACCGCTCCATTCTGCTGAGAAAGGCATCCTTGAGACCAAGGGAGAAGGGGATGTTTACCACCCTGGCCAGGGCATCACAGGAGCCGGGCATGTGTACCACCAAAGCCAGGTATCACAGGAGCCCAGCACAGGTACCATCCTGGTCAGGGCGTCACAGGAGCCGGGCATATGTACCACCCTGGCCAGGGCATCACAGGAGCTGGGCATGTGTACCACCCTAGCCACGGCATCATGGGAGTCGGGCATATGTACCACCCTGGTCAGGGTATCACAGGAGCCCAGCATATGTACCAACCTGGTCAGGGCGTGACGGGAGCCAGGCATGTGGCGGGAGCCAGGCATGTGTACCACCCTGGCCAGGGCATCACAAGAGCCAGGGATATGTACCACCCTGACCAGGGTGTCATGGGAGCCAGTCACGTGTACTACCCTGGCCAGGGTGTCACGGGAGACGGGCATGTGTACCACTCTGGCCAGGGTGTCATGGGTCTGTCGCCAATTCCCCATGATGCGTGGATGATGCCCGATCGCATGATGGAGAGGGGAATGGGACACGCAACAGGTGCCGGTGGGAGACTGACCCAGCCCATCCTCCTTACCCGTTCAGGGCTGTGGTATGACCTGTGCAGTTAGAAGAAACAGGGCGGTGCCCTTTAATCACTGCCGCTCTGGGGCTAACATAGTGGCCATTAGAGCAGTAACAAAAATGTACCATCTGCAAAACAACAAATATTACTTGTGCAGCACACAATTGTGACAAACTGACTTACAATGACTCCCTAGAACCATATACCTTTGTACCCAACTTTTCAAGCTTTCTATTTTTTCTTGTTAAAGCATTTGAGGTTGTTTTTGTAGTGAAAAAAATATAAAAATACATATACACATTCGGTGTTGCAACACAAGACAGAGAAGAAATCAGAGCCCATTGTTATTAACACTATCTTTACTTCGTACGCGTTCAGTAGACATCCACTAACACTGGAATAATCGTGAAACGAGAACATGACACAACAGCTACTAGAGCGATGACATGGCGCAGATGAGCTATCCCGACACAATCCCGACAGTGTAGAATGGATGATGGCAATCACCCTACCACATCTGGGCTCTTTGTGCCAGTTCTGCAAACATCTCTCCTCTGTGGCTCCTCAGAGGATAAGCAGACACTAGTGGAGCACACTGGTGGTGGACACTATGGTGCACGAGTGACCAGCAGTGAAGGGGTGCAGTGCCCCAGAGGTCAGAGTGGGGGGTACTGGAGCAGACCCAGAGCATAAGTGTGAGAGGCCGGCCCTGGCTGGGGCAGCGACCTACCCGCCAAAGTACAGATGACCCCCCCTTGTGTTCATTTCATTGGCATTGGCTGAGTGGAGCATCTCATAATTTGGTGAAAAGAAATCAGAAACTTTTGCTGGCCAGAAAGTATTAATATCAAGCTCCCAGCAGTCTGGAACTGGTCCAGATTAAGGCAAGATTTCCAAACCCGTCACGCAGCCCAGCAGTCAAAGTCGCTGCGCTGCGTGAAGGGGGGCAGGAAAGCTCTGCATCTACAGAGATATGGCACTCTCCTCCCCCCTCCCTAGCGCCGCTGCACGATCGGGGAGCTGTGTGCCGCACAGCATAGTGCAAGGGGGTGTGCGGGAGTCTCGCAGCTTCTGTACTGGAAGGGGATGCTTCCAGTACAACATACTATGCCTTGAAAAACGTTGCACTTTTCCTACTTGTGATGCGTGTTGCACAAAGCAGCAGACATCAAAAGTGGGAAAAGTTAGGAGAATTCTATGCATTTCCCCTTTTTTAATATCTACTTTCAAATGGCATTATTTTTTGACACAAAACCCTGTCTACTATTGTTAGTAAATAGGTTTTTGCATCAAAAACCATGGGTGGTTACACAGGAACGCCCACGCACCACCCATGGAACGCCCCCTTGATGCAGAGTAATGCAAAGCGCTGGTTTGCGTAACTTTTTCCTATAAACCAATGCAAATACCAATGTGCGTTGGTTTGTAAATCTTGAAAGGATTTTGTGTTGCATCTGCATTATAAAAGTCCCGCAAACCCGACGCAAACCTTTGTAACTCTGGCCCTTAGTTTCAGTAATTGACAAAATTAAACCACGCTGACTCCAGGCGACATCCAGATGTTTAATATTAAATTCTAATCCATTGCAGATAAATATGGACTGCAAACACTGCTACCTGCAGAGAGCGCACCAAAAACCTAACACACTCACAGTCCAGTCTCCCCAGTGCCCTGCCTCACTGGTCCTCCTTACCGTAATTTGGCCCTGACCCACCCCTGCATGTTTGCTAGGTTTCTATTTTCTTTCTTGTTGCTTGTGTTTGATTGAGCGACTCCATCGTTCATCACATCCCACATTGGTCACCTGCCCAAACCCACCACACTGCCGTTGCTCAGTTCCCTGTGGTGCCCTGTTCGCTGCTGATTAGTGGAGACTTAGCAGGGCTGAAATGATATGCTGTAGATATTGCAACACGCATCATTGACCAGACGCATATCACAACTATAGCAGACTGCTTTCACCACACAGGACCTCCATACAGTTCAAGATTTGTGCATATTTGTGCATTATTAACAACACGCAGAGTATGGCCTACACTCAAAATAACACAAGTATATTTATCTGATGCAATTGTCTCTGGAAAGATTTTAATATCACCTGTTACACTGCATTTTCTTGGCTTATGCTAAATAGGCCTCAGCTAGGCGTTGACGCCATCTTGTTCAAAATGGATGTCACATTCACTGCTTACTATTTCTTGTCCACCCAGTCAAGCAAAGTCATGCTTGTTTATTTCTTCTTGACACTGTTCTCAAAGAAGACGCTCTAGCATGGGCTCGGTATTCTAAGGTTTTTCAAGGTTCTTCCACTTGCAAGCGGGTTTTCATTCATTCATAATAGTTCACTGTTGTTTTTGTAACTAGTTTGTTCTGACACCTCCGGATAACATGAGGTCGGGGGCTGAATCAATATTCATGTATCGAGATAGTGCTTATGTGGTACGGCTGTATGACGCTTATTAATTCTGATTTGCTAAGATTGTATTTCTTTGCTCACACCATGATGAATGTTAGTTGATGACATTTCCTATATAAACCCTCAATTTAGGGGGTGAGCCAGAGATCCCCAAAGAATCGTTTAAATCCTGCTTCAGATGCTGTTCGATTTCTTACTGATTTTGAGGTTCATTTGGGACTTAGAATATTTTGGATTTTGCCTATCATTCTGTATTTGTCTTGTTGCGGAGAGCCTTCATGGCAATGATTTTATGAACCTGCATTCTAATTACCCTGTACTGTACTCTTTGAATTTTTGTAATAAATTAGTTTTGAATTCTTCATTACACTCTAAAACTCACCTACTGATTCGGTCCTTCTTAATTGAATATATTTTTGATATGCTGATTTGCACCTCATCTTGGGACACATTGCCTCATGAAATTGGGGTTAACATAATCCCCATCCGCGCACCTCCTGCCCGCACGTCACCATTTGGTGTCACATATCAACACTACATGTCCCTCTAGACAAGATTCTCCTCTACTAAACAACAAGTGCCTCACTGGACCACACCTGCAAGACACGTCCTCACCTGAAGCACTCTCCTCTCACTAGGTGTGACGATAGATGCCATCCAGCTGGGGTTGTAAAATACTAAATGTCACTACTTCCTATTTACTACGCAGTCAACAGCAGCGGTTTGAGATATCAATATTTGCATCTCTGCTGCTGTCCTCAGGAAAGTTCAATCAACCTCTTTCCAGTCTTTAGCCAGGAGTCTCTTTCTAGACATATACAAGCTTTCAGCTTGTGATCAGCTTCCTAGGTCCAGCGAATTTTAAAATAGTCTTTGCATCTATCCATCGCTTCTGTAATCCTTCATTCTTGGAAGAAAGAAGAATGTGTTTCTGCCAGTTATCTACCAGGGTCTGTTGCTCTCCTCCCTGCCCCTCTTCCTGTTCTGGGTTTAAATGGCCACCTCGCAGCTATCCCCTCCCTTCTATCTCGTTACTAAGGGCCTGATCTAGAAGTCGATGGAGGGAATACTCTGTCACAAATGTCCCGTCCGCTGTATTATGATTCCCATAGGACAGAATGAGACGGGAAACCCGGCGCACTTGTGACGGAGTTTTCCCTTCTGCCGACTACTAAATCAGGCCTCTAGCAGGTATCAGAATAGGAAAGGCTTGGTGTTATGCGATAGGTTGGTATACGCAGTTCAGGCACTGTGGCCATGCTCCCTTCAGAAAGAGATCCTGCCTTAGCTGGAACCGTAGTAATGGCTTCCAGCGTGCCGCTCGATAATTTCCTCTTTTCCCAGAGGTCTCTACTCCTGCCATCCAGATTCTCGTTAGGTTAGCCCTATACCCAACCTATAACCGCCATCATACGTTCCATTGGAGCCAAGCGTAAGCCTGCTGCTCATTCAGGTAAGTGATTACACGATAAAACATGGCTCCAAAATGACATCCATCCGTTATCCCGCCTTCTTTCATTTGTGCTACTGAATATCGACACCCAGGATATTGTGGCATGCTAATATCCGGGACAAAATATCGAGGGACCGTATATCGGTAAGGTAAGTGCATATAGGGAAGTATAGATTTACTATTCAGAACTCCACACCTACGTATCTTGAAGATATATACACCACATAGGTACATATATGTTGATTTAAGTATAAAAAATGTAAACATACTTACCTGTCAATGGTGTATTTGTGATATTCTGTCCTCGATATTGAGTCCGATTGATATTGTTGATTAGCTGTTTATGGGGCACACCCTTTCCAGTGCTAGGTCCCTTTCTGTTCTATTAGGTATGTCTGCACTACACATCCCTGCCCCATCAGGTCACATCTCCCTTGAATCCCCATCTCTTCACCATGTGATAGGAGGCCAGCACACTTTTTACCCTCACTACTGCATTACACAGCTTCAACTAGATTACAGATCATTGCTTCACCAAATGTCACCCAAAGGTCCAACACCTATTCACCACTCCATCAAACCTCTTCTATTGAATCAAACACCAAACACAGCAGTGTCTGACCACTACAAACAGCTGTTCCTCTAAATCACTCCAAACCATGGAGGTGTTCCTCTAAAGCACTCCTCAATTGCACAGGGATTTCTTTGTCAGTGCACCAGCCTCTTTGCCACACCTTCTCCAACACTTCCAGGGTTCCATTTTGGACCCAGAGTTTGTGATCTATGACCTCTGGTTTGTGCTTTTTGTAAGGATGACGTGTTTTATTGCATAAGATATTTATGTTATTAATTGTCGGTGTACACTCATTTTACTATGCTTGGATTGTTTGTATACATCACTGGCAATGCTTTCCTTCAATCAATCAATCAAAAAATGTATTAAGCGCACTACTCACCCGTTAGGGTCTCAAGGCGCTGAAGAGGGGGGAGGGGGTTGCCGTTTACTGCTCAAAAAGCCATGTCTTGAGGTGCTTTCTGAAAGTTAGGAGGTCCTGGGTCTTGCGTAGGATGGCAGTACCATGTGAAGCCCTATGTGGGTAACAGGATGAGAATTGCTGGATTATTGCTAGTGTAGTGCCGTAGACGTCTACATTTCTGACAGACATCTTGGCAAGCATGTGTTGTCTGTTCACACATTTTTTCATCTTTTTAGCTGTTGTTGACACTTTTATTCAATGTAATGGAGGATAAAAAGCTAACGTTTATGCGTGTAGCTAGAAAGAAGAATCCCTATTCTGGTTATAGCTTACAAACACCACCACAGTGTGAGGCACACAATAAAGGTGGCGGTACGCATGCTGCTATATTGAGCTGTAGTTTAGTAAAAACACAGGGGCTGACCTACATTACTACAATAGTACTGCTAAGAGTACTACAAAATGCTATTCACAAGTGTAATCTCCACCTCCCCATCTCATATCTTCACACATGTAAGTTTACTACTTAGTAAATGTGGGAGGGATCGGGAGGACTGGAAAAAGAGGCAAACTTACTACTAAATGGAAGGGGTTTATGGAGGAGTAAGGGGGCATGTCAGAGAGGGTTAAGAGGGTATTTAGGAGGGACATGCACCCACCCAAAAAAGAGTAAGCTCATTGCTATTCACAAACTGCACTTCAAAACTTACTACAGCCAAATAGGAACCCAAAACACTAGAAAATCACTCTAGCTCAGAGCTGAAGTCCAACACCACACATGGCAAACTACTGGTACTGCAACACCCTCCCATGCAAAGCAATTGAGATAAGGACTTAAAGTAAAACCCCATAGAAAATAATATTACATTCAAATAAATAAAATTAAATTGCATAATTTAAAATAGATAAAAAATATCAATAAATTATAATGTAATGTTAAAGAAAAATGTAAAAATATAACACATTATTTAATGATAACATATTTCAACAACCTTATTGAATGTATATATTAAAGTATCGTTAATTTATATTAAAATATAATTAAATTACCTTAAATTAATTTAGTTATAGTTTAATAAAAAATAATGTTACATTAATTTATAAATTCAAAAACAGTTGTTAAAATATTTTAGAATTAAATTAACACATTTGTTTTATTTTTATTTTTTTTAAATCAAAAACATTTGGTTATATTGTTAACTATTTTAAATAATCAGATTTGATGTAACATTATTTCTATGGAGTTTTATTTTAATTCCCTACTTCCATTATTTTATATGGGAGAGTGTTGTAGTGCCAGTGGTCAGCCAAGTGTGGTTCTGGACTTTCTACTGTTTCTTTTTGGCAGTAGTAGTTTAGGGCCTCATTATGAGTGTGGTGGTCTTTAGACTGCCACACTTGTGGTGGCGGTGGGACCGCCGCACTCCAGGCAGTCCCACAGCCACATTACAGGCAGTTCCACAGACTTTCTATGGCTTTCCAGACAGTGCACATTCTGATGGTGCTGTTGTGCTACGGTATTGGTCTGGGATCCCTTAAGGGGCCCAGACCAATACCGTATCACTGTTTCCGCCGGCCAGCCTGGCAGGAACGTTGTAATACAATGTTCCTGCCACATTGTAATATGACTGGGGGGACGCCACCGGCATGGAGGTGGTGTCCTTCCCGCGGCACTGGTGGTCAATTGGTGGGACCCCCAATGTCTTAATTAGGCCCTTAGGCTTGTAAATGTGTCTCTATCCCCTTTCTCAGGGGGTGGATACATGTAAGTCTACATTTTTTTGTCACTTCATAATCGGATTTTGGGTATAGCCAAATGTAGTAAAGTTACTCAAAAGTGTAAGAGTAAACTTACATGTGTAAATTACTCACAAGTGTAAGTGACCTTTGTGTATAACTCCAACAGATATTTATTTAGACACTGTAAAAATGGAGCTGTAAAAATGCTGTTCAACAAAGCAAACCACAAGGTTAATAGTGGATGCTCCACATTGGATGGAGGCTAATGTTTGAGCCCAGTTTTGACAGAGGTTTCTTTTAAGCTCCTTCAAGGATACCGACTTGAGTGAATTTTGGCAAAGCTTGACATTTTAAGGAAATAACCAATTCCATTAGAAGAAAAGAAGGTAGTAGACACGGTGATAGCAGTAAATGGTACTGGAGTAATAGTTAGGGTGTTATGCTATTGAATAAATATTAAAACTGGTATACATCTCAAAATCTGAAGCTCCATTTCTTTTGTTCGCTACTAAAAAGAAAGGGTCAAATAAATATTTAAGTTAATAAGTTTATTCGTGCCCCTGCAATGCGCTGGTAAATGGATATACCACCTTCTGTTGTATATTGAACTAGAGATGTGTAATGTCACTCTAATAGTTTGTCCAAGCATGTGCAACTGTTAGCAAACACTGAAAAGCTAAAGCGCAAATTGTAGTCTGAAAGCAATATACACTGAGTGGTGATGCCTTCTGACATTAGCGTACACTGAGTGGTGAATGTTGGCATGCATGTAGACTCTGCATGGAGAAGTATTGGAAGGTATCTCTACAGTCTTCATAGATACTGCAATGGACCTAGAAAGTGTTTACCCTTCACATAAAAGATCAATATATCAGTGGAGATATCGGAAGGGGAGGCATGTGGTATATGGCATCTAGATGACACGCAACTTCACTCTTATGATGGTCCTTTGATAAATTGACAAGCCTGATGTTTTACATTAATTTCCCTTTTTCCTTTCTTGCATGGTTTGGATGTTGCAAAGTCAATAGAGAAATATAACAAGATAGCTGCACACAGTCTGATGCAAGAGGTGCTTCAAAGGCCAATATTATCTTAAGTATTCTACAGTTACATTTTCACACACGATGGGAAGCACACTGCATTTAAATTCATGCCTTTTGGCTAGGTTCACGCTGTACAAGTGCAACATACATACATACATACATTCATACATATATACAGACACACAAATGTGTTTCTATAAAAGAAAATGATGTGCAGTCACTGCATCTAGCAATTCATTTGGAAAGGTTTTGAGTGTGAGGCAGCAGAAGAGTAAATACTTACAGAGTAACGGGACTACAGCAGATGAGTTCTGCCATGAGGACACAGACTGGTCTCCACTCAACCGAGATTATTATTATGACATTGATTGGATTATGCCTCCTGGTAGGTATAGAAGAGTGTTCGATGTGCAAGAACATTCACAGAAAGGATTGGTTCAGCCTTGAACTTCACTGGCATGTACACCATCATTTTTTATAAAGATAAAAATGAAAAGGTGATCCAGTGCATAGATTGTTGGAGGCTTTTTAGAAATGGGGTCTTTGGTTGGCAGTCAGGTTACTCCCCTGTCCAAGCAAGGACCCCCACTCTAGTCAGGGTAAGTCACACACAATCCAAATGTTCCTGTGCCCACCCTCTGGTAGCTTAACTTAGAAGGCAATGTGTAAAGTATTTGTGCAATAAATCATGCAATAACACAGTAGAACACCACAAAAAATACACCACACAGTCTTTAGAAAAATATATAACAATTATCTGGTAAAATGCAGGTCAAAACGATTAAGATGCAATAAGTATATGTTGAGATATCACTGTAAAAATGATATAAAGTGTATTTAGTCTTTTAAAAGCAATAAATGTCTCTTTCAAGCACATTGGGGGTCATTACAACCCTGGCGGAAGGCGGAGAACCGGCCGTAAGATGGCCATGGCGGTTACCGCCATGGTCATCCGCCGGTTCTCCGTTCCGCCCGCCGGGCTGGAGACCTGGGTCTCCAGCCCGGCGGCTGTCACTATACCGCCGGCGGTATTTGGACCCGGTTTACCGCCGTGGATTTCCAGCGGTTTGAACCGCCATGAAATCCATGGCGGTAAGCACTATCAGTGCCAGGGAATACCTTCCCTGGCACTGATAGGGGATCGGGAGCCATGGGGGCAGCTCCGCCAACACCACAACGCCAACAGAACACCGCCACGGCGAATCACAGGACGTGATTCGCTGGGCGGTGTTCTGTTGGCGTGGCGGTGGAGCAACTTCCACTTCCCCGCCTCCCGCCAGTATGGCTGTTGGCGGCTCTCCGTCCGTAAAAGGACGGAGAGCTGCCAACGGTCATAATAGGCCGAGCGGCAAACCGCCACCACTGGTGGTCTTCCGCACAGCGGTCCCTCGGCGGTCTTCAAAAAAGACCGCTGAGGTCAAAATGACCCCCATAGTACCTGGTTTGCGTTCAAAATCTCCGCAAAGAACCACAGAGGAGGAGATGTGTGAAAAACAGGGAGGTGTGCGTCGATTTCTCGGGCAGCACACTGCGATGCGTCGTTTCGTTTTTACAAGGGGATGGCTGTGTGTCAATATCCGGCGCTCGGTCATGGATCCTCTGCGGGTTGCGGGGTTTTCAGACACCCAGGGACGATGCGTGGATTTCCGGTACTGACAGGACAAAGTCACAGGGGCTGCGTCGATCCGGTGGGTGTTGCGTGGAAATTTCTACTGCACGGCAGGCGCTGCGTCGATTCCTCTCTGGAAGTCGGGCTGCATCATTCCAGCTTGACTGTGCGTCGATCCAGTGGGCCGTGCGTCGAATTTTTGGTCGCTAGGCTGGCGCTGCGTCAATCTTCTCCTTGCGAAGTCGGGCTGCATCATCCCGGTTCGGGGGGCGGTGAAATTTTCACCGCAATGCAGGATGTGCATAGTTTCTGGCAGGCTGTGCATCGATTTACGCCACACAAGGAGTCCTCCTTGTAGAGATGAAATATTTTTGGTCCTGAGACTTCAGGGAACTGGAGGCAAGCTCTATCCAAGCCCTTGAAGAGCACTTCTGATCACAGCCATAGAGCAGCAAGGCAGCAGGGCAACATCAAGGCAGCAGTCCTTCAAAAAGAGCAGACAGGTGAGTCCTTTGGGCAGCCAGGCAGTTCTTGGCAGGATGCAGGTTCTGGTTCAGGTTATCTTCTCAAGGAAGTGTCTGAGTTGGTAGGGGCAGAGGCCCTGTTTAAATACCCAAATGTGCCTTTGAAGAGGGGGAGACTTCAAAGAGTGGCTTAGAAGTGCACAAGGTCCCCTTTCAGTTCAATCCTGTCTGCCAGGGTCCCAGTAGGGGGTGTGGCAGTCCTCTGTGTGAGGCAGGCTACTGTCCTTTGACATGCAAGTGTCAGGCCCTCCACCCTCCCAGCCCAGAAAGACCCATTCAAAATGCAGATGTATGCAAGTGAGGCTGAGTATCCTGTGTTTGGGGTGTGTCTAGGTGAATGCACAAGGGAGTTGTCAACTGAATCCAGCCAGACATGGATTGTAAGGTGCAGAAGGATTTAAGTGCAGAGAAATGCTCACTTTCTAAAAGTGGCATTTCTAAAATAGTAGTATTAAATCCAACTTCACTAGTCAGCAGGATTTTGTATCACCTTTCTGGCCATACTATATATGACCTTCCTACTCCTTTCAGATCCGCAGCTACCACTCAAACAGTATATGAGGGTAGCCCTAATGTTATCCAATGAAGGGAGCAGGCCTCACAGCAGTGTAAAAACAAATTTAGGAGTTTTACACTACCAGGACATGTAAACTACACAGGTACATGTCCTGCCTTTTGCCTACACAGCACCCTGCCCATGGGTTACCTGGGGCATACCTTAGGGGTGTTTTATATGTAGAAAAAGGGGATTTGTAGGCTTGGCAAGTACTTTTAAATGCCAAGTGCAATTGGCAGGCCTTTTGAAGGCAGGCCCGAGACATGGTTAAGGAGCAACTTAAGTGGGTGGCACAGTCAGTGCTGCAGGCCGACTAGTAGCATTTAATCTACAGACCTTGGGCACATATAGTGCACTTTACTAGGGACTTATAAGTAAGTTAAATAATCCAATCGTGTATGATCCAATGTTATCATGTTTAAAGGGAGAGAGCATATGCACTTTAGAACTGGTTAGCAGTGGTAAAGTGCACAGAGTCTTAAAACAAGCAAAAACAGTATCTAAAAAGTGGAGGGAGTCAGGCAAAACGTTAGGGGTGACCACCCTAAGGCTGTCAGGTCTAACAAGGCTCAATAACTTAACTATTGATAATAATAATGACTTGTTCCCTCCAGTAAGTGAATTGTTGCATCAAATACCAGAGGCAGTGATATTTTCTCCAATGGATTCACCTGGTAAATACATTCTGACCAGTGAAATTCCATTTCAAGACCGTAGCCTCATGACTGTGTAGCTGTGATCCTCTCATCCTGTCTGCTGCACAGGTCTTCCATCCTTTCCCATTTCCTGCTACCTGATTTGTTACTCGTTTATTTTATGGTTTCATAGGTGCCACCTGGTTAGCAATGAAAATTGTATTATTCTCTTACCTCCTGAAGATGGAATTGCAAATTCCTTGCAATACTGCACTGTGCTTTCCAGCATGAGATGGCAGATGATATCTAGAGGCCACTATGTTTTATTTTTATTTTTAGGAACTGATTTCTAGGTGTTTTTGTAGTACTCGAAATCAGATCAAACACAATCCTGTAATTGTAGACACAAATTAAGAATTCCCTTCTGAATCCAAACATCTGTTTATCTCTGTTGTCCATATCAGAGCACACCAGGTTGACCAATGACTTTACTACAGTTGTGAGTTTTTGCCTTTTTCAGGGTTGAGATTTGCTGAAAGGAGCAAGTACTACCTGTGTGTAGACTGCTAATGTCTGTGTCCTGATTACCAAACTGCATTTTGTAGTATGTAAAATATTACTACAGTAATATTACTCACATACTACAAAATGCAGCACGCATACCTGTGGCCTGAGGCTTTCACCTCCCTCATCTTCTCTGTGCATAGGTCTCATGTAGGTTATGGTGACCAGATGGCCTGGATTTGCTGGGATAGTCTTGAGTTTCCACCATCTTTACCATCAAAGCTCAGTAAATTAAGGTTGTGTCCCGACTTTAAAAGAGGGTGGACTGAACACAAAGGGAGGCAAGTTTTCATGTGTACTAGTGCAGGACCAACCAGCAAGACTTACCAGAGAGCAATTTCATTAACATAGATGATACTGTCTGTAAAGGTTATATTTAATTCCCTTCAGTGCCTCGTTGTCTTTGCTTCTATGTTAGTAACTGCTGTCAGTAGATGCATTCTGTGCCCATCAGTGCATGTTGAACAGTAGTCCTTCTTTTATGCTTGTGGAATTTCCCAGTTTTTGGTTTTCAAACACTGGTCAACTTCACATAGGTTTTTCGAGATAAAGGCAGGACAACGGAGGGAGTGGCTGGAAAATGGGAAACACTTACTACTAAATGGGAGGAGGGATTTACTGAATTTAAGGATAGGTTTGGAAGGGGCATGCTAATTCAAATCACAGACCAACAGAAGAGTAAAACAAATGCAATACACAGAATATCCTTCTAAAGATACTCTGGCCCTGAAGGTGTCAAAACAGGTGTGAGTGTACTCTAGTCCAGGCTTGGAGTAAGACAGGCGCCACATATGGCCAACCAGTGGTACTGCACACACTCCCATGGAAAGCAATGGAAGCAGAAATTCAAAACAACACTTTGGAAGTAATGTTAAATTAATTAGTTGAAAATTTAAAATTATATGTATAAATACTTTAATTGATTAAAATATATATATTATTATAATTGTATTAATAAAATAAACTTAAAAATGTTAACGTAAACCCAAAAATAAAATTACATGAAACCTTTAAACTTATTTTTAAGAAATTAAACAGGTTTGAAATGTTGTTAAAATCAATATATATAAATGTACTGAATTTGCATGTATATAGAGCCTACTACCTCTGAGGATGCGTGAAGTGTTCTAAATATATTTATATTATTCTATAATTTTAAAAAAACATTCCAATAAGAAGTTGACATCCTGTGAAATGTAATTGTGTTATATGCAGGCTAATAGTACATATTGTAAATTCATTTTGAATTATAATATATGTATTAAAATATTTTTTTAAATAAACTTTATAAAATTGTCCTATATTTTGCCAGATGGAGATTTCCATCTCCGGGGTGGAGGTCCCTGTCCTGGTGGCTGGCATGTCCACCAGCTAGGCGGAATGTAAAGGGTTAAGGTTGTAAAGTTAATCATAGTAACTTTACAAACGTAAATATAATTGTAGGAGGCTCCGCCTTCTCATTTGAATAGATTGAGAAATGTAAATCTACACCTAGGTGTAAATCTCCACTGGGAAATGGTGAAAAGCAAAGAGTGGGGCGTTCACCTAAGCTTAGAAGTAAATATATATGTGAGTAAATATTCATGGGTATATTTACGTGTGTCAGTTGGGCCCTGTATATTCATGTACATTAGTACAATATCCCCGCCTGGCCAACAATCTGGGGTTAAAATTCAGATTTTACAACAAAATGTTCTTGCTGAGTAAATGCTTAATATTTTAATTGGTTTAGTACTGGGTCTGTTGCTAGGCGGCAGACAATGAAACAGAAAAAATGGGACATGAAATCAGGGGTGCATATATGTACAGCAGGTGCAGTGACACCAGGGCCCAGGGTGTGAAGGACCCTCTGCACCCCGATGTTACCGAGCCGTGAGCTCAGGGGTACACTTATCCTTGGGGTGCAATGAAATAAATGAAGTGATTTGTCCCAGAACACACAATGTGTTAATGGAGACGACATGATTGGGTTTCCAACGCCTAGGTTTACGTGCAACATGTTCCCACTACATACACAGACTCTTACTCTAAGGCGATGTGTTGTACGCTGATCTACTGAACGGGGGGAGGGGGGGCTTATGGGGGTTATTTTCATTAAAACGTGGGTGGGCTGGTTAAAAATAGTTGCTGTACGTTCGAAATGTCAAACTCTAACTACATGCTGTCCTCGGTACAAACACCTCCTGCCACCGAGCACAGCGCCATGGTGAGTTCCACCCTGTAACAGACATCTCCGATCCTCAATGCCCTGCTGAGCTCCAACAACTCACTCTCCACTGTCCCACTGCCCTGCTGAGGTCCATCATCACACATCTCACTGTCCCACTGCCCTGCTGAGGTCCATCATCACACATCTCACTGTCCCACTGCCCTGCTGGGTCCATCATCACACATCTCACTGCCCAGCTGAGATCCAACAACACACCCTTCACTGTCCCACTGCCGAGCTGAGGTCCAACAACACACCCTTCACTGTCCCACTGCCGAGCTGAGGTCCAACAACACACATCTCACTGTCCCACTGCCCAGCTGAGGTCCAACACACATCTCACTGCACCACTGCCCTGCTGAGCTCCATCATCACACATCTCACTGCCCCACTGCCTACCTGAGGTCCAACAACACACCCTTTACTGTCCCACTGCCTAGTTGAGGTCCAATAACACGCCCTTTACTGTCCCACTGCACAGCTGAGCTGAACCATCACACATCTCACTGTCCCACTGCCCTGCTGAGCTCCATCATCACACATCTTACTGTCCCACTGCCCTGCTGAGCTCCATCATCACACATCTCACTGCCCCACTGCCCTGCTGAGCTCCATCATCACACATCTCACTGTCCCACTTCCCTGCTGAGGTCCAATAACACACCCTTCACTG
The DNA here is from genome assembly GCF_031143425.1 of Pleurodeles waltl. Lineage (NCBI taxonomy): Eukaryota > Metazoa > Chordata > Amphibia > Caudata > Salamandridae > Pleurodeles > Pleurodeles waltl. The sequence continues at coordinate 1,003,735,233 of NC_090450.1, read as the reverse complement.
TCCCACTGCACAGCTGAGCTGCATCATCACATCTCTCTGTCCCACTGCCCTGCTGAGCTCCATCATCACACATTTCACTGTCCCACTGCACAGCTGAGCTGCATCATCAAACATCTCACTGTCCCACTGACTGCTGAGGTCCAACAACACACCCTTCAATGTCCCACTGCACAACTGAGGTCCGTCATCACACATCTCACTGTCCCACTGCCCTGCTGAGGTCCAACAACACACCCTTCACTGTCCCACTGCACAGCTGAGCTGCATCATCACACATCTCTGTCCCACTGCCCTGCTGAGCTCCATCATCACACATCTCACTGTCCCACTGCCCAGCTGAGGTCCATCATCACACATCTCACTGTCCCACTGCCCGGCTGAGCTCCAACAACACACCCTTCACTGTGCCACTGCACAGCTGAGGTCCCTGCTAAACACAGAGCACTGTCCTGCTGAGGACCAAGCAAGGACTCTAACACATTAATAAAAAGTGCATGTATGCACAGGGGGTGTGGGTCAGCCTTCTTCGGTCATTGGTTTATTTGACTGTCATTCACATTCTCTTTCCATCCATGACAGCCAGTATACAGTATGGGGTAATCAGTCAGCCACATGGGTCGTTGGTTCAACTACCCTCTGAGTGATGCCACGTTGCCTGATCACTTGTGCACATCCAGCTGAAATTCAGTGCCCTTCTCTGCCAGGGCTTTTGCGCCAGTACTTTAAGTTTGCCATTTTCTCCTTTAATAGATTTTCTTTCTTCTTTCCCTCCCTTTTTTTACTTTGTATGTGACTTTGTTTTATCGGAATGGCTGAAAATTCCCCAAAACCACTTGATCGGAAGTGCACTGCATTCCACGTGGGCACTGCTTTTAAACCAGGAGGCCATCTTAGTATTATAGTTTCCACAGGGTATTATTGTTTTATCTGCCCAAGATGGCTGCCGCATTTAGACGCAACATGTCAGTCATTTTGGATTGGTACAACCAAGGTGCACAATGCACAACACCATTCCAGGATCCTCGCCACTGCTATTTTGAATTTTATTTTCTTATTACAAGTGCAGACATGCCACTTTTATGCTGTGGCATTTTTTATTGCTTTACTTCTATACTCTTAAGTTTTATATCTGATTTCAAAGTGGATAGGTGAGTGGTTGAATGCATGAATGTGTCAGTGGGTGGAAGAATGGATGCACTAGTGCAAGAATGAGTGACAGTGCATGTATGATAGGGTACTGAGTGCCTAAATTCACCTGGGACTGAAGAGACACTTTTGGTTATAAGCTAAACCTATTTGCATTACAAGTGCTTGTTCTCCCTTGCAGCATTGATATTCTTCCATTTATGTATCTTATCCTTTAAGGCTACCTCTAACCCACCCCCCACCAACCCACCACCACCGCCTTGAAAGATGCGGGTAAGACCTTCACGGCTGGCCTTTTCATCAGAGCCTTGAAGCTGAAATTTAGAAACTGGCCCCAGGGCACACCAACAAGCTGCAAAACTGTGGTGAGGGCAGGGCCTGCCAGGGGTGATGGATAAATGAATCCTTTCTGCTGTTCTGTATCAAGGTTAAAAATAAAGTTTCTTAAGTATAGACAAATTTGCGTTGTCATTCAGTCCAGGGAGAAGCAGATTAAAGTTAGGTGGTGTAGGAAGCTGGCCTGGTGTGTGGTGGACACCTATGCTGTTATCACCTATTACCAGGTCCAGGTATCCCCTATTAGTGAGGTGTGGGCAGTGTCTAGGAAGCCATGCTCTCTAGAGGTAGATGTGGAGAAGTGTGGCTCAATGGTTAGAGCGGCACATCCTGATGCAGGGATCTGGCCCAGGACCAGGGTTCAATTCCCGTCTCAGCGGGTCTTGGGCTCAATTCCCTTGGACCAGATAATTCTCGCCTCAGTGTCTAATCTAATTAATGTGTCCCACTTTGGGCAATAGCTTGCTTAATCTCCACAACGGCCCTGACAGTGCTTGGATGCCTGGCTTCACCTTGGGGGTGCCCAGGAATGGGCGCCTCACAGGGAAAAGCCAGGAGGGGTTCCACAGTGGTATGCGTACAGCACCTTGAGACCCTAAAGGGTGAGTAGTGTGCTATACAAGTGCAAAGTTTACAGTTTAACAGCCAAGACTTATCTAGGAGTTATGCAATGCCAGTGTAGTCACACAGTACCCAAACACATGAAAGAAAATACTCAGTGTTACAAAAATAAAGGTACTTTATTATAGTAACACACATACTATTGGCAACACCCCAATGGGAGGTATCAACACACTATTATGTACACACTAGAAATCAGTAAATAGCATAGAAAGCAATAGGCGTTGGTAAAAGCAAAAGCAAATAGTGAGGGCCCTAGAGGGACCCAACCATTTACTAGAAAAGTGAAATATGAAAGGCAATCTCCTACCCTAAGATGTGAAATCTGGAGAAGGGAGCTGGAGGAACTCGGAACCCCAAAAGGTAAGTACCAGGGTGCCCCCCAGAAACCAGGAGAGAAGAGGTAAGTACCTGGTTTGCCCCAAACCCAACAGGAGAACTTTGGAAAAGGATTGTGCAAGACCCAACCAAGACTGGAAGAACCCAAAGGTGGACCCTGAGAGAAGAGGAGCTGCAAAGGAAGGAGACCAAGTCCAGTTTGAGTTGGAGTGACCTGTTGTAGCAGGAGTCACTGCCCACCCTTCTGTGGATGCAGGACTGGGTCGACGGTGGATGAATTAGGTCAGCAGTGCACCACTGGAGCAGAAGTGCCTTGATCAGGAGTGATGCAAGTGATGTCCCATGTTGGCAGTCGTGATGCAGTTGGTTAGAGGTGCTGGAAAAACACCAACAAGCCTTGGCAAATGCAGAAGTTGGAAGAGAAGGTTTACACGGCTGAAGAGGACCAACAAGGTCCAGGAGGCTCGACCCAAGGAGTGGAGTCTAGGGTGACCCTCAGCAGCTGGGAGAGTCACAAGGAGAGGAGGCAGCCCCCACAGGCAACACACTGGCAGCAGAAACAGCAGTCTCAGTGAGACCCACTCAGCGCACCTGGAGGAGTGTCCCGCATCACTGGAGCAGCAAACAGGAGACTGTGCATCACAGGAAGAAGTGCTGGAGGCACACAAGCCTTGGTAGCTGCAAGAGTCGTGGTGCTGCAAGGAGAGGCAAGGGCTTACCGTCTTCCAAGTTGGACAGCTGGTAGAGAGGACCAAGGGGACTACTGCAGACCACCACCTGTGATGCAGGATCCACGCAGTTCCGTAGAAGAGCAGGTCCACACAGCCGGAAGTCATTGCAGTTGGTGCCTACAGATGCAGGGGAGTGACTCTTTCACACCAAGGGAGAGTCCTTCTTGCTTCTTATGCAGACTGAGGTCTTGCCATCCTCAGAGGATGCACAGCCAGGGAAATGTTGCAGTTGCTGGAAGGAGCTGTAGAAATACTGTTGCAGAGTGAAGTCGTCACTGAAGATGCAAATTGATGGTTCCTGAAGAGTCCGATTGCGGTTCCAGTGACCAGGAGATAAAGTAAACAATGCAGAGGCGTCCTGGAGGAATCTTGCACATCGAATATGAGGACCCACCCAAGAGAGAGACTCTAAATAGCCCTAAAAGGGTGTTTGGTCACCTGCAAGGTGACCACCTATCAGGAGGGGGCTGTGATGTCACCTGCCTGACCTGGCCACTAGGATGTTCCCAGGGGCCTCTGTGCATTTTAGTTTCAGTATGGCAGAATCAAGAGGCCACATGGAGGAGCTCTGGGCACCACCCCTGGGGTGGTGCTGGACAGGGGAGCGGTCACTTTCCATTGCTTTGTCCAGTTTCATGCCAGAGCAGGGACTGGGGGTCCCTGGACTGATGAAAACCGGTTTATGGAAGGAGGGCACCAAATGTGCCCTTCAAAGCATACCGGTGGCTTGGGGAGGCTACCCCTCCCAAGCCAGGTAACACCTATTTCCAAGAGAGAGGGTGTTACCTCCCTCTCCCACAGGAAAGCATTAGTTCTGCCTTCCTCCGCCTTAGCTGGTCAAGCAGCAGGAAGGCAGAAACCTGTCTGTTGGGTGGCAGCAGTGGGGGATGTTTGGAAAACCTCAGAAGACTGGTAGGAGCAATGCTGGAGGTCTTCTAAGGAGCCCCCAGAGTGCGTGGAATCATACAGCCAATGCTGGCAACAGTATTGGGGTATGATCCCGACATGTTTGATACCAAACATCCCCAGGTTCGGAGTTACCATTATGTAGCTGTCCAGTACACGTGTAAAATGGCTGCACCGTACTTCCAAAAGTCTAGTGTATTGGATCTGGAGTTCTAAGGGGCACCTGTGCTCATGCAGCAGTGCCCTCACACACAGGTACCTGTACCCTGCCCTCTGGGCTAGGAGGGCCTACCATAGGGGTGACTTACAGCGACCTGGTGCAGTGACCTGTAGTGAAAGGGTACATGCACCTTTGCACGCAGGCTGCAATGGCAGGCCTGCAAACCCATTTTGCTTGGGCTCCTATGGGTGGCATAATACATGCTGCAGCCCATGGGCGGCCCTGGTGCCCCAATGCCCTGGTACCTAGATGCCATATACTAGGGACTTATATGGGGTCACCAGTATGCTAATTGTGGGGTGTGCAAAGTCCCAGGTAACCTAATTTAGAGGGAGAGAGCACAGTCAGTGGGGTCCTAGTTAGCAAGATCCCACTGAACACAGTCAAAACACACTGACAGCGGGCACAAAGTGGGGGCAACCATGCCAGAAAGAGGGTACTTTTCTACAGATGATAATGAGAAAACCCTTCCTTTTGGAAAGAAGCACTTGGTCCAGGAAAGAATCCACTCGCTGAGGTACTTCAGCCAGAGGACTGTTATGGTGGAGGAAATCCAGCTGATGGATTCTCCTTTGTGGCTAATACTTTCATCAGCATATGGAGAAACTGGAGTATTTTCTCTTTCCATCCAACTTTCAATCAGGCCCAATATGTTTATCATTTAATCACTGACATGGCTTACAGCGCACACACAGCAAACCAGGGCTTCTATGAGCTAAGCTGCTTCTGCAGAAGTAAAAATGCCTAGGACCATTGCAAACTGAAAACCGGGGCTTCTGTGAGCTAAGTTCCTTCTGCAGAAATAAGGATACCTGGGACCATTACAAACAGCAAACCGAGGCTTCTATGAGCTAAGCTGCTTCTGCAGACGTAAGGATGCATTGGACCATTGCAAACAGCAAACCGGGGCTTTTGTGAGCTAAGCTGCTTCTGCAGGCGTCAGGATGCCTAGGACCATTGCAAACAGCAAATCGGGGCTTCTATGAGCTAAACTGCTTCTGCAGAAGTAAGGATGCCTATAACCAGTACAAACAAAACGGGGGCTTCTATGAGCTAAGCTGTCTATGCAGAAGTAAGGATGCCTAGAATCAGTACAAACAGGAAACGGGGCTTTCTATGAACTAAGCTGTCTATGTAGAATTAAGGATGCCTAGAACCGGTACAAACAGAAAACGGGGGCTTCTATGAGCTAAGCTGCTTCTACAGCTGTGAGGATGAACAGGACTCCGCTTGGCCCATTGCACGAGTGGCTTCAGAGGGTAAGCACCCTTTCTTCGGTTGAACCAGCTGAGGGGGACTGACAGACTCGTAGTCCCCAAACACAAATTCACACAAGCACTAGCAAATGCAACAGGTGTGAACGTGTCTAGTACTTAACTCACTTGGCAGCCGTACTGCAGAGACAGTGAGGGAGCAGAGGGTGTCCTTTACAAGTAACCCAGACTAGACTGGAGTACCAGTACAGACTAGAGTACCAGTACTCTCAGGCCGACTTCCTCAGTACGGATGGCACATTACATGGTCCTTCTACTACCAGACCGCCCTCTGCTCTCCACGAAAGTCGCGTTTTTTAACAAACTGCACCAACTTTATGTGAATTACACGAAATGAACATGTATGAATCTGCAAGAGATGTTAGGAGAAGCAAACGTGTCCTGGGAAGAAATTAGTCTCTTAAGGGGGAAATGCTTCACACGGCACATTTTCTTCCCAAGTCAGTCTCATGTGCGCAAAAATCACATGAAACTTTGCTTTATGTAAAATGGCAAACATTTTGCACATATTGTGTAAGGCAAAATTCTAAATTACATGAGATTACCCTCAGGTAATGAACATTTCGCACCGGTTTAGTAAAGGGACTTCCCCAGGGCGAGGCTTCCCCGCTCATTGCTGTGACGGGCCCCACAATGCTCGTAAAGTGAGGACCCTCCATTGCATTCCTCCTCGCAGGCGGGGGTGAGAGGAGCTGGGGGGGGGGGGGGGGGGGGGGAGTGTTCTTGCCCCCCTGTATCGTATCATTTGCATGCATAACAAGAGTACTTAGTTTCCCCTGGCAAGGGCCCACCCAGATCAGCTGTTTGCTTTCTCAGAAATCATTTTAGGCAAAATATATTTAGAAATTGTCCATTCATTAAAATCAAACCTGAAAACGGAACATATTTAAGTGAACACGTAGGTTGGCTGGGAAATAATAAAATGCCTTGCAATACTTTTAGGTAAAACTTTTCAAATGATTTGAAAACTGTTCAGGTTGTGGGCACATGTCAACCCACCATGTGTAGACTTGAGGGACACTCTTCGCCCCCTCATCAAAAGGGACAAAGCAATGCCTGGGACCCCGCCCCCCCTCCCCCCCCCCTCGCCCGCCCCCTTCCCTCACCTACCTTGAGCCTGTAGGCGGACCCGCAGGAACACTGTCCCATTTACAAGCCGCAGGCTCTAGGGCGGCACCCGGGGCCTGACGATGGCACCTGCAGCGGCAGACCTGCCAGCCCTCTCCCGGGCACTGTTCCCATCTCAAGGGCCGTCCGTGGTCCTGGCAGAGCGTGTGTCCAGATGCTTCGAGGCTGGCACAGAGGACGGGCCGTCGGCATCTTCCGCTGGTGCGTGTGGGGCCAAGAGGCAATGGAAGGAGGCCCTACACCGATGCCAAGCGCGTGCCATGCCCGCCGTGCCCAAACCGGTCTACTTTACTGCCCACCACGTGGTGTCACTGGTGCCAGGCCCATGGCATCGCATCAGGGGCTCCGGTGCCCCCGAGGTACCACGGCCCTCAGTGGTTCTACTTTCAGCTGTATCCTTCAAGTACTTTTGTTACACCACGTTATGCTGTGTTTTATGATATGGCGGTGCATTACGACACTACTCACTCAAGGTGCAGTGTCACCTTCCAGGGATGCCTGCTCCAGAAGACATGCCCCCCAGGCCCCTCCTGCCTCCCTCTCGGCCAGGCAGACCTGAGTGAGAGGGGGCACAAACACCTTCTCAAGGAGCGGATGTGCTGTCGTGATAGGAAGAAACAGCTTCTGTCAGGATGGGTGAGAGGAAGGAGCGGATGTGCTGTCGTGATAGGAAGAAACAGCTTCTGTCAGGGTGGGTGAGAGGAAGGAGCGGATGTGCTGTCGTGACAGGAAGAAGCAGCGTCTGTCAGGGTGGGTGAGATGAAGGAGCGGATGTGCTGTCCTGATAGGAAGAAACAGCTTCTGTCAGGGTGGGTGAGTCGAAGGAGCGGATGTGCTGTCGTGATAGGAAGAAACAGCTTCTGTCAGCGTGGGTGAGAGGAAGGAGCGGATGTGCTGTCGTGATAGGAAGAAACAGCTTCTGTCAGGGTGGGTGAGAGGAAGGAGCGGATGTGCTGTCGTGATAGGAAGAAACAGCTTCTGTCAGGGTGGGTGAGAGGAAGGAGCGGATGTGCTCTCGTGACAGGAAGAAACAGCTTCTGTCAGGGTGGGTGAGATGAAGGAGCGGATGTGCTCTCGTGACAGGAAGAAGCAGCTTCTGTCAGGGTGGGTGAGATGAAGGAGCCAATGTGCTCTCGTGATAGGAAGGGTGGGCGAGATGAAGGAGTGGATATGCTCTTGTGATAGGAAGAAACAGCTTCTGTCAGGGTGGATGAGAAGAAGGAGTGGATGTACTGTCGTGACAGGAAGAAACAGCTTCTGTCAGGGTGGGATAGGAAGAAACAGCGCTTGTCAGGGTGGATGAGATGAAGGAGCACATGTGCTCTCCTGAAAGGAAGAAACAGCGCTTGTCAGGGTGGATGAGATGAAGGAGCGGATGTGCTCTTGTGATAGGAAGAAGCAGCTTCTGTCAGGGTGGGTGAGATGAAGGAGCCGATGTGCTCTCGTGATAGGAAGGGTGGGTGAGATGAACGAGCGGATGTGCTCTAGTGATGCGAAGAAGCAGCTTCTGTCAGGGTGGGTGAGAAGAAGGAGCGGATGTGCTGTCGTGACAGGAAGAACAAACTCCTGTCAGGGTGGGTGAGATGAAGGAGCGGATGGGCTGTCGTGACAGGAAGAAACAGCTTCTGTCAGGGTTGGTGAGATGAAGGAGCGGATGTGCTCTAGTGATAGGAAGAAACAGCTTATGTCAGGGTGGATGAGAGGAAGGAGCGGATGTGCTGTCGTGACAGGAAGAAACAGCTTCTGTCAGCGTGGGTGAGAGGAAGGAGCGGATGTGCTGTCGTGATAGGAAGAAACAGCTTCTGTCAGGGTGGGTGAGAGGAAGGAGCGGAAGTCCTGTCGTGACAGGAAGAAACAGCTTTTGTCAGGGAGGGTGAGAGGAAGGAGCGGATGTGCTGCAGTGATAGGAAGAAACAGCTTCTGTCAGGGTGGGTGAGAGGAAGGAGCGGATGTGCTGTCGTGACAGGAAGAAACAGCTTCTGTAAGGGTGGGTGAGAGAAAGGAGCGGATGTGCTGTCGTGGTAGGAAGAAACAGCTTCTGTCAGCGTGGGTGAGATGAAGGAGCGGATGTGCTCTTGTAACAGGAAGAAAAAACTCCTGTCAGGGTGGGTGTTGTGAAGGAGCGGATGTGCTCTTGTAACAGGAGGAACAAACTCCTGTCAGGGTGGGTGAGATGAAGGAGCGGATGTGGTCTTGTGATAGGAAGAAACAGCTTCTGTCAGGGTGGGTGAGAGGAAGGAGTGGATGTGGTCTTGTGATAGGAAGAAACAGCTTCTGTCAGCGTGGATGAGATGAAGGAGCGGATGTGGTCTTGTGATAGGAAGAAACAGCGTCTATCAGGGTGGGTGAGGTGAAGGAGCGGATGTGCTGTTGTGATAGGAAGGAACACCTTCTGTCAGGGTGGGTGAGATGAAGAAGCGGTTGTCGCCGCCTGATGGAAGAAGCAGCAGCTTTTAGAGTGTAATGAAGCAAGGCCGCGTCAGTCAGAGCACCTTTGGTGGGAGTCCTGCCTCCTAGGGTGTGATTAGAAGAAGTAGTGGTGGCTAGAACCACAGTAGATGAAGTAGTGAACCACAGGCTCTCATGGGATGAAGTAGTGACTTCCAGGCTTTCATGGGATGAAGTAGTGACTTCAAGGCCCTCATAGGATGAAGCAGTGATTCCCAGAAGACCAGTGGATAAAGCAGTGACTCCCAGGCTCTCATGAGATGAAGTAGTGGTGTCTAGAAGCACAGTGGATGAAGTAGTGACTCCCAGGCTCTCATGGGGGTGAAGCAGTGGTTCCTAGAAGACCAGTGGATGAAATAGTGACTCCCAGGGTCTCAAGGGGTGAAGCAGTGGTGCCTAGAAGACCAGTGGATGAAGTAGTGACTCCTAGGGTCTCAAGGGGTGAAGCAGTGGTGCTTAGAAGACCAGTGGATGAAATAGTGACTCCCAGACTCTCATGGGGTGAAGCATCAGTGCCTAGAAGACCAGCGGATGAAACAGTGACTCCCAGGGTCTCATGGGGTGAAGCAGTGGTGCCTAGAAGACCAGTGGATGAAGTGGTGACTCCCAGGCTCTCGTGGGATGAAGTAGTGGTACCTCGAAGACCAGTGGATGAAGTAGTGACTCCCAAGCTCTCAAGGGGTGAAGCAGTGGTGCCTCGAAGATCAGTGGATGAAGTAGTGACTCCCAGGCTCTCATGAGGTGAAGCAGTGGTGCTTAGAAGACCAGTGGATAAAGTAGTGACTCCAAGGTTCTCAAGGGGTGAAGAAGTGGTGCCTAGAAGACCAGTGGATGAAGTAGTGACTTCCAGGGTCTCAAGGGGTGAAACAGTGGTGCCTAGAAGACAAGTGGATGACGTAGTGACTCCCAGGCTCTCATGAGGTGAAGCAGTGGTGCTTAGAAGACCAGTGGATAAAGTAGTGACTCCAAGGTTCTCAAGGGGTGAAGAAGTGGTGCCTAGAAGACCAGTGGATGAAGTAGTGACTTCCAGGGTCTCATGGGATGAAACAGTGCCTAGAAGACCAGTGGATGAAATAGTGACTCCCAGGGTCTCATGGGATGAAGTAGTTGTGGCTAGAACCACGGTGGATGAGGTAGCGGCTCCCAGGCTGTGGTGTGATGAAGTACTGTCTACTACCAGAATTCCAGTGATTGCAGTAGCCCTGTTGAATCATACCCTGCCAGGCTGTTAATCTTGAAGTACTCGCTGCCAGGCTATGATGGTAGAAGTACTCAATGCCAGGCTATGATGGTTGAAGTACTCCCCATCAGGCTATGATGGTTGAAGTACTCCTCGCTAGACTATGATGGTTGAAGTACCCCCTGCCAATCTAAGATGGATGAAGTACTCTCTGTGAGGCTATGATGATTGAAGTACTCCCTGCCAGGCTGCAAAGTTTGAAGTATTCCTGCCAGGCTATGATGGTTGAAGTACTCAATGCCAGGCTATGATGGTTGAAGTACTCCCTGCCAGTCTGTGAAGCTTGATGGACTCTCTGCCAGGCTGTGATAGGTAGAAGTACTCTCTGCCAGGCTGTGATGGTTGACGTACTCTCTGCCAGGCAGTGATGGATTGAAGTACTCCCTGCCAGTGAGTGATGGAAGAAGTACTCCCTGCCAGGCTGTGATGGGTTAAGTACTACTTGCCAGGCTATGATGGCTGAAGTACTCCTTGCCAGGCTATGGTGGCTGAAGTACTCCCTTCCAGGCTATGATGGTTGGAGTACTCTTTGCCAGGCTATGATGGTGGACGCATTTTCTGTCAGGCTGTGATGCTTGAAATACTCTCTTCCAGGCTATGATGGTTGAGATACTCTCTTCTAGTGTGTGATGGTTGAAGTACTATCAGCCAGGCTATGATGGTTGAAGTACTTACTGCCCAGCTATGATGGATGAAGTTATCTCTGCCAGGCTATGATGGTTGAAGAACTCCTTGCCCGGGTATGATGGATCAAGTACTCCCTGCCAGGCTATTATGAGTCAAAGTACTCTCTGCCAGGCTGTGAAGTACTCCTTTCCAGGCTATGATGGATGAAGTACTCCTTGCTCGGGTATGATGGATCAAGTACTCCCTGCCAGGCTATGATGAGTCGAAGTACTCTGCCAGGCTGTGAAGTACTCCTTACCAGGCTATGATGGTTGATGTACTAATTGCCAGGCTGCAATGGGTTGAAGTGCTGCTACCAGACTGTGATGGTTGAAGTACCCTGTGCCAGGCTATGATGGTTGAAGTACTCCTTGCCCGGCTACGATGGTAGAAGTACTCCCTGCCAGGCTATGATTGTTGAAGTACTCCCTGCCAGACTATGATGGATGAAGGACTCTCTGCCAGGCTGCAATGGGTTGCAGTACTCTCTGCCAGGCTATGATGGTTGAAGCACTCCCTGGCAGGCTATGATGGATGAAGTAGTAACTGCCAGACTGCAATGGGTTGAAGGTGCTGCTGTCAGGCTGTGATGGTTGAAGTACCCTTTTCCAGGCTTTGATGGTTGAAGTACTCCCTGCCCAGCTATGATGGATGAAGTACTCCCTGGCCAGCTATGATGTTTGAAGTACTCCCTGAGAGGCTATGATGGTTGAAGTACTGCCAGGCTGCAATGGGTTGAAGGTGCTGCTCCCAGGCTGTGATGGTGGAAGTACCCTTCGCCAGGCTATGATGGTTGAAGTACTCCCTGCCCGGCTATGATGAAGTACTCCCTGCCAGGCTATGATGGTTGAAGTAGTAACTGCCAGGCTGCAATGGGTTGAAGGTGCTGCTGCCAGGCTGTGATGGTTGAAGTATCCTTTCCAGGCTATGATGGTTGAAGGACTCCCTGCCCAGCTATGATGGATAAAGTACTCCTTGGCCGGCTATGATGGTTGAAGTACTCGCTGCCAGGCTAGGATGGTTGAAGTACTCCCTGAGAGGCTATGATGGTTGAAGTACTGCCAGACTGCAATGGGTTGAAGGTGCTGCTGCCAGGCTGTGATGGTTGAAGTACCCTTTATCAGGCTATGATGGTTGAAGTATTCTCTGCCCGGCTATGATGAAGTACTCCCTGCCTGGTTATGATGGTTGAAGTACTCACCGCCAGGCTATGATAGTTGAAGTACTCCCTGACAGACTATGATGGTTTCTGTACCTCCTGCCAGGCTATAGTGGTTGAAGTATTCTCTGCCAGGCTGCGATGTGTTGATGCAGAAGCTGCCTCCAGAATCCCAGCGGTTGAAGAAGTATCTGCCAGGCTGCGACGGGCTGCAGTACCCCCTGCTAGGGTGCGAGGTGGTGCTGCCAGGCTGCGGTTGCGCGCAATACCCCCTGCCAGGTTGCGGTGGCACACGGTACCCCCTGCCAGGTTGCGGTGGCACACAGTACCCCCTGCCAGGTTGCGGTGGCACACAGTACCCCCTGCCAGACCGCGGTGGCACACAGTACCCGCTGCCAGGCTGTGGCGGCACGCAGTACCCCCTGCCAGACTGCGGTGGCACACAGTACCCCCTGCCAGGCTGCGGTGGCACGCAGTACCCCCTGCTTGGCTCCACTCTCCCGCGTCCGGTGCTCTCAGCGCTGCGTGAGCCGGAGAGGTGGATGGCACGGTCCCCTCGTGCAACGCTCCTGCCGCCCCGGCAGTGGCTCTGAGTAATGCGCCCTTGTCCTCCGAGGGGGGTTAATGCTGCTCCGATGACAGTCAGATGGAATTAGAGCCGGGGGAGGCGCGCGCTGGCACCACACGTGGGCGTGGACACGCGCAAAGACGCCCATCTGTGGGCCGGTGTGCGGGGAGGGTGGCCTCTATGGGCACCAGATTCCACGAGGACTGGAAGCTGGGAGCAGGGCAACATAGGACCAGAACCTACGGCTGAGGGTGGCCTCTGTGGGCACCACAAGAGTCCACGAGGACTGCAGGGCGAGAGGAGGGCAACATAGGACCAGAACCTACGGCTGAGGGTGGCCTCTGTGGGCACCAGATTCCACGAGGACTGGAAGCTGGGAGCAGGGCAACATAGGACCAGAACCTACGGCTGAGGGTGGCCTCTGTGGGCACCACAAGAGTCCACGAGGACTGGAGGGCGAGAGGAGGGCAACCAAGGGCCAGAACCTACGGCTGAGGGTGGCCTCTGTGGGCACCAGATTCCACGAGGACAGGGGGTGAGAGCAGGGCAATCAAGGACCAGAAACCACCGATATGTGTGTATGATGGGTGCGAACAGGGGCGCAGCGAATGTGTCATTGTCCCTGGTACAAATGCAGCAATATCTCATCCCTTCATCTTTAGGAATCATGTTTTTTAGTTGGGAAATTTGTGATTCACACCCCCGAACCTCACTGATTAAGCTACGCCCCTAGCCATATCAGCTGGATGCGTACATAAGAACATCAGTGCACATTGTTAAACAAATCTATCATAATCTAAAATAGTTCACAATTTTTAAAATACCTTTCTTTATATTCGTAATTTTGTCTTAGGTGTCTGTGATAGACAAGGAAATCTCATTACAACTTCGTCAGTGCTCTTCGTCCCAGTCATTACACTACGAGGTGACCTCGCCCCCAGAGCGCCGCAGACTAGCACGTTTAGTCCTTTAACTATGTCTATGACATTTAGGGGCGGCTCCTCCGTTAGGGCGTAGGAGCGTCGCACTCGCGCCAGCAGCAGCAGCTGCAAAACTTTTACAAGAAATTGATAATAAACTGAGTTTATTATTGTTTTCTTTTAAAGGGGCGGGCCACGGGGTGACGAGCAGTGATGGGGAGTGCACAGCACTCCCCCTCAGAGCGTATTTGTGTGTTTGGCCGGCCGGTGTACTATCCAAACTGGATTATGCCAATGGCCTCTACCATGGATCATCTCTATTATGAAAAAACAACAACGTATTCAGACCTCCGCTGCCAGGCTACTATTACATGTAAAGCCACAAGCCCACATCTCGCCTGACTTGAGAACACTACACTGGTTACCCGTTGCCAGAAGATGCACCTTCAAGCTGCTTTGATTCACCCACAAAGCTAGACATGGAACAGGACCGCTTTTTATCAGAAACAAAATAACCAAATACATTCAACAAAGAAACCTCCGCCCAAGATTGGCACCCCGCCTTAGAACACCACCATACAAGAAAAAGACAATAGGTGGTACATCCTTCTCCGTTCAAGCAGCCAAACTATGGAATTCATTACCTCCAACTATAAGAGCCACAGATAACTATCTTGTCTTCAGAAAACTACTCAAGAGTTGTCTCTTTCCTTCATAACCACTATATTCAAACAACTATGGACTGTATATGCCTATGCTGATAAATATTTTTTCTGATTATGTGTATATTCTAGTTATATATAGTTCTTTAGAAAATATGTATCGCTACTACGGCATAACAATAAACTACACACACACTCTTTAAACCTGTTTAACTAAGTATATTTACTTATGGTTTAAATTTGTATACGTATGTGCATATATGTGTGCATATATGTGTGTATTCATGTGTGTATGTATGTGTGTGTGTGTGTGTGTGTGTGTATATATATATATATATGTGTATGTTATTCTATGCATAACATGTTCATAGGTCATTGCATAACTCCTAGATAAGTTGTTATACTAGATACTTGTGAATCCCTGCTCTCATCTTAAATCACACTTATCTACCCATCACCATATGTCATGTCTCTATCAATATATCCTCCATTCCCACTCTGACTCATCCCCAATCAATTCTACTAGTTTCATCTCCTAAATAACTCTGCCTAAGCTCTTCCCTCCGCTTCCATATCTAACTCACCAAACCTCACTCTACTACCATGACCTCCCAAACAACCCTACTAAATTCACCCTCAGTTATCTCACCCTGCTACTATGATCTCCCTAACCCCTTCCACAGCCTCGTCCCTCCTCCACCCTCCTTTACTCGTCCCAAGCCTAAATCCTATTACAGTAAACTCACAATTAACACTTCTGGATTCCTCCCTCCTCCACCGCTCCATTACTCCAGTCAATCCAACTAACAAACTCACATATCCACAGCTCAAATTAACTCATAATAATACTAAAACTGTACTCATATTTCCCTATACTTATCCACCACTAATTTTTGTTGGGTCCTAGAGTAGCGTGCTACTCGCCAAAAAGCACTTTTCCGCTTCATTCAGGGTAGTAAGCGCTATATAAATACAATTACAATACAATACAATATTCAGGGAGAAGGGAGAGACAGGCCCTGTGTGCGAGAGGAGGTGGGGGCCCTACGGCGGACAGAGCTCCAGAAGGAGGGTGGGACAGAGCCCCGGGTGCCTCCGGGGGGACCTGGTGTGGGAGAGGAGGTGGGGGCCCTGCGGGGGACAGAGCCCCAGGAGGAGGGTGGGACAGAGCACCGGGTGCCTCCAGGGGTGGCCCGGTGTGGAAGAGGAGGTGGGGGCCTGTGGGGGACAGAGCCCCAGGAGGAGGCCGGGACAGAGCCCCAGGAGGAGGCCGGGGCAGAGCCCTGGGTGCTTCCAGGGGGGCCCGGTGTGGGAGTGGACCGGGGAGGGGGGCGCGGAGAGGAAGGAGGGTGGAAGGCAAGGGACAGCGAGAGAACACAAAATAATGGAAAATACGAGCGAAACGGAGCGTGGAAGCCGAGGGACAAAGAGGCCAGTGAGAGAGAAAGAAAAATCAAGGCAAAGAAAAGGAAACTGAGAATGACAGAGTTAGAAGTTATAAAGAACAAAGGATGAGAGCGAGGAAGATAAAAGAGAAAGGAAACAGGGAACAATGAGGAAACAGGAACTAAATTCAATGAGGTAAGGAGAGAGAGGTCTGGAGGGAGTGAAAGAGGACAGAGGTGGACAAAGAAGTAAAGAAAACAAGGCCAGGGAGAATGAATAAATGAAACAGCAGAAAGAAAGAATTAAAAGAAAGGACTGAGGGGGAGGTGGGAGTAAGGAAGACCGGGAGGGAGAGAGAGAAAGGGCAAGCAGCTGTGAAGGAATGTATCAGTGCAAGGGATGGAGCAAGAGGGAGGGCTGTGGGTGACTATGAAGAGGAGATGAGCAGGGGGCGTGGCCTCAAGAGAGCAGGAAGTGGACGGACACAGAGTGACGGGGAGTACTGAGTGTCCACAGCAAGGTGAAGAAAGAGACAAGGGTGAGTGAGCATGCGGCGGGGTGAGTGAACCTGGGGGTGGCGTGAGTGAGCAACGGGGCGGGGTGAGTCAGCATGGGACGGGGTGAGTGAGCATGGGAGCTGGGTGAGTGAGCATGGGGCAGGGTGAGTGAGTGTGGCGGTGGCAGGGTGATTGAGAGTGGGGACTAGGTGAGTGAGTGTAGGGTGGGGTGAGTGAGTGTGGGGGCAGGGTGAGTGAGCATGGGAGTGGGGTGAGTGAGCGTGGGGCAGGGTGAGTGAGTGCGGTGATGGTAGGGTGAGTGAGAGTGGGGGCTAGGTGAGTGAGCGTGGGAGCGGAGTGAGTGAGTGGGGTGAGTGAGCATGGGGCGGGGTGAGTGAGTGTGGTGGTGGCGGAATGAGTGAGACAGGGAGCTAGATGAGTGAGCATGGGGTCGGGCTGAGTGAGCATGGCGCGGGGTGAGTGAACGTGGGGGTGGGGTGAGCGAGCAAGGGGGTGGGGTGAGTGAGCGTGGGGCAGGGTGAGTGAACATGGGGGTGGGGTAAGTGAGCAAGCGGGCAGGGTGAGTGAGCATGGGGCAGGGTGAGTGAACCTGGGGGTGGCGTGAGTGAGCAAGGGGGCGGGGTGAGTGAGCATGGGGTGGGGTGAGTGACCGCGGGGGTGGGGTGAGTGAGCATGGGGGCGGTGTCAGTAAGGGCAGGGCGGGGTCAAAGGCGTAACTAAAAAAACAAACTATTCTGCAACTTTTTTTGGTCTTTCACCTTCAGGTAACTACATATAAAATAACACACAGTTTAAATGAAAATTAAATGCAAGTTATGTTAATCAGTGGGAAATGCACTATCAGACATTATGAACCTCTCTTAGTTAATGCACTGCACCAGAGAGACACCGAATTGACTCCTGGTTGGTGCAGTGCAGAATAGTGACTTGTGCTTGTTTAGTGCCACAAGGTCCCAGTCTCTGACAGAAAGCGCTGTGGACACGTAAGTCATTATTTTAAACTTGCATTGCACACAGTATAAGATAGGCTGCTATACAATGGTTTATGATCAAAAAAGTGATTCCAAAATATCGATTTTAATGATACCCAGACTGCACATAGTGCACATTTTTTATAACTGTCCTTTAAAAGCACGCACTTCACAGTTCAGCTGGCTACTCCCTGCACTATCACCAAAAAAGAATACATCTGTATTATCAGGAAGCTTCTAGTAATTCCATCACTTAAAGCCAGTACCCTTCCAACCACCCTTTACATTTGCAGATTCACCACTTGTGCACATTCTCATTTCTTTCAGGCAAGCAGGCACCCTGGCAGGAAGACTCGTTTAGCTGTCTGCCCCTTCCTTGTTTTCACGGCACAAAAGACTCCCTGCTTTACACTTCAGCTGAAGCATCTTAAAAATGAACTATTTCAGGACAGTTATGTTTTCACAAAAAGTAGGGAACTGGTTTTCTAAAAAAAAATAATTGCTTAGACTCTCCTTCTGCGACCAGTGATGCGGTCGATGGAGAGATGGGTGGGCAGGTCTCCAGAGAGACAGCTCAAGGAAAAACACAAGTCAAGGTAAAAAAGGTAAAGAGAGAGACAGATATAAATGAAGAGGGCGAGAGTTGGGGGAAACACCAACTTTTGAAAGGGAAAAGAGACAGAGAGGGAGGTGAGAGGAGTGCTGGGAGACTCACCTGTGAGAGAATGCAAGAGAAGTAAGTCACATGCAAAATGGGTGAGGGATGCAGGGGGCGATGAGGTACTGTGCAGGATGGGTGAAAACTAAATGGAGGCAAACATGAGGTATACAGGATGGATGTGAACAAAACTGGGTGCAATAATGAGGTACTGTACAGGATGGGTGTGCACAGAACTGGAGGCAATGATGAGGTACTTTACAGAAGGGTGGGAACAAAACTGAGGGCAATAATGTGGTACTGTACCAGATGAGTGCTCACTGTGCCACTGGGACCAAGATACACCCGACTGAAGAGCCCCAATCAAGGAGAAACCATCTTGGGTTGCTCGTGTTCCAGTTCAGAGGAGACCTGGTTTGGCACTTCGGGCTGTACTGTTTCTATTGGAGCAGGGTCAAGACTGATTTGCATATGGCTGGGTCTGAACTGAGGCGGCATGGAGGTCAAAAGAACAACAGGCTGGAATTCAAGACCTATTGCAAGCATCCTCCCATATGCGCCTTTTGTGTGCTTGGTTTAACAACCTAAGTGGCCAAGGACATGCCCAGACGTGGGTCCCGTGCTCACTGTGCCACTCAAACCAAGCTACACCCGACTGAAGAGCCCCAATCAGAGAGAAACTGGTCTTGTGTTGCTTGGGTTCTGCTTCAGGGAGGACTGTTCGTAGTGGAGCAGGTTCTAGATAGATTTGCATATGGCTGGATCAAAACAGAGGTTATTATGCATGGCATGGATGCCGGGGAAGAAGGCCGCTAGCATGCAGAGCTTTGCGTCATGATGGAGTGTCCCTCGGCCGATTCCGTAGATGGTATACAAAAGTGTGCAATGAGGAGAATGCTGGCAAACTTCTGGAGGTTAGCAGGATGCCTACCTCTTATGTTTCAGCGGCCCAGGTCATATATATGATGCGTCTCCCACTCCTGGTCTCTGTGAGAGAAGCAATGGGCATTTTGGGAGATTTAAACATGCCCTGCTCAGAATGCTAAGGCCCTCTCGTGCAATTTTCTTCCAGAAATGTAGAGTGCTCTTATTCTTGGAGGTTTTTATGAACAGGGTCCGTGCATCTAAATAATTTATGTTTTTGGAGCTTCTGCTACAGTTTGTAAATTTTTCCTCCTCACCGGTTAATTTTTAATATACCTCTCTCCAGAGGGACTAGAATTTCTTCTGCACACAGAGTTTATGTGGACAGATCAAGGAAGCTGAAATTCTTTACAAAAACGTCCCCCTCCGTGTCTGTGCCTTCAATAGTTCAATAATGGTTTCACAGGGTACCAACAACATGCTGCCTACGGGCATTCCTAGACCTACATCTTCATCCTGAGCTCCTTTAAAGGCTCAGGAACCGATTGCAAGGCTGGCGGTCATTATGCCACCAGCCTCGCAGTGACAGTCGGACCACCTCTCTCCAGGTGGTCCGACCGCCATATTACAACCCTGGTGATTCCGGACGGGGTGACGGCAGTTGGAGTTGTGGTCCGCCACAGCGGCACCGGGTTCTGCTCTGCAGACAATGCGCACTTTGAGGGTGCTGTTGTGGTACAGTATTGGCCTTGACTTCTTCAAGGGGGCCGAGACCAATACTGTAGCACTGTTCTTGCCGGACTGACCGGCGGGAATATCGTAATACAACTGGTGGGGAGGCCGCAGGTATGACGGCAGCCTCCTCCCCGTGGCTTTGGCGGTCAGCTCAGTCTGACCACCGAAGTCGTAATCAGGTCCTCAGATTGTTCCCTTTGCAAAAAAGGCTTAAACATGATCTTCCTTCCTCAAAGAAGCCATTGTCACCTACTTCTGTTGAAATTTTATTTGCTGAAATAAGGGCTTTAGAGCCTTTGTTGAAGAAACTAATAAACGTATCCAGCATTTAGATGGCAAATGGTCTGTTACGGAAGCAAGGGCTTCTTCTGTAAAACAGAGTGAAAAGCAAGATGGAGCAAATAAAATTGCCTCTATGGAAAAGGGGATATTCCTTTTAAAGCAACATTCGGAGGACTTGAAAATAGAAGTAGAGGCAATGACCTATGTATTTATGGCCTTGCCTAAGGAAATGAAGGTAAATATCCAGTATATTGGTTACCGCAATTACTAGAATTACCACTGTCTACGTCATTGAACATTCAGAGAGCGCACTGACCTGGGCAATGTCCAACTTCCACTTCCTCTCTCCCTAAATCTAGCAGAGTTATTGTCCCATTTCCGGAGTTCACAGATCTCCTAAAAGTTCTCAATGCTGCAAAATCCAAAAAGCAATTACTTTGCTCAGGGAAGAAGATTTCCATCACTCAAGATGTTTCTGAGGCTACTGCAAATAGGCTAAAGGAATTTCTTGAGTTTCATCCAGCTGTTCGCTGAGTTTACTCCATCCATGCTCATTCAAAGTGACATATCAAGGCAAGTCACCTATGATGACCCTGTAAATCTCAGGTAATTTGTACAAGCTCACGCAATTGATACCGTCAATACAGCGGGACCTTCTAAACGTTAATATCTATGGTTAATACGGCCTATAACATGGTTGTTTTATTTACCTCTGCTTTAAGATCCAAATGATTACTCCATACATTATTTGGTTTTCAATGTTCTCAAAGTATTATTGCTGTAAAGTAACTCTTTCTCCTCTTGTGTTTTATCATTTCCAAGACGGGGTTTTGCATATGTCTTTGTCTCCTCAAATATTTGTCATTTGATCCATAGTCGTCGTGTCTTGCTCCCCGGATGTGCCATCTTAATTCTGTGCTGTCACTAACCCACTTTTTAATCAACTAATCAAGGTTTGTTGTTTCAGTCATAATTTCTTTGATATGCACTTCTCTCTATCTCATTTCCCTTATTCTCTTTCTTTCCTTCATCTTTATATTCCTTTTTTCTGTTTCCACTGCTCCAAACGTGCCTTTTCCTTTGGATTATTTCCTCCATGGAGTGTTTCTGCTTCGTTCTTTTGTTCATTTCTATGTGTTTTTGATGACCTCTTGAGTGGTTTATCTCTCATTCTAAAACATATTTCAGAGTACTCTCATGGAACGGAATATGATAAAACTTATTTTGTTTTAGGGGTGACTGCATTTGGATTATGGATCACTTTTTTAGTTGGCAGTCTTCTGTTAATATCCCTCATGGAATGCATAAACATTTCCTTTCCACTATATCCCAAAGGGCCCTGATTGACACTTGGGGACTTTGTAATCTGACTTCAAGAGAAATCACATGGATCACTCACTAGATTAGACCACTTTATTACCAACCAATTATCCTAAAGCATGGCTGATACTAGTATTGGTGCCATTTCCCCTGATCATGCAATGGTGGTTCCTGTACTGGACTTGGCCCCTCATACTATCAAATCGGATAGTTGGAGGTTAACAATTCTTAACTAAAATATACACAACTCTTCCCTTCCTTTGTATCCTTTATCTCCGAAATTTTCAAGGTTCACAATGACCCCGTAACTTCACCGCTGCTCCAAAAGGATACTTTAAAGGCAGCTGCCCGAAGATTAATGATTAAGTACGTATCACTGAAAAAGTACATGCAACAGAAATGACATGAAGCATAACTCTTCTCTATCAAAACTTTAGAAAATCTGTTTTATTCTTCTAAATCTGAAGATACCCGAGAAAATTAGCTGAAAGCCAAATTACATTTTGATGAATTATCCACAAAAAATACCTTTTCTATATTACTTAAAAGTAGTGCTAACTAATATGGTAGAAGTAATAAAGTAGGGGAAATAATAGCCAATGATCTGAAAATTAGGAAACAATGTTTCCATGATGATTCTGTGCATAACTGTAAAGATATTTCATTGTTTAATGCTAAGGGTATTTTAAAGGAGTTTGTTAATTTTTACACTGAACTTCATACTCCAGAGACTACATCTCAAAAAGCTGATATTGATTCCTATTTATAAAAATCTCCAAAACTATGTTTGTTGATTTTGATTTCTGTCTTCTAGAAGATGCTATTTCTTCCCAAGAAATATTTAATGCACTTTCTTTGCTTAAAAAGTGTAAAAAGCCCAGACAGGATGGTTTTCTGGTTGAATTCTTTGTTCAATTTTCTAATTTGTATTCATATTTTTAAAAGTATTTTTTTTATCTAATTATGGGAGGCCTATAGGTGTGTTCCAAGAGGCTATCATTTACCTTATTCACAAAGAAGTTAAACAGCCCTCTCAAAGTACACATTAAGGACCAATTTCTCTTGCAAATGTTGATTATAATTTTTTTGCCAAAGTATTAGTGATACAGTTCGAACTTTTGATTCTAAAATGTTTGCCAAATTATTGGTGATTCAGTTCAAACCTTTTTTTTATCACAGTTAAATGGGAAAGAACAAACCAGTTTTATAAAAGGCAGATTGGCCTCGGACAACAAAAGGCTATTTTTTAATGTCCTGAGCAAATCCTTACTTGTCGTTATCCTCTAGCAGCAATAACAATTGACGCAGAAAAAGCTTTTGATAGGATAAATTGGGCTTTTTAGTTCAGCCTTTAATTTGGCATGGTTTTGCCATTAAAATGATTTAATTGATTTCTTTGTTATATACCTCTCCGAAAGCCTGTTCCTGTAATTGGAAAGACTTCCTCTTATTTTGCTCTTCAGCGCGGGGTACGTCAATGTTGTCCTTTATTACCATTATGACTTGTCCGGGTACTTTAGGCTTTTTGTTCTCGTATTCAGCATAAGCCATCAATTTCAGGTTTTTGTAACAGAGAAAGCCATTTGAAATTATTGCCATATTTAGATGATATTCTCTTTTTTTTTATCTTCGATCCGGGTAACTCCAAATCAGCCATACTAGCAGAAATTTCATTTTCATCTATATCAGGGAAGAAAACTAATTCTGTCAAAACTGACATGTCCTCCTAAATAAATACTGCCAACATTAATGTAGAGAAACTGGTGCTTAAATCTTTCACATCACAGGAAGGTATTTCCCTTTTCCCTCCTTCTCTTGTGACTTCTCCGCTTTTTAAGCATATTTGTGTATTACTACAATCCTGCTGTTGCACTGATAAGACTCATTGTGATACTTTTTTGCACAGCCTTATATGGCATAATAATCTCATTATACACAATGATAAAATACTCTACTGGAGATCCTGAAGACAGAGAAATACTATTAAGGTTGCTAATTTTTTACGATAATGATCGTATTTCATTCCCTCAATTTCAGAAGTCCTTTCAGAGTCCTAATACATTCCAGACTCGATTTTGATAAATATACTGTTACATGTTTCCTTCCCTAGTGGATAATGCTTTTATGTATTCCAACAGATTAAAAATGAATAGTTTTTAGTTATTTTCTTGATGATAGTACCGAAACAATTTCAGACACAATATGTACATTATCAAAAAATGTAAAAGTACAATAAACTCTCTAATATTCTCTCTCTAATCTTCTCTCCCAGTCTATATAGGTTATATCTGTTACTAAACTGTTTGTCTAGATACAATATGTCTAATTTGTTGCCGCAATGGGCTCTATTTATTTATTGCTAAAGTCTACACTCCTTACGATCAACTGTTGGTTGCTTTCCCTCCCCTTGTCACCTGCACCCCAGAAAATTGGAAAATATTTTAAAAAGCTTCATATTAATTGAAGTTTAGCTGCAGTTTGGTCTAAATATATCTGATTTGTCGATGTTGTTTTCATTTCCTCCAATATTCATGATATATTGTATTTTTTTGTTTTTATGAGGAAATGTATGGTTCAATACCTTTTCTGTTACTCAATAAAGATTTTTTGAAAGAACAAACTGCGATAACATGGAGGGAAAAAGAACAACGGTCTGAAATGGAGCGATTGCCAGTGATTAGACTTATTGGAAGCTTGCTCCCATCACCTTTCGTGTGTTTCATTTAACACCTTATGTGGCCAAGGGAATGCCCATATTAGCGTTTCATGTTCACTGTGCCACTGGAACCAAACTACATCCAAATGAACCAAGCGAATTCCACCGTTCAACATCTGTCCTGGCACATTTCTGTAAATTTTGAATCTGTCCATGCGTACAGATAGAGTCTGCTAAAACTAGAGGGCAACACATTTTCATCTCCACCAGTGCAGGGTTATTTGGCAGCCTTTACTAGAAGGAAATGTAATTAACACTGCATGTGTTACGTGGCAATGTTCATGCTGAGCATGGTGTTCTATCACATTCCAGTTAGATAACTAGGAGCCTGGTGTCCAAACACACAAACGCAAACCAGGAAGTGTAGTTTCCTAGGCTCATATGCAGTGCTTAATTTCACATGATAGCAGCAAGCAGGGGAGGGGGAAATATTTTTGGGGTCCAACAGCTATTCTTCAACATCAAACTATGACCCAGAGTAAGAAAGAGAAAAACACAAAAAGCGGGAGCATAAAGGGAGGAGAGACAAAAAACTATGACGGAGAAACCATTTCTGCAGCATTTTAATCTTCAACATATTTAATATTGTTGGGCAACACATGGCTTGAACTAGCAAAAAAGAATAATATAATTCAAAGCTGTTCCAAACAGGGCCCCCCAAAATATTTAGAATGACACTTCCGTCAATATCTGGGGAGACACCAGCAGCGAAGAAGAACCCGGAAGAAGCCATCTGTAGATGGACAAGGTGGTCAAAGCTTTGAAGCAGTTAGCCATATCAAACACATCGGACAGATCCAGGAGTGTCTTACGGTGTACGAGACCTGCCAATTCACATGATGCCACCGTGTGACACCCTATATCAGCTCCCATCACACGGTCACCCAGTGAGCAGCGGATATCACACAGTGGCAGAGAAAACAACCTGCAAACTACTGTAAACAGTGGTTTTCAGCTCGCTTTCAGAGGCTTTGAACTGACGGCATCCATTAATGGGAGTGAAAATACCCCAAGACATCGGCAGCAGCCTCAGCAAACCTTTTCTGTTTTGGAGAAGTGGGTTTGGGGGGCGGCGTAGGGTCAAAGGTGCCATTTAGTTACTTCTTGGCATAAGGCACCGCCCCCTCCAAGGACCCGTCCCCGCCTCACACAATAAGAATTTTATTCATGCTGACAGGTCTGTAGGAGGCTGGCCTGGCTTGTAGTGGGTACCAAGGGGTACTTACACTCTGTACCAGGTCCAGTTATCCCTTATTAGTGTAGAAGAGGTGTTTCTAGCAGCTTAGGCTGATAGAAAAGGGTAGCTTAGCAGAGCAGCTTAGGCTGAACTAGGAGACATGCAAAGCTCTTACTATACCACTGGTGTCATATGCACAATATCATAAGAAAACACAATACACAGATATACTAAAAATAAAGGTACTTTATTTTTATGACAATATGCCAAAAGTATCTCAGTGAGTACCCTCAGTATGAGGATAGGATATATACACAAGATATATGTACACAAACCAAAATTATGCAGATAATAGCAAAAGGAAGTAATGCAAGCAATGTAAAGTTACAGTAGATTGCAACAGGAGCACATAGGTAGAGGGGCAAAACAAACCATATACTCCAAAAGTGGAATGCGAACCACGAATGGACCCCAAACCTATGTGAGCTTGTAGAAGGTCACTGGGACTGTAAGAAAACAGTGAGGGTTAGAAAAATAGCCCACCCCAAGACCCTGAAAGGTAGGTGTAAAGTGCACCTACTACTCCCAGAGAGCACAGAAGTCGTGATAGGGGGATTCTGCAAGGAGAACAAACACCAGCAATGCAACAACAGTGGATTTCCGGACCTGAGTACCTGTAAGACAAGGGGACCAAGTCCAAGAGTCGCGACAGTGTCGAGAGTGGGCAGGAGCCCAGGAAATGCCAGCTGAGTGTGCAAGGAAGCTGCCACCGGGTGGAAGAAGCTTGGTGTTCTGCAAGAACGAAGAGGACTAGGAACTTCCCCTTTGGAGGAGGGGTGTCCCACGTCGTGAAGAAGCTTGCAGAGGTGTTCCCATGCAGAAAGACCACAAACAAGCCTTGCTAGCTGCAAGGGTTGCGGTTCGGGTTTTTGGATGCTGCTGTGGCCCAGGAGGGACCAGGATGTCGCCACTTGGATGAGGAGACAGAGGGGACACCCAGCAAGTCAGGGAGCCCTCACAGAAGCAGGCAGCACCCACAGAAGTACCTGAACAGGCACATAGAAGAAAAGTGAACTGGAGTCCACCAGAAGTCACAAAAGGGAGTCCCACGACGCCGGAGGACAACTCAGAAGGTTGTGCACTGCAGGTTAGAGTGTCAGGGACGCAGGCTTGGCTGTGCAAAAAGAAAATCCTGGAAGAGTGCACAGGAGCCGGAGCATCTGCAAATCATGTGGTACCCAGCAATGCTGTCTAGCGTGGGGAGGCAATGACTTACCTCCACCAAACTTGGACTGAAGAGTCACTGGACTGTGGGAGTCACTTGGACAGAGTTGCTGAGTTCCAGGGACCACTCTCATCGTGCTGAGAGGGGACCCAGAGGACCGGTGATGCAGTCTTTTTTTGCCTGCGGTTGCAGGGGGAAGATTCCGTCGACCCACGGGAGATTTCTTTAGAGCTCCTGGTGCAAGAAGGAGGCAGGCTACCCCCAGAGCATGCACCACCTGGAAACAGTCGAGAAAGCCGGCAGGATGAAGCGATACAAGGTTTCTAGTAGTCGTCTTGCTACTTTGTTGCGGTTTTGCAGGCGTCCTGAGCAGTCAGCGGTCGATCCTTTGGCAGAAGGTGAAGAGGGAGATGCAGAGGAACTGTAGTGAGCTCTTGCATTCATTATCTGGTGAGATCCCCAAAGCAGAGACCCTAAATAGCCAGAAAGGGAGGTTTGGCTACCTAGGAAGGAGGATTGGCTACCAAGAGAGGTAAGAGCCTATCAGAAGGAGCCTCTGACGTCACCTGCTGGCACTGGCCACTCAGAGCAGTACAGTGTGCCACATACACCTCTGTTTCCAAGATGGCAGAGGTCTGGGACACACTAGAGGAGCTCTGGGCACCTCCCCTGGGAGGTGCAGGTCAGGGGAGTGGTCACTCCCCTTTCCTTTGTCCAGTTTTGCGCCAGAGCAGGGCTGGGGGATCCCTGAACCGGTGTAGACTGGCTTATGCAGAGATGGGCACCATCTGTGTCCATAAAAGCATTTCCAGAGGCTGGGGGAGGCTACTCCTCCCCAGCCTTCACACCTATTTCCAAAGGGAGAGGGTGTTACACCCTCTCTCAGAAGAAGTCCTTTGTTCTGCCTTCCTGGGCCAGGGCTGCCTGGACCCCAGGAGGGCAGAAACCTGTCTGAGGGGTTGGCAGCAGCAGCAGCTGCAGTGGAGACCCCGGAAAGGCAGTTTGGTAGTACCCGGGTACTGTGCTAGAGACTCGGGGATCATGGAATTGTCTCCCCAATGCCAGAATGGCATTGGGGTGACAATTCCATGATCTTAGACATGTTACATGGCCATGTTCGGAGTTACCATTGTGACGCTGTACATAGGTAGTGACCTATGTACAGTGCACGTGTGTACTGGTGTCCCTGCACTCACAAAGTCCGGGGAATTTGCCCTGAACGATGTGGGGGCTCCTTGGCTAGTGCCAGGGTGCCCACACACTAAGTAACTTTGAACCCAACCTTCACCGGGTGAAGGTTAGACATATAGGTGACTTATAAGTTACTTAAGTGCAGTGGTAAATGGCTGTGAAATAACGTGAATGTTAGTTCACTCAGGCTGCACTGGCAGGCCTGTGTAAGAATTGTCAGAGCTCCCTATGGGTGGCAAAAGAAATGCTGCAGCCCATTGGGATCTCCTGGAACCCCAATACCCTGGGTACCTCAGTACCACATACTAGGGAATTATATGGGTGTACCAGTATGCCAATGTGAATTGGTGAAATTTAGTCACTAGCCTGTTAGTGACAATTTGGAAAGCAGAGAGAGCATAACCACTGAGGTTCTGATTAGCAGAGCCTCAGTGAGACAGTTAGTCACTACACAGGTAACACATACATATAGGTCACAAACTTATGAGCACTGGGGTCCTGGCTAGCAGGGTCCCAGTGACACATACACTAAAACAACATATATACAGTGAAATGTGGGGGTAACATGCCAGTCAATATGGTACTTTCCTACAAGGTCTGGTACAGGGAAAAGGGGGTGAGCCCGCCCCTTTGTGAACTGCCCCCATAATCTGCTTCCCTTCTGCAAACCCTTGGGGTGGGAAGTGAAGGCAGATTGGGCGTGTGTCTTCCAGTGGCTGGTTCCTATTGGTTAATCAGAGCTGGCCCTTACTAAGATAAGGCCTTGGGTGGGGGGATTCGGCGCCCTTGCTGATGCTAGTAAATAAAATGAGAAAGCATGGACCCCCTTTTGTGTTCACTGGTCAGTCCCTGGCTGAGCAGTGAATGGCCCCTGTACATAAACATCTCTGGACCTCCCCCAGACCACCTAAGACACCCATAGCTGTGCTGCCTCACGCTGATGAGGGTGTTGTTGGGGTGAGAGGATGAAGGGAAGGAAGAGGGCCAATGGGGTGTTAAAAGCATCTCCTACAGTATGTTAGTGAAGAACTGCTTTGAACTGGCAAATCTGACAGAGAAACAAGCGCGAAGGGACAGACAAGGCTGGAGCAAGACAAGAAGGGCGCTGCTGTTTGCATTACGTTAATGCACACAGATGTGTGCCCTCCTCTAGAGACTGGTGCCCTGGGCCAAAAGCCGCCCCTCTGGTGTAGTTAGAAGCGTTATATAGAGGTGCACCCCGCCTCCTGGTTACCTCAGGGCACTATACAAGCCACATGATGTGTCAGCTATTGTGGGAAAGTGGGTATTTTCCTGGGTACGGGGCATGGCCGGTGCCCAGTAATCCCTGCCCACTAAAACACTCACCCCCCTCACTACCCCGTGGTCTAGAATTGAGCCACGTCTGAATAAAACATTTTTAGAGTTTCCTGAAGCGCAGGTCAGCAGGGTCTGCACTTGAAATTGTACTGGCCTAAGTAACCCGGTGCGAAGTATCGCCAAGATACTCACTTGGGAGTGACAGTTGCTCTTTACAAACAATATAGTGAATCCAATTCAATGTAACTGCCCAGAGATTCCTTGTTAGGATGTAACGGGTTTTGCATGTGCACCTCAGGGGCATAATGTACCCCTGGAGCACATGTAGCTTCTGACCTTCAGGGCCCTGGACCCCACCCTTGAGAGGGACCCCTATTCAGCCGAAGGCTAATGAATATCTGTGGGATATGGGAGACTCAGGGGCCACACATTGCATTCTGTGGGGGGGGCATCATTTTGCATTCCGCCAGCAGAGCTGAGCTCACCGAGTGCCCACTGCAGCACAGGCATGGGCCACACACCGCAAGCTCAGACAGTGTGCACTTGCACTGTGTGGTCCATAACTGGGCTCCAGTGCGCAATCTTGGGCCGAAGTCAGCGGCATGGAGCTGCTGCTGCTGGCGCCAGATCCAGGCCTCCCACTGGCCCAGGAACAGGAGGCAGAGGGAGGCAGAGAGCCAGGCCGCTGGCAAGTGGCAACGGGGACCCTGAAGCTGACCTGGACCCAGGTAAGACCCTTGTTTCCCTTTCTCTTCTGCATGCACACTGCAGGACAGGCCAGTATACACAATGCCTGAAACTGCAGCTTTAGCTGCCCTGGCCTGAGTTCAAGCCAGGGCCGTGGGTAGCGAAAGCTGTCATTTCAGGCCTCTTGTGCACCGGCCTGCCCACGCCTCTTGTGCACCGGCTTGCCCTGTGTGCGGTTAGATAGCATGGGAGGGCAAAAAAACAACAGGCTGAACTGCATCAGGCCGGTGCACCAGAGGCCTGAAACGGCAGCTTTCACTGCTTATGGCCCTGTCCTGAATGCGCCCAATCTGGAAATCGCTAAGCAGGGTCAGGCTGGTTGTCCTGACTCTGCTTAGCGCTTCTGAGATCAGGCGCATTCAGGACAGGGTGCCACGAGGGGCAGGCGGCTCACAGAACCTTGCCTCTGTGGAATTACACTGAGTTTTAAATCAACTATGTAGAATTCTGCAGAGTGGAACCCCGTGAGCTCCGCCCACCCCTACTTTTCACCAAGTGGGCTGTGTTTACAGTGCAGAGAGCTTTAAACATACCCTCACGTCCAAGACAGCCAAGGAGGGGGCAATGCGGGATTTAAGCAGGAAGACTTCCCGAGACCCAGGGACAGCTTGGTTCTGACCCCCACCCTTCTTGTTCTGAGACCACCTTGGAAGGGTGGGTGAGTCTTGGGGAAAGAGACAGTTAAAGAAGCACAAAGCTAAGTACATTTTAAATGAAAAAAACTCTATGGGGACTACACACCTGCTCAAGCACCTGGATACCCTCACGAGTTATTAGTGCGCTATACAACCTGACATAACATAACCTAACATATCAAAACTAGGCCTGGGTGGAGTTCACGGAAATCTGCTACGTGGAACTCTGTGAATTGGCAAAAAAACTCTGCTGCGCTATACAGATTTCCGCAAGCAGTGGAGTTTGGGTAAGTCGCGCTGTTCGCATTGATTTTCGGTGCTGGAGTTTCTCCCGCACTGTAAAATCAACGCGAACGGTGTCACGCGGAGCATCAGAGGGCACTAACTTCTTTCTGCCACTTGAGTAGATTTTCTACTTCAGCAGCAGCTTCCTCTATGCGAGGGGCATCTTTCTCATCGCGAGCGGTCACAGCCTATCGCGACCGAATGCGGCCTACCGCTCTCGTTTAGAAATCGAACTCACGCTCGCCAAATTAGCGATTTCTCTCACTTGCGCTCACCAACTTAACACAGGTGAGCGTGTGAAAATACTCCGCTCCGTTTCACTTCGTAGAGTTTTTTTGGAACTCTGTGCGGAGTTGAGAAAACTCTGCGAACTCCACCAGCGGAACGAAATTCTTCCCCCACCCCTAAACATAACATAACATTTTATGTACAGTTGAAAACTACAAAAATTCCCCCTCAAAAACCAGCTCTGGGCCATGTGAACGTCACTCTGGTCTCCTGCGCCCCCTGGAGGTCGTCTATAGGAACAACATCCGAGTTTAAGCTGCTTTACAGAGCAGGGATAAGGCCCCAAAAACTCTTAGAAAAGGGTCAAGGTGGGTCCGGCGGCTACTTCGTAAACATGAGCAGAGAGACAACCAATGACACTGAACATAGAGCAAAATCACCTTTACTGCTTTAAAAGCACATCACCAAAATCAACGTTTTTATACATCTCGCCTAGCAACACTATTAATCAGCGTGGATGTCAGACACGGGCATTATATAAATACAGCTGAGTAATTTTCGACATTATGCAGCTCCCTACGGCTGCCGGAGCAGGCCAAACAAATGTGTGAATCAGACGTGATTAGAGCCACGTGCATCTGTTCCGCAAAACTCTGTGGCTGCGGCGCCTGGCAGAGACAAAAACCACTGCTCTCCTATAAAAAGAAGGGTACCCATGCCTCATGCTGGGGGTGCTCTCCGCCCCAGCGCGCCCGGGTCACAAATCCTTTTGCACACCTGCATTTAGTTAATGTGTGCAAGTGGCGTGACTTGCACTGCAAATTCACGTTTCCACTTCACAAATGTGAGTTTAAATTCGGAAGGGTATTTACTCACACGTAATAGTACATTACATGCCTAAATGGTGTAATGTTATGATAGTGCACAATGAGTCAAGGGGACCGTGGGTGGGTGTTCTGTGATGGGAGTAACAGAGAAATGTGTTGAACACCCACAAACCTATGAGGGAACACTCCCTCCATGGTTATGGTTGGAAATGTACTACTTCCAAAGCTAGGAGTAAGTCTATTTTCAGGGTGGGGTTTCGAGGGGGTGGGAGACTTTTTTCCACTGGTCGATAAATAAACCTTCTCTCTGGGTAACTCTTCCCCACAGAATCGCAGAGGTCAGATTTTTGACACCGGTGGAGTAACGCAAAATGATGGCCCCCTGCAGAATTTGACGAGGGGCCTCGAAGTCTCCCGTATCTCACAGATATTCTTTGGTCTTGGGCTGAATGAGGGCATTAAAGAGTTGGGTTTCCCTGCATCGCAGGGGCTGCACAGGCCTGCCTTACGTGCCTGCTAACTCCAAACGCAAGGATTTATCAATCTGCCAATAAAAAAATTGAAAATCCAGTTGGACTGCAACCCGGACACAACCCACTGAGCAGCCCTGTTCAGGAAGTGCTTCCTGGTAACGATCAGTCTCTCCAGATGAGTAATGGAGCACAGTGGAACTGTAGACACAGTTTCATAAAGGAATGACAGTCTCAAGGATGGCACCAATAGGGCATGTATTTTAAAATGTTTGTTTGAAAGTTCTTACCTAGTGCATAAAATACGAAAGGTACCCACACAGAATATAAAAAGTAATGCAACGAAACACGTCATGGAAGATAAAAACAGCTGCAAAGATTCTAGCAGTTCTATTGACCTAAGATCGTCCTAACACCCTCAAGCTGTTTCTACGCCTAGGCTAAGTTTTAGCAGAAGCCGTGCATAGGCAGCCTGGTTCCAGTTTCAGAGATGGTTCGCACAGCACACCTGTGTTTTCCTTATAAAATAGGAACATGGCTATGTCCTTTAGTAGCTTGTTCAAGAATGGAACATAAACAGCAAACTTCTGAGGTCCACTTCGTCTCTCCGTGGCCTCTGTTGAAGTTGTGGGGGGACCCCTGTCTTGGTGGCCCTGGCACAAAGCCCCCCTTTAGAATGTGTTCGATACCTGGGTTTTATAGGATCTGATCACCCATCTTCTTTAATATTTTGAAAGCAATAATGGGACTGGCAGATACTAAACCAGCAACAAGACAACGATTATGAGACAACTGTGTCACGGTGCAGCGGCTGCTGACATGTTTAGCATTTCTACAAATGTTGAAAAATTCACACTTTCTATGAAAGAAGAATCTGAACAGCAAGAAATAGGAATAGCAGAGTCTGAGAGGACAAAAATTATAAAAATGGAAAAGTCCATGCCAGAACTGTCACAGTGTTTGTGACATCCCAGGAATAACAACTGAGACAGAGGCATTCAAATAACAATTGAATATATTTCATCGCTATTATTACGTCTGGATACAAAAAAGAAATGCTAAAATCAACAACAAAAAAGTGCAAACATTTGTTTGAGCACACTTTCTTTATTTTGTTTCAGAGAAGTAGGAACAGACTTTCCCTTTTCGTATTCAAACCTCAGTTGTTCGCAATCTTTTCCCATTTATGATGATGATGGTGTCACGAGGTGTTCCTGAAATCCAGGGGTTACTGTCATGGAAGATGGAACCCCTGAGGAGCTAGCATAAGGATGCTCTACTCGTCAACCTCTTGTTCTTGGTCCAGTAACGACTGTCGAAGTAGATGGACATGTGCACTGAAACAAATCATCAGCATCCTGGGAAAGCAGAGATGGAGACCTTTCCTGCGGACCCACTCTTCTCAACATCGGTGGCTCAGGTCTCAAGACTGGTTTTGGCTAGAAGACCGAAAGAGAAGATGATCCACGATCCCACGCACAATTCAGGGTCATCGTTTGCAGTGCGTGACAATAGGTTTGGTGCATCCTCAGTGGTAGAAGGTTTTATTTTATGACGACAGATGCCATTGGAAGCCTCTCCAAATGTGGTGAAAACCTAGATACAGGATTGCCATTCAGGGCTATAAAGTTTCAATTGTCTGGTAAAGCAGATTGTTTTGCTTCTAAAGATGAAAAGTCTAACAACCTGGCAAGCAGCTTTTCACCATAGTTAACAATGTTTCCTCTCCTACCTCCGTTGGCCTGCCCAGTGCTCCTCACAGTATTTGTATCAAATTTAGTCCACCTTTTCAGAAAAACATGTAGACATTTTCTTGGAGTTCCCGCTGGACACACTCCTGAACTTCTGATTGTTGCTCGACTGTACTCTTCCATACCACCAGAGCTCTCTTTCAGAACTTCGCGTCTCTTTCTGAAACTTCTGTTGACCATCTTCTCATGGCTCCCACACAACGCTCTGCAGGTTGCCTCAAAGCAAGTGGTTCCACAGTTTACTAAGCTGTGTAATCAAATGATTGTATCTGCCAGACTTTCCCAGGAGTGGAAGAAAGCTCAAGCTGTGGCTCTTTTTAAGAAACATTCCGCTGATCCTATTGAGCTCAAAAAGTATAGGCCAAGATCTTTGCTCCTGTTGCCATAAAAAATTGTAAAAAAGACGATCAACCGGGAGCTATCCTTGTTCTTAGAACACAATAAACTACTCAAAGTCTCTCAGTCTGGGTTCAGAGCTGGTCATAGCACCCATGACTCCAGACAAGGGCCAGTCTGCTGCATTTGTGCCATTTGATCTTTCGGCAGCCTTTGACACTGTGTCTCATACTGTACCGGTTGTCCCCTTGGCAGAGCTGGGTATCGGCCCGAAGTTAGGGTATTCTTTTCTATCTGACCGAAGTCAGATTGATTCCTGTCCCAGTTTACACCCAAGCCTTCCAGTTCTCAATGTGTTGCACCACAGGGCTTTTCGCTTAGTTCCAACATTATACATCTATACATACCTCCATCAGCAGCCTTAATGAGATTGTTTGTGTTCACTATTGTAGTCTATGTGAACGACGCCCAGATAATGGTCACAATTACAGAATTCCTTCATACCAGCTCTGCAAACTTTTCATTGTGTGCATGAAGTCCCAAGTTGGATGAACACAAACTGCCTAAAGTTGAATGAAGAGAAAACAGAGGTGGTTGTGTTCGGTAAGCATTCCTCTGGTCAGCATCCCGGTGGCCTGAGAAGTTGGGTGCCCTTCCATTGTCAGTTAGTTCCCTGAGGAACCTTGGAATTATTTTTGATAAAGCCCTTTCCTTCTTCATCCAGATTCATCAGGTTGTGTCAACCTGCTTCTCCATTCTGTGCACATTCAGGAAAAATTTCTCACTAATTCCAATCATATCTCAAAAAATGGGGGTGCAAGCTCTGATCTCTCCAAGGTTGGTTTACTCTAATTCCCTCTACCTAGGTGCACCACAATCTTATCACCAAAGGTTCC
This sequence comes from Pleurodeles waltl, assembly GCF_031143425.1. Classification (NCBI taxonomy): domain Eukaryota; kingdom Metazoa; phylum Chordata; class Amphibia; order Caudata; family Salamandridae; genus Pleurodeles; species Pleurodeles waltl. The sequence goes on along the minus strand of NC_090450.1, from coordinate 1,003,700,352 downwards.
CTACAACTTTCCCACCGGTATGTCTCCATGTCAGCACCATGTTATCCATGCTTGTCCAAAGCAAAGCAAACACAAATGATGGACGGAATGCGGAACCAATCAAACATTCACCCCCAGTCACAATTCTTTTTCTCACCATGCCACCCCAGTTTGAACCCAGCCATATGCAAATCAGTCTTGACCCTGTTCCCCATGGGAACAGTCCAGCCGGAACTGCCAGGCCAGGTTCTCCCTGGACCGGAAACAAGCATCCTGGGACCGGTTTCATGGTATTACCCTTCATCAGCCAGGCTAGCTTGAATCCAGTGGCACAGTGAGCTCGGGACCCATGTCTGGGCATACCCGGCAAGACTGGAAAAGTGCTGAAATGTCCATGATGTGGCAGAAAATTCCCAACATGTGGGAGACATTGTGTTATTTGTGAAGATGGACTCCTGCTTGGTGGTCTGCCTCCTGAATTAACATAAGGGGTGCCCGATCCGCCATGCCTCATGCAGGTGGGGATTGCCTGTGCTGTAAATTTGCCTCAAGTGGCGCCTGGCATAGATACTGACAGTTCTGAATTGGAACTGGTGGTTGTAGGTGGGGCCCACAGACACTCGTTTTTGGTGACCACACACATTTTTCCTCATCAGACTTGGACCTAAAGCTAGAGAAGAAAAACACACTGTCGGTTTTTCCATCTTTCCCTTTCTTCCATCAAAGGGAGCAAGCAGGAACCAGCACAAGAGAGATGATGGGGTCCGGGATGTGGGGAGGTGGATTAAAGAGGCTTGAGGTGGAATCGAGACTAAGCAGCCTTGGTGCTCATGCCCACCCTTCAATGGTGCCAGCTGAGGGCTTCTGAGCAAAACATTGGGCCGCGGCACTTATTTTTAAAAATATCAAGTACTGAAGACAGGGTCCACCTAGGCTGAAAAAATGTCTATCAAAAGTGGTGGAAAAGTTTAAAATTGGTCACCACGCCAGCCGGCCAGCCGAATTGCACCGCACGGGACTCCTTATTCAGCAAACACAAAAGCATCAGTGTCCCAGAGTGACACCTCCCCACCCACCCTAAGGGTGTGCAGCATGGCCGAAACTGCCCATCAGGCTCAGAGATCCCATAGCAGAAAAGATCTAGAATCCATCCTGGAGGTGAACTGATGATGTACTGGAGCGTAATCTGTATCTGACTGTGACGCGCGGGTTCTATCTTCCTCTGCTGGAGACACAGAGTAGAAGGTTCTCCCTTTATAAAGCACCTGTAAGCTCCGCCCGCTGAGCCACGCCCCGTCCACCCTCGAAGTAGGTAAAGGAATTCCCGCCTTTTACCAGGATGATGGACAGCTTTCCAAAACGACCCCAATGCGTTTACCGCCGATTCCGGTGGTGCGTTGTTGATGCTCAGAAGCACAAGGACATCTCCACAAAGACGCACTAGTAACAATAACATTGCCAAAGGCACACAAGGTTGCTGGAGACGTTTACCCCGTGGCCCATCACGTACCCCTAGTGTACAATATAAACAGGGCGTATAAAACATGATAGGTAACGATTACTGACATACTCGTCGAAAATACTCCGGTTGGGTAGACCACGATGCTCATTTTACAGAAACTAAACCGCAACAGGAAGCACTTAGAAATATAAACGTAGCAGGTGCCGCAGTTGAAGATCAGCCTCTGGAAAGGACAAGCCACCCTAACTCTTGGGCTTGGCAAAGATAAAGCAAGGCTGTACGCTCAGAGATCCCATAGCAGAAAAGATCTAGAATCCTTCCTGGAGGTGAACTGATGATGTACTGGAGCGTAATCTGTATCTGACTGTGACGCTCGGGTTCTATCTTCCTCTGCTGGAGACACAGAGTAGAAGGTTCTCCCTTTATAAAGCACCTGTAAGCTCCGCCCGCTGAGCCACGCCCCGTCCACTCTCGAAGTAGGTAAAGGAATTCCCGCCTTTTACCAGGATGATGGACAGCTTTGCAAAACGACCCCAATGCGTTTACCGCCGATTCCAGTGGTGCGTTGTTGATGCTCAGAAGCACAAGGACATCTCCACAAAGACGCACTAGTAACAATCACATTGCCAAAGGCACACAAGGTTGCTGGAGACGCTTACCCCGTGGCCCATCACGTACCCTTAGTGTACAATATAAATGGGGCATATAAAACATGCTAGGTAACGCTTACTGACATACTCGTAGAAAATACTCCGGTTGGGTAGGCCACGATGCTCATTTTACAGAAACTAAACCAATAACAATAAAATACACACACACTCTTTTAAACCTGTCTGACTAAGTATTTTTTACCCATGATTCTAATTATGTATTGTATGTGCATATGTGTGTGTGTGTGTGTATAAATATATATATATATATATGTGTATGTATGTGTATATGTTGTTTCTGTGTCTGGCATGTTTGTGGATCATTGCATGGGTTGTTATACTAGATATCTATGAATTTCTGCTCTCTTTTTATCACACTTATCTACTCATCACTCTTATGTCATGTCTCTATCAAACTATCCTCCATTCTCACTCGGACTCATCCCAAATCCCTTCGACCACTTTCATCTCCTAAATATCTCTGCCTAAGCTCTTCCCTCCACCTCCACATCTAACTCACCAAACCTCACTCTACCTCTGTGACCTCCCACACAACCCTACTAAATTCTCCTGCATTCATCTCACCCTGCTACTATGCTCTCCCTAACCCTTCCACATCCTCTTTCTCCTCCGCTCCCCTTTTATTCATCTCAAGCCTTTGGATTGAGTAAATGAAGGATAAACTCCCAACTAACACTTCTGGATTTCTTTCCTCCTCCACCCCTCCATTACTCCAGTCAATCTAACTAACAAACTCTCATATCCGCAACTCAAATTAACTCATAATAATACTAAAACTGTACTCCTTATTTAAATTATACTAATCCATCACTAATTCTTGTTGGGTACCGGAGTAGCGTGCTACTCATCGAAAAGCGATTCGACGCCTCGTCAGGGGTAGTAAGCGCTATATAAATACGATTACAATTACAATTACCTGCCATTGGTGCAGCAGGCGCAGTGGCACCGGGGCCCAGAGTCCTGAGGGTCCCACTGAACCCTGACTATTGCTGTATTTCACAGTTCCCACAGCAGACAGTGAGTTCATTTCCTCCCTTGCACTAGGATCAATGACACACTGGCTGCCTCTCACTGCCCTGTGTAGCTCATGGTGAGGTGCACCACAGGGTCTGTCTTGTGATTTTGCAGAGTTTTAATACACCGGTGTTGTGGGCTCTGCTTCCCCTGCTGCTAAGACTGAAACTGTAGTGCAAAATAAACGCTTATAAATAGCTTTGCAGAGGAGCCCGAAGCCCAGCGAATTACTCACTGCACCAACAGCTGCTAATGCATCAGTCTGTTTTCTTCCAGAGATGCTTCGCCACGGCGCTGCCACGCTATATTTTTTAAAGTTATATTTTAGGCTGACTTCAGTTGCTATCACGCAGAAGAAAATTGCAGCACACATTTGATTGAAACAATTTTGAAAGCAGACAACATGTCACTGCTTTCCATTTTATTAAAAGATGACTATCGCATGTGAGGTTATCAGCTGACACTCTTGTTTCGTCCAAGCATTCACATAACACACCCTGGTGGGAAATTTCTATCTGTGGAATAATCCAGAAATGGGGAAGACATTTCTGGTGAACTGGTGGATTGTATGAAAAAAAGGAGCTTGCATTTTGATGAAATGTCCACACAACAGAATCGTTTCCAGAAGGTCTGCAAAACTACTAGACATTGGTATGATAGCTTCAGAGAAATTCCAAGGAGCGTCCATTTCCCAGGTCACTTCCTGGAAAATGATTCCAGCTAACACAACAAGAAAATCAATTGATATTGACTTAAAATGCATCTATGAAAAGGGTTTCGCCACAAGCCAGGTGGAAAATCTTTGTCTACTGCAGTGGCAGATTTTGCTTTAGGTTGTAATGGCCCCTCTAATCTTCACTGCCGGAGTCTTTTACAGACAACCCTGCACTGCACACCATCTCTATAGCTCCCTTCACCAATCTGTTGATCCTTTCACTAAACCATTCCTTTAGGGATTGTATAGGGATGGCCGCACATGCTTAATATCTCCATTATCCAGAAAAGGTTTCATTTCCAAAGAGGTGAGTTGTGTACCATTGTCTGTTACCAACACTGAAGGGATGCCTTCCCTTGTAATGACCTCTCCCAAGTCAGCAATAGTGGAATGTGTGCTGATGGATCTCAAAGACCACACCAACCCATTTGGTTTTGGCATGCACAATGACACCCGCAAGCATTCCTGGTTAGATAAGAAAACAAACGGACCTATGAAGTCCAAACAAACCTTCTCCCAGGCTGCACGCACCTCAGCAATATGCTGTTCCTTAGTTGGGGCCCCTAAAACCCATTTTCAAACACTTCCCTGGTTCTCTACACATTCCAGTCTTGCACCCACTTCTTCACCTGGGTGCCCTTAAGTGGCCACCAATATCTTTCTCTCAGTCTTTTGAGCACAAAGACTTGTCCAAGGTTACCCTTCCGTGCCAAATGCACCAAGTTGGATCTCACTGGCCTAGGCTGTACAAACTCACTGCCCCTCATAACAATTACAACTCTTTCACGACCTTGTGAAATCGCCTAACCGCCTCAGGCAATGTGCTTTCACCCCTCACATCTCTTCTGATCACCTATACCTCTACCTTAAGTGTGCTGTCAGTGGCCATAGCTCCCACCCAATCGTCTTTGGAGACACAACTCTCCAACCCCTCCATGGCATCCATCACATTAGCCACCACCTCCTCTGTGTACAAGTCGCATTCTTGCGCAGGTTTATTGGGTAGCCTCAACAGAGAATCAGCCACCTTCCACCCAGGTACATATTCCACCCTGCAATGATAATACTGGAACTTCTCCACCAATATAGCTAACCAGCCCTGACAACTTTTTCTACCAGCTAGCACCTTGAGTAGGGTATTGTGATCCGTCCGCAACACTACTTTTTCTTCCACAGATAAAGGTTCGGCAGTAATTGGTTGCTCAAGCTGCAGCCAACGCCTCCTGCTCTATGACAAAGTAGTTGCTTTCTACACTCGACAAAGAGCATGAGGTGAACACCACTGTTATTTTCACTCACCCATGCACCTGTGACAACACTGCCACAATACCAACTGTGCTGGCATCCAGTGATAGTGGTTTTTAAACCCATCTGGAAGGGCACTAGAACCCCTGCATTGGCAAGGTCATCTTTGAACTAAGAGAAAGCAGTTTGCTGTTCCTCGCCCCAAGTGAATTTCCTGACTTTCCTCAACAGGACTCTCAAAGCCCCAGTCATATGGGCGAAATCATGCACAAACTTAAAATAATATTCCACCAATCCCATGAAAGATAGGAGTTTGTCCTTGTTGTTAGGTACCTCCACATTCACAATCACACTCACCAAATCAAGTTTGGGCTTAACACCATTTCTCGTGATCAAGTAGCCCAGGTATTCCACTTCTCTGTTGCAAAAATGTAGTCTTCTCTCTTCACAATGTTAGCTCAGCTTTAACAATGCAAGCCAAAACCTCCCAAAAGTTCTGTTATGCACAGCAATGCTTTCCCCAAACACAAGTATGTTGTCTTCAAAAACTAACATTTGAGACACCAGACAACAAACTTGAAATTAGTCTTTGGAACATGTTTGACACAAACCAAAGGAAAGTTTCTTAAATTGAAATGTGCCAACCGACGTGATAAAGGCAGTCAGGTGCCTGGAGTCTGGGTGAAGTATCACCTGGTGATACACATTTCTTAGATCAAATTTTGAAAATAACTTTTTTCCCAATAGTATCAAAATCAGTGTTGATGTTTGGGAGAGGAAACCTGTCCATGACCACATTTTCATTAAGACTACATAAATCAAAGCAAAGTCTCAGTGATCGGTCAGACTTTTTCGTGATGACTACTGGTGAAAGCCATTCAGTGGCCTCCATCACCTCTATAATGCCGTCCTTGATCATCTGCTCCAGAATCTCCTTCACTTTTTGTTTCACAGCCGCTGGCACTTTACTGGTACTGCATTTCTCTTGAGCTTAATCTCATGCACACACTGGTTGGCAACTCCCAAACTGTTCTCAAGTACACCTCATGTTGTTTTAAAAATCTCTCCAGATCTTCATCCTCTACTATCATCACCTGGTTGTCTTCTCTAGGATTCACTACAATATGCAGATCACACTGATGTGACCAACCTAGAATGGGTGACCCCTCAGATTCCACATAGACCGTTCCTTGGATCATCCTACTTCCAAACTTGACCACAGCAGAAATGTAACCCAGCACTCCAATGTTTGCTCCTTGTTATCCTTTAAAACCACATTGGTGGATTGTAACACAGCCTTGGGCTAACCAAACACCAAACAACTGCTTGAGAACTATAGTATGCAGTGACCCAGAATCCACCATCAAGGATATTATTTCATCGTTGATCTCAAAGTCAGCCTTGAGACGAGCCTCGCCATCCCAAGCATGATTGTGACCCTGCCAGGGGTCGCTAAGTGGGTCTGGTTACACATGGGGTTCCTCTGACGGTCGTGCCTGTTCCTGACCAAGTCATCAAAATTGTAGTAGACACGATGTCCATCAGGTGTGGTTTGAAACACAGAAATGTATTCAATCAGCACAGAAACCCCTTCATACGATCCCTGGCCAAGCACAGCCTACAACTGCCATGGCACAATTCCAACACAATAGAACCCCATGGCATCATGACTGCCCTACATGGAGGACACTATAACACTAATATTAGCTTGCTGCATGACCCTCATTCCGAGAACTGTCATGAAGCCACCGCTGATAGACACCCAACTGCGCATGTCTGTGCTTACCTTTCCTCAGCCCTTGGATTGCGCTGTGAGGGTGCCACAGCGGTGACAAGTCCCAGCACAGACGGCGTTTGATCTCACAGGACGATGCGCACAAAAGCACTACATGATGCCGTCATACCATGACGCCACTTGAGATAGTACTCCATTTTCGCAGTCTATTTTCAATGTTTATTTAAAGACACTCTGCCTGCCAGTGACTGCTAAGGAGTGTGAAGTGACCTCACTGATGAGTAAGGGTGAGTCACAAAGCTCCAAAGTTTAACATGAATAAATGCATTCAGAACATATTTGTGCAATTATCTCTAGGAAAGTGTGGCTAATGTAAATTGTGCCTTTATTTAGCATTGTATGTGGTAAAACATTTTAAATAATGAAATCTGTCAGTGCCTTTAAATGAAAATGCATTTTAGGGAGTTACAAACAATAACTTATTTCACATCTTTTATGGGTGACTGTATTTCTCTTGGTAGTTTGCTGCAGATAATTTATTTTTAATGGCATAGAACAAGTCAAAGACACCACCTTTGGGAGGTCAGAAGTAACTTTTTAAGAGAGAATTTCGTACTCATGTTCCATTGTATATGTTCAGCAGACATTTTGCTGGAATTATCAGCGACTGAAGAACTCTTGGTTGCATATTTGAAAGGAAAGCTAGTGTGGGTATAGTATTGGTTGTGTGTGCATTCTACGCCTTGCACAGCCATTAACTGAAGCTGAATATCTGAATTCAAGCTCATGTGAGTTCAGGAACCAGAAGCAACTCTACTGGAATGAAGACAGAAGCAAGGAAGACCCTGAACATTGGGGGGGGGGGGGGGGGGGGGGGCAGGGAAGGAGGTGGTGTGAGGTGGTGTGAGGTGGTGTGATGTGGTGTGATGTGATGTGGTGTGTGTGTGTGTGGTGTGTGTGTGTGTGTGTGTGTGTGTGTGGTGTGTGTGTCTGTCAGATGCGCCACAAAGTTGATGATTTCCTTTCATTTGGAGAGAACCCTGTCTAATCCCCAGTGGGAGCAATAGACTGGCTCACTTTGGTTGCCTGCTTAGTGCTTTTCACAATGGATCTTCCTGCCCCACTGCTCAAAAATCCCACCCTCCACCGGCCTTTTGCAGAACCTTTTATGGCTTATTCTGGTTTCCTTGTGCTGGAAGCAGACTTCAGCATAGCTGACAATCATAAACAAACATTGGCAAACCCAATAGATCTGGCTTTAATGAGTTATGTGTGAAAAAGGAAATATATATATATATATATATATATATATATATATATATATATTTATTCACTGAAAAAACCAAAGGTTACAGGGACGTTATAGTTAGGTTCTGAATTTACTCGTACAAAACCATAGAAATTCAGCAGTTACAGTTAGAGTTCTTTTAAGCAACTATAACTCGCAGTTTTCAATAATTTTATTGCAAATGTTGAATTGATAATATCAAAGATGCCATACAAGATCTCATCAATGATATAATATGTGGAATAATTGGCTGTGCATGGCGAAGGCGCAAGTTATAGTGCACGGCGTGTAAGTGGACACATGAGTCTCTGAGTTCATGTATGAATGAATGAATTAGTGTATGAATGAGTATGATTTTTCTTTCAAATGTTTCCATATTCGCAAATAATTCAGGAAAATTCATGAATTTTTAAAAATATCGGGCATGGTGACACAAAATTATTTTAAACCCAGAATTTGCACCTAAAACACACCTATATCACACCCCTTATGCCACTTTCAATTTGGATCTTCACCCACGGGGACAGTGTACCATGAAATAACATGGCAGCCGCAATTTTGTAGTCAGGTTGCAGTCAGCCAATTGCAACACTGCTTTTCACCTGCGTATCCACAAAAATTCATGAATTTAATGAAATATTGGCAGCCAGAGATATACAAAGTTATTTTCCCTTTAATATGTCAAAACACTGAACAGATTTACACCATATAAGTTAAATCGTGATCTGCGTACCGAAGGCTAGCTTTCTTCCAAATTTGGTGTAATTCCATCCAGCGGTTCGGGCTGTAGACGTGTCTGAAGGTCCTACTGGAATTAATATGGAAAAGTCAACTTTTTTCACCCCGTCCTTTTTCTCAACCCCCGCTTGACTGATCATCCTGATCATTTCATTTGACGATTCGTCAAACAGCGCCAAAGATATAGGCAAGACAAAAAAAAAAAATTCTATGGAAACCAGGTCCTAACTATAACTATCTACTGGCGACCGCCAGTAGGTTATATATATATTTTTTTTTTATCAATCAAGTTTCCTCTCTCCCTATTTATTTTGTTGCTGCCACCACTTAAGGGTTCTAGACCCATCTCACACCTTTCCTTCTCCACAGCAAGGATTTTGGCTTCAAAGGATGTGTTTCTGGCTAGTCGCTCAAGAATTGCTTCTTCATCCTCTAGCTCTTCTTCGAGCTTTGAGTTCCCTGCCGTACCCCAGAATGGAAGGCACTCGAGGTACAGTCTTAGGGTAGATGTGAGGAGCCACCTCATCACCTTCCACAGTGAGTTTAGGGGGACAATCTCCTGGAATACTGTCCCCACTTTCATGGTCACTGTCAAACTCCTCCTCCAGAGGAGTGTCAGGATCTTCTGTTAGAAGGGTTGCATCAAACTCTGCAATGAGCTCCTGGAGCTGCATTTTTTTAGGGTTTAGCCAGTTTTAGTTTTGCGGGCTGTACGGACTTTCCTTAACTGCTTCACTCTAGGATGCAGGGAAGGGGTCAGGTTGAGTTCCTGCACTATCTCCTCTGAACCAGACATATTTAGTACAGTTGGGACCTTTTAAGAAAATCTAAAAAAAAATCTAAAAGATGTTTTTTTTAAAGTCCTAGCTAATAGACTTTTAATAATTCTAATGCAATGGACTGAGGGACTTAACACAAGGCCAAAACTGTTCAGATTAAGAAATTTTGAAAAAGTAAAAATATTTGCAAAAGTATTTTTCACTTAAGTTAATTGTGGATTTCTTAGTGGAATCACATATTGACAGGTTGGTATCAGCAAATGCAAAGTCTTGTATCCCACCGTTGAATCACCACTGTAGGAAGTTTTTTTTTTTTTTATGTGGAGCACCAATGTAGGGGTTCACCATGCAGAAGGTACAGACGTCCCTTATTGGTTTACAGGGGCTTACTTTAATAATCCCAAGTGCTCTATTTGTGGTAGTATGGTCGAACAGCTTAGGTTTATCAGAGGGGAGTATTGGGCATTTTTTGTACACACACTCAAAAAGAAATCGGAGATCAATTTTGAAAATTACAGTTTTTTATATTAATTTAAACACCAAGATCATAGGTATCAGGTAAGTACTTTTGGAGTTATGACTTTTGAAGAAAACAAAATTACACTCAAATAATGGCTTTGAGGCAGTAGCCTTGAGCGCTGTAGTGTTATCCAATGAGAGAAACATACACAGGTATAGGTACACTTGCAAACAACTTTGGAAGGTGCATTCTAGTACTTAAGGTGCTTAGGGGTCAAAGTCCAAGAAACCACCAGCAGTTCAGTGTTACATGCCCTTGTGTCCGAGTGGTGTGTCCGAGGTGGTGGTTATGTATGTAGCCTTGAGCGCTCAAAACTAAAGTTTTTGGAGAAGTACCTGCAAAAGAAAGCCCGCAAGTGGGGACTTTGGGACTAGTCCGCCGGAACCAAAAGAGGGGCTCAACTCTAGAGGGGCTCTGGGGTGCAGGGACACAGTTGGTTTCTGTGAACCTATGCTTGGGGACTCAGGCGCAGATGTGCTTTTTTGGGCGGGTTGCTTCAGTTGGAGGCTCTCATTTGGATTTGTGACCTGGAGAGGGAGAGAAAAACAGGGCAGAAGGGCCACTCTCAGTGATGGCCTCATTAATCCTGAAGTCCCTCGATGACAGGTCGGTGTTGGCATCAGTGCTTTCCAGGCTGGACAGTCAACAAGCCTTGGTCTATGCAAGGGCTGCGGTACCCAGAGTATTGGTGCCGAGAGGCTCCTGGAGGGGTCGGCATCACAAGACTTTGTGAAAGCGATGGGGCTGACCTCCTGGACTCAAGACAACCTCCTCTTAGCATGTTGCTCCCTCAGTGGGCCTGACGGCCAGCAAAAAGTAGATCCTGGTTGGTGAAGTTGGTGCCTGCAAAGAGATGCTCCTCCACCCCAGGGGAGATGCTGCTGGTTGATGAAGGGTAGAAGAGCCCTCCAAGGGTCTGGGGAGGCTGTTCAGATTCTGGACACGTTGGTGTTCATGATTGTGATGGTGCAAGCAGCCAGGAAGGATTTGGAGCCAATCCCCGTGCAGGTGACCACTTGCTGTGGAAAGTGGGCATATTCCTGACCCAGAGTTCCTAGTTTCACCAAAAATAAGATAGTGAAACCCTTCCTCGAGCGACCACTTCAGGTAGCTTAAGGATGTGGCTAGCCTGGACGTGCAACACGCCTCCTGATTATCTCATTTCTGCCTGACCTGGTGCCAAATGGGCCTCAGGGCAGGGTGTCATGCCCCCCCCAGGTCTGGGGGGAATCCAGGGATACATATCAAAGGTGGCAGTGGCTTTGAAGCCCATGGCTCTGAAATGCTAAATTGCTAGCCATCCTGCTGAAGGAGGCGTGATCACCTTCCTCCGGAGCAGCCTTTGTTTCTGACCTCTTAGAGCACAGGTTCTCACCTGCAGGGGGTCAGAAACTCATCTTTGGTGGCAGGCTGGTCGGCACGAGTCAGCCAGCACAAAACGGGACTAGTAGGTTTTCAGGTGGCACCTCTAAGGTGCCCTCTGGGTGCAGGTCACAAAACATCTGATAATGGCATCAGTACGGATTTATTAAGATAAGGTGTTTGACACCAAACACCAGTGTTTTCAGAGAAGCCATCATGTAGCTGGGTAACTCGTAATGACCAGTACCTAGTATATGTTCTCAGCATGGCTTCCTGACCACTTGCAATGTCTAGCGATGAAACTGAGCATCACAGGGGTACATCTGCTCATTCAGATGTGCCCTCACATGTAATATAATGCACCCTGCCTTAGGGCTGTAAGGCCTGCCGTAGGGGGTGACTTACATATAGTACATGCAGTGGATATGGGCAGTGCACACAGGGTGTGTGCAATGTCGTGTTTTCACAAAGGTGTGCGCCATTTCACACATTCGGCAGTGGCAGTCGGTGTGTGTTTAAGAGTGGGTCCCTTAAGGTGGCATAATACCTGCTGCAGCCGTTAGGGACCCTCCTTAGTACCCATGCCCTAGGAACTTACAGGACTGCTAAAGTCCTTGCCAACTGGGTACAATTAGACTGTTACCTTGTTTCAAGGGCACGGGCACAGGCCTGGTTAGCTGGGACCCAGAGCACTTTCAATCAAAAAGCATCAGTACTAGGGCAGATACTGGGAGTGGCCATTTCAAAAGGGCGCTTTCCTACACCAGCGACCTTGGTTGATGCTGTCATTAATGCGTCTGGTTTCATTGACTGAGAGGTTTGTGGGTGATAATGAAGAGAAAGTGGGGGTGAGGGGGGGGTGAACTAGACGGGTCGTAATCAGTAGAAATTGTGTTCACTGGATCAGTTTTGGCAACCCTTGCTGTGATACAAGATTTTAGAGTCATCAGGGCTTCAAACATTGTGATAAAATGTTGAGGTTACTAGCTGAGGATTGCCGCTTAGGAACAAGGTGATATGTAGCTCACATTTCTGGTAACCTGGGATAGTAGGATGTTTGTGTTTTTTAACACTACAAAGAGAAGCATTGGAAACTCATCTTGGTCTCGCTTTGCCAATGCTTGTCTTTTGAAAGGTGTGCCATAGATGTGGCAGGTGGCAAGCAGTGTGTGGAGGACTGGGAGGAAGAAGCCGGGGGATGGGGGGAAAGGGAGGAAGAGAGAGATATATATATATATATATATATATATATGTATATATATATATATATATATATATATATATATATATGCTTGGTGTCTGTCAGTGGCAGATGGGGGTTAGAGACCTATGTGAATGCATCAGGGCTGGATCGAGAATGACTGCGGAGAAGGTATGGAAGATGACTGGGGAGTCAGGGCATGGAGAGAAAGAAGGTGGAACAGATAAAGATGGAGAGAAAGAAGGAGAGATTAAAAAGCAATCCATGCACTCTGATTCTGTGCTAGAGCTTAAATAGCATAGAAAGAAGCAAATAGAAAAATAGTTCTTGACATGAGCAGTAGGAGGATAGACTCAACCACTCCAAACAAAGGAGGAAACAGATGCTCCGGGGGCGGGACTAGCATACGGAAAGGCAGGACAGCCATTGAATCAGGAGCAGGAACTTGGGTTAGACATGGAAGCTACCCAATCAGCAGCAATGGGCAAACAAAAGTTCATGCTAGAAGAAGAAAACTTTTATTCGGTATGAAAAAGTTCATCCATTACAGCAAATAATCACCAATACATTATTAATATACCAATAAAACCATATATGATAAAAACACCCATCATAAATATGAACATATAAAAACCACATTCATAAAGAAACAAGTGATAGCTCCCTTCAAGAATGATCCCAGGCCCTTCCATACCAATATATCTGAGGCCATTTGTAACCACAGAAAAGCAGGAAAAAGTTCATGCTAAGTATATGCCAAAGTAGTGGTTACAATTCAGTCAGGCAAATGCCTACTCCGGACACGTGTGACGCCACCCTCCTAAGACATCCGCATTGCCACGTCATGTCAAGAAAATAACTTTGTTTAAAAAAAATGTATGTGGTGTCAGCCATCTTATCTCCATGTATACAAAGAGACGACCATGTTGTCCAAAACTGTTTGCCGTGTGCCAAACTGTACTTTTTTATAAATAAATATCTCATGAAACTGTCAATTCTGTGGTACAATGGAAAGAGAGGAGTCAGAAAAATAAACATGGAAATCTACTATTTGAGATTAATCTATTCGTTTTCTTGAGGACTGTGATATTAACAACAGAGGAAAAGTCTCAACATTTCTGTATATTATGTATTTTCAGTGGTGAATTAATGAGTGATTTTTTTTTCTTCACTTAATGTGGAAATTTAAATGAAGAAATAACATATTGATGATGTAGATAATGTTATTAATGAAAACAATTTTATTTTTTGTTTTTAGATGGAACATGTTCATTACATGAGGCCCTGGGGAAGAGATGTATGTTGTGAAACTCATGTTGGCCGGTGATTGCATATTTGTAAAGAAAACTGCTTATGGAGTAATTTCTGAATGACACACTTTTTTTTTTTTTTTTTTACTTTTTATTATTTTCATAACACATCTCATAGAGGTGCATGGGATAAGACACTTAAAATGTTTAATAAAATCTTAGTGAATCTGGAACCCCGAACTCCCGGCACCCCAGTATAGCAGTAAGTCATTAAGGGCCTGATTTACAACTCGGCAGACAGGTTACTCGTCACAAGTGTAACGGATATCCCGTCCACCGACATCTAAACCCCATTATATCTGATGGTATTTATATTTTGGCGTACAGGATATTCGTCCCCGTTGTGACAGAGTAACCCATCCGCAGAGTTCTAAATCAGGCCCTAGGCCTTTATATTCCCAACTAATGCAATTAGTCACTGTCTTTTGCACACAACTCTCCTGGAGCTATAAAAAGTCTTCTCTTTAGGGATGGGGTGTACAAGAACATCCCTGATGGGCAGACCAAAAACTTCAGAATTTTCCAAACTTTCGGGGGCAAGCCTTTCCCTCATATACCAATTGTTCGCCCCATATACCAATCCATGTCATTAAACCAATGTTTAGACATCGAAAGAGGGGGCGACCTCCACAACCTGACTATACAGCACCTAGTCACAATTATTACCACATTACAGTAGAACCGCTTATGGGGTTGCAATCTCCCCCCCCCCCCCCCCGAACCCTGGGATACACAGTTTCTTCCCAACGGGGAGAAGGACAGAGGAGACCGCCGACAAGCACTTTAACATTTTCTACCAAAATTCTCTGAATCCCGGGAAGTCCCAAATGGTGTGCTTAAAAGTACTGTCCCGGCCACTTGCCCCATGGACCACATCTGTTGCCGCTCGACCAAATTTAACCAATGGTGCCCTTGTGAAAAAAAACTCTATATAATATGGTCCGCTGTACCCAACTAAAGCCAGCTCTAATGGCAACATCTCTTGGTTCCTGCTGTGCCTTGCCCCACTCCTCACCAGAGGTCCTCGACGTCTTGTGTGCAACTGTCCCTGAGACCCTGGAGTGAATCTGGGACATTGTTAAGTATTTCCCCATGGGTTAGCGAGAGTGTCCTTCGCGGTAGGGACTCAGCCAATATTCTATCTTCTAGAGGGTTAGACTCCTCAATCGGAGTGGTTTCTGGTACGTCTGTATGAAGAGCATGTCAGAGGCGCAGGACACAGATACTTCCCCCCCCCCCTTTGGGATCTCATAGTCTTTCTTGAGCTCCACTAAGCTCTTGAGGGCTGCTGCACCCCAGATATCCCCCAGTTTACCCATTACGATTGTGTCCCATCCACCTTATGGTTGCTAGTTTCAAATGGCTGCTGTGAATTCCAGAGCGGGATTTCTCTTGTCATAGTCAGTTGCCATCCACATAGTCCCAATGTTTTGTCCTATATCTGCAGGACCACCATCATGTGAAAGAGCCAGGTCTGTTTGTGCTTTTATTGTATGTAGAAGCTGGATACCCACAATCAACCAACCATCACCTGTCATGTCTGGCCAGCGGCTCTCCGTTGAGGCATACGCCCAGTCATTAATCGCCATCAGCTGGGAGGCCCAGTAGTATTTCCTGATATCCAGGAGGGCAATACCTCTGTCATACACTCCTCTTGCGAATTTGAAAGCGCAATTCTCGCTGCACTATGATTCCAAAGTAGGTCGAGGAACTCACCCGCCGCCATTTGGAAAAAGCTTTCTGGAATTTTCTATGGAATATTCTGCAGGGTGTATACAAATTTAGAAAGTACGATCATTTTAAACATGGCCATCCAACCCCTTTGTAATCAAGCAACTGAAGATGTCAGGAAAGAGACCGCAAAAAAAAAAAACAGAACCTTTCAGTCTTCTCGTGGGATACTGTAGAAAATCATTCAGAAGTTGGCACAGTAAATCTGATTTCTATTTGCTATTCCCCAAAAGCTGCCAATTAAATTAATATTTTCCAAGCGGGAAAGGAACTCACAAGAAGTAATTGAAATGAGTGGAGCGAGAGGGCCAGGCGTGAAGCCGGGGGTCGTACTCCGCCCCATTCAAGAACTACCTAGAAGTGCCCTCCTCTTGGAAAAATTGCTATTGTAATCAGACCCTCAAAATCTGGTGAGAAATTCAGAAAACGGACGCATGGTTTATTTTTACAGTGCTACTTTGGTGGAAGGTTACAAGAAGCATACTTTGGGGTGAGGTGGCTGGGGCTCTGCCAGTTTTGTGCCATTGAAGTGTGTTGTAACGAAAACTTGGTTTTAAGGATCACGGAAATGAGCAAATAGGGATAACAACAGATTTTAGTCACAATATAAATCATTTATTGGTGATGTTATACCATAAATCATGAGTTAGAAGGTGATTTCACCCTGTGAAAAAAATGCCACTCCAGAGCAGGGATATGATGAACTACTTTGGAGATAAAATGTTTTTTTTCTCGTGATTTTCACATGGAAAGTCTGACATACTGAGTAAAACATGCACATCCAAGAATTGCAGCAGTGCATAGCAGGTGACCCCTCACAGGTCGACTGCAACTTCACCACAGTGTTCTCAAACAACTAGACCGCTAACATTCTGTACTCATGACAAAGTGAGGCACACCTGAGCACCTTGCCGCTGGGCGAGGCGGCGTACAATCGAAAGCGTTTACTAAGGAGGTTGCAGAAATGAACCAAAATGAGGAGTTTAGGGGTCATGGGGATTATGGCTAGTGCTCTAGAGAGGTAAAAAGAGGACACTTTTACTCAAATATCTTCCTGAACCTTTTGAGAAAGAAGTCTGACATTCTGAGTGAAAGGTACATGTAGCACCAGCATTCTATCCATTGATTCCCCAGTCGTCGGCTGTAGCCTCCCCCCCACCCCCCAAGAGATCTACTAAAGAACAACCTGAATACAAGCATCCTAAAACCTTGAGAAAAATCAGGCACTTCTGGGTGCCATGTTGCTAGAATATGTGCTAGTAAAGTGAAACTGTTGTCTTTGATGCAAACTGAAGTAAATAAGGATTGAGAGGTTAATGCAGATATGAAACCAGCTGTTTGTGGGGGGAAGTGTGGGTTATACTCATTTTAAGGCATGATATATTTTAAAGGGGTACAATAGTTAATGCACGCTATCTATTCTCATGCCAAGCATCTCTCAGGCAATCCATCCTCTTACTAGCAATACAGCATCATTATGTTAAACATAAAAGGCTTTTAAAACGTCCATACATTTGCAAGGAACAACATTTTTGTACAGGGATAAGAAGGTAGTTACAGACAGATTTTATATTTGAAATTAAAGCATTTGTGCTCCCAGGGGTGGGAAGATCCCTCTGAACCGATTGCATGGACATTAAAGGTTTCTTTTTACTTCTTACCCTTCCTTTGGTTAGTCCCTCTCCCTGTATGAATGGCTACAGAATAGTTGCATTGAGATTTAAATATAAGGAAATTAAATAAAAAAATGATACATATACATTATCTATAAAAAGTGTATTTCTTAATATACTAGAGATTACTAAATTAAAAGGTAATTAATTCACAAGAAAACAGAACAATGAGGCAACTATTAAAAGAGTCTGGACCTACACAATTTCCAAAGACTGGGAACACTTTATATATATATATAACACAAGCTCATGGAAAAGAACATGTTTGAACATGTGTTTTTTCGTCAGTGACTTGCAGTAGAAGAGGTGGGAGCCTCTTATGCTCAGGGAGGTGAATGACTCTAGAGCTGTCTCCTCAAGCAGCATGTCTCCCGGCGCAGGCACATTCCATGAGTGAGGTGAGCAGTCCAGTTCTTTATCAGGACTGATTTTCACTGGCAGCTGCTATGGGTGGAGGTGTAGTGATTTGTAGGTTTATGCTGCAATGAGGCTTGTCTCATGCACTAGCTTTGAATCTCCTGGGTAGATACCAATCGGCTACGAGCCAATCAAAACACAGCATTCTGGCAGCTGTCTAACTTACCACCCCACTACCAGGAGCTCAGTAACAGTAAATGCAGGTGCTGTTGTGGGCCAGTTGTGATGAGGGCCGAAAGGTCCACCATGTCCAGTGTGCCAGGCCCAACTGTCCAGCAGAGACAGCTCCTAGAGAGGAGGCTCTCTACAGCCCACACACCCTTGTGGGGTCATGTGACCAGAAAAAACATAATCAGGTGCTACATTTTCATGCATGGGTGACTGCCCACTGCCTGCCAGGAAAAAGCCACCCTCACCCACCACAAAAGTGTAATTCACGCTCCGGACTCTGCAGTACTTGTGTAGCAAAGGTTAAAGCCTCCTAACCTCTCTCCCAGACATTTTCACTTCGGTTTCTCAGGATGGCACCTCAGGGTGGTACTTCAGGATGGTACCTCAGGGTGGCACCTCAGGATGGCACCTCAGGGTGGTACTTCAGGATGGCACCTCAGGGTGGTACTTCAGGATGGGACCTCAGGACGGCACCTCACAACAACACAACTCTGGCAGCTGCAGGCATTTGCAGATGGCTTCAAAATCCGTCCTCTCCCACGTTACCCTGGTGCAAAAAAAAAAGCGCCTGTGTGGTTTGACCTATGGTAAATCTGCTCCATTGTGTGTCACACAAGCAGCAAAACTGGTGCAAATGAACTTTGTTTTTATGCTTTTGTCGCCCTCTGAAAACTTTCCCGGATGTGACCTGTGGCGCACAATAGCGACGTCTTTAAGAAAGGTTTAGGTTTGTTTTTTAAGCATCAGATCTCAGACTCTCGGACCTGGCTATACAAAGTTTTACTTTCAAATTAAAATTCATTGCACCCCTAGGGTAAGGGAGAACCCATTAAAAGTGACGAGGGGGTGTCTGAAGGTGACAGTAAACAGTGGCAAGGCCACGAGATAAAGTCACATTAAGAGGTGGCAGCTGGCAGGTTGGATTCACACTTTCTCCCCTTACAGCTCAGTGGGCTAGCGCCTGCGGCTCAGAGCTTGCAGGTCACAAGTGATTCTCGGGAGGGCCGGACATGTGTTTCATCTTTTCAGTGTCGCTGAAAGCAGTTTCATTGGTTTGGACCTGTTCTCTGTGCCCTGAGCCTTGCGTGAGAAAGCGCTATGAACGGTATGTTATCGATCACAAAGCGCTTGTTACGGTGATTACCGTCCAAGAACCAAAGTGCAAATCACTCAACACAGTCCTGGGTGAGGTGTCCCCCCCGAACACTAGCGGCACAAGACAATGAGCTCTGAAAATACCCGCACAGTGAAGGTCTGACCTTGAAACAAGTCCCCACACGCCCCCACGTGAAGCCCCCACAGTGCACGTGCACTAACTCACCATCTTTGTAGCGCCCAAGTTGTGAGCTGTTGTGAAAGCGCTTTTCCTTCGCCCTTGCACTGCTCTCCGGCCCCAGCTCCTTCCAGGGACGGGGCATCGGCCGAGGGGTCTCTGCTGCCCTCCCCGCCGCCCGTCACTCCCGGCGACACGACAGGTGCGAGGGCTGACCCTCTGCCCCTGGGCACAAGACAGCGCTTTATTTATAGACACACGCAGGGGTGCGGAGACCAGCGGGGTCCGGATTGTCATTTCAAAGGCACCTACCTGAGGCCTCCTAACAACGCAGGCACGGTTGTATAGCGCCTTAGTTACGACAGGGCCTCGTGGCGCTATGAACAAGGCTATCTGTGGCCTCCTAACACGGCAGGCACGTTTGTATAGCGCCTTAGTCCCCGGCATGGCCTCGAGGCGCTATTGACGAGGCTCCTCCCCGACATGGCCTCGAGGCGCTATGAACGAGGCTACCTGGGGCCTCCTAACACGGGAGGCACGTTTGTAGAGCGCCTGTTAGTCCCCGACATGGCCTCGAGGCGCTATTGGTAAATAACGGACGCCCCCCTACGGTTAGGGGGCACGGAGTGGAGAAACGAGGCGCAGTTCAGAGTGGAAGGGCGACAGAAACCCCTCAGCGTTTTGGGGGGACGTGGAAAGAAGAGTCTGTGGATTCTTCAGGGAAATAGAACTCCATCCTGAAAGTGCAGGAGTACCCCGTTACCGCCCCGCACTAAACAGGGCACCGGCCCCCCCACCTTCTAAGAGAAGCCTCATAGTTACACAGAACTAACAGATTAATAAAGCCACACTTGCCAACATTTTAGCGCTATAAAGTTGGAGACCTGAGGAAAAACATTCGAGAGAAAGTATTTGCTTCTTTGCCCTTCTACTCCAGGAAAGGGAGGCTCAAGCGGGAAGAGGCTAAACTGAAGCCATTTTTGGCTTCAAAAATCGGGAGTGTCCCGCCTGAATCGGGTCTCTTGGCGCGTATGTAAATAAAGAAGCAAAACCTAAGGCTGAGATTTTAAAACATTCTGTAAATGGGAGAAAAAAAAACTGAAAAGAAAGTTTACAAATTAAGTTAGCATCTTGAGACTGATGCGTGGGAGCAGTGCACAGTGGCATATACTGTGGACCGTGAGTGGCCTCTTGAATTTAGGAAAGCTCCAATCGTTCCATTAAAATTGATTGATTAACATGTTTGTTTATTAATTAAATAAAATGCTACATATTTTATGTGTTTGTTTGATGAATAGTTATTTCTATTTTTGTGTGTTGTTTTGCGGTTTAAATCATCAAAATGGCTTATGCCGGGATCTCCGGCTTCTAGTAATGACTGATTGGTGTTGGGGGGGGGGGGGGGGGGGGGGGGGGGAGGGGGTTCTGCATTGCAATAATGATGGAAGGGAGAGGGTCCCTTCATTCCAGTAATGATTAGCTGGGGGTCCACAGAAGTCAAAAGGCTAAGAACCACTGATGAAGAGGAAGATTCAGGCCCTTGAACAGCGGTGATAAACTGAGGACCACTGATGGGCAAACTGAGGACCACTGATGGAAGAGGAGTGACCGCACTTTGCACCCCGTCTGCCGCTTGTGACGGGACATGGAATAACCAGGCCATCACCTCCCCACAGGTAACAACGTGACCAGCTGACCCCACTCTGTTTCTGTTGTGTCAACACAATAAGAACTTCAAAAAGTGCAATTTTCCCAAATATTTCGGAGCTCCGTCATTTTATTGCATCTGTTTCACACTGCAAGGTAGAAACTCAGTGCACGTCAACTTGCCTCATGTTTTTAATAGTGGACTGCTGGGCCGATAATCCGGTGGTAAAAACCCTTCTATTTAGGTATTAGGATTTATAAACACTTGACGTTTTGTGTATTTTTTTGCAATAACCTCACAATCCGTTTCTTCGAGATCTACCCTTGCACAAGTGTTTTATACAACAAGCTGGTACAACAACGTGTCTTCTTAACATGCAGTAATGCAATCACTAAAAACGTTTCAGAATGGACACCCCCCTTCACCCACCCTACCAGAGTGGTGACAGGCTCCCTAGCTCCCCGTTGGCACACAGGCGCTATATCCCGGGGAACCGAGTGCCGACCACCCCTAGTTATGACAGACACGGTAAGATGGTGGGGGCTAGGGGTCCTGCTTCATAATGTAAATGCTGCCCCCCCTTCCGCTTTTTCGGTGGCCTGGAAGAATTAGGTAACCCGAGTTCATGACCTGCGCCAATCAGATTAAGCGCCTAGAGAGGATTATTTCAGTGGGATTCCCAGCCCCGGTTCGTGTGGGGGAGAGAGAGAAGCTTGGAAAGTAAAAGCTGTCTCAGTTACTGAAGTCTGAGGCCCGGCAGCAGCAATCCTTCCAAACACAGACTCTTGTCACAGGAGTCTGTGGCCCGGCAGCAGCAATCCTTCCAAAACACAGACTGTTGTCACAGGAGTCTGAGGCCCGGCAGCAGCAATCCTTCCAAAACACAGACTGTTGTCACAGGAGTCTGAGGCCCGGCAGTAGCAATCCTTCCAAACCCAGACTGTTGTCACTGGAGTCTGAGGCCCTGACAGCAGCAATCCTTCCAAACACAGACTCTTGTCACAGGAGTCTGAGGCCCGGCAGCAGCAATCCTTCCAAACACAGACTGTTGTCACTGGAGTCTGAGGCCCAGCAGCAGCAATCCTTCCAAACACAGACTGTTGTCACAGGAGTCTGAGGCCCTGACACCAGCAGCAATCCTGCTAAACACAGATTGTTGTCACAGGAGTCTGAGGCCCTGACACCAGCAGCAATCCTGCTAAACACAGATTGTTGTCACAGGAGTCTGAGGCCCTGACAGCAGCAATCCTTCCAAACACAGACTGTTGTCACTGGAGTCTGAGGTCCTGACAGCAGCAATCTTTCCAAACACAGGCTGTTGTCACTGGAGTCTGAGGCCCCTGCAGCGGCAATCCTTCCAAACCCAGACTGTTGTTACTGGAGTCTGAGGCCCGGAAGTATCAATTATTCCAAACACAGACTGTTGTCACTGGAGTCTGAGGCCCGGACAGCAGCAATCCTTCTAAACACAGACTTGTCACAGGAGTCTGAGGCATGGCAGCAGCAATCCTTCCAAACACAGACTGTTGTCACAGGAGTCTGAGGCCCGGCAGCAGCAATCCTTCCAAACACAGACTGTTGTTACAGGAGTCTGAGGCCAGACAGCAGCAGCAATCCTTCCAAACACAGACTGTTGACACTGGAGTCTGAGGCCCTGACAGCAACAATCCTTCCAAACACAGACTGTCACTGGAGTCTGAGGCCCGGCAGCAGCAATCCTTCCAAACACAGACTGATGTCACATGAGTCTGAGGCCCGGCAGCAGCAATCCTTCCAAACACAGACTGATGTCACATGAGTCTGAGGCCCGGCAGCAGCAATCCTTCCAAACACAGACTGTTGTCACTGGAGTCTGAGGCCCTGACAGCAGCAATCCTTCCAAACCCAGACTGTTGTCACCAGAGTCTGAGGCCCAGCAGCAGCAATCCTTCCAAACCCAGACTGTTGTCACAGGAGTTTGAGGCCCTGATAGCAGCAATCCTTCCAAACACAGACTGTTGACACTGGACTCTGAGGCCGGCAGCAGCAATCCTTCCAAACACAGACTGCGATATATACACAAAGAGAAGGGTTCTATGGTGTCAAGGGTGCTTGAGACGACCTCAGAAGAGCTACATAGAAAGGAGTGTTCTACGGTGTCAGGAGTCCTTGAGGTGACCTCAGAAGCGCTAAATGGAGAGAATAGGGCCCTATGGTGTCAAGGGTGCTTGAGACAACCTCAGACACGCTACAAAGAAAGACGAGTGTTCTACGGTCTCAAGAGACCTTGAGATGACCTCAGAAGCGCTATAGAGAAAGAAAAGAGTTCTAGGGTGTCAAGGGTCCTTGAGACGACCTCGAACCGCTAAACAGAAAGAACGTTCTACTGTGTCAAGGGTCCTTGAGATGACTTGCAGAAAGAGAACATGTTTGTGACACTAGAAGAACAAAGGTCAGAGCAACTGTGGTGCAGCCCATGGCTACTCACAAACATTACCCAGGAGACTAAATGTTTAGCCTGTGGTGTGACCAAGGGCTTCACTGATGCTATATATACCCCAGTGCTGAAGCTGTCCCCTGTGGTGAGAGACGCCATCACAAATATACACCCCAGTGCTGAAGTTGTGACCTGAGGTGAGAGATGCCATCACAAATATACACACCAGTGCTGACGCTGTGTCCTGCGGTGAGAGACACCGTCACAAATATACACCCAGTGCTGAAGCTGTGTCCTGCGGTGAGAGACACCGTCACAAATATACACCCAGTGCTGAAGCTGTGTCCTGCGGTGAGACGCCATCACAAATATACACCCCAGTGCTGAAGTTGTGCCCTGCTGTGAGAGACACCATCACAAATATACACCCCAGTGCTGACGCTGTGTCCTGTGGTTAGACACCGTCACAAATAGACACCCCAGTGCTGAGGCTGTGTCCTGCTGTGAGAGACACCGTCACAAATATACACACCAGTGCTGACGCTGTGTCCTGCGGCGAGAGACACCGTCACAAATATACATCCCAGCGCTGACGCTGTGTCCTGCGGGGAGAGACACCGTCACAAATAGACACCCCAGTGCTGACGCTGTGTCCTGCTGTGAGACACCATCACAAATATACACCCCACTACTGAAGCTGTGTCCTGCGGTGAGAGACACCGTCACAAATATACACTCCAGTGCTGACGCTGTGTCCTGCGGCGAGAGACACCGTCAAAATATACATCCCAGCGCTGACGCTGTGTCCTGTGGGGAGAGACACCGTCACAAATAGACACCCCAGTGCGGACGCTGTGTCCTGCTGTGAGACACCGTCACAAACATACACCCCAGTGCTGACGCTGTGTCCTGCGGCGAGAGACACCGTCACAAATATACATCCCAGCGCTGACGCTATATCCTGCGGGGAGAGACACCGTCACAAGTAGACAGCCCAGTGCTGAGGCTGTGTCCTGCTGTGAGACACCATCACAAATATACACCCCAGTGCTGACGCTGTGTCCTGTGGCGAGAGACACCTTCACAAATATACACCCCAGCCCTGACGCTGTGTCCTGCGGTGAGAGACACCGTCACAAATATACATCCCAGCGCTGACGCTGTGTCCTGTGGGGAGAGACACCGTCACAAATAGACACCCCAGTGCTGACGCGGTGTCCTGCTGTGAGACACCGTCACAAACATACACCCCAGTGCTGACGCTGTGTCCTGCGGCGAGAGACACCGTCACAAATATACATCCCAGCGCTGACGCTGTGTCCTGCGGGGAGAGACACCGTCACAAGTAGACAGCCCAGTGCTGAGGCTGTGTCCTGCTGTGAGACACCATCACAAATATACACCCCAGTGCTGACGCTGTGTCCTGCGGCGAGAGACACCTTCACAAATATACACCCCAGGCCTGACGCTGTCTCCTGTGGTGAGAGACACCGTCACAAATATACACCCCAGTGCTGAAGCTGTGTCCTGCTGTGAGACACCATCACAAATATACACCCCAGTGCTGAAGCTGTGTCCTCTGGTGTGAGACACCATCACAAATATACACCCCAGTGCTGAAGCTGTGTCCTATTGTTAGACACCGTCACAAATATACACCCCAGTGCTGAAGCTGTGTCCTGCGGTGAGAGACACCGTCACAAATATACACCCCAGTGCTGACGCTGTGTCCTGCGGTGAGAGACACTGTCACAAATATACACCCCAGTACTGAAGCTGTGTCCTGCGGTGAGAGACACCATCACAAATATACGCCGCAGTGCTGAAGCTGTGTCCTGAGGTGAGACGCCATCACAAATATACACCCCAGTGCTGAAGCTGTGTCCTGCGGTGAGAGACACCGTCACAAATATACGCCGCCGTGCTGAAGCTGTGTCCTTCTGTGAGAGACACCGTCACAAATATATACCCCAGTGCTGAAGCTGTGTCCTGCGATGAGGGACACTGTCACAAATATACACCCCAGTGCTGAAGCTGTGTCCTGCGGTGAGAGACACCGTCACAAATATACACCCCAGTGCTGAAGCTGTGTCCTGCTGTGAGAGACACCGTCACAAATATACATCCCAGCGCTGACGCTGTGTCCTGCGGTGAGAGACACCGTCACATATATACACCCCAGTACTGAAGCTGTGTCCTGCTGTGAGACACCATCACAAATATACACCCCAGTGCTGAAGCTGTGTCCTGCGGCGAGAGACACCGTCACAAATATACATCCCAGCGCTGATGCTGTGTCCTGCGGGGAGAGACACCGTCACAATAGACACCCCAGTGCTGACGCTGTGTCCTGCTGTGAGACACCGTCACAAATATACACCCCGTTGCTGAAGCTGTGTCCTGTTGTGAGAGACACCGTCACAAATATACACCCCAGTGCTGAAGCTGTGTCCTGCGGTGAGAGACACCGTCACAAATATACTCCCCAGTGCTGAAGCTGTGTCCTGCGGTGACAGACACCGTCACAAATATACACCCAGTGCTGAAGCTGTGTCCTGCTGTGAGACTCCATCACAAATATACACCCCAGTGCTGAAGCTGTGTCCTGCGGTGAGATGCCATCACAAATATACACCCCAGTGCTGAAGCTGTGTCCTGCGGTGAGAGACACCGTCACAAATACACACCCCAGTGCTGACGCTGTGTCCTGCGGTGAGAGACACCGTCACAAATATACATCCCAGCGCTGACGCTGTGTCCTGCAGGGAGAGACACCGTCACAAATAGACACCCCAGTGCTGACGCTGTGTCCTGCTGTGAGACACCGTCACAAATATACACCCCAGTGCTGAAGCTGTGTCCTGCGGCGAGAGACACCGTCACAAATATACATCACAGCGCTGATGCTGTGTCCTGCGGGGAGAGACACCGTCACAAATAGACACCCCAGTGCTGACGCTGTGTCCTGCTGTGAGACACCGTCACAAATATACACCCCAGTGCTGACGCTGTGTCCTACGGCAAGAGACACCGTCACAAATATACATCCCAGCGCTGACGCTGTGTCCTGCGGGGAGAGACACCGTCACAAATAGACACCCCATTGCTGAGGCTGTGTCTTGCTGTGAGACACCGTCACAAATATACACCCCAGTGCTGAGGCTGTGTCCTGCAGCGAGAGACACCGTCACAAATATACACCCCAGTGCTGACGCTGTGTCCTGTGGTGAGAGACACGTCACAAATATACACCCCAGTGCTGACGCTGTGTCTTGCGGCGAGAGACACCGTCACAAATATACATCCCAGCGCTGAGGCTGTGTCCTGCGGGGAGAGATACGGTCACAAATAGACACCCCAGTGCTGATGCTGTGTCCTGCTGTGAGACACCATCACAAATATGCACTCCAGTGCTGAAGCTGTGTCCTCTCGTGTGAGACACCATCACAAATATACACCCTAGTGCTGAAGCTGTGTCCTATTGTTAGACACCATCACAAATATACACCCCAGTACTGAAGCTGTCCTGCGGTGAGAGACACCGTCACCAATATACGCCGCCGTGCTGAAGCTGTGTCCTGCTGTGAGAGACACAGTCACAAATATATACCCCAGTGCTGAAGCTGTGTCCTGCGAGGAGGGATACCGTCACAAATATACACCCCAGTGCTGAAGCGGTGTCCTGCGGTGAGAGACACCGTCACAAATATACACCCCAGTGCTGAAGCTGTCCTGCTGTGAGAGACTCCGTCACAAATATACACCCCAGTGCGGAGCTGTGTCCTGTGGTTAGACACTGTCACAAATATACACCCCAGAGCTGAAGCTGTGTCCTGCTGTGAGAGACACCGTCACAAATATACACCCCAGCGCAGAAGCAGTGTCCTGCTGTGAGAAACTGTCACAAATATACACCCCAGTGCTGACGCTGTGTCCTGCTGTGAGACACCGTCACAAATATACACCCCAGTGCTGAAGCTGTCCTCCTGTGAGAGGCACCGTCACAAATATACACCCCAGTGCCGACGCTGTGTCCTGCGGTGAGAGACAACGCCACAAATATACACCCCAGTGCTGAAGCTGTGTCCTCCGGTGAGAGACACCGTCACAAATATACACCCCAGTGCTGAAGCTGTCCTGCTGTGAGAGACACCGTCACAAATATACACCCCAGTGCTGAGCTGTGTCCTGTGGTTAGACACTGTCACAAATATACACCCCAGTGCTGAAGCTGTGCCCTGCTGTGAGACACTGTCACAAATATAAACCCAAGAGCTGAAGCTGTGTCCTGCTGTGAGAGACACCGTCACAAATATACACCCCAGAGCTGAAGCTGTGTCCTGCTGTGAGAGACACAGTCACAAATATACACCCCAGAGCTGAAGCTGTCCTGC
This sequence comes from Pleurodeles waltl, assembly GCF_031143425.1. Classification (NCBI taxonomy): domain Eukaryota; kingdom Metazoa; phylum Chordata; class Amphibia; order Caudata; family Salamandridae; genus Pleurodeles; species Pleurodeles waltl. The sequence goes on along the minus strand of NC_090450.1, from coordinate 1,003,672,610 downwards.
TGTGAGAGACACCGTCACAAATATACACCCCAGTGCTGACGCTGTGTCCTGCGGTGAGAGACAACGCCACAAATATACACCCCAGTGCTGAAGCTGTGTCCTGCGGTGAGAGACACCGTCACAAATATACACCCCAGTGCTGAAGCTGTCCTGCTGTGAGAGACACCGTCACAAATATACACCCCAGTGCTGAAGCTGTGCCCTGCTGTGAGACACTGTCAGAAATATAAAACCCAGAGCTGAAGCTGTGTCCTGCTGTGAGAGACACCGTCACAAATATACACCCCAGAGCTGAAGCTGTGTCCTGCTGTGAGAGACACCGTCACAAATATACACCCCAGAGCTGAAGCTGTGTCCTGCTGTGAGAGACACCGTCACAATTATACACCCCAGCGCTGAAGCTGTGTCCTGCTGTGAGACACCGTCACAAATATAAACCCCAGTGCTGATGCTGTGTCCTGTTGTGAGAGACACCGTCACAAATATACAATCTAGTGCTGAAGCTGTGTCCTGCGGCAAGAGACACCGTCACAAATATACACCCCAGTGCTGATGCTGTGTCCTGCTGTGAGACACCATCACAAATATACACCCCAGTGCTGAAGCTGTGTCCTCTGGTGTGAGACACCATCACAAATATACACCCTAGTGCTCAAGCTGTGTCCTATTGTTAGACACCGTCACAAATATACACCCCAGTACTGAAGCTGTGTCCTGCGGTGAGAGACACCATCACAAAAATACACCCCAGTGCTGAAGCTGTGTCCTGCGGTGAGAGACACTGTCACAAATATACACCCCAGTGCTGACGCTGTGTCCTGCGGTGAGAGACACCGTCACAAATATACACCCCAGTGCTGAAGCTGTGTCCTATTGTTAGACACCGTCACAAACATACACCCCAGTGCTGAAGCTGTGTCCTGCGGTGAGAGACACCATCACAAATAAACGCCGAAGTGCTGAAGCTGTGTCCTGCGGTGAGACACCATCACAAATAGACACCCCAGTGCTGAAGCTGTCCTGCTGTGAGAGACACCGTCACAAATCTACACCCCAGTGCTGACGCTGTGTCCTGCGTTGAGAGACAACGCCACAAATATACACCCCAGTGCTGAAGCTGTGTCCTGCGGTGAGAGACACCGTCACAAATATACACCCCAGTGCTGAAGCTGTCCTGCTGTGAGAGACACCGTCACAAATATACACCGCAGTGCCGAGCTGTGTCCTGTGGTTAGACACTGTCACAAATATACACCCCAGTGCTGAAGCTGTGCCCTGCTGTGAGACACTGTCACAAATATAAACCCCAGAGCTGAAGCTGTGTCCTGCTGTCAGAGACACCGTCACAAATATACACCCCAGAGCTGAAGCTGTGTCCTGCTGTGAGACACCGTCACAAATATACACCCCAGCGCTGAAGCTGTGTCCTGCTGTGAGACACCGTCACAAATATAAACCCCAGTGCTGATGCTGTGTCCTGTTGTGGGAGACACGTCACAAATATACATCCCAGTGCTGAAGCTGTGCCCTGCGGTGAGAGACAACGCCACAAATATACACCCCAGTGCTGAAGCTGTGTCCTGCGGTGAGAGACACCATTACAAATAGACACCCCAGTGCTGACGCTGTGTCCTGCTGTGAGACACCGTCACAAATATACACCCCAGTGCTGAAGCTGTGCCCTGCTGTGAGACACTGTCACAAATATACACCCCAGAGCTGAAGCTGTGTCCTGCTGTGAGAGACACGTTCACAAATATACACCCCAGCGCTGAAGCTGTGTCCTGCTGTGAGACACCGTCACAAATATAAACCCCAGTGCTGATGCTGTGTCCTGTTGTGAGAGACACTGTCTCAAATATACACCCCAGTGCTGAAGCTGTGTCCTGCGGCAAGAGACACCATCACAAATATACACCCCAGTGCTGAAGCTGTGTCATGCGGTGAGAGACACTGTCACAAATATACAGCCCAGTGCTGAAGCTGTGTCCTGCGGTGAGAGACGCCATAACAAATATACACCCCAGAGCTGATGCTGGGTCCTGCTGTGAGACACCGTCAAAAATATACACCCCAGTGCTGCAGCTGTGTCCTGCGGTGAGAGACACCGTCACAAATATACACCCCAGTGCTGAAGCTGTCCCCTGCGGTGAGAGACGCCATCACAAATATACACCCCAGTGCTGAAGTTGTGACCTGAGGTGAGAGACGCCATCACAAATATACACACCAGTGCTGACGCTGTGTCCTGCGGTGAGAGACACCGTCACAAATATACACCCAGTGCTGAAGCTGTGTCCTGCGGTGAGAGACACCGTCACAAATATACACCCAGTGCTGAAGCTGTGTCCTGTGGTGAGACGCCATCACAAATATACACCCCAGTGCTGAAGTTGTGCCCTGCTGTGAGAGACACCATCACAAATATACACCCCAGTGCTGACGCTGTGTCCTGTGGTTAGACACTGTCACAAATAGACACCCCAGTGCTGAGGCTGTGTCCTGCTGTGAGAGACACCGTCACAAATATACACACCACTGCTGACGCTGTGTCCTGCGGAGAGAGACACCGTCACAAATATACATCCCAGCGCTGACGCTGTGTCCTGCGGGGAGAGACACCATCACAAATAGACACCCCAGTGCTGACGCTGTGTCCTGCTGTGAGACACCATCACAAATATACACCCCAGTACTGAAGCTGTGTCCTGCGGTGAGAGACACCGTCACAAATATACACTCCAGTGCTGACGCTGTGTCCTGCGGCGAGAGACACCGTCACAAATATACATCCCAGCGCTGACGCTGTGTCCTGTGGGGAGAGACACCGTCACAAATAGACACCCCAGTGCTGACGCTGTGTCCTGCTGTGAGACACCGTCACAAATATACACCCCAGTGCTGACGCTGTGTCCTGCGGCGAGAGACACCGTCACAAATATACATCCCAGCGCTGACGCTGTGTCCTGCGGGGAGAGACACCGTCACAAGTAGACAACCCAGTGCTGAGGCTGTGTCCTGCTGTGAGACACCATCACAAATATACACCCCAGTGCTGACGCTGTGTCCTGCGGCGAGAGACACCTTCACAAATATACACCCCAGCCCTGACGCTGTGTCCTGCGGTGAGAGACACCGTCACAAATATACATCCCAGCGCTGACGCTGTGTCCTGTGGGGAGAGACACCGTCACAAATAGACACCCCAGTGCTGACGCTGTGTCCTGCTGTGAGACACCGTCACAAACATATACCCCAGTGCTGACGCTGTGTCCTGCGGCGAGAGACACCGTCACAAATATACATCCCAGCGCTGACGCTGTGTCCTGCGGGGAGAGACACCGTCACAAGTAGACAGCCCAGTGCTGAGGCTGTGTCTTGCTGTGAGACACCATCACAAATATACACCCCAGTGCTGACGCTGTGTCCTGCGGCGAGAGACACCTTCACAAATATACACCCCAGCCCTGACGCTGTCTCCTGCGGTGAGAGACACCGTCACAAATATACACCCCAGTGCTGATGCTGTGTCCTGCTGTGAGACACCATCACAAATATACACCCCAGTGCTGAAGCTGTGTCCTATTGTTAGACACCGTCACAAATATACACCCCAGTGCTGAAGCTGTGTCCTGCGGTGAGAGACACCGTCACAAATATACACCCCAGTGGTGACGCTGTGTCCTGCTGTGAGAGACACTGTCACAAATATACACCCCAGTACTGAAGCTGTGTCCTGCGGTGAGAGACACCATCACAAATATACGCCGCAGTGCTGAAGCTGTGTCCTGAGGTGAGACGCCATCACAAATATACACCCCAGTGCTGAAGCTGTGTCCTGCGGTGAGAGACACCGTCACAAATATACGCCGCCGTGCTGAAGCTGTGTCCTTCTGTGAGAGACACCGTCACAAATATATACCCCAGTGCTGAAGCTGTGTCCTGCGATGAGGGACACGGTCACAAATATACACCCCAGTGCTGAAGCTGTGTCCTGCGGTGAGAGACACCGTCACAAATATACACCCCAGTGCTGAAGCTGTGTCCTGCAGTGAGAGACACCGTCACAAATATACATCCCACCGCTGACGCTGTGTCCTGCGGTGAGAGACACCGTCACATATATACACCCCAGTACTGAAGCTGTGTCCTGCTGTGAGACACCATCACAAATATACACCCCAGTGCTGAAGCTGTGTCCTGCGGCGAGAGACACCGTCACAAATATACATCCCAGCGCGGATGCTGTGTCCTGCGGGGAGAGACACCGTCACAAATAGACACCCCAGTGCTGACGCTGTGTCCTGCTGTGAGACACCGTCACAAATATACACCCCGTTGCTGAAGCTGTGTCCTGTTGTGAGAGACACCGTCACAAATATACACCCCAGTGCTGAAGCTGTGTCCTGCGGTGAGAGACAACGTCACAAATATACACCCCACTGCTGAAGCTGTGTCCTGCTGTGAGACTCCATCACAAATATACACCCCAGTGCTGAAGCTGTGTCCTGCGGTGAGATGCCATCACAAATATACACCCCAGTGCTGACGCTGTGTCCTATGGTTAGACACTGTCACAAATAGACACCCCAGTACTGAAGCTGTGTCCTAGGTGAGAGACACCATCAGAAATATACACCCCAGTGCTGAAGCTGTGTCCTGCGGTGAGAGACACTGTCACAAATATACACCCCAGTGCTGACGCTGTGTCCTGCGGTGAGAGACACCGTCACAAATACACACCCCAGTGCTGACGCTGTATCCTGCGGTGAGAGACACCGTCACAAATATACATCCCAGCGCTGACGCTGTGTCCTGCGGGGAGAGACACCGTCACAAATAGACACCCCAGTGCTGACGCTGTGTCCTGCTGTGAGACACCGTCACAAATATACACCCCAGTGCTGAAGCTGTGTCCTGCGGCGAGAGACACCGTCACAAATATACATCACAGCGCTGATGCTGTGTCCTGCGGGGAGAGACACCGTCACAAATAGACACCCCAGTGCTGACGCTGTGTCCTGCTGTGAGACACCGTCACAAATATACACCCCAGTGCTGACGCTGTGTCCTGCGGCGAGAGACACCGTCACAAATATACATCCCAGCGCTGACGCTGTGTCCTGCGGGGAGAGACACCGTCACAAATACACACCCCATTGCTGAGGCTGTGTCCTGCTGTGAGATACCGTCACAAATATACACCCCAGTGCTGGGGCTGTGTCCTGTAGCGAGAGACACCGTCACAAATATACACCCCAGCGCTGACGCTGTGTCCTGTGGTGAGAGACACGTCACAAATATACACCCCAGTGCTGACGCTGTGTCTTGCGGCGAGAGACACCGTCACAAATATACATCCCAGCGCTGACGCTGTGTCCTGCGGGAAGAGATACGGTCACAAATAGACACCCCAGTGCTGATGCTGTGTCCTGCTGTGAGACACCATCACAAATATACACCCCAGTGCTGAAGCTGTGTCCTCTGGTGTGAGACACCATCACACATATACACCCTAGTGCTGAAGCTGTGTCCTATTGTTAGACACCATCACAAATATACACCCCAGTACTGAAGCTGTTCTGCGGTGAGAGACACCATCACAAATATACACCCCAGTGCTGAAGCTGTGTCCTGCGGTGAGAGACACTGTCACAAATATACACCCCAGTGCTGAAGCTGTGTCCTGCGGTGAGAGACACTATCACAAATAAACGCCGAAGTGCTGAAGCTGTGTCCTGCTGTGAGACGCCATCACAAATATACACCCCAGTGCTGAAGCTGTGTCCTGCGGTGAGAGACACCGTCACCAATATACGCCGCCGTGCTGAAGCTGTGTCCTGCTGTGAGAGACACAGTCACAAATATATACCCCAGTGCTGAAGCTGTGTCCTGCGGTGAGAGACACCGTCACAAATATACACCCCAGTGCTGAAGCTGTCCCCTGCGGTGAGAGACGCCATCACAAATATACACTCCAGTGCTGAAGTTGTGACCTGAGGTGAGAGACGCCATCACAAATATACACCCCAGTGCTGACGCTGTGCCCTGCGGTGAGAGACACTGTCACAAATATACACCCCAGAGCTGAAGCTGTGTCCTGCTGTGAGAGACACCGTCACAAATATACACCCCAGCGCAGAAGCAGTGTCCTGCTGTGAGAAACTGTCACAAATATACACCCCAGTGCTGACGCTGTGTCCTGCTGTGAGACACCGTCACAAATATACACCCCAGTGCTGAAGCTGTCCTGCTGTGAGAGGCACCGTCACAAATATACACCCCAGTACCGACGCTGTGTCCTGCGGTGAGAGACAACGCCTCAAATATACACCCCAGTGCTGAAGCTGTGTCCTCCGGTGAGAGACACCGTCACAAATATACACCCCAGTGCTGAAGCTGTCCTGCTGTGAGAGACACCGTCACAAATATACACCCCAGTGCTGAGCTGTGTCCTGTGGTTAGACACTGTCACAAATATACACCCCAGTGCTGAAGCTGTGCCCTGCTGTGAGACACTGTCACAAATATAAACCCAAGAGCTGAAGCTGTGTCCTGCTGTGAGAGACACCGTCACAAATATACACCCCAGAGCTGAAGCTGTGTCCTGCTGTGAGAGACACCGTCACAAATATACACCCCAGAGCTGAAGCTGTCCTGCTGTGAGAGACACTGTCACAAATATACACCCCAGTGCTGACGCTGTGTCCTGCGGTGAGAGACAACGCCACAAATATACACCCCAGTGCTGAAGCTGTGTCCTGCGGTGAGAGACACCGTCACAAATATACACCCCAGTGCTGAAGCTGTCCTGCTGTGAGAGACACCGTCACAAATATACACCCCAGTGCTGAGCTGTGTCCTGTGGTTAGACACTGTCACAAATATACACCCCAGTGCTGAAGCTGTGCCCTGCTGTGAGACACTGTCAGAAATATAAACCCCAGAGCTGAAGCTGTGTCCTGCTGTGAGACACCGTCACAAATATACACCCCAGTGCTGAAGCTGTGTCCTGCTGTGAGAGACACCGTCACAAATATACACCCCAGAGCTGAAGCTGTGTCCTGCTGTGAGAGACACCGTCACAAATATACACCCCAGAGCTGAAGCTGTGTCCTGCTGTGAGAGACACCGTCACAAATATACACCCCAGCGCTGAAGCTGTGTCCTGCTGTGAGACACCGTCACAAATATAAACCCCAGTGCTGATGCTGTGTCCTGTTGTGAGAGACACCGTCACAAATATACAATCTAGTGCTGAAGCTGTGTCCTGCGGTGAGAGACGCCATCACAAATATACACCCCAGTGCTGAAGCTGTGTCCTGCGGTGAGAGACGCCATCACAAATATACACCCCAGTGCTGAAGTTGTGACCTGAGGTGAGAGACGCCATCACAAATATACACACCAGTGCTGACGCTGTGTCCTGCGGCGAGAGACACCGTCACAAATATACACCCAGTGCTGAAGCTGTGTCCTGCGGTGAGAGACACCATCACAAATATACACCCAGTGCTGAAGCTGTGTCCTGCGGTGAGACGCCATCACAAATATACACCCCAGTGCTGAAGTTGTGTCCTGCGGTGAGAGACACCGTCACAAATATACGCCGCCTTGCTGAAGCTGTGTCCTGCTGTGAGAGACTCCGTCACAAATATACACCCCAGTGCTGAGCTGTGTCGTGTGGTTAGACACTGTCACAAATATACACCCCAGAGCTGAAGCTGTGTCCTGCTGTGAGAGACACCGTCACAAATATACACCCCAGAGCTGAAGCTATGTCCTGCTGTGAGACACCGTCACAAATATACACCCCAGTGCTGACGCTGTGTCCTGCAGTGAGAGACACCGTCACAAATATACACCCCAGTGCTGAAGCTGTCCTGCTGTGAGAGACACCGTCACAAATATACACCCCAGTGCCGACGCTGTGTCCTGCGGTGAGAGACAACGCCACAAATATACACCCCAGTGCTGAAGCTGTGTCCTGCGGTGAGAGACACCATCACAAATAGACACCCCAGTGCTGAAGCTGTCCTGCTGTGAGAGACACCGTCACAAATATACACCCCAGTGCTGACGCTGTGTCCTGCGGTGAGAGACAACGCCACAAATATACACCCCAGTGCTGAAGCTGTGTCCTGCGGTGAGAGACACCGTCACAAATATACACCCCAGTGCCGAGCTGTGTCCTGTGGTTAGACACTGTCACAAATATACACCCCAGTGCTGAAGCTGTGCCCTGCTGTGAGACACTGTCAGAAATATAAACCCCAGAGCTGAAGCTGTGTCCTGCTGTGAGAGACACCGTCACAAATATACACCCCAGAGCTGAAGCTGTTTCCTGCTGTGAGACACCGTCACAAATATACACCCCAGTGCTGAAGCTGTGCCCTGCGGTGAGAGACAACGCCACAAATATACACCCCAGTGCTGAAGCTGTGTCCTGCGGTGAGAGACACCATCACAAATAGACACCCCAGTGCTGACGCTGTGTCCTGCTGTGAGACACCGTCACAAATATACACCCCAGTGCTGAAGCTGTGTCCTGCTGTGAGAGACACCGTCACAAATATACATCCCAGCGCTGACGCTGTGTCCTGCGGTGAGAGACACCGTCACATATATACACCCCAGTACTGAAGCTGTGTCCTGCTCTGAGACACCATCACAAATATACACCCCAGAGCAGAAGCTGTGCCCTGCTGTGAGAGACACCGTCACAAATATACACCCCAGCGCTGAAGCTGTGTCCTGCTGTGAGACACCGTCACAAATATAAACCCCAGTGCTGATGCTGTGTCCTGTTGTGAGAGACACCGTCACAAATATACACCCCAGTGCTGAAGCTGTGTCCTGCGGCAAGAGACACCATCACAAATATACACCCCAGTGCTGAAGCTGTGTCATGCGGTGAGAGACACCGTCACAAATATACAGCCCAGTGCTGAAGCTGTGTCCTGCGGTGAGAGACGCCATCACAAATATACACCCCAGAGCTGATGCTGGGTCCTGCGGTGAGACACCGTCAAAAATATACACCCCAGTGCTGCAGCTGTGTCCTGCGGTGAGAGACAACGTCACAAATATACACCCCAGTGCTGAAGCTGTCCCCTGCGGTGAGAGACACCATCACAAATATACACCCCAGTGCTGAAGTTGTGACCTGAGGTGAGAGACGCCATCACAAATATACACACCAGTGCTGACGCTGTGTCCTGCGATGAGAGACACCGTCACAAATATACACCCCAGTGCTGAAGCTGTGTCCTGCGGTGAGACGCCATCACAAATATACACCCCAGTAATGAAGTTGTGCCCTGCTGTGAGAGAACCCATCACAAATATACACCCCAGTGCTGACGCTGTGTCCTGTGGTTAGACACCGTCACAAATATACACCCAGTGCTGAGGCTGTGTCCTGCTGTGAGAGACACCGTCACAAATATACACACCAGTGCTGACGCTATGACCAGCGGCGAGAGACACCGTCACAAATATACATCCCAGCGCTGACGCTGTGTCCCGCGGGGAGAGACACCGTCACAAGTAGACAGCCCAGTGCTGAGGCTGTGTCCTGCGGGGAGAGACACCGTCACAAATAGACACCCCAGTGCTGACGCTGTGTCCTGTGGTTAGACACCGTCACAAATATACACCCAGTGCTGACGCTGTGTCCTGCTGTGAGAGACACCGTCACAAATATACACACCAGTGCTGACGCTGTGTCCTGCGGGGAGAGACACCGTCACAAATAGACACCCCAGTGCTGACGCTGTGTCCTGCTGTGAGACACCATCACAAATATACACCCCAGTTCTGAAGCTGTGTCCTGCGGTGAGAGACACCGTCACAAATATACACACCAGTGCTGACGCTGTGTCCTGCGGCGAGAGACACCGTCACAAATATACATCCTAGCGCTGACGCTGTGTCCTGCGGGGAGAGACACCGTGACAAATATACACCCCAGTGCTGACGCTGTGTCCTGCTGTGAGACACCGTCACAAATATACACCCCAGTGCTGACGCTGTGTCCTGCGGCGAGAGACACCGTCACAAATATACATCCCAGCCCGGACGCTGTGTCCTGCGGGCAGAGACACCGTCACAAGTAGACACCCCAGTGCTGAGGCTGTGTCCTGCTGTGAGACACCATCACAAATATACACCCCAGTGCTGAAGCTGTGTCCTATTGTTAGACACCGTCACAAATATACACCCCAGTGCTGAAGCTGTGTCCTGCGGTGAGAGACACCGTCACAAATATACACCCCAGTGGTGACGCTGTGTCCTGCGGTGAGAGACACTGTCACAAATATACACCCCAGTACTGAAGCTGTGTCCTGCGGTGAGAGACACCATCACAAATATACGCCGCAGTGCTGAAGCTGTGTCCTGAGGTGAGACGCCATCACAAATATACACCCCAGTGCTGAAGCTGTGTCCTGCGGTGAGAGACACCGTCACAAATATACGCCGCCGTGCTGAAGCTGTGTCCTTCTGTGAGAGACACCGTCACAAATATATACCCCAGTGCTGAAGCTGTGTCCTGCGATGAGGGACACTGTCACAAATATACACCCCAGTGCTGAAGCTGTGTCCTGCGGTGAGAGACACCGTCACAAATATACACCCCAGTGCTGAAGCTGTGTCCTGCTGTGAGAGACACCGTCACAAATTTACATCCCAGCGCTGACGCTGTGTCCTGCGGTGAGAGACACCGTCACATATATACACCCCAGTACTGAAGCTGTGTCCTGCTGTGAGACACCATCACAAATATACACCCCAGTGCTGAAGCTGTGTCCTGCGGCGAGAGACACCGTCACAAATATACATCCCAGCGCTGATGCTGTGTCCTGCGGGGAGAGACACCGTCACAAATAGACACCCCAGTGCTGACGCTGTGTCCTGCTGTGAGACACCATCACAAATATACACCCCGTTGCTGAAGCTGTGTCCTGTTGTGAGAGACACCGTCACAAATATACACCCCAGTGCTGAAGCTGTGTCCTGCGGTGAGAGACACCGTCACAAATATACACCCCACTGCTGAAGCTGTGTCCTGCGGTGAGAGACACCGTCACAAATATACACCCAGTGCTGAAGCTGTGTCCTGCTGTGAGACTCCATCACAAATATACACCCCAGTGCTGAAGCTGTGTCCTGCGGTGAGATGCCATCACAAATATACACCCCAGTGCTGAAGCTGTGTCCTGCTGTGAGAGACACCGTCACAAATACACACCCCAGTGCTGACGCTGTGTCCTATGGTTAGACACTGTCACAAATAGACACCCCAGTACTGAAGCTGTGTCCTAGGTGAGAGACACCATCAGAAATATACACCCCAGTGCTGAAGCTGTGTCCTGCGGTGAGAGACACTGTCACAAATATACACCCCAGTGCTGACGCTGTGTCCTGCGGTGAGAGACACCGTCACAAATACACACCCCAGTGCTGACGCTGTGTCCTGCAGTGAGAGACACCGTCACAAATATACATCCCAGCGCTGACGCTGTGTCCTGCGGGGAGAGACACCGTCACAAATAGACACCCCAGTGCTAACGCTGTGTCCTGCTGTGAGACACCGTCACAAATATACACCAGAGTGCTGAAGCTGTGTCCTGCGGCAAGAGACACCGTCACAAATATACATCACAGCGCTGATGCTGTGTCCTGCGGGGAGAGACACCGTCACAAGTAGACACCCCAGTGCTGAGGCTGTGTCCTGCTGTGAGACACCATCACAAATATACACCCCAGTGCTGAGGCTGTGTCCTGCTGTGAGACACCATCACAAATATACACCCCAGTGCTGAAGCTGTGTCCTGCAGTCAGAGACACCGTCACAAATATACACCCCAGTGGTGACGCTGTGTCCTGCTGTGAGACACCGTCACAAATATAAACCCCAGTGCTGATGCTGTGTCCTGTTGTGGGAGACACCGTCACAAATATACACCCTAGTGCTGAAGCTGTGCCCTGCGGTGAGAGACAACGCCACAAATATACAACCCAGTGCTGAAGCTGTGTCCTGCGGTGAGAGACACCATCACAAATAGACACCCCAGTGCTGACGCTGTGTCCTGCTGTGAGACACCGTCACAAATATACACCCCAGTGCTGAAGCTGTGTCCTGCTGTGAGAGACACCGTCACAAATATACACCCCAGTGCTGAAGCTGTGTCCTGCGGCAAGAGACACCATCACAAATATACACCCCAGTGCTGAAGCTGTGTCATGCGGTGAGAGACACCGTCACAAATATACAGCCCAGTGCTGAAGCTGTGTCCTGCGGTGAGAGACGCCATCACAAATATACACCCCAGAGCTGATGCTGGGTCCTGCTGTGAGACACCGTCACAAATATACACCCCAGTGCTGAAGCTGTCCCCTGCGGTGAGAGACGCCATCACAAATATACACCCCAGTGCTGAAGTTGTGACCTGAGGTGAGAGACGCCATCACAAATATACACACCAGTGCTGACGCTGTGTCCTGCGGTGAGAGACACCGTCACAAATATACACCAAGTGCTGAAGCTGTGTCCTGCGGTGAGACGCCATCACAAATATACACCCCAGTGCTGAAGTTGTGTCCTGCTGTGAGAGACACCATCACAAATATACACCCCAGTGCTGACGCTGTGTCCTGTGGTTAGACACCGTCACAAATAGACACCCCAGTGCTGAGGCTGTGTCCTGCTGTGAGAGACACCGTCACAAATATACACACCAGTGCTGACGCTATGACCAGCGGCGAGAGACACCGTCACAAATATACATCCCAGCGCTGACGCTGTGTCCTGCGGGGAGAGACACCGTCACAAGTAGACAGCCAAGTGCTGAGGCTGTGTCCTGCGGTGAGACGCCATCACAAATATACACCCCAGTGCTGAAGTTGTGCCCTGCTGTGAGAGACACCATCACAAATATACACCCCAGTTTTGACGCTGTGTCCTGTGGTTAGACACCGTCACAAATATACACCCAGTGCTGACGCTGTGTCCTGCTGTGAGAGACACCGTCACAAATATACACACCAGTGCTGACGCGGTGTCCTGCGGGGAGAGACACCGTCACAAATAGACACCCCAGTGCTGACGCTGTGTCCTGCTGTGAGACACCATCACAAATATACACCCCAGTACTGAAGCTGTGTCCTGCGGCGAGAGACACCGTCACAAATATACATCCTAGCGCTGACGCTGTGTCCTGCGGGGAGAGACACCGTGACAAATATACACCCCAGTGCTGACGCTGTGTCGTGCTGTGAGACACCGTCACAAATATACACCCCAGTGCTGACGCTGTGTCCTGCGGCGACAGACACCATCACAAATATACATCCCAGCCCTGACGCTGTGTCCTGCGGGCAGAGACACCGTCACAAGTAGACACCCCAGTGCTGAGGCTGTGTCCTGCTGTGAGACACCATCACAAATATACACCCCAGTGCTGACGCTGTGTCCTGCGGCGAGAGACACCGTCACAAATATACACCCCAGCGCTGACGCTGTGTCCTGCGGTGAGAGACACCGTCACAAATATACACCCCAGTGCTGATGCTGTGTCCTGCTGTGAGACACCATCACAAATATACACCCCAGTGCTGAAGCTGTGTCCTCCGGTGAGAGACACCGTCACAAATATACACCCCAGTGCTGAAGCTGTACTGCTGTGAGAGACACCGTCACAAATATACACCCCAGTGCTGAGCTGTGTCCTGTGGTTAGACACTGTCACAAATATACACCCCAGTGCTGAAGCTGTGCCCTGCTGTGAGACACTGTCACAAATATAAACCCAAGAGCTGAAGCTGTGTCCTGCTGTGAGAGACACCGTCACAAATATACACCCCAGAGCTGAAGCTGTGGACTGCTGTGAGAGACACCGTCACAAATATACACCCCAGAGCTGAAGCTGTCCTGCTGTGAGAGACACTGTCACAAATATACACCCCAGTGCTGACGCTGTGTCCTGCGGTGAGAGACAACGCCACAAATATACACCCCAGTGCTGAAGCTGTGTCCTGCGGTGAGAGACACCGTCACAAATATACACCCCAGTGCTGAAGCTGTCCTGCTGTGAGAGACATCGTCACAAATATACACCCCAGTGCTGAGCTGTGTCCTGTGGTTAGACACTGTCACAAATATACACCCCAGTGCTGAAGCTGTGCCCTGCTGTGAGACACTGTCAGAAATACAAACCCCAGAGCTGAAGCTGTGTCCTGCTGTGAGACACCGTCACAAATATACACCCCAGTGCTGAAGCTGTGTCCTGCTGTGAGAGACACCGTCACAAATATACACCCCAGAGCTGAAGCTGTGTCCTGCTGTGAGAGACACCGTCACAAATATACACCCCAGAGCTGAAGCTGTGTCCTGCTGTGAGAGACACCGTCACAAATATACACCCCAGCGCTGAAGCTGTGTCCTGCTGTGAGACACCGTCACAAATGTAAACCCCAGTGCTGATGCTGTGTCCTGTTGTGAGAGACACGTCACAAATATACAATCTAGTGCTGAAGCTGTGTCCTGCGGCAAGAGACACCATCACAAATATACACCCCAGTGCTGAAGCTGTGTCCTGCGGTGAGAGACGCCATCACAAATATACACCCCAGTGCTGAAGCTGTGTCCTGCGGTGAGAGACGCCATTCACAAATATACACCCCAGTGCTGAAGTTGTGACCTGAGGTGAGAGACGCCATCACAAATATACACACCAGTGCTGACGCTGTGTCCTGCGGCGAGAGACACCGTCACAAATATACAGCCAGTGCTGAAGCTGTGTCCTGCGGTGAGAGACACCATCACAAATATACACCCAGTGCTGAAGCTGTGTCCTGCGGTGAGACGCCATCACAAATATACACCCCAGTGCTGAAGTTGTGTCCTGCGGTGAGAGACACCGTCACAAATATACGCCGCCGTGCTGAAGCTGTGTCCTGCTGTGAGAGACACAGTCAAAAATATATACCCCAGTGCTGAAGCTGTGTCCTGCGATGAGGGACACTGTCACAAATATACACCCCAGTGCTGAAGCTGTGTCCTGCGGTGAGAGACCCCGTCACAAATATACACCCCAGTGCTGAAGCTGTCCTGCTGTGAGAGACTCCGTCACAAATATACACCCCAGTGCTGAGCTGTGTCGTGTGGTTAGACACTGTCACAAATATACACCCCAGAGCTGAAGCTGTGTCCTGCTGTGAGAGACACCGTCACAAATATACACCCCAGCGCTGAAGCTATGTCCTGCTGTGAGACACCGTCACAAATATACACCCCAGTGCTGACGCTGTGTCCTGCAGTGAGAGACACCGTCACAAATATACACCCCAGTGCTGAAGCTGTCCTGCTGTGAGAGACACCGTCACAAATATACACCCCAGTGCCGACGCTGTGTCCTGCGGTGAGAGACAACGCCACAAATATACACCCCAGTGCTGAAGCTGTGTCCTGCGGTGAGAGACACCATCACAAATAGACACCCCAGTGCTGAAGCTGTCCTGCTGTGAGAGACACCGTCACAAATATACACCCCAGTGCTGACGCTGTGTCCTGCGGTGAGAGACAACGCCACAAATATACACCCCAGTGCTGAAGCTGTGTCCTGCGGTGAGAGACACCGTCACAAATATACACCCCAGTGCTGAAGCTGTCCTGCTGTGAGAGACACCGTCACAAATATACACCCCAGTGCTGAGCTGTGTCCTGTGGTTAGACACTGTCACAAATATACACCCCAGTGCTGAAGCTGTGCCCTGCTGTGAGACACTGTCAGAAATATAAACCCCAGAGCTGAAGCTGTGTCCTGCTGTGAGAGACACCGTCACAAATATACACCCCAAAGCTGAAGCTGTTTCCTGCTGTGAGACACCGTCACAAATATACACCCCAGTGCTGAAGCTGTGCCCTGCGGTGAGAGACAACGCCACAAATATACACCCCAGTGCTTAAGCTGTGTCCTGCGGTGAGAGACACCATCACAAATAGACACCCCAGTGCTGACGCTGTGTCCTGCTGTGAGACACCGTCACAAATATACACCCCAGTGCTGAAGCTGTGTCCTGCTGTGAGAGACACCGTCACAAATATACATCCCAGCGCTGACGCTGTGTCCTGCGGTGAGAGACACCGTCACATATATACACCCCAGTACTGAAGCTGAGTCCTGCTGTGAGACACCATCACAAATATACACCCCAGAGCAGAAGCTGTGCCCTGCTGTGAGAGACACCGTCACAAATATACACCCCAGCGCTGAAGCTGTGTCCTGCTGTGAGACACCGTCACAAATATAAACCCCAGTGCTGATGCTGTGTCCTGTTGTGAGAGACACCGTCACAAATATACACCCCAGTGCTGAAGCTGTGTCCTGCGGCAAGAGACGCCATCACAAATATACACCCCAGTGCTGAAGCTGTGTCATGCGGTGAGAGACACCGTCACAAATATACAGCCCAGTGCTGAAGCTGTGTCCTGCGGTGAGAGACGCCATCACAAATATACACCCCAGAGCTGATGCTGGGTCCTGCTGTGAGACACCGTCAAAAATATACACCCCAGTGCTGCAGCTGTGTCCTGCGGTGAGAGACGTCACAAATATACACCCCAGTGCTGAAGCTGTCCCCTGCGGTGAGAGACGCCATCACAAATATACACCCCAGTGCTGAAGTTGTGACCTGAGGTGAGAGACGCCATCACAAATATACACACCAGTGCTGACGCTGTGTCCTGCGATGAGAGACACCGTCACAAATATACACCCCAGTGCTGAAGCTGTGTCCTGCGGTGAGACGCCATCACAAATATACACCCCAGTAATGAAGTTGTGCCCTGCTGTGAGAGACACCATCACAAATATACACCCCAGTGCTGACGCTGTGTCCTGTGGTTAGACACCGTCACAAATCGACACCCCAGTGCTGAGGCTGTGTCCTGCTGTGAGAGACACCGTCACAAATATACACACCAGTGCTGACGCTATGACCAGCGGCGAGAGACACCGTCACAAATATACATCCCAGCGCTGACGCTGTGTCCTGCGGGGAGAGACACCGTCACAAGTAGACACCCCAGTGCTGACGCTGTGTCCTGTGGTTAGACACCGTCACAAATATACACCCAGTGCTGACGCTGTGTCCTGCTGTGAGACACCCCGTCACAAATATACACACCAGTGCTGACGCTGTGTCCTGCGGGGAAAGACACCGTCACAAATAGACACCCCAGTGCTGACGCTGTGTCCTGCTGTGAGACACCATCACAAATATACACCCCAGTACTGAAGCTGTGTCCTGCGGTGAGAGACACCGTCACAAATATACACACCAGTGCTGACGCTGTGTCCTGCGGCGAGAGACACCGTCACAAATATACATCCTAGCGCTGACGCTGTGTCCTGCGGGGAGAGACACCGTGACAAATATACACCCCAGTGCTGACGCTGTGTCCTGCTGTGAGACACTGTCACAAATATACACCCCAGTGCTGACGCTGTGTCCTGCGGCGACAGACACCGTCACAAGTAGACACCCCAGTGCTGAGGCTGTGTCCTGCTGTGAGACACCATCACAAATATACACCCCAGTGCTGAAGCTGTGTCCTATTGTTAGACACCGTCACAAATATACACCCCAGTGCTGAAGCTGTGTCCTGCGGTGAGAGACACCGTCACCAATATACACCCCAGTGGTGACGCTGTGTCCTGCGGTGAGAGACACTGTCACAAATACACACCCCAGTACTGAAGCTGTGTCCTGCGGTGAGAGACACCATCACAAATATACGCCGCAGTGCTGAAGCTGTGTCCTGAGGTGAGACGCCATCACAAATATACACCCCAGTGCTGAAGCTGTGTCCTGCGGTGAGAGACACCGTCACAAATATACGCCGCCGTGCTGAAGCTGTGTCCTTCTGTGAGAGACACCGTCACAAATATATACCCCAGTGCTGAAGCTGTGTCCTGCGATGAGGGACACTGTCACAAATATACACCCCAGTGCTGAAGCTGTGTCCTGCGGTGAGAGACACCGTCACAAATATACACCCCAGTGCTGAAGCTGTGTCCTGCTGTGAGAGACACCGTCACAAATATACATCCCAGCGCTGACGCTGTGTCCTGCGGTGAGAGACACCGTCACATATATACACCCCAGTACTGAAGCTGTGTCCTGCTGTGAGACACCATCACAAATATACACCCCAGTGCTGAAGCTGTGTCCTGCGGCGAGAGACACCGTCACAAATATACATCCCAGCGCTGATGCTGTGTCCTGCGGGGAGAGACACCGTCACAAATAGACACCCCAGTGCTGACGCTGTGTCCTGCTGTGAGACACCATCACAAATATACACCCCTTTGCTGAAGCTGTGTCCTGTTGTGAGAGACACCGTCACAAATATACACCCCAGTGCTGAAGCTGTGTCCTGCGGTGAGAGACACCGTCACAAATATACACCCCACTGCTGAAGCTGTGTCCTGCGGTGAGAGACACCGTCACAAATATACACCCAGTGCTGAAGCTGTGTCCTGCTGTGAGACTCCATCACAAATATACACCCCAGTGCTGAAGCTGTGTCCTGCGGTGAGATGCCATCACAAATATACACCCCAGTGCTGAAGCTGTGTCCTGCTGTGAGAGACACCGTCACAAATACACACCCCAGTGCTGACGCTGTGTCCTATGGTTAGACACTGTCACAAATAGACACCCCAGTACTGAAGCTGTGTCCTAGGTGAGAGACACCATCAGAAATATACACCCCAGTGCTGAAGCTGTGTCCTGCGGTGAGAGACACTGTAACAAATATACACCCCAGTGCTGACGCTGTGTCCTGCGGTGAGAGACACCGTCACAAATACACACCCCAGTGCTGACGCTGTGTCCTGCGGTGAGAGACACCGTCACAAATATACATCCCAGCGCTGACGCTGTGTCCTGCGGGGAGAGACACCATCACAAATAGACACCCCAGTGCTAACGCTGTGTCCTGCTGTGAGACACCGTCACAAATAGACACCAGAGTGCTGAAGCTGTGTCCTGCGGCAAGAGACACCGTCACAAATATACATCACAGCGCTGATGCTGTGTCCTGCGGGGAGAGACACCGTCACAAGTAGACACCCCAGTGCTGAGGCTGTGTCCTGCTGTGAGACACCATCACAAATATACACCCCAGTGCTGAAGCTGTGTCCTATTGTTAGACACCGTCACAAATATACACCCCAGTGCTGAAGCTGTGTCCTGCGGTGAGAGACACCGTCACAAATATACACCCCAGCGCTGACGCTGTGTCCTGTGGTGAGAGACACCGTCACAAATATAAACCCCAGTGCTGAAGCTGTGTCCTGCTGTGAGAGACACCATCACAAATATACATCCCAGCGCTGACGCTGTGTCCTGCGGGGAGAGACACCGTCACAAATAGACACCCCAGTGCTGAGGCTGTGTCCTGCTGTGAGACACCGTCACAAATATACACCCCAGAACTGAAGCTGTGTCCTGCGGTGGGAGACACCGTCACAAATATACACCCCAGTGCTGAAGCTGTGTCCTGTGGGGAGAGACACCGTCACAAATAGACACCCCAGTGCTGACGCTGTGTCCTGCTGTGAGACACCGTCACAAACATACACCCCAGTGCTGACGCTGTGTCCTGCGGCGAGAGACACCGTCACAAATATACATCCCAGCGCTGACGCTGTGTCCTGCGGGGAGAGACACCGTCACAAGTAGACAGCCCAGTGCTGAGGCTGTGTCCTGCTGTGAGACACCATCACAAATATACACCCCAGTGCTGACGCTGTATCCTGCGGCGAGAGACACCTTCACAAATATACACCCCAGCCCTGACGCTGTGTCCTGCGGTGAGAGACACCGTCACAAATATACATCCCAGCGCTGACGCTGTGTCCTGTGGGGAGAGACACCGTCACAAATAGACACCCCAGTGCTGACGCTGTGTCCTGCTGTGAGACACCGTCACAAACATACACCCCAGTGCTGACGCTGTGTCCTGCGGCGAGAGACACCGTCACAAATATACATCCCAGCGCTGACTCTGTGTCCTGCGGGGAGAGACACCGTCACAAGTAGACAGCCCAGTGCTGAGGCTGTGTCCTGCTGTGAGACACCATCACAAATATACACCCCAGTGCTGACGCTGTGTCCTGCGGCGAGAGACACCTTCACAAATATAAACCCCAGCCCTGACGCTGTGTCCTGCGGTGAGAGACACCGTCACAATTATACACCCAGTGCTGATGCTGTGTCCTGCTGTGAGACACCATCACAAATATACACCCCAGTGCTGAAGCTGTGTCCTCTGGTGTGAGACACCGTCACAAATATACACCCCAGTGCTGAAGCTGTGTCCTGCGGTGAGAGACACCGTCACAAATATACACCCCAGTGCTGACGCTGTGTCCTGCGGTGAGAGACACTGTCACAAATATACACCCCAGTACTGAAGCTGTGTCCTGCGGTGAGAGACACCATCACAAATATACGCCGCAGTGCTGAAGCTGTGTCCTGAGGTGAGACGCCATCACAAATATACACCCCAGTGCTGAAGCTGTGTCCTGCGGTGAGAGACACTGTCACAAATATACACCGCCGTGCTGAAGCTGTGTCCTTCTGTGAGACACCGTCACAAATATATACCCCAGTGCTGAAGCTGTGTCCTGCGATGAGGGACACTGTCACAAATATACACCCCAGTGCTGAAGCTGTGTCCTGCGGTGAGAGACACCGTCACAAATATACACCCCAGTGCTGAAGCTGTGTCCTGCTGTGAGAGACACCGTCACAAATATACATCCCAGCGCTGACGCTGTGTCCTGCGGTGAGAGACACCGTCACATATATACACCCCAGTACTGAAGCTGTGTCCTGCTGTGAGACACCATCACAAATATACACCCCAGTGCTGAAGCTGTGTCCTGCGGCGAGAGACACAGTCACAAATATACATCCCAGTGCTGATGCTGTGTCCTGCGGGGAGAGACACCGTCACAAATAGACACCCCAGTGCTGACGCTGTGTCCTGCTGTGAGACACCGTCACAAATATACACCCCGTTGCTGAAGCTGTGTCCTGTTGTGAGAGACACCGTCACAAATATACACCCCAGTGCTGAAGCTGTGTCCTGCGGTGAGAGACACTGTCACAAATATACACCCAGTGCTGAAGCTGTGTCCTGCTGTGAGACTCCATCACAAATATACACCCCAGTGCTGAAGCTGTGTCCTGCGGTGAGATGCCATCACAAATATACACCCCAGTGCTGAAGCTGTGTCCTGCTGTGAGAGACACCGTCACAAATACACACCCCAGTGCTGACGCTGTGTCCTGTGGTTAGACACTGTCACAAATAGACACCCCAAGTACTGAAGCTGTGTCCTAGGTGAGAGACACCATCAGAAATATACACCCCAGTGCTGAAGCTGTGTCCTGCGGTGAGAGACACTGTCACAAATATACACCCCAGTGCTGACGCTGTGTCCTGCGGTGAGAGACACCGTCACAAATACACACCCCAGTGCTGACGCTGTGTCCTGCGGTGAGAGACACCGTCACAAATATACATCCCAGCGCTGACGCTGTGTCCTGCGGGGAGAGACACCGTCACAAATAGACACCCCAGTGCTGACGCTGTGTCCTGCTGTGAGACACCGTCACAAATATACACCCCAGTGCTGACGCTGTGTCCTGCGGCGAGAGACCGTCACAAATATACATCCCAGCGCTGACGCTGTGTCCTGCGGGGAGAGACACCGTCACAAATAGACACCCCATTGCTGAGGCTGTGTCCTGCTGTGAGACACCGTCACAAATATACACCCCAGTGCTGAGGCTGTGTCCTGCAGCGAGAGACACCGTCACAAATATACACCCCAGCGCTGACGCTGTGTCCTGTGGTGAGAGACACGTCACAAATATACACCCCAGTGCTGACGCTGTGTCTCGCGGCGAGAGACACCGTCACAAATATACATCCCAGGGCTGACGCTGTGTCCTGCGGGGAGAGACACGGTCACAAATAGACACCCCAGTGCTGATGCTGTGTCCTGCTGTGAGACACCATCACAAATATACACCCCAGTGCTGAAGCTGTGTCCTCTGGTGTGAGACACCATCACAAATATACACCCTAGTGCTGAAGCTGTGTCCTATTGTTAGACACAATCACAAATATACACCCAAGTACTGAAGCTGTCCTGCGGTGAGACACCATCACAAATATACACCCCAGTGCTGAAGCTGTGTCCTGCGGTGAGAGACACTGTCACAAATATACACCCCAGTGCTGAAGCTGTGTCCTGCGGTGAGAGACACCATCACAAATAAACGCCGAAGTGCTGAAGCTGTGTCCTGCGGTGAGACGCCATCCAAATATACACCCCAGTGCTGAAGCTGTGTCCTGCGGTGAGAGACACCGTCACCAATATACGCCGCCGTGCTGAAGCTGTGTCCTGCTGTGAGAGACACCGTCACAAATATACACCCCAGTACTGAAGCTGTGTCCTGCGGTGAGAGACACCGTCACAAATATACACACCAGTGCTGACGCTGTGTCCTGCGGCGAGAGACACCGTCACAAATATACATCCTAGCGCTGACGCTGTGTCCTGCGGGGAGAGACACCGTGACAAATATACACCCCAGTGCTGACGCTGTGTCGTGCTGTGAGACACCGTCACAAATATACACCCCAGTGCTGACGCTGTGTCCTGCGGCGACAGACACCGTCACAAATATACATCCCAGCCCTGACGCTGTGTCCTGCGGGCAGAGACACCGTCACAAGTAGACACCCCAGTGCTGAGGCTGTGTCCTGCTGTGAGACACCATCACAAATATACACCCCAGTGCTGACGCTGTGTCCTGCGGCGAGAGACACCGTCACAAATATACACCCCAGCGCTGACGCTGTGTCCTGCGGTGAGAGACACCGTCACAAATATACACCCCAGTGCTGATGCTGTGTCCTGCTGTGAGACACCATCACAAATATACACCCCAGTGCTGAAGCTGTGTCCTCTGGTGAGAAACACCATCACAAATATACACCCTAGTGCTGAAGCCGTGTCCTATTGTTAGACACCGTCACAAATATACACCCCAGTGGTGAAGCTGTGTCCTGCGGTGAGAGACACTGTCACAAATATACACCCCAGTGCTGACGCTGTGCCCTGCGGTGAGAGACACCGTCACAAATATACACCCCAGTGCTGAAGCTGTGTCCTATCGTTAGACACCGTCACAAATAGACACCCCAGTGCTGACGATGTGTCCTGCTGTGAGACACCGTCACAAGTATACACGCCAGTGCTGACGCTGTGTCCTGCGGCGAGAGACACCGTCACAAATGTACATCACAGCGCTGACGCTGTGTCCTGCGGGGAGAGACACCGTCACAAATAGACACCCCATTGCTGAGGCTGTGTCCTGCTGTGAGACACCGTCACAAATATACACCCCAGTGCTGACGCTGTGTCCTGCGGCGAGAGACACCGTCACAAATATACACCCCAGCGCTGACGCTGTGTCCTGTGGTGAGAGACACCGTCACAAATATAAACCCCAGTGCTGAAGCTGTGTCCTGCTGTGAGAGACACCGTCACAAATATACATCCCAGCGCTGACGCTGTGTCCTGCGGGGAGAGACACCGTCACAAATAGACACCCCAGTGCTGAGGCTGTGTCCTGCTGTGAGACACCGTCACAAATATACACCCCAGTGCTGACGCTGTGTCCTGCGGTGAGAGACAACGCCACAAATATACACCCCAGTGCTGAAGCTGTGTCCTGCGGTGAGAGACACCGTCACAAATATACACCCCAGTGCCGAGCTGTGTCCTGTGGTTAGACACTGTCACAAATATACACCCCAGTGCTGAAGCTGTGCCCTGCTGTGAGACACTGTCAGAAATATAAACCCCAGAGCTGAAGCTGTGTCCTGCTGTGAGAGACACCGTCACAAATATACACCCCAGAGCTGAAGCTGTTTCCTGCTGTGAGACACCGTCACAAATATACACCCCAGTGCTGAAGCTGTGCCCTGCGGTGAGAGACAACGCCACAAATATACACCCCAGTGCTGAAGCTGTGTCCTGCGGTGAGAGACACCATCACAAATAGACACCCCAGTGCTGACGCTGTGTCCTGCTGTGAGACACCGTCACAAATATACACCCCAGTGCTGAAGCTGTGTCCTGCTGTGAGAGACACCGTCACAAATATACATCCCAGCGCTGACGCTGTGTCCTGCGGTGAGAGACACCGTCACATATATACACCCCAGTACTGAAGCTGTGTCCTGCTCTGAGACACCATCACAAATATACACCCCAGAGCAGAAGCTGTGCCCTGCTGTGAGAGACACCGTCACAAATATACACCCCAGCGCTGAAGCTGTGTCCTGCTGTGAGACACCGTCACAAATATAAACCCCAGTGCTGATGCTGTGTCCTGTTGTGAGAGACACCGTCACAAATATACACCCCAGTGCTGAAGCTGTGTCCTGCGGCAAGAGACACCATCACAAATATACACCCCAGTGCTGAAGCTGTGTCATGCGGTGAGAGACACCGTCACAAATATACAGCCCAGTGCTGAAGCTGTGTCCTGCGGTGAGAGACGCCATCACAAATATACACCCCAGAGCTGATGCTGGGTCCTGCGGTGAGACACCGTCAAAAATATACACCCCAGTGCTGCAGCTGTGTCCTGCGGTGAGAGACAACGTCACAAATATACACCCCAGTGCTGAAGCTGTCCCCTGCGGTGAGAGACACCATCACAAATATACACCCCAGTGCTGAAGTTGTGACCTGAGGTGAGAGACGCCATCACAAATATACACACCAGTGCTGACGCTGTGTCCTGCGATGAGAGACACCGTCACAAATATACACCCCAGTGCTGAAGCTGTGTCCTGCGGTGAGACGCCATCACAAATATACACCCCAGTAATGAAGTTGTGCCCTGCTGTGAGAGAACCCATCACAAATATACACCCCAGTGCTGACGCTGTGTCCTGTGGTTGGACACCGTCACAAATATACACCCAGTGCTGAGGCTGTGTCCTGCTGTGAGAGACACCGTCACAAATATACACACCAGTGCTGACGCTATGACCAGCGGCGAGAGACACCGTCACAAATATACATCCCAGCGCTGACGCTGTGTCCCGCGGGGAGAGACACCGTCACAAGTAGACAGCCCAGTGCTGAGGCTGTGTCCTGCGGGGAGAGACACCGTCACAAATAGACACCCCAGTGCTGACGCTGTGTCCTGTGGTTAGACACCGTCACAAATATACACCCAGTGCTGACGCTGTGTCCTGCTGTGAGAGACACCGTCACAAATATACACACCAGTGCTGACGCTGTGTCCTGCGGGGAGAGACACCGTCACAAATAGACACCCCAGTGCTGACGCTGTGTCCTGCTGTGAGACACCATCACAAATATACACCCCAGTTCTGAAGCTGTGTCCTGCGGTGAGAGACACCGTCACAAATATACACACCAGTGCTGACGCTGTGTCCTGCGGCGAGAGACACCGTCACAAATATACATCCTAGCGCTGACGCTGTGTCCTGCGGGGAGAGACACCGTGACAAATATACACCCCAGTGCTGACGCTGTGTCCTGCTGTGAGACACCGTCACAAATATACACCCCAGTGCTGACGCTGTGTCCTGCGGCGAGAGACACCGTCACAAATATACATCCCAGCCCGGACGCTGTGTCCTGCAGGCAGAGACACCGTCACAAGTAGACACCCCAGTGCTGAGGCTGTGTCCTGCTGTGAGACACCATCACAAATATACACCCCAGTGCTGAAGCTGTGTCCTATTGTTAGACACCGTCACAAATATACACCCCAGTGCTGAAGCTGTGTCCTGGGGTGAGAGACACCGTCACAAATATACACCCCAGTGGTGACGCTGTGTCCTGCGGTGAGAGACACTGTCACAAATATACACCCCAGTACTGAAGCTGTGTCCTGCGGTGAGAGACACCATCACAAATATACGCCGCAGTGCTGAAGCTGTGTCCTGAGGTGAGACGCCATCACAAATATACACCCCAGTGCTGAAGCTGTGTCCTGCGGTGAGAGACACCGTCACAAATATACGCCGCCGTGCTGAAGCTGTGTCCTTCTGTGAGAGACACCGTCACAAATATATACCCCAGTGCTGAAGCTGTGTCCTGCGATGAGGGACACTGTCACAAATATACACCCCAGTGCTGAAGCTGTGTCCTGCGGTGAGAGACACCGTCACAAATATACACCCCAGTGCTGAAGCTGTGTCCTGCTGTGAGAGACACCGTCACAAATTTACATCCCAGCGCTGACGCTGTGTCCTGCGGTGAGAGACACCGTCACATATATACACCCCAGTACTGAAGCTGTGTCCTGCTGTGAGACACCATCACAAATATACACCCCAGTGCTGAAGCTGTGTCCTGCGGCGAGAGACACCGTCACAAATATACATCCCAGCGCTGATGCTGTGTCCTGCGGGGAGAGACACCGTCACAAATAGACACCCCAGTGCTGACGCTGTGTCCTGCTGTGAGACACCATCACAAATATACACCCCGTTGCTGAAGCTGTGTCCTGTTGTGAGAGACACCGTCACAAATATACACCCCAGTGCTGAAGCTGTGTCCTGCGGTGAGAGACACCGTCACAAATATACACCCCACTGCTGAAGCTGTGTCCTGCGGTGAGAGACACCGTCACAAATATACACCCAGTGCTGAAGCTGTGTCCTGCTGTGAGACTCCATCACAAATATACACCCCAGTGCTGAAGCTGTGTCCTGCGGTGAGATGCCATCACAAATATACACCCCAGTGCTGAAGCTGTGTCCTGCTGTGAGAGACACCGTCACAAATACACACCCCAGTGCTGACGCTGTGTCCTATGGTTAGACACTGTCACAAATAGACACCCCAGTACTGAAGCTGTGTCCTAGGTGAGAGACACCATCAGAAATATACACCCCAGTGCTGAAGCTGTGTCCTGCGGTGAGAGACACTGTCACAAATATACACCCCAGTGCTGACGCTGTGTCCTGCGGTGAGAGACACCGTCACAAATACACACCCCAGTGCTGACGCTGTGTCCTGCAGTGAGAGACACCGTCACAAATATACATCCCAGCGCTGACGCTGTGTCCTGCGGGGAGAGACACCGTCACAAATAGACACCCCAGTGCTAACGCTGTGTCCTGCTGTGAGACACCGTCACAAATATACACCAGAGTGCTGAAGCTGTGTCCTGCGGCAAGAGACACCGTCACAAATATACATCACAGCGCTGATGCTGTGTCCTGCGGGGAGAGACACCGTCACAAGTAGACACCCCAGTGCTGAGGCTGTGTCCTGCTGTGAGACACCATCACAAATATACACCCCAGTGCTGAGGCTGTGTCCTGCTGTGAGACACCATCACAAATATACACCCCAGTGCTGAAGCTGTGTCCTGCAGTCAGAGACACCGTCACAAATATACACCCCAGTGGTGACGCTGTGTCCTGCTGTGAGACACCGTCACAAATATAAACCCCAGTGCTGATGCTGTGTCCTGTTGTGGGAGACA
Organism: Pleurodeles waltl; assembly: GCF_031143425.1. Lineage (NCBI taxonomy): Eukaryota > Metazoa > Chordata > Amphibia > Caudata > Salamandridae > Pleurodeles > Pleurodeles waltl. The sequence continues at coordinate 1,003,644,974 of NC_090450.1, read as the reverse complement.
CCGTCACAAATATACACCCTAGTGCTGAAGCTGTGCCCTGCGGTGAGAGACAACGCCACAAATATACAACCCAGTGCTGAAGCTGTGTCCTGCGGTGAGAGACACCATCACAAATAGACACCCCAGTGCTGACGCTGTGTCCTGCTGTGAGACACCGTCACAAATATACACCCCAGTGCTGAAGCTGTGTCCTGCTGTGAGAGACACCGTCACAAATATACACCCCAGTGCTGAAGCTGTGTCCTGCGGCAAGAGACACCATCACAAATATACACCCCAGTGCTGAAGCTGTGTCATGCGGTGAGAGACACCGTCACAAATATACAGCCCAGTGCTGAAGCTGTGTCCTGCGGTGAGAGACGCCATCACAAATATACACCCCAGAGCTGATGCTGGGTCCTGCTGTGAGACACCGTCACAAATATACACCCCAGTGCTGAAGCTGTCCCCTGCGGTGAGAGACGCCATCACAAATATACACCCCAGTGCTGAAGTTGTGACCTGAGGTGAGAGACGCCATCACAAATATACACACCAGTGCTGACGCTGTGTCCTGCGGTGAGAGACACCGTCACAAATATACACCAAGTGCTGAAGCTGTGTCCTGCGGTGAGACGCCATCACAAATATACACCCCAGTGCTGAAGTTGTGTCCTGCTGTGAGAGACACCATCACAAATATACACCCCAGTGCTGACGCTGTGTCCTGTGGTTAGACACCGTCACAAATAGACACCCCAGTGCTGAGGCTGTGTCCTGCTGTGAGAGACACCGTCACAAATATACACACCAGTGCTGACGCTATGACCAGCGGCGAGAGACACCGTCACAAATATACATCCCAGCGCTGACGCTGTGTCCTGCGGGGAGAGACACCGTCACAAGTAGACAGCCCAGTGCTGAGGCTGTGTCCTGCGGTGAGACGCCATCACAAATATACACCCCAGTGCTGAAGTTGTGCCCTGCTGTGAGAGACACCATCACAAATATACACCCCAGTTTTGACGCTGTGTCCTGTGGTTAGACACCGTCACAAATATACACCCAGTGCTGACGCTGTGTCCTGCTGTGAGAGACACCGTCACAAATATACACACCAGTGCTGACGCGGTGTCCTGCGGGGAGAGACACCGTCACAAATAGACACCCCAGTGCTGACGCTGTGTCCTGCTGTGAGACACCATCACAAATATACACCCCAGTACTGAAGCTGTGTCCTGCGGCGAGAGACACCGTCACAAATATACATCCTAGCGCTGACGCTGTGTCCTGCGGGGAGAGACACCGTGACAAATATACACCCCAGTGCTGACGCTGTGTCGTGCTGTGAGACACCGTCACAAATATACACCCCAGTGCTGACGCTGTGTCCTGCGGCGACAGACACCATCACAAATATACATCCCAGCCCTGACGCTGTGTCCTGCGGGCAGAGACACCGTCACAAGTAGACACCCCAGTGCTGAGGCTGTGTCCTGCTGTGAGACACCATCACAAATATACACCCCAGTGCTGACGCTGTGTCCTGCGGCGAGAGACACCGTCACAAATATACACCCCAGCGCTGACGCTGTGTCCTGCGGTGAGAGACACCGTCACAAATATACACCCCAGTGCTGATGCTGTGTCCTGCTGTGAGACACCATCACAAATATACACCCCAGTGCTGAAGCTGTGTCCTCCGGTGAGAGACACCGTCACAAATATACACCCCAGTGCTGAAGCTGTACTGCTGTGAGAGACACCGTCACAAATATACACCCCAGTGCTGAGCTGTGTCCTGTGGTTAGACACTGTCACAAATATACACCCCAGTGCTGAAGCTGTGCCCTGCTGTGAGACACTGTCACAAATATAAACCCAAGAGCTGAAGCTGTGTCCTGCTGTGAGAGACACCGTCACAAATATACACCCCAGAGCTGAAGCTGTGTCCTGCGGGGAGAGACACCGTCACAAGTAGACAGCCCAGTGCTGAGGCTGTGTCCTGCGGTGAGACGCCATCACAAATATACACCCCAGTGCTGAAGTTGTGCCCTGCTGTGAGAGACACCATCACAAATATACACCCCAGTTTTGACGCTGTGTCCTGTGGTTAGACACCGTCACAAATATACACCCAGTGCTGACGCTGTGTCCTGCTGTGAGAGACACCGTCACAAATATACACACCAGTGCTGACGCGGTGTCCTGCGGGGAGAGACACCGTCACAAATAGACACCCCAGTGCTGACGCTGTGTCCTGCTGTGAGACACCATCACAAATATACACCCCAGTACTGAAGCTGTGTCCTGCGGCGAGAGACACCGTCACAAATATACATCCTAGCGCTGACGCTGTGTCCTGCGGGGAGAGACACCGTGACAAATATACACCCCAGTGCTGACGCTGTGTCGTGCTGTGAGACACCGTCACAAATATACACCCCAGTGCTGACGCTGTGTCCTGCGGCGACAGACACCATCACAAATATACATCCCAGCCCTGACGCTGTGTCCTGCGGGCAGAGACACCGTCACAAGTAGACACCCCAGTGCTGAGGCTGTGTCCTGCTGTGAGACACCATCACAAATATACACCCCAGTGCTGACGCTGTGTCCTGCGGCGAGAGACACCGTCACAAATATACACCCCAGCGCTGACGCTGTGTCCTGCGGTGAGAGACACCGTCACAAATATACACCCCAGTGCTGATGCTGTGTCCTGCTGTGAGACACCATCACAAATATACACCCCAGTGCTGAAGCTGTGTCCTCCGGTGAGAGACACCGTCACAAATATACACCCCAGTGCTGAAGCTGTACTGCTGTGAGAGACACCGTCACAAATATACACCCCAGTGCTGAGCTGTGTCCTGTGGTTAGACACTGTCACAAATATACACCCCAGTGCTGAAGCTGTGCCCTGCTGTGAGACACTGTCACAAATATAAACCCAAGAGCTGAAGCTGTGTCCTGCTGTGAGAGACACCGTCACAAATATACACCCCAGAGCTGAAGCTGTGGACTGCTGTGAGAGACACCGTCACAAATATACACCCCAGAGCTGAAGCTGTCCTGCTGTGAGAGACACTGTCACAAATATACACCCCAGTGCTGACGCTGTGTCCTGCGGTGAGAGACAACGCCACAAATATACACCCCAGTGCTGAAGCTGTGTCCTGCGGTGAGAGACACCGTCACAAATATACACCCCAGTGCTGAAGCTGTCCTGCTGTGAGAGACACCGTCACAAATATACACCCCAGTGCTGAGCTGTGTCCTGTGGTTAGACACTGTCACAAATATACACCCCAGTGCTGAAGCTGTGCCCTGCTGTGAGACACTGTCAGAAATACAAACCCCAGAGCTGAAGCTGTGTCCTGCTGTGAGACACCGTCACAAATATACACTCCAGTGCTGAAGCTGTGTCCTGCTGTGAGAGACACCGTCACAAATATACACCCCAGAGCTGAAGCTGTGTCCTGCTGTGAGAGACACCGTCACAAATATACACCCCAGAGCTGAAGCTGTGTCCTGCTGTGAGAGACACCGTCACAAATATACACCCCAGCGCTGAAGCTGTGTCCTGCTGTGAGACACCGTCACAAATGTAAACCCCAGTGCTGATGCTGTGTCCTGTTGTGAGAGACACGTCACAAATATACAATCTAGTGCTGAAGCTGTGTCCTGCGGCAAGAGACACCATCACAAATATACACCCCAGTGCTGAAGCTGTGTCCTGCGGTGAGAGACGCCATCACAAATATACACCCCAGTGCTGAAGCTGTGTCCTGCGGTGAGAGACGCCATTCACAAATATACACCCCAGTGCTGAAGTTGTGACCTGAGGTGAGAGACGCCATCACAAATATACACACCAGTGCTGACGCTGTGTCCTGCGGCGAGAGACACCGTCACAAATATACAGCCAGTGCTGAAGCTGTGTCCTGCGGTGAGAGACACCATCACAAATATACACCCAGTGCTGAAGCTGTGTCCTGCGGTGAGACGCCATCACAAATATACACCCCAGTGCTGAAGTTGTGTCCTGCGGTGAGAGACACCGTCACAAATATACGCCGCCGTGCTGAAGCTGTGTCCTGCTGTGAGAGACACAGTCAAAAATATATACCCCAGTGCTGAAGCTGTGTCCTGCGATGAGGGACACTGTCACAAATATACACCCCAGTGCTGAAGCTGTGTCCTGCGGTGAGAGACCCCGTCACAAATATACACCCCAGTGCTGAAGCTGTCCTGCTGTGAGAGACTCCGTCACAAATATACACCCCAGTGCTGAGCTGTGTCGTGTGGTTAGACACTGTCACAAATATACACCCCAGAGCTGAAGCTGTGTCCTGCTGTGAGAGACACCGTCACAAATATACACCCCAGCGCTGAAGCTATGTCCTGCTGTGAGACACCGTCACAAATATACACCCCAGTGCTGACGCTGTGTCCTGCAGTGAGAGACACCGTCACAAATATACACCCCAGTGCTGAAGCTGTCCTGCTGTGAGAGACACCGTCACAAATATACACCCCAGTGCCGACGCTGTGTCCTGCGGTGAGAGACAACGCCACAAATATACACCCCAGTGCTGAAGCTGTGTCCTGCGGTGAGAGACACCATCACAAATAGACACCCCAGTGCTGAAGCTGTCCTGCTGTGAGAGACACCGTCACAAATATACACCCCAGTGCTGACGCTGTGTCCTGCGGTGAGAGACAACGCCACAAATATACACCCCAGTGCTGAAGCTGTGTCCTGCGGTGAGAGACACCGTCACAAATATACACCCCAGTGCTGAAGCTGTCCTGCTGTGAGAGACACCGTCACAAATATACACCCCAGTGCTGAGCTGTGTCCTGTGGTTAGACACTGTCACAAATATACACCCCAGTGCTGAAGCTGTGCCCTGCTGTGAGACACTGTCAGAAATATAAACCCCAGAGCTGAAGCTGTGTCCTGCTGTGAGAGACACCGTCACAAATATACACCCCAAAGCTGAAGCTGTTTCCTGCTGTGAGACACCGTCACAAATATACACCCCAGTGCTGAAGCTGTGCCCTGCGGTGAGAGACAACGCCACAAATATACACCCCAGTGCTTAAGCTGTGTCCTGCGGTGAGAGACACCATCACAAATAGACACCCCAGTGCTGACGCTGTGTCCTGCTGTGAGACACCGTCACAAATATACACCCCAGTGCTGAAGCTGTGTCCTGCTGTGAGAGACACCGTCACAAATATACATCCCAGCGCTGACGCTGTGTCCTGCGGTGAGAGACACCGTCACATATATACACCCCAGTACTGAAGCTGTGTCCTGCTGTGAGACACCATCACAAATATACACCCCAGAGCAGAAGCTGTGCCCTGCTGTGAGAGACACCGTCACAAATATACACCCCAGCGCTGAAGCTGTGTCCTGCTGTGAGACACCGTCACAAATATAAACCCCAGTGCTGATGCTGTGTCCTGTTGTGAGAGACACCGTCACAAATATACACCCCAGTGCTGAAGCTGTGTCCTGCGGCAAGAGACGCCATCACAAATATACACCCCAGTGCTGAAGCTGTGTCATGCGGTGAGAGACACCGTCACAAATATACAGCCCAGTGCTGAAGCTGTGTCCTGCGGTGAGAGACGCCATCACAAATATACACCCCAGAGCTGATGCTGGGTCCTGCTGTGAGACACCGTCAAAAATATACACCCCAGTGCTGCAGCTGTGTCCTGCGGTGAGAGACGTCACAAATATACACCCCAGTGCTGAAGCTGTCCCCTGCGGTGAGAGACGCCATCACAAATATACACCCCAGTGCTGAAGTTGTGACCTGAGGTGAGAGACGCCATCACAAATATACACACCAGTGCTGACGCTGTGTCCTGCGATGAGAGACACCGTCACAAATATACACCCCAGTGCTGAAGCTGTGTCCTGCGGTGAGACGCCATCACAAATATACACCCCAGTAATGAAGTTGTGCCCTGCTGTGAGAGACACCATCACAAATATACACCCCAGTGCTGACGCTGTGTCCTGTGGTTAGACACCGTCACAAATCGACACCCCAGTGCTGAGGCTGTGTCCTGCTGTGAGAGACACCGTCACAAATATACACACCAGTGCTGACGCTATGACCAGCGGCGAGAGACACCGTCACAAATATACATCCCAGCGCTGACGCTGTGTCCTGCGGGGAGAGACACCGTCACAAGTAGACACCCCAGTGCTGACGCTGTGTCCTGTGGTTAGACACCGTCACAAATATACACCCAGTGCTGACGCTGTGTCCTGCTGTGAGACACCCCGTCACAAATATACACACCAGTGCTGACGCTGTGTCCTGCGGGGAAAGACACCGTCACAAATAGACACCCCAGTGCTGACGCTGTGTCCTGCTGTGAGACACCATCACAAATATACACCCCAGTACTGAAGCTGTGTCCTGCGGTGAGAGACACCGTCACAAATATACACACCAGTGCTGACGCTGTGTCCTGCGGCGAGAGACACCGTCACAAATATACATCCTAGCGCTGACGCTGTGTCCTGCGGGGAGAGACACCGTGACAAATATACACCCCAGTGCTGACGCTGTGTCCTGCTGTGAGACACTGTCACAAATATACACCCCAGTGCTGACGCTGTGTCCTGCGGCGACAGACACCGTCACAAGTAGACACCCCAGTGCTGAGGCTGTGTCCTGCTGTGAGACACCATCACAAATATACACCCCAGTGCTGAGGCTGTGTCCTGCTGTGAGACACCGTCACAAATATACACCCCAGTGCTGAAGCTGTGTCCTGCGGTGAGAGACACCGTCACCAATATACACCCCAGTGGTGACGCTGTGTCCTGCGGTGAGAGACACTGTCACAAATACACACCCCAGTACTGAAGCTGTGTCCTGCGGTGAGAGACACCATCACAAATATACGCCGCAGTGCTGAAGCTGTGTCCTGAGGTGAGACGCCATCACAAATATACACCCCAGTGCTGAAGCTGTGTCCTGCGGTGAGAGACACCGTCACAAATATACGCCGCCGTGCTGAAGCTGTGTCCTTCTGTGAGAGACACCGTCACAAATATATACCCCAGTGCTGAAGCTGTGTCCTGCGATGAGGGACACTGTCACAAATATACACCCCAGTGCTGAAGCTGTGTCCTGCGGTGAGAGACACCGTCACAAATATACACCCCAGTGCTGAAGCTGTGTCCTGCTGTGAGAGACACCGTCACAAATATACATCCCAGCGCTGACGCTGTGTCCTGCGGTGAGAGACACCGTCACATATATACACCCCAGTACTGAAGCTGTGTCCTGCTGTGAGACACCATCACAAATATACACCCCAGTGCTGAAGCTGTGTCCTGCGGCGAGAGACACCGTCACAAATATACATCCCAGCGCTGATGCTGTGTCCTGCGGGGAGAGACACCGTCACAAATAGACACCCCAGTGCTGACGCTGTGTCCTGCTGTGAGACACCATCACAAATATACACCCCTTTGCTGAAGCTGTGTCCTGTTGTGAGAGACACCGTCACAAATATACACCCCAGTGCTGAAGCTGTGTCCTGCGGTGAGAGACACCGTCACAAATATACACCCCACTGCTGAAGCTGTGTCCTGCGGTGAGAGACACCGTCACAAATATACACCCAGTGCTGAAGCTGTGTCCTGCTGTGAGACTCCATCACAAATATACACCCCAGTGCTGAAGCTGTGTCCTGCGGTGAGATGCCATCACAAATATACACCCCAGTGCTGAAGCTGTGTCCTGCTGTGAGAGACACCGTCACAAATACACACCCCAGTGCTGACGCTGTGTCCTATGGTTAGACACTGTCACAAATAGACACCCCAGTACTGAAGCTGTGTCCTAGGTGAGAGACACCATCAGAAATATACACCCCAGTGCTGAAGCTGTGTCCTGCGGTGAGAGACACTGTAACAAATATACACCCCAGTGCTGACGCTGTGTCCTGCGGTGAGAGACACCGTCACAAATACACACCCCAGTGCTGACGCTGTGTCCTGCGGTGAGAGACACCGTCACAAATATACATCCCAGCGCTGACGCTGTGTCCTGCGGGGAGAGACACCATCACAAATAGACACCCCAGTGCTAACGCTGTGTCCTGCTGTGAGACACCGTCACAAATAGACACCAGAGTGCTGAAGCTGTGTCCTGCGGCAAGAGACACCGTCACAAATATACATCACAGCGCTGATGCTGTGTCCTGCGGGGAGAGACACCGTCACAAGTAGACACCCCAGTGCTGAGGCTGTGTCCTGCTGTGAGACACCATCACAAATATACACCCCAGTGCTGAAGCTGTGTCCTATTGTTAGACACCGTCACAAATATACACCCCAGTGCTGAAGCTGTGTCCTGCGGTGAGAGACACCGTCACAAATATACACCCCAGCGCTGACGCTGTGTCCTGTGGTGAGAGACACCGTCACAAATATAAACCCCAGTGCTGAAGCTGTGTCCTGCTGTGAGAGACACCATCACAAATATACATCCCAGCGCTGACGCTGTGTCCTGCGGGGAGAGACACCGTCACAAATAGACACCCCAGTGCTGAGGCTGTGTCCTGCTGTGAGACACCGTCACAAATATACACCCCAGAACTGAAGCTGTGTCCTGCGGTGGGAGACACCGTCACAAATATACACCCCAGTGCTGAAGCTGTGTCCTGTGGGGAGAGACACCGTCAGAAATAGACACCCCAGTGCTGACGCTGTGTCCTGCTGTGAGAGACACCGTCACAAATATACATCCCAGCGCTGACGCTGTGTCCTGCGGGGAGAGACACCGTCACAAGTAGACAGCCCAGTGCTGAGGCTGTGTCCTGCTGTGAGACACCGTCACAAATATACACCCCAGAACTGAAGCTGTGTCCTGCGGTGGGAGACACCGTCACAAATATACACCCCAGTGCTGAAGCTGTGTCCTGTGGGGAGAGACACCGTCACAAATAGACACCCCAGTGCTGACGCTGTGTCCTGCTGTGAGACACCGTCACAAACATACACCCCAGTGCTGACGCTGTGTCCTGCGGCGAGAGACACCGTCACAAATATACATCCCAGCGCTGACGCTGTGTCCTGCGGGGAGAGACACCGTCACAAGTAGACAGCCCAGTGCTGAGGCTGTGTCCTGCTGTGAGACACCATCACAAATATACACCCCAGTGCTGACGCTGTATCCTGCGGCGAGAGACACCTTCACAAATATACACCCCAGCCCCTGACGCTGTGTCCTGCGGTGAGAGACACCGTCACAAATATACATCCCAGCGCTGACGCTGTGTCCTGTGGGGAGAGACACCGTCACAAATAGACACCCCAGTGCTGACGCTGTGTCCTGCTGTGAGACACCGTCACAAACATACACCCCAGTGCTGACGCTGTGTCCTGCGGCGAGAGACACCGTCACAAATATACATCCCAGCGCTGACGCTGTGTCCTGCGGGGAGAGACACCGTCACAAGTAGACAGCCCAGTGCTGAGGCTGTGTCCTGCTGTGAGACACCATCACAAATATACACCCCAGTGCTGACGCTGTGTCCTGCGGCGAGAGACACCTTCACAAATATAAACCCCAGCCCTGACGCTGTGTCCTGCGGTGAGAGACACCGTCACAATTATACACCCAGTGCTGATGCTGTGTCCTGCTGTGAGACACCATCACAAATATACACCCCAGTGCTGAAGCTGTGTCCTCTGGTGTGAGACACCGTCACAAATATACACCCCAGTGCTGAAGCTGTGTCCTGCGGTGAGAGACACCGTCACAAATATACACCCCAGTGCTGACGCTGTGTCCTGCGGTGAGAGACACTGTCACAAATATACACCCCAGTACTGAAGCTGTGTCCTGCGGTGAGAGACACCATCACAAATATACGCCGCAGTGCTGAAGCTGTGTCCTGAGGTGAGACGCCATCACAAATATACACCCCAGTGCTGAAGCTGTGTCCTGCGGTGAGAGACACTGTCACAAATATACACCGCCGTGCTGAAGCTGTGTCCTTCTGTGAGACACCGTCACAAATATATACCCCAGTGCTGAAGCTGTGTCCTGCGATGAGGGACACTGTCACAAATATACACCCCAGTGCTGAAGCTGTGTCCTGCGGTGAGAGACACCGTCACAAATATACACCCCAGTGCTGAAGCTGTGTCCTGCTGTGAGAGACACCGTCACAAATATACATCCCAGCGCTGACGCTGTGTCCTGCGGTGAGAGACACCGTCACATATATACACCCCAGTACTGAAGCTGTGTCCTGCTGTGAGACACCATCACAAATATACACCCCAGTGCTGAAGCTGTGTCCTGCGGCGAGAGACACAGTCACAAATATACATCCCAGTGCTGATGCTGTGTCTTGCGGGGAGAGACACCGTCACAAATAGACACCCCAGTGCTGACGCTGTGTCCTGCTGTGAGACACCGTCACAAATATACACCCCGTTGCTGAAGCTGTGTCCTGTTGTGAGAGACACCGTCACAAATATACACCCCAGTGCTGAAGCTGTGTCCTGCGGTGAGAGACACTGTCACAAATATACACCCAGTGCTGAAGCTGTGTCCTGCTGTGAGACTCCATCACAAATATACACCCCAGTGCTGAAGCTGTGTCCTGCGGTGAGATGCCATCACAAATATACACCCCAGTGCTGAAGCTGTGTCCTGCTGTGAGAGACACCGTCACAAATACACACCCCAGTGCTGACGCTGTGTCCTGTGGTTAGACACTGTCACAAATAGACACCCCAAGTACTGAAGCTGTGTCCTAGGTGAGAGACACCATCAGAAATATACACCCCAGTGCTGAAGCTGTGTCCTGCGGTGAGAGACACTGTCACAAATATACACCCCAGTGCTGACGCTGTGTCCTGCGGTGAGAGACACCGTCACAAATACACACCCCAGTGCTGACGCTGTGTCCTGCGGTGAGAGACACCGTCACAAATATACATCCCAGCGCTGACGCTGTGTCCTGCGGGGAGAGACACCGTCACAAATAGACACCCCAGTGCTGACGCTGTGTCCTGCTGTGAGACACCGTCACAAATATACACCCCAGTGCTGACGCTGTGTCCTGCGGCGAGAGACCGTCACAAATATACATCCCAGCGCTGACGCTGTGTCCTGCGGGGAGAGACACCGTCACAAATAGACACCCCATTGCTGAGGCTGTGTCCTGCTGTGAGACACCGTCACAAATATACACCCCAGTGCTGAGGCTGTGTCCTGCAGCGAGAGACACCGTCACAAATATACACCCCAGCGCTGACGCTGTGTCCTGTGGTGAGAGACACGTCACAAATATACACCCCAGTGCTGACGCTGTGTCTCGCGGCGAGAGACACCGTCACAAATATACATCCCAGGGCTGACGCTGTGTCCTGCGGGGAGAGACACGGTCACAAATAGACACCCCAGTGCTGATGCTGTGTCCTGCTGTGAGACACCATCACAAATATACACCCCAGTGCTGAAGCTGTGTCCTCTGGTGTGAGACACCATCACAAATATACACCCTAGTGCTGAAGCTGTGTCCTATTGTTAGACACAATCACAAATATACACCCAAGTACTGAAGCTGTCCTGCGGTGAGACACCATCACAAATATACACCCCAGTGCTGAAGCTGTGTCCTGCGGTGAGAGACACTGTCACAAATATACACCCCAGTGCTGAAGCTGTGTCCTGCGGTGAGAGACACCATCACAAATAAACGCCGAAGTGCTGAAGCTGTGTCCTGCGGTGAGACGCCATCCAAATATACACCCCAGTGCTGAAGCTGTGTCCTGCGGTGAGAGACACCGTCACCAATATACGCCGCCGTGCTGAAGCTGTGTCCTGCTGTGAGAGACACCGTCACAAATATACACCCCAGTACTGAAGCTGTGTCCTGCGGTGAGAGACACCGTCACAAATATACACACCAGTGCTGACGCTGTGTCCTGCGGCGAGAGACACCGTCACAAATATACATCCTAGCGCTGACGCTGTGTCCTGCGGGGAGAGACACCGTGACAAATATACACCCCAGTGCTGACGCTGTGTCGTGCTGTGAGACACCGTCACAAATATACACCCCAGTGCTGACGCTGTGTCCTGCGGCGACAGACACCGTCACAAATATACATCCCAGCCCTGACGCTGTGTCCTGCGGGCAGAGACACCGTCACAAGTAGACACCCCAGTGCTGAGGCTGTGTCCTGCTGTGAGACACCATCACAAATATACACCCCAGTGCTGACGCTGTGTCCTGCGGCGAGAGACACCGTCACAAATATACACCCCAGCGCTGACGCTGTGTCCTGCGGTGAGAGACACCGTCACAAATATACACCCCAGTGCTGATGCTGTGTCCTGCTGTGAGACACCATCACAAATATACACCCCAGTGCTGAAGCTGTGTCCTCTGGTGTGAGACACCATCACAAATATACACCCTAGTGCTGAAGCCGTGTCCTATTGTTAGACACCGTCACAAATATACACCCCAGTGGTGAAGCTGTGTCCTGCGGTGAGAGACACTGTCACAAATATACACCCCAGTGCTGACGCTGTGCCCTGCGGTGAGAGACACCGTCACAAATATACACCCCAGTGCTGAAGCTGTGTCCTATCGTTAGACACCGTCACAAATAGACACCCCAGTGCTGACGATGTGTCCTGCTGTGAGACACCGTCACAAGTATACACGCCAGTGCTGACGCTGTGTCCTGCGGCGAGAGACACCGTCACAAATGTACATCACAGCGCTGACGCTGTGTCCTGCGGGGAGAGACACCGTCACAAATAGACACCCCATTGCTGAGGCTGTGTCCTGCTGTGAGACACCGTCACAAATATACACCCCAGTGCTGACGCTGTGTCCTGCGGCGAGAGACACCGTCACAAATATACACCCCAGCGCTGACGCTGTGTCCTGTGGTGAGAGACACCGTCACAAATATAAACCCTAGTGCTGAAGCTGTGTCCTGCTGTGAGAGACACCGTCACAAATATACATCCCAGCGCTGACGCTGTGTCCTGCGGGGAGAGACACCGTCACAAATAGACACCCCAGTGCTGAGGCTGTGTCCTGCTGTGAGACACCGTCACAAATATACACCCCAGAACTGAAGCTGTGTCCTGCGGTGGGAGACACCGTCACAAATATACACCCCAGTGCTGAAGCTGTGTCCTGTGGGGAGAGACACCGTCAGAAATAGACACCCCAGTGCTGACGCTCTGTCCTGCTGTGAGAGACACCGTCACAAATATACATCCCAGCGCTGACGCTGTGTCCTGCGGGGAGAGACACCGTCACAAGTAGACAGCCCAGTGCTGAGGCTGTGTCCTGCTGTGAGACACCGTCACAAATATACACCCCAGAACTGAAGCTGTGTCCTGCGGTGGGAGACACCGTCACAAATATACACCCCAGTGCTGAAGCTGTGTCCTGTGGGGAGAGACACCGTCACAAATAGACACCCCAGTGCTGACGCTGTGTCCTGCTGTGAGACACCGTCACAAACATACACCCCAGTGCTGACGCTGTGTCCTGCGGCGAGAGACACCGTCACAAATATACATCCCAGCGCTGACGCTGTGTCCTGCGGGGAGAGACACCGTCACAAGTAGACAGCCCAGTGCTGAGGCTGTGTCCTGCTGTGAGACACCATCACAAATATACACCCCAGTGTTGACGCTGTGTCCTGCGGCGAGAGACACCTTCACAAATATACACCTCAGCCCTGACGCTGTGTCCTGCGGTGAGAGACACCGTCACAAATATACATCACAGCGCTGACGCTGTGTCCTGTGGGGAGAGACACCGTCACAAATAGACACCCCAGTGCTGACGCTGTGTCCTGCTGTGAGACACCGTCACAAACATACACCCCAGTGCTGACGCTGTGTCCTGCGGCGAGAGACACCGTCACAAATATACATCCCAGCGCTGACGCTGTGTCCTGCGGGGAGAGACACCGTCACAAGTAGACAGCCCAGTGCTGAGGCTGTGTCCTGCTGTGAGACACCATCACAAATATACACCCCAGTGCTGACGCTGTGTACTGCGGCGAGAGACACCTTCACAAATATACACCCCAGCCCTGACGCTATGTCCTGCGGTGAGAGACACCGTCACAAATATACACCCAGTGCTGATGCTGTGTCCTGCTGTGAGACACCATCACAAATATACACCCCAGTGCTGAAGCTGTGTCCTCTGGTGTGAGACACCATCACAAATATACACCCCAGTGCTGAAGCTGTGTCCTATTGTTAGACACCGTCACAAATATACACCCCAGTGCTGAAGCTGTGTCCTGCGGTGAGAGACACCGTCACAAATATACACCCCAGTGCTGACGCTGTGTCCTGCGGTGAGAGACACTGTCACAAATATACACCCCAGTACTGAAGCTGTGTCCTGCGGTGAGAGACACCATCACAAATATACGCTGCAGTGCTGAAGCTGTGTCCTGAGGTGAGACGCCATCACAAATATACACCCCAGTGCTGAAGCTGTGTCCTGCGGTGAGAGACACTGTCACAAATATACACCGCCGTGCTGAAGCTGTGTCCTTCTGTGAGACACCGTCACAAATATATACCCCAGTGCTGAAGCTGTGTCCTGCGATGAGGGACACTGTCACAAATATACACCCCAGTGCTGAAGCTGTGTCCTGCGGTGAGAGACACCGTCACAAATATACACCCCAGTGCTGAAGCTGTGTCCTGCTGTGAGAGACACCGTCACAAATATACATCCCAGCGCTGACGCTGTGTCCTGCGGTGAGAGACACCGTCACATATATACACCCCAGTACTGAAGCTGTGTCCTGCTGTGAGACACCATCACAAATATACACACCAGTGCTGAAGCTGTGTCCTGCGGCGAGAGACACAGTCACAAATATACATCCCAGTGCTGATGCTGTGTCCTGCGGGGAGAGACACCGTCACAAATAGACACCCCAGTGCTGACGCTGTGTCCTGCTGTGAGACACCGTCACAAATATACACCCCGTTGCTGAAGCTGTGTCCTGTTGTGAGAGACACCGTCACAAATATACACCCCAGTGCTGAAGCTGTGTCCTGCGGTGAGAGACACTGTCACAAATATACACCCAGTGCTGAAGCTGTGTCCTGCTGTGAGACTCCATCACAAATATACACCCCAGTGCTGAAGCTGTGTCCTGCAGTGAGATGCCATCACAAATATACACCCCAGTGCTGAAGCTGTGTCCTGCTGTGAGAGACACCGTCACAAATACACACCCCAGTGCTGACGCTGTGTCCTGTGGTTAGACACTGTCACAAATAGACACCCCAGTACTGAAGCTGTGTCCTAGGTGAGAGACACCATCAGAAATATACACCCCAGTGCTGAAGCTGTGTCCTGCGGTGAGAGACACTGTCACAAATATACACCCCAGTGCTGACGCTGTGTCCTGCGGTGAGAGACACCGTCACAAATACACACCCCAGTGCTGACGCTGTGTCCTGCGGTGAGAGACACCGTCACAAATATACATCCCAGCGCTGACGCTGTGTCCTGCGGGGAGAGATACCGTCACAAATAGACACCCCAGTGCTGACGCTGTGTCCTGCTGTGAGACACCGTCACAAATATACACCCCAGTGCTGACGCTGTGTCCTGCGGCGAGAGACACCGTCACAAATATACATCCCAGCGCTGACGCTGTGTCCTGCGGGGAGAGACACCGTCACAAATAGACACCCCATTGCTGAGGCTGTGTCCTGCTGTGAGACACCGTCACAAATATACACCCCAGTGCTGAGGCTGTGTCCTGCAGCGAGAGACACCGTCACAAATAAACACCCCAGCGCTGACGCTGTGTCCTGTGGTGAGAGACACGTCACAAATATACACCCCAGTGCTGACGCTGTGTCTCGCGGCGAGAGACACCGTCACAAATATACATCCCACCGCTGACGCTGTGTCCTGCGGGGAGAGACACGGTCACAAATAAACGCCGAAGTGCTGAAGCTGTGTCCTGCGGTGAGACACCATCACAAATAGACACCCCAGTGCTGAAGCTGTCCTGCTGTGAGAGACACTGTCACAAATATACACCCCAGGGCTGACGCTGTGTCCTGCGGTGAGAGACAACGCCACAAATATACACCCCAGTGCTGAAGCTGTGTCCTGCGGTGAGAGACACCGTCACAAATATACACCCCAGTACTGAAGCTGTCCTACTGTGAGAGACACCGTCACAAATATACACCGCAGTGCTGAGCTGTGTCCTGTGGTTAGACACTGTCACAAATATACACCCCAGTGCTGAAGCTGTGCCCTGCTGTGAGACACTGTCACAAATATAAACCCCAGAGCTGAAGCTGTGTCCTGCTGTGAGAGACACCGTCACAAATATACACCCCAGTGCTGAAGCTGTGTCCTGCTGTGAGACACTGTCACAAATATACACCCCAGCGCTGAAGCTGTGTCCTGCTGTGAGACACCGTCACAAATATAAGCCCCAGTGCTGATGCTGTGTCCTGTTGTGAGAGACACCGTCACAAATATACACCCCAGTGCTGAAGCTGTGCCCTGCTGTGAGAGACACCGTCACAAATATACACCCCAGTGCTGAAGCTGTGTCCTGCGGTGAGAGACACCGTCACAAATATACAGCCCAGTGCTGAAGCTGTGTCCTGCGGTGAGAGACGCCATCACAAATATACACCCCAGAGCTGATGCTGGGTCCTGCTGTGAGACACCGTCAAAAATATACATCCCAGTGCTGCAGCTGTGTCCTGCGGTGAGAGACACCGTCACAAATATACACCCCAGTGCTGAAGCTGTGTCCTGCGGTGAGAGACGCCATCACAAATATACACCCCAGTGCTGAAGTTGTGACCTGAGGTGAGAGACACCATCACAAATATACACACCAGTGCTGACGCTGTGTCCTGCGGCGAGAGACACCGTCACAAATATACACCCAGTGCTGAAGCTGTGTCCTGCGGTGAGAGACACCATCACAAATATACACCCAGTGCTGAAGCTGTGTCCTGCGGTGAGACGCCATCACAAATATACACCCCAGTGCTGAAGTTGTGCCCTGCTGTGAGAGACACCGTCACAAATATAAACCCCAGTGCTGACGCTGTGTCCTGTGGTTAGACACCGTCACAAATAGACACCCCAGTGCTGAGGCTGTGTCCTGCTGTGAGAGACACCGTCACAAATATACACACCAGTGCTGACGCTGTGTCCTGCGGGGAGAGACACCGTCACAAATAGACACCCCAGTGCTGATGCTGTGTCCTGCTGTGAGACACCATCACAAATATACACCCCAGTACTGAAGCTGTGTCCTGCGGTGAGAGACACAGTCACAAATATACACACTAGTGCGGACGCTGTGTTCTGCGGCAAGAGACACCGTCACAAATATACATCCCAGCCCTGACGCTGTGTCCTGCGGGGAGAGACACCGTCACAAGTAGACACCCCAGTGCTGAGGCTGTGTCCTGCTGTGAGACACCATCACAAATATACACCCCAGTGCTGACGCTGTGTCCTGCGGCGAGAGACACCGTAACAAATATACACCCCAGCGCTGACGCTGTGTCCTGCGGTGAGAGACACCGTCACAAATATACACCCCAGTGCTGATGCTGTGTCCTGCTGTGAGACACCATCACAAATATACACCCCAGTGCTGAAGCTGTGTCCTCTGGTGTGAGACACCATCACAAATATACACCCTAGTGCTGAAGCCGTGTCCTATTGTTAGACACCGTCACAAATATACACCCCATTGCTGAAGCTGTGTCCTGCGGTGAGAGACACTGTCACAAATATACACCCCAGTGCGGACGCTGTGCCCTGCGGTGAGAGACACTGTCACAAATATACACCCCAGTGCTGAAGCTGTGTCCTATTGTTAGACACCGTCACAAATAGACACCCCAGTGCTGACGCTGTGTCCTGCTGTGAGACACCGTCACAAGTATACACGCCAGTGCTGACGCTGTGTCCTGCGGCGAGAGACACCGTCACAAATGTACATCACAGCGCTGAAGCTGTGTCCTGCGGGGAGAGACACCGTCACAAATAGACACCCCATTGCTGAGGCTGTGTCCTGCTGTGAGACACCGTCACAAATATACACCCCAGTGCTGACGCTGTGTCCTGCGGCGAGAGACACCGTCACAAATATACACCCCAGCGCTGACGCTGTGTCCTGTGGTGAGAGACACCGTCACAAATATAAACCCCAGTGCTGAAGCTGTGTCCTGCTGTGAGAGACACCGTCACAAATATACATCCCAGCGCTGACGCTGTGTCCTGCGGGGAGAGACACCGTCACAAATAGACACCCCAGTGCTGAGGCTGTGTCCTGCTGTGAGACACCGTCACAAATATACACCCCAGAACTGAAGCTGTGTCCTGCGGTGAGAGACACCGTCACAAATATACACCCCAGTGCTGAAGCTGTGTCCTGCGGTGAGAGACACCGTCACATATACACCCCAGTACTGAAGCTGTGTCCTGCTGAGAGAGACACCGTCACAAATATACACCCCGTTGCTGAAGCTGTGTCCTGTTGAGAGAGACACCGTCACAAATATACACCCCAGTGCTGAAGCTGTGTCCTGCGGTGAGAGACACCGTCAGAAATATACACCCAGTGCTGAAGCTGTGTCCTGCTGTGAGACGCCATCACAAATATACACCCCAGTGCTGAAGATGTGTCCTGCGGTGAGACGCCATCACAAATATACACCCCAGTGCTGAAGTTGTGTCCTGCTGTGAGAGACACCGTCACAAATAGACACCCCAGTGCTGAAGTTGTGTCCTGCTGTGAGAGACACCGTCACAAATAGACACCCCAGTGCTGAGGCTGTGTCCTGCTGTGAGAGACACCGTCACAAATATACACCCCAGTACTGAAGCTGTGTCCTGCGGTGAGAGACACCGTCACAAATATACACAGCAGTGCTGACGCGGTGTCCTGCGGCGAGAGACACCGTCACAAATATACATCCCAGCGCTGACGCTGTGTCCTGCGGGGAGAGACACCGTCACAAATAGACACCCCAGTGCTGACGTAGTGTCCTGCTGTAAGACACTGTCACAAATATACACCCCAGTGCTGACGCTGTGTCCTGCGGCGAGAGACACCGTCACAAATATACATCCCAGCGCTGATGCTGTGTCCTGCGGGGAGAGACACCGTCACAAATAGACACCCCAGTGCTGACGCTGTGTCCTGCTGTGAGACACCGTCACAAGTATACACGCCAGTGCTGACGCTGTGTCCTGCGGCGAGAGACACCGTCACAAATGTACATCCCAGCGCTGACGCTGTGTCCTGCGGGGAGAGACACCGTCACAAATAGACACCCCATTGCTGAGGCTGTGTCCTGCTGTGAGACACCGTCACAAATATACACCCCAGTGCTGACGCTGTGTCCTGCGGTGAGAGACACCGTCACAAATATACACCCCAGCGCTGACGCTGTGTTCTGTGGTGAGAGACACCGTCACAAATATAAACCCCAGTGCTGAAGCTGTGTCCTGCTGTGAGAGACACCGTCACAAATATACATCCCAGCTCTGACGCTGTGTCCTGCGGGGAGAGACACCGTCCCAAATAGACACCCCAGTGCTGAGGCTGTGTCCTGCTGTGAGACACCGTCACAAATATACACCCCAGTACTGAAGCTGTGTCCTGCGGTGAGAGACACCATCACAAATATACACCCCAGTGCTGAAGCTGTGTCCTCTGGTGTGAGACACCATCACAAATATACACCCCAGTGCTGAAGCTGTGTCCTATTGTTAGACACCGTCACAAATATACACCCCAGTGCTGAAGCTGTGTCCTGCGGTGAGAGACACCGTCACAAATATACACCCCAGTGCTGACGCTGTGTCCTGCGGTGAGAGACACTGTCACAAATATACACCCCAGTACTGAAGCTTTGTCCTGCGGTGAGAGACACCATCACAAATATACACCCCAGTGCTGAAGCTGTGTCCTGCGGTGAGAGACACTGTCACAAATATACACCCCAGTGCTGACGCTGTGTCCTGCGGTGAGAGACACCATCACAAATATACACCCCAGTGCTGAAGCTGTGTCCTATTGTTAGACACCATCACAAATAAACGCCGAAGTGCTGAAGCTGTGTCCTGCGGTGAGACACCATCACAAACAGACACCCCAGTGCTGAAGCTGTCCTGCTGTGAGAGACACCGTCACAAATATACACCCCAGTGCTGACGCTGTGTCCTGCGGTGAGAGACAACGCCACAAATATACACCCCAGTGCTGAAGCTGTGTCCTGCGGTGAGAGACACTGTCACAAATATACACCCCAGTACTGAAGCTGTCCTGCTGTGAGAGACACCGTCACAAATATACACCGCAGTGCTGAGCTGTGTCCTGTGGTTAGACACTGTCACAAATATACACCCCAGTGCTGAAGCTGTGCCCTGCTGTGAGACACTGTCACAAATATAAACCCCAGAGCTGAAGCTGTGTCCTGCTGTGAGAGACACCGTCACAAATATACACCCCAGAGCTGAAGCTGTGTCCTGCTGTGAGACACCGTCACAAATATACACCCCAGCGCTGAAGCTGTGTCCTGCTGTGAGACACCGTCACAAATATAAGCCCCAGTGCTGATGCTGTGTCCTGTTGTGAGAGACACCGTCACAAATATACACCCCAGTGCTGAAGCTGTGCCCTGCTGTGAGACACTGTCACAAATATACACCCCAGAGCTGAAGCTGTGTCCTGCTGTGAGAGACACCGTCACAAATATACACCCCAGAGCTGAAGCTGTGTCCTGCTGTGAGAGACACCGTCACAAATATGCACCCCAGCGCTGAAGCTGTGTCCTGCTGTGAGACATCGTCACAAATATAAACCCCAGTGCTGATGCTGTGTCCTGTTGTGAGAGACACCGTCACAAATATACACCCCAGGTCTGAAGCTGTGTCCTGCGGCAAGAGACACCGTCACAAATATACACCCCAGTGCTGAAGCTGTGTCCTGCGGTGAGAGACACCGTCACAAATATACAGCCCAGTGCTGAAGCTGTGTCCTGCGGTGAGAGACGCCATCACAAATATACACCCCAGAGCTGATGCTGGGTCCTGCTGTGAGACACCGTCAAAAATATACACCCCAGTGCTGCAGCTGTGTCCTGCGGTGAGAGACGTCACAAATATACACCCCAGTGCTGAAGCTGTCCCCTGCGGTGAGAGACGCCATCACAAATATACACCCCAGTGCTGAAGTTGTGACCTGAGGTGAGAGACGCCATCACAAATATACACACCAGTGCTGACGCTGTGTCCTGCGATGAGAGACACCGTCACAAATATACACCCCAGTGCTGAAGCTGTGTCCTGCGGTGAGACGCCATCACAAATATACACCCCAGTAATGAAGTTGTGCCCTGCTGTGAGAGACACCATCACAAATATACACCCCAGTGCTGACGCTGTGTCCTGTGGTTAGACACCGTCACAAATCGACACCCCAGTGCTGAGGCTGTGTCCTGCTGTGAGAGACACCGTCACAAATATACACACCAGTGCTGACGCTATGACCAGCGGCGAGAGACACCGTCACAAATATACATCCCAGCGCTGACGCTGTGTCCTGCGGGGAGAGACACCGTCACAAGTAGACACCCCAGTGCTGACGCTGTGTCCTGTGGTTAGACACCGTCACAAATATACACCCAGTGCTGACGCTGTGTCCTGCTGTGAGACACCCCGTCACAAATATACACACCAGTGCTGACGCTGTGTCCTGCGGGGAAAGACACCGTCACAAATAGACACCCCAGTGCTGACGCTGTGTCCTGCTGTGAGACACCATCACAAATATACACCCCAGTACTGAAGCTGTGTCCTGCGGTGAGAGACACCGTCACAAATATACACACCAGTGCTGACGCTGTGTCCTGCGGCGAGAGACACCGTCACAAATATACATCCTAGCGCTGACGCTGTGTCCTGCGGGGAGAGACACCGTGACAAATATACACCCCAGTGCTGACGCTGTGTCCTGCTGTGAGACACTGTCACAAATATACACCCCAGTGCTGACGCTGTGTCCTGCGGCGACAGACACCGTCACAAGTAGACACCCCAGTGCTGAGGCTGTGTCCTGCTGTGAGACACCATCACAAATATACACCCCAGTGCTGAAGCTGTGTCCTATTGTTAGACACCGTCACAAATATACACCCCAGTGCTGAAGCTGTGTCCTGCGGTGAGAGACACCGTCACCAATATACACCCCAGTGGTGACGCTGTGTCCTGCGGTGAGAGACACTGTCACAAATACACACCCCAGTACTGAAGCTGTGTCCTGCGGTGAGAGACACCATCACAAATATACGCCGCAGTGCTGAAGCTGTGTCCTGAGGTGAGACGCCATCACAAATATACACCCCAGTGCTGAAGCTGTGTCCTGCGGTGAGAGACACCGTCACAAATATACGCCGCCGTGCTGAAGCTGTGTCCTTCTGTGAGAGACACCTTCACAAATATATACCCCAGTGCTGAAGCTGTGTCCTGCGATGAGGGACACTGTCACAAATATACACCCCAGTGCTGAAGCTGTGTCCTGCGGTGAGAGACACCGTCACAAATATACACCCCAGTGCTGAAGCTGTGTCCTGCTGTGAGAGACACCGTCACAAATATACATCCCAGCGCTGACGCTGTGTCCTGCGGTGAGAGACACCGTCACATATATACACCCCAGTACTGAAGCTGTGTCCTGCTGTGAGACACCATCACAAATATACACCCCAGTGCTGAAGCTGTGTCCTGCGGCGAGAGACACCGTCACAAATATACATCCCAGCGCTGATGCTGTGTCCTGCGGGGAGAGACACCGTCACAAATAGACACCCCAGTGCTGACGCTGTGTCCTGCTGTGAGACACCATCACAAATATACACCCCTTTGCTGAAGCTGTGTCCTGTTGTGAGAGACACCGTCACAAATATACACCCCAGTGCTGAAGCTGTGTCCTGCGGTGAGAGACACCGTCACAAATATACACCCCACTGCTGAAGCTGTGTCCTGCGGTGAGAGACACCGTCACAAATATACACCCAGTGCTGAAGCTGTGTCCTGCTGTGAGACTCCATCACAAATATACACCCCAGTGCTGAAGCTGTGTCCTGCGGTGAGATGCCATCACAAATATACACCCCAGTGCTGAAGCTGTGTCCTGCTGTGAGAGACACCGTCACAAATACACACCCCAGTGCTGACGCTGTGTCCTATGGTTAGACACTGTCACAAATAGACACCCCAGTACTGAAGCTGTGTCCTAGGTGAGAGACACCATCAGAAATATACACCCCAGTGCTGAAGCTGTGTCCTGCGGTGAGAGACACTGTAACAAATATACACCCCAGTGCTGACGCTGTGTCCTGCGGTGAGAGACACCGTCACAAATACACACCCCAGTGCTGACGCTGTGTCCTGCGGTGAGAGACACCGTCACAAATATACATCCCAGCGCTGACGCTGTGTCCTGCGGGGAGAGACACCATCACAAATAGACACCCCAGTGCTAACGCTGTGTCCTGCTGTGAGACACCGTCACAAATAGACACCAGAGTGCTGAAGCTGTGTCCTGCGGCAAGAGACACCGTCACAAATATACATCACAGCGCTGATGCTGTGTCCTGCGGGGAGAGACACCGTCACAAGTAGACACCCCAGTGCTGAGGCTGTGTCCTGCTGTGAGACACCATCACAAATATACACCCCAGTGCTGAAGCTGTGTCCTATTGTTAGACACCGTCACAAATATACACCCCAGTGCTGAAGCTGTGTCCTGCGGTGAGAGACACCGTCACAAATATACACCCCAGCGCTGACGCTGTGTCCTGTGGTGAGAGACACCGTCACAAATATAAACCCCAGTGCTGAAGCTGTGTCCTGCTGTGAGAGACACCATCACAAATATACATCCCAGCGCTGACGCTGTGTCCTGCGGGGAGAGACACCGTCACAAATAGACACCCCAGTGCTGAGGCTGTGTCCTGCTGTGAGACACCGTCACAAATATACACCCCAGAACTGAAGCTGTGTCCTGCGGTGGGAGACACCGTCACAAATATACACCCCAGTGCTGAAGCTGTGTCCTGTGGGGAGAGACACCGTCAGAAATAGACACCCCAGTGCTGACGCTGTGTCCTGCTGTGAGAGACACCGTCACAAATATACATCCCAGCGCTGACGCTGTGTCCTGCGGGGAGAGACACCGTCACAAGTAGACAGCCCAGTGCTGAGGCTGTGTCCTGCTGTGAGACACCGTCACAAATATACACCCCAGAACTGAAGCTGTGTCCTGCGGTGGGAGACACCGTCACAAATATACACCCCAGTGCTGAAGCTGTGTCCTGTGGGGAGAGACACTGTCACAAATAGACACCCCAGTGCTGACGCTGTGTCCTGCTGTGAGACACCGTCACAAACATACACCCCAGTGCTGACGCTGTGTCCTGCGGCGAGAGACACCGTCACAAATATACATCCCAGCGCTGACGCTGTGTCCTGCGGGGAGAGACACCGTCACAAGTAGACAGCCCAGTGCTGAGGCTGTGTCCTGCTGTGAGACACCATCACAAATATACACCCCAGTGCTGACGCTGTATCCTGCGGCGAGAGACACCTTCACAAATATACACCCCAGCCCTGACGCTGTGTCCTGCGGTGAGAGACACCGTCACAAATATACATCCCAGCGCTGACGCTGTGTCCTGTGGGGAGAGACACCGTCACAAATAGACACCCCAGTGCTGACGCTGTGTCCTGCTGTGAGACACCGTCACAAACATACACCCCAGTGCTGACGCTGTGTCCTGCGGCGAGAGACACCGTCACAAATATACATCCCAGCGCTGACGCTGTGTCCTGCGGGGAGAGACACCGTCACAAGTAGACAGCCCAGTGCTGAGGCTGTGTCCTGCTGTGAGACACCATCACAAATATACACCCCAGTGCTGACGCTGTGTCCTGCGGCGAGAGACACCTTCACAAATATACACCCCAGCCCTGACGCTGTGTCCTGCGGTGAGAGACACCGTCACAATTATACACCCAGTGCTGATGCTGTGTCCTGCTGTGAGACACCATCACAAATATACACCCCAGTGCTGAAGCTGTGTCCTCTGGTGTGAGACACCGTCACAAATATACACCCCAGTGCTGAAGCTGTGTCCTGCGGTGAGAGACACCGTCACAAATATACACCCCAGTGCTGACGCTGTGTCCTGCGGTGAGAGACACCGTCACAAATATACACCCCAGTACTGAAGCTGTGTCCTGCGGTGAGAGACACCATCACAAATATACGCCGCAGTGCTGAAGCTGTGTCCTGAGGTGAGACGCCATCACAAATATACACCCCAGTGCTGAAGCTGTGTCCTGCGGTGAGAGACACTGTCACAAATATACACCGCCGTGCTGAAGCTGTGTCCTTCTGTGAGACACCGTCACAAATATATACCCCAGTGCTGAAGCTGTGTCCTGCGATGAGGGACACTGTCACAAATATACACCCCAGTGCTGAAGCTGTGTCCTGCGGTGAGAGACACCGTCACAAATATACACCCCAGTGCTGAAGCTGTGTCCTGCTGTGAGAGACACCGTCACAAATATACATCCCAGCGCTGACGCTGTGTCCTGCGGTGAGAGACACCGTCACATATATACACCCCAGTACTGAAGCTGTGTCCTGCTGTGAGACACCATCACAAATATACACCCCAGTGCTGAAGCTGTGTCCTGCGGCGAGAGACACAGTCACAAATATACATCCCAGTGCTGATGCTGTGTCCTGCGGGGAGAGACACCGTCACAAATAGACACCCCAGTGCTGACGCTGTGTCCTGCTGTGAGACACCGTCACAAATATACACCCCGTTGCTGAAGCTGTGTCCTGTTGTGAGAGACACCGTCACAAATATACACCCCAGTGCTGAAGCTGTGTCCTGCGGTGAGAGACACTGTCACAAATATACACCCCAGTGCTGAAGCTGTGTCCTGCGGTGAGATGCCATCACAAATATACACCCCAGTGCTGAAGCTGTGTCCTGCTGTGAGAGACACCGTCACAAATACACACCCCAGTGCTGACGCTGTGTCCTGTGGTTAGACACTGTCACAAATAGACACCCCAAGTACTGAAGCTGTGTCCTAGGTGAGAGACACCATCAGAAATATACACCCCAGTGCTGAAGCTGTGTCCTGCGGTGAGAGACACTGTCACAAATATACACCCCAGTGCTGACGCTGTGTCCTGCGGAGAGACACCGTCACAAATACACACCCCAGTGCTGACGCTGTGTCCTGCGGTGAGAGACACCGTCACAAATATACATCCCAGCGCTGACGCTGTGTCCTGCGGGGAGAGACACCGTCACAAATAGACACCCCAGTGCTGACGCTGTGTCCTGCTGTGAGACACCGTCACAAATATACACCCCAGTGCTGACGCTGTGTCCTGCGGCGAGAGACCGTCACAAATATACATCCCAGCGCTGACGCTGTGTCCTGCGGGGAGAGACACCGTCACAAATAGACACCCCATTGCTGAGGCTGTGTCCTGCTGTGAGACACCGTCACAAATATACACCCCAGTGCTGAGGCTGTGTCCTGCAGCGAGAGACACCGTCACAAATATACACCCCAGCACTGACGCTGTGTCCTGTGGTGAGAGACACGTCACAAATATACACCCCAGTGCTGACGCTGTGTCTCGCGGCGAGAGACACCGTCACAAATATACATCCCAGGGCTGACGCTGTGTCCTGCGGGGAGAGACACGGTCACAAATAGACACCCCAGTGCTGATGCTGTGTCCTGCTGTGAGACACCATCACAAATATACACCCCAGTGCTGAAGCTGTGTCCTCTGGTGTGAGACACCATCACAAATATACACCCTAGTGCTGAAGCTGTGTCCTATTGTTAGACACAATCACAAATATACACCCAAGTACTGAAGCTGTCCTGCGGTGAGACACCATCACAAATATACACCCCAGTGCTGAAGCTGTGTCCTGCGGTGAGAGACACTGTCACAAATATACACCCCAGTGCTGAAGCTGTGTCCTGCGGTGAGAGACACCATCACAAATAAACGCCGAAGTGCTGAAGCTGTGTCCTGCGGTGAGACGCCATCCAAATATACACCCCAGTGCTGAAGCTGTGTCCTGCGGTGAGAGACACCGTCACCAATATACGCCGCCGTGCTGAAGCTGTGTCCTGCTGTGAGAGACACCGTCACAAATATACACCCCAGTACTGAAGCTGTGTCCTGCGGTGAGAGACACCGTCACAAATATACACACCAGTGCTGACGCTGTGTCCTGCGGCGAGAGACACCGTCACAAATATACATCCTAGCGCTGACGCTGTGTCCTGCGGGGAGAGACACCGTGACAAATATACACCCCAGTGCTGACGCTGTGTCGTGCTGTGAGACACCGTCACAAATATACACCCCAGTGCTGACGCTGTGTCCTGCGGCGACAGACACCGTCACAAATATACATCCCAGCCCTGACGCTGTGTCCTGCGGGCAGAGACACCGTCACAAGTAGACACCCCAGTGCTGAGGCTGTGTCCTGCTGTGAGACACCATCACAAATATACACCCCAGTGCTGACGCTGTGTCCTGCGGCGAGAGACACCGTCACAAATATACACCCCAGCGCTGACGCTGTGTCCTGCGGTGAGAGACACCGTCACAAATATACACCCCAGTGCTGATGCTGTGTCCTGCTGTGAGACACCATCACAAATATACACCCCAGTGCTGAAGCTGTGTCCTCTGGTGTGAGACACCATCACAAATATACACCCTAGTGCTGAAGCCGTGTCCTATTGTTAGACACCGTCACAAATATACACCCCAGTGGTGAAGCTGTGTCCTGCGGTGAGAGACACTGTCACAAATATACACCCCAGTGCTGACGCTGTGCCCTGCGGTGAGAGACACCGTCACAAATATACACCCCAGTGCTGAAGCTGTGTCCTATCGTTAGACACCGTCACAAATAGACACCCCAGTGCTGACGATGTGTCCTGCTGTGAGACACCGTCACAAGTATACACGCCAGTGCTGACGCTGTGTCCTGCGGCGAGAGACACCGTCACAAATGTACATCACAGCGCTGACGCTGTGTCCTGCGGGGAGAGACACCGTCACAAATAGACACCCCATTGCTGAGGCTGTGTCCTGCTGTGAGACACCGTCACAAATATACACCCCAGTGCTGACGCTGTGTCCTGCGGCGAGAGACACCGTCACAAATATACACCCCAGCGCTGACGCTGTGTCCTGTGGTGAGAGACACCGTCACAAATATAAACCCCAGTGCTGAAGCTGTGTCCTGCTGTGAGAGACACCGTCACAAATATACATCCCAGCGC
Source organism: Pleurodeles waltl (assembly GCF_031143425.1). NCBI lineage: Eukaryota > Metazoa > Chordata > Amphibia > Caudata > Salamandridae > Pleurodeles > Pleurodeles waltl. The sequence continues at coordinate 1,003,616,498 of NC_090450.1, read as the reverse complement.
TGACGCTGTGTCCTGCGGGGAGAGACACCGTCACAAATAGACACCCCAGTGCTGAGGCTGTGTCCTGCTGTGAGACACCGTCACAAATATACACCCCAGAACTGAAGCTGTGTCCTGCGGTGGGAGACACCGTCACAAATATACACCCCAGTGCTGAAGCTGTGTCCTGTGGGGAGAGACACCGTCAGAAATAGACACCCCAGTGCTGACGCTCTGTCCTGCTGTGAGAGACACCGTCACAAATATACATCCCAGCGCTGACGCTGTGTCCTGCGGGGAGAGACACCGTCACAAGTAGACAGCCCAGTGCTGAGGCTGTGTCCTGCTGTGAGACACCGTCACAAATATACACCCCAGAACTGAAGCTGTGTCCTGCGGTGGGAGACACCGTCACAAATATACACCCCAGTGCTGAAGCTGTGTCCTGTGGGGAGAGACACCGTCACAAATAGACACCCCAGTGCTGACGCTGTGTCCTGCTGTGAGACACCGTCACAAACATACACCCCAGTGCTGACGCTGTGTCCTGCGGCGAGAGACACCGTCACAAATATACATCCCAGCGCTGACGCTGTGTCCTGCGGGGAGAGACACCGTCACAAGTAGACAGCCCAGTGCTGAGGCTGTGTCCTGCTGTGAGACACCATCACAAATATACACCCCAGTGTTGACGCTGTGTCCTGCGGCGAGAGACACCTTCACAAATATACACCTCAGCCCTGACGCTGTGTCCTGCGGTGAGAGACACCGTCACAAATATACATCACAGCGCTGACGCTGTGTCCTGTGGGGAGAGACACCGTCACAAATAGACACCCCAGTGCTGACGCTGTGTCCTGCTGTGAGACACCGTCACAAACATACACCCCAGTGCTGACGCTGTGTCCTGCGGCGAGAGACACCGTCACAAATATACATCCCAGCGCTGACGCTGTGTCCTGCGGGGAGAGACACCGTCACAAGTAGACAGCCCAGTGCTGAGGCTGTGTCCTGCTGTGAGACACCATCACAAATATACACCCCAGTGCTGACGCTGTGTACTGCGGCGAGAGACACCTTCACAAATATACACCCCAGCCCTGACGCTATGTCCTGCGGTGAGAGACACCGTCACAAATATACACCCAGTGCTGATGCTGTGTCCTGCTGTGAGACACCATCACAAATATACACCCCAGTGCTGAAGCTGTGTCCTCTGGTGTGAGACACCATCACAAATATACACCCCAGTGCTGAAGCTGTGTCCTATTGTTAGACACCGTCACAAATATACACCCCAGTGCTGAAGCTGTGTCCTGCGGTGAGAGACACCGTCACAAATATACACCCCAGTGCTGACGCTGTGTCCTGCGGTGAGAGACACTGTCACAAATATACACCCCAGTACTGAAGCTGTGTCCTGCGGTGAGAGACACCATCACAAATATACGCTGCAGTGCTGAAGCTGTGTCCTGAGGTGAGACGCCATCACAAATATACACCCCAGTGCTGAAGCTGTGTCCTGCGGTGAGAGACACTGTCACAAATATACACCGCCGTGCTGAAGCTGTGTCCTTCTGTGAGACACCGTCACAAATATATACCCCAGTGCTGAAGCTGTGTCCTGCGATGAGGGACACTGTCACAAATATACACCCCAGTGCTGAAGCTGTGTCCTGCGGTGAGAGACACCGTCACAAATATACACCCCAGTGCTGAAGCTGTGTCCTGCTGTGAGAGACACCGTCACAAATATACATCCCAGCGCTGACGCTGTGTCCTGCGGTGAGAGACACCGTCACATATATACACCCCAGTACTGAAGCTGTGTCCTGCTGTGAGACACCATCACAAATATACACACCAGTGCTGAAGCTGTGTCCTGCGGCGAGAGACACAGTCACAAATATACATCCCAGTGCTGATGCTGTGTCCTGCGGGGAGAGACACCGTCACAAATAGACACCCCAGTGCTGACGCTGTGTCCTGCTGTGAGACACCGTCACAAATATACACCCCGTTGCTGAAGCTGTGTCCTGTTGTGAGAGACACCGTCACAAATATACACCCCAGTGCTGAAGCTGTGTCCTGCGGTGAGAGACACTGTCACAAATATACACCCAGTGCTGAAGCTGTGTCCTGCTGTGAGACTCCATCACAAATATACACCCCAGTGCTGAAGCTGTGTCCTGCAGTGAGATGCCATCACAAATATACACCCCAGTGCTGAAGCTGTGTCCTGCTGTGAGAGACACCGTCACAAATACACACCCCAGTGCTGACGCTGTGTCCTGTGGTTAGACACTGTCACAAATAGACACCCCAGTACTGAAGCTGTGTCCTAGGTGAGAGACACCATCAGAAATATACACCCCAGTGCTGAAGCTGTGTCCTGCGGTGAGAGACACTGTCACAAATATACACCCCAGTGCTGACGCTGTGTCCTGCGGTGAGAGACACCGTCACAAATACACACCCCAGTGCTGACGCTGTGTCCTGCGGTGAGAGACACCGTCACAAATATACATCCCAGCGCTGACGCTGTGTCCTGCGGGGAGAGATACCGTCACAAATAGACACCCCAGTGCTGACGCTGTGTCCTGCTGTGAGACACCGTCACAAATATACACCCCAGTGCTGACGCTGTGTCCTGCGGCGAGAGACACCGTCACAAATATACATCCCAGCGCTGACGCTGTGTCCTGCGGGGAGAGACACCGTCACAAATAGACACCCCATTGCTGAGGCTGTGTCCTGCTGTGAGACACCGTCACAAATATACACCCCAGTGCTGAGGCTGTGTCCTGCAGCGAGAGACACCGTCACAAATAAACACCCCAGCGCTGACGCTGTGTCCTGTGGTGAGAGACACGTCACAAATATACACCCCAGTGCTGACGCTGTGTCTCGCGGCGAGAGACACCGTCACAAATATACATCCCACCGCTGACGCTGTGTCCTGCGGGGAGAGACACGGTCACAAATAAACGCCGAAGTGCTGAAGCTGTGTCCTGCGGTGAGACACCATCACAAATAGACACCCCAGTGCTGAAGCTGTCCTGCTGTGAGAGACACTGTCACAAATATACACCCCAGGGCTGACGCTGTGTCCTGCGGTGACAGACAACGCCACAAATATACACCCCAGTGCTGAAGCTGTGTCCTGCGGTGAGAGACACCGTCACAAATATACACCCCAGTACTGAAGCTGTCCTACTGTGAGAGACACCGTCACAAATATACACCGCAGTGCTGAGCTGTGTCCTGTGGTTAGACACTGTCACAAATATACACCCCAGTGCTGAAGCTGTGCCCTGCTGTGAGACACTGTCACAAATATAAACCCCAGAGCTGAAGCTGTGTCCTGCTGTGAGAGACACCGTCACAAATATACACCCCAGTGCTGAAGCTGTGTCCTGCTGTGAGACACTGTCACAAATATACACCCCAGCGCTGAAGCTGTGTCCTGCTGTGAGACACCGTCACAAATATAAGCCCCAGTGCTGATGCTGTGTCCTGTTGTGAGAGACACCGTCACAAATATACACCCCAGTGCTGAAGCTGTGCCCTGCTGTGAGAGACACCGTCACAAATATACACCCCAGTGCTGAAGCTGTGTCCTGCGGTGAGAGACACCGTCACAAATATACAGCCCAGTGCTGAAGCTGTGTCCTGCGGTGAGAGACGCCATCACAAATATACACCCCAGAGCTGATGCTGGGTCCTGCTGTGAGACACCGTCAAAAATATACATCCCAGTGCTGCAGCTGTGTCCTGCGGTGAGAGACACCGTCACAAATATACACCCCAGTGCTGAAGCTGTGTCCTGCGGTGAGAGACGCCATCACAAATATACACCCCAGTGCTGAAGTTGTGACCTGAGGTGAGAGACACCATCACAAATATACACACCAGTGCTGACGCTGTGTCCTGCGGCGAGAGACACCGTCACAAATATACACCCAGTGCTGAAGCTGTGTCCTGCGGTGAGAGACACCATCACAAATATACACCCAGTGCTGAAGCTGTGTCCTGCGGTGAGACGCCATCACAAATATACACCCCAGTGCTGAAGTTGTGCCCTGCTGTGAGAGACACCGTCACAAATATAAACCCCAGTGCTGACGCTGTGTCCTGTGGTTAGACACCGTCACAAATAGACACCCCAGTGCTGAGGCTGTGTCCTGCTGTGAGAGACACCGTCACAAATATACACACCAGTGCTGACGCTGTGTCCTGCGGGGAGAGACACCGTCACAAATAGACACCCCAGTGCTGATGCTGTGTCCTGCTGTGAGACACCATCACAAATATACACCCCAGTACTGAAGCTGTGTCCTGCGGTGAGAGACACAGTCACAAATATACACACTAGTGCGGACGCTGTGTTCTGCGGCAAGAGACACCGTCACAAATATACATCCCAGCCCTGACGCTGTGTCCTGCGGGGAGAGACACCGTCACAAGTAGACACCCCAGTGCTGAGGCTGTGTCCTGCTGTGAGACACCATCACAAATATACACCCCAGTGCTGACGCTGTGTCCTGCGGCGAGAGACACCGTAACAAATATACACCCCAGCGCTGACGCTGTGTCCTGCGGTGAGAGACACCGTCACAAATATACACCCCAGTGCTGATGCTGTGTCCTGCTGTGAGACACCATCACAAATATACACCCCAGTGCTGAAGCTGTGTCCTCTGGTGTGAGACACCATCACAAATATACACCCTAGTGCTGAAGCCGTGTCCTATTGTTAGACACCGTCACAAATATACACCCCATTGCTGAAGCTGTGTCCTGCGGTGAGAGACACTGTCACAAATATACACCCCAGTGCGGACGCTGTGCCCTGCGGTGAGAGACACTGTCACAAATATACACCCCAGTGCTGAAGCTGTGTCCTATTGTTAGACACCGTCACAAATAGACACCCTAGTGCTGACGCTGTGTCCTGCTGTGAGACACCGTCACAAGTATACACGCCAGTGCTGACGCTGTGTCCTGCGGCGAGAGACACCGTCACAAATGTACATCACAGCGCTGAAGCTGTGTCCTGCGGGGAGAGACACCGTCACAAATAGACACCCCATTGCTGAGGCTGTGTCCTGCTGTGAGACACCGTCACAAATATACACCCCAGTGCTGACGCTGTGTCCTGCGGCGAGAGACACCGTCACAAATATACACCCCAGCGCTGACGCTGTGTCCTGTGGTGAGAGACACCGTCACAAATATAAACCCCAGTGCTGAAGCTGTGTCCTGCTGTGAGAGACACCGTCACAAATATACATCCCAGCGCTGACGCTGTGTCCTGCGGGGAGAGACACCGTCACAAATAGACACCCCAGTGCTGAGGCTGTGTCCTGCTGTGAGACACCGTCACAAATATACACCCCAGAACTGAAGCTGTGTCCTGCGGTGAGAGACACCGTCACAAATATACACCCCAGTGCTGAAGCTGTGTCCTGCGGTGAGAGACACCGTCACATATACACCCCAGTACTGAAGCTGTGTCCTGCTGAGAGAGACACCGTCACAAATATACACCCCGTTGCTGAAGCTGTGTCCTGTTGAGAGAGACACCGTCACAAATATACACCCCAGTGCTGAAGCTGTGTCCTGCGGTGAGAGACACCGTCAGAAATATACACCCAGTGCTGAAGCTGTGTCCTGCTGTGAGACGCCATCACAAATATACACCCCAGTGCTGAAGATGTGTCCTGCGGTGAGACGCCATCACAAATATACACCCCAGTGCTGAAGTTGTGTCCTGCTGTGAGAGACACCGTCACAAATAGACACCCCAGTGCTGAAGTTGTGTCCTGCTGTGAGAGACACCGTCACAAATAGACACCCCAGTGCTGAGGCTGTGTCCTGCTGTGAGAGACACCGTCACAAATATACACCCCAGTACTGAAGCTGTGTCCTGCGGTGAGAGACACCGTCACAAATATACACAGCAGTGCTGACGCGGTGTCCTGCGGCGAGAGACACCGTCACAAATATACATCCCAGCGCTGACGCTGTGTCCTGCGGGGAGAGACACCGTCACAAATAGACACCCCAGTGCTGACGTAGTGTCCTGCTGTAAGACACTGTCACAAATATACACCCCAGTGCTGACGCTGTGTCCTGCGGCGAGAGACACCGTCACAAATATACATCCCAGCGCTGATGCTGTGTCCTGCGGGGAGAGACACCGTCACAAATAGACACCCCAGTGCTGACGCTGTGTCCTGCTGTGAGACACCGTCACAAGTATACACGCCAGTGCTGACGCTGTGTCCTGCGGCGAGAGACACCGTCACAAATGTACATCCCAGCGCTGACGCTGTGTCCTGCGGGGAGAGACACCGTCACAAATAGACACCCCATTGCTGAGGCTGTGTCCTGCTGTGAGACACCGTCACAAATATACACCCCAGTGCTGACGCTGTGTCCTGCGGTGAGAGACACCGTCACAAATATACACCCCAGCGCTGACGCTGTGTTCTGTGGTGAGAGACACCGTCACAAATATAAACCCCAGTGCTGAAGCTGTGTCCTGCTGTGAGAGACACCGTCACAAATATACATCCCAGCTCTGACGCTGTGTCCTGCGGGGAGAGACACCGTCCCAAATAGACACCCCAGTGCTGAGGCTGTGTCCTGCTGTGAGACACCGTCACAAATATACACCCCAGTACTGAAGCTGTGTCCTGCGGTGAGAGACACCATCACAAATATACACCCCAGTGCTGAAGCTGTGTCCTCTGGTGTGAGACACCATCACAAATATACACCCCAGTGCTGAAGCTGTGTCCTATTGTTAGACACCGTCACAAATATACACCCCAGTGCTGAAGCTGTGTCCTGCGGTGAGAGACACCGTCACAAATATACACCCCAGTGCTGACGCTGTGTCCTGCGGTGAGAGACACTGTCACAAATATACACCCCAGTACTGAAGCTGTGTCCTGCGGTGAGAGACACCATCACAAATATACACCCCAGTGCTGAAGCTGTGTCCTGCGGTGAGAGACACTGTCACAAATATACACCCCAGTGCTGACGCTGTGTCCTGCGGTGAGAGACACCATCACAAATATACACCCCAGTGCTGAAGCTGTGTCCTATTGTTAGACACCATCACAAATAAACGCCGAAGTGCTGAAGCTGTGTCCTGCGGTGAGACACCATCACAAACAGACACCCCAGTGCTGAAGCTGTCCTGCTGTGAGAGACACCGTCACAAATATACACCCCAGTGCTGACGCTGTGTCCTGCGGTGAGAGACAACGCCACAAATATACACCCCAGTGCTGAAGCTGTGTCCTGCGGTGAGAGACACTGTCACAAATATACACCCCAGTACTGAAGCTGTCCTGCTGTGAGAGACACCGTCACAAATATACACCGCAGTGCTGAGCTGTGTCCTGTGGTTAGACACTGTCACAAATATACACCCCAGTGCTGAAGCTGTGCCCTGCTGTGAGACACTGTCACAAATATAAACCCCAGAGCTGAAGCTGTGTCCTGCTGTGAGAGACACCGTCACAAATATACACCCCAGAGCTGAAGCTGTGTCCTGCTGTGAGACACCGTCACAAATATACACCCCAGCGCTGAAGCTGTGTCCTGCTGTGAGACACCGTCACAAATATAAGCCCCAGTGCTGATGCTGTGTCCTGTTGTGAGAGACACCGTCACAAATATACACCCCAGTGCTGAAGCTGTGCCCTGCTGTGAGACACTGTCACAAATATACACCCCAGAGCTGAAGCTGTGTCCTGCTGTGAGAGACACCGTCACAAATATACACCCCAGAGCTGAAGCTGTGTCCTGCTGTGAGAGACACCGTCACAAATATGCACCCCAGCGCTGAAGCTGTGTCCTGCTGTGAGACATCGTCACAAATATAAACCCCAGTGCTGATGCTGTGTCCTGTTGTGAGAGACACCGTCACAAATATACACCCCAGGTCTGAAGCTGTGTCCTGCGGCAAGAGACACCGTCACAAATATACACCCCAGTGCTGAAGCTGTGTCCTGCGGTGAGAGACACCGTCACAAATATACAGCCCAGTGCTGAAGCTGTGTCCTGCGGTGAGAGACGCCATCACAAATATACACCCCAGAGCTGATGCTGGGTCCTGCTGTGAGACACCGTCAAAAATATACACCCCAGTGCTGCAGCTGTGTCCTGCGGTGAGAGACACCGTCACAAATATACACCCCAGTGCTGAAGCTGTGTCCTGCGGTGAGAGACACCGTCACAAATATACACCCCAGTGCTGAAGCTGTGTCCTGCGGTGAGAGACGCCATCACAAATATACACCCCAGTGCTGAAGTTGTGACCTGAGGTGAGAGACGCCATCACAAATATACACACCAGTGCTGACGCTGTGTCCTGCGGCGAGAGACACCGTCACAAATATACACCCAGTGCTGAAGCTGTGTCCTGCGGTGAGAGACACCATCACAAATATACACCCAGTGCTGAAGCTGTGTCCTGCGGTGAGACGCCATCACAAATATACACCCCAGGGCTGAAGTTGTGCCCTGCTGTGAGAGACACCATCACAAATATAAACCCCAGTGCTGACGCTGCGTCCTGTGGTTAGACACCGTCACAAATAGACACCCCGGTGCTGAGGCTGTGTCCTGCTGTGAGAGACACCGTCACAAATATACACACCAGTGCTGACGCTGTGTCCTGCGGGGAGAGACACCGTCACAAATAGACACCCCAGTGCTGACGCTTTGTCCTGCTGTGAGGCACCATCACAAATATACACCCCAGTACTGAAGCTGTGTCCTGCGTTGAGAGACACCGTCACAAATATACACACCAATGCTGACGCTGTGTCCTGCGGCGAGAGACACCGTCAGAAATATACATCCTAGCGCTGACGCTGTGTCCTGCGGGGAGAGACACCGTGACAAATAGACACCCCAGTGCTGACGCTGTGTCCTGCTGTGAGACACCGTCACAAATATACACCCCAGTGCTGACGCTGTGTCCTGCGGCGAGAGACACTGTCACAAATATACATCCCAGCCCTGACGCTGTGTCCTGCGGGGAGAGACACCGTCACAAGTAGACACCCCAGTGCTGAGGCTGTGTCCTGCTGTGAGACACCATCACAAATATACACCCCAGTGCTGACGCTGTGTCCTGCGGCGAGAGACACCGTAACAAATATACACCCCAGCGCTGACGCTGTGTCCTGCGGTGAGAGACACCGTCACAAATATACATCCCAGTGCTGATGCTGTGTCCTGCTGTGAGACACCATCACAAATATACACCCCAGTGCTGAAGCTGTGTCCTCTGGTGTGAGACACCATCACAAATATACACCCTAGTGCTGAAGCCGTGTCCTATTGTTAGACACCGTCACAAATATACACCCCAGTGCTGAAGCTGTGTCCTGCGGTGAGAGACACTGTCACAAATATACACCCCAGTGCTGACGCTGTGCCCTGCGGTGAGAGACACCGTCACAAATATACACCCCAGTGCTGAAGCTGTGTCCTATTGTTAGACACCGTCACAAATAGACACCCCAGTGCTGACGCTGTGTCCTGCTGTGAGACACCGTCACAAGTATACACGCCAGTGCTGACGCTGTGTCCTGCGGCGAGACGCCATCACAAATATACACCCCAGTGCTGAAGTTGTGTCCTGCTGTGAGAGACACCGTCACAAATAGACACCCCAGTGCTGAGGCTGTGTCCTGCTGTGAGAGACACAGTCACAAATATACACCCCAGTACTGAAGCTGTGTCCTGCGGTGAGAGACACAGTCACAAATATACACCCCAGTGCTGACGCAGTGTCCTGCGGCGAGAGACACCGTCACAAATATACATCCCAGGTCTGAAGCTGTGTCCTGCGGCAAGAGACACCGTCACAAATATACACCCCAGTGCTGAAGCTGTGTCCTGCGGTGAGAGACACCGTCACAAATATACAGCCCAGTGCTGAAGCTGTGTCCTGCGGTGAGAGACGCCATCACAAATAGACACCCCAGTGCTGACGCTGTGTCCTGCTGTGAGACACCGTCACAAGTATACACACCAGTGCTGACGCTGTGTCCTGCGGCGAGAGACACCATCACAAATGTACATCACAGCGCTGACGCTGTGTCCTGCGGGGAGAGACACCGTCACAAATATACACCCCAGCGCTGACGCTGTGTCCTGTGGTGAGATACACCGTCACAAATATACACCCCAGTGCTGAAGCTGTGTCCTGCGGTGAGAGACACCGTCACAAATATACACCCCAGTGCTGAAGCTGTGTCCTGCGGTGAGAGACGCCATCACAAATATACACCCCAGTGCTGAAGTTGTGACCTGAGGTGAGAGACGCCATCACAAATATACACACCAGTGCTGACGCTGTGTCCTGCGGCGAGAGACACCGTCACAAATATACACCCAGTGCTGAAGCTGTGTCCTGCGGTGAGAGACACCATCACAAATATACACCCAGTGCTGAAGCTGTGTCCTGCGGTGAGACGCCATCACAAATATACACCCCAGGGCTGAAGTTGTGCCCTGCTGTGAGAGACACCATCACAAATATAAACCCCAGTGCTGACGCTGCGTCCTGTGGTTAGACAACGTCACAAATAGACACCCCGGTGCTGAGGCTGTGTCCTGCTGTGAGAGACACCGTCACAAATATACACACCAGTGCGGACGCTGTGTCCTGCGGGGAGAGACACCGTCACAAATAGACACCCCAGTGCTGACGCTTTGTCCTGCTGTGAGACACCATCACAAATATACACCCCAGTACTGAAGCTGTGTCCTGCGTTGAGAGACACCGTCACAAATATACACACCAGTGCTGACGCTGTGTCCTGCGGCGAGAGACACCGTCAGAAATATACATCCTAGCGCTGACGCTGTGTCCTGCGGGGAGAGACACCGTGACAAATAGACACCCCAGTGCTGACGCTGTGTCCTGCTGTGAGACACCGTCACAAATATACACCCCAGTGCTGACGCTGTGTCCTGCGGTGAGAGACACTGTCACAAATATACATCCCAGCCCTGACGCTGTGTCCTGCGGGGAGAGACACCGTCACAAGTAGACACCCCAGTGCTGAGGCTGTGTCCTGCTGTGAGACACCATCACAAATATACACCCCAGTGCTGACGCTGTGTCCTGCGGCGAGAGACACCGTAACAAATATACACCCCAGCGCTGACGCTGTGTCCTGCGGTGAGAGACACCGTCACAAATATACACCCCAGTGCTGATGCTGTGTCCTGCTGTGAGACACCATCACAAATATACACCCCAGTGCTGAAGCTGTCCCCTCTGGTGTGAGACACCATCACAAATATACACCCTAGTGCTGAAGCCGTGTCCTATTGTTAGACACCGTCACAAATATACACCCCAGTGCTGAAGCTGTGTCCTGCGATGAGAGACACTGTCACAAATATACACCCCAGTGCTGACGCTGTGCCCTGCGGTGAGAGACACCGTCACAAATATACATCCCAGCGCTGACGCTGTGTCCTGCGGGGAGAGACACCGTCACAAATAGACACCCCATTGCTGAGGCTGTGTCCTGCTGTGAGACACCGTCACAAATATACACCCCAGTGCTGAGGCTGTGTCCTGCAGCGAGAGACACCGTCACAAATAAACACCCCAGCGCTGACGCTGTGTCCTGTGGTGAGAGACACGTCACAAATATACACCCCAGTGCTGACGCTGTGTCTCGCGGCGAGAGACACCGTCACAAATATACATCCCACCGCTGACGCTGTGTCCTGCGGGGAGAGACACGGTCACAAATAAACGCCGAAGTGCTGAAGCTGTGTCCTGCGGTGAGACACCATCACAAATAGACACCCCAGTGCTGAAGCTGTCCTGCTGTGAGAGACACTGTCACAAATATACACCCCAGGGCTGACGCTGTGTCCTGCGGTGACAGACAACGCCACAAATATACACCCCAGTGCTGAAGCTGTGTCCTGCGGTGAGAGACACCGTCACAAATATACACCCCAGTACTGAAGCTGTCCTACTGTGAGAGACACCGTCACAAATATACACCGCAGTGCTGAGCTGTGTCCTGTGGTTAGACACTGTCACAAATATACACCCCAGTGCTGAAGCTGTGCCCTGCTGTGAGACACTGTCACAAATATAAACCCCAGAGCTGAAGCTGTGTCCTGCTGTGAGAGACACCGTCACAAATATACACCCCAGTGCTGAAGCTGTGTCCTGCTGTGAGACACTGTCACAAATATACACCCCAGCGCTGAAGCTGTGTCCTGCTGTGAGACACCGTCACAAATATAAGCCCCAGTGCTGATGCTGTGTCCTGTTGTGAGAGACACCGTCACAAATATACACCCCAGTGCTGAAGCTGTGCCCTGCTGTGAGAGACACCGTCACAAATATACACCCCAGTGCTGAAGCTGTGTCCTGCGGTGAGAGACACCGTCACAAATATACAGCCCAGTGCTGAAGCTGTGTCCTGCGGTGAGAGACGCCATCACAAATATACACCCCAGAGCTGATGCTGGGTCCTGCTGTGAGACACCGTCAAAAATATACATCCCAGTGCTGCAGCTGTGTCCTGCGGTGAGAGACACCGTCACAAATATACACCCCAGTGCTGAAGCTGTGTCCTGCGGTGAGAGACGCCATCACAAATATACACCCCAGTGCTGAAGTTGTGACCTGAGGTGAGAGACACCATCACAAATATACACACCAGTGCTGACGCTGTGTCCTGCGGCGAGAGACACCGTCACAAATATACACCCAGTGCTGAAGCTGTGTCCTGCGGTGAGAGACACCATCACAAATATACACCCAGTGCTGAAGCTGTGTCCTGCGGTGAGACGCCATCACAAATATACACCCCAGTGCTGAAGTTGTGCCCTGCTGTGAGAGACACCGTCACAAATATAAACCCCAGTGCTGACGCTGTGTCCTGTGGTTAGACACCGTCACAAATAGACACCCCAGTGCTGAGGCTGTGTCCTGCTGTGAGAGACACCGTCACAAATATACACACCAGTGCTGACGCTGTGTCCTGCGGGGAGAGACACCGTCACAAATAGACACCCCAGTGCTGATGCTGTGTCCTGCTGTGAGACACCATCACAAATATACACCCCAGTACTGAAGCTGTGTCCTGCGGTGAGAGACACAGTCACAAATATACACACTAGTGCGGACGCTGTGTTCTGCGGCAAGAGACACCGTCACAAATATACATCCCAGCCCTGACGCTGTGTCCTGCGGGGAGAGACACCGTCACAAGTAGACACCCCAGTGCTGAGGCTGTGTCCTGCTGTGAGACACCATCACAAATATACACCCCAGTGCTGACGCTGTGTCCTGCGGCGAGAGACACCGTAACAAATATACACCCCAGCGCTGACGCTGTGTCCTGCGGTGAGAGACACCGTCACAAATATACACCCCAGTGCTGATGCTGTGTCCTGCTGTGAGACACCATCACAAATATACACCCCAGTGCTGAAGCTGTGTCCTCTGGTGTGAGACACCATCACAAATATACACCCTAGTGCTGAAGCCGTGTCCTATTGTTAGACACCGTCACAAATATACACCCCATTGCTGAAGCTGTGTCCTGCGGTGAGAGACACTGTCACAAATATACACCCCAGTGCGGACGCTGTGCCCTGCGGTGAGAGACACTGTCACAAATATACACCCCAGTGCTGAAGCTGTGTCCTATTGTTAGACACCGTCACAAATAGACACCCTAGTGCTGACGCTGTGTCCTGCTGTGAGACACCGTCACAAGTATACACGCCAGTGCTGACGCTGTGTCCTGCGGCGAGAGACACCGTCACAAATGTACATCACAGCGCTGAAGCTGTGTCCTGCGGGGAGAGACACCGTCACAAATAGACACCCCATTGCTGAGGCTGTGTCCTGCTGTGAGACACCGTCACAAATATACACCCCAGTGCTGACGCTGTGTCCTGCGGCGAGAGACACCGTCACAAATATACACCCCAGCGCTGACGCTGTGTCCTGTGGTGAGAGACACCGTCACAAATATAAACCCCAGTGCTGAAGCTGTGTCCTGCTGTGAGAGACACCGTCACAAATATACATCCCAGCGCTGACGCTGTGTCCTGCGGGGAGAGACACCGTCACAAATAGACACCCCAGTGCTGAGGCTGTGTCCTGCTGTGAGACACCGTCACAAATATACACCCCAGAACTGAAGCTGTGTCCTGCGGTGAGAGACACCGTCACAAATATACACCCCAGTGCTGAAGCTGTGTCCTGCGGTGAGAGACACCGTCACATATACACCCCAGTACTGAAGCTGTGTCCTGCTGAGAGAGACACCGTCACAAATATACACCCCGTTGCTGAAGCTGTGTCCTGTTGAGAGAGACACCGTCACAAATATACACCCCAGTGCTGAAGCTGTGTCCTGCGGTGAGAGACACCGTCAGAAATATACACCCAGTGCTGAAGCTGTGTCCTGCTGTGAGACGCCATCACAAATATACACCCCAGTGCTGAAGATGTGTCCTGCGGTGAGACGCCATCACAAATATACACCCCAGTGCTGAAGTTGTGTCCTGCTGTGAGAGACACCGTCACAAATAGACACCCCAGTGCTGAAGTTGTGTCCTGCTGTGAGAGACACCGTCACAAATAGACACCCCAGTGCTGAGGCTGTGTCCTGCTGTGAGAGACACCGTCACAAATATACACCCCAGTACTGAAGCTGTGTCCTGCGGTGAGAGACACCGTCACAAATATACACAGCAGTGCTGACGCGGTGTCCTGCGGCGAGAGACACCGTCACAAATATACATCCCAGCGCTGACGCTGTGTCCTGCGGGGAGAGACACCGTCACAAATAGACACCCCAGTGCTGACGTAGTGTCCTGCTGTAAGACACTGTCACAAATATACACCCCAGTGCTGACGCTGTGTCCTGCGGCGAGAGACACCGTCACAAATATACATCCCAGCGCTGATGCTGTGTCCTGCGGGGAGAGACACCGTCACAAATAGACACCCCAGTGCTGACGCTGTGTCCTGCTGTGAGACACCGTCACAAGTATACACGCCAGTGCTGACGCTGTGTCCTGCGGCGAGAGACACCGTCACAAATGTACATCCCAGCGCTGACGCTGTGTCCTGCGGGGAGAGACACCGTCACAAATAGACACCCCATTGCTGAGGCTGTGTCCTGCTGTGAGACACCGTCACAAATATACACCCCAGTGCTGACGCTGTGTCCTGCGGTGAGAGACACCGTCACAAATATACACCCCAGCGCTGACGCTGTGTTCTGTGGTGAGAGACACCGTCACAAATATAAACCCCAGTGCTGAAGCTGTGTCCTGCTGTGAGAGACACCGTCACAAATATACATCCCAGCTCTGACGCTGTGTCCTGCGGGGAGAGACACCGTCCCAAATAGACACCCCAGTGCTGAGGCTGTGTCCTGCTGTGAGACACCGTCACAAATATACACCCCAGTACTGAAGCTGTGTCCTGCGGTGAGAGACACCATCACAAATATACACCCCAGTGCTGAAGCTGTGTCCTCTGGTGTGAGACACCATCACAAATATACACCCCAGTGCTGAAGCTGTGTCCTATTGTTAGACACCGTCACAAATATACACCCCAGTGCTGAAGCTGTGTCCTGCGGTGAGAGACACCGTCACAAATATACACCCCAGTGCTGACGCTGTGTCCTGCGGTGAGAGACACTGTCACAAATATACACCCCAGTACTGAAGCTGTGTCCTGCGGTGAGAGACACCATCACAAATATACACCCCAGTGCTGAAGCTGTGTCCTGCGGTGAGAGACACTGTCACAAATATACACCCCAGTGCTGACGCTGTGTCCTGCGGTGAGAGACACCATCACAAATATACACCCCAGTGCTGAAGCTGTGTCCTATTGTTAGACACCATCACAAATAAACGCCGAAGTGCTGAAGCTGTGTCCTGCGGTGAGACACCATCACAAACAGACACCCCAGTGCTGAAGCTGTCCTGCTGTGAGAGACACCGTCACAAATATACACCCCAGTGCTGACGCTGTGTCCTGCGGTGAGAGACAACGCCACAAATATACACCCCAGTGCTGAAGCTGTGTCCTGCGGTGAGAGACACTGTCACAAATATACACCCCAGTACTGAAGCTGTCCTGCTGTGAGAGACACCGTCACAAATATACACCGCAGTGCTGAGCTGTGTCCTGTGGTTAGACACTGTCACAAATATACACCCCAGTGCTGAAGCTGTGCCCTGCTGTGAGACACTGTCACAAATATAAACCCCAGAGCTGAAGCTGTGTCCTGCTGTGAGAGACACCGTCACAAATATACACCCCAGAGCTGAAGCTGTGTCCTGCTGTGAGACACCGTCACAAATATACACCCCAGCGCTGAAGCTGTGTCCTGCTGTGAGACACCGTCACAAATATAAGCCCCAGTGCTGATGCTGTGTCCTGTTGTGAGAGACACCGTCACAAATATACACCCCAGTGCTGAAGCTGTGCCCTGCTGTGAGACACTGTCACAAATATACACCCCAGAGCTGAAGCTGTGTCCTGCTGTGAGAGACACCGTCACAAATATACACCCCAGAGCTGAAGCTGTGTCCTGCTGTGAGAGACACCGTCACAAATATGCACCCCAGCGCTGAAGCTGTGTCCTGCTGTGAGACATCGTCACAAATATAAACCCCAGTGCTGATGCTGTGTCCTGTTGTGAGAGACACCGTCACAAATATACACCCCAGGTCTGAAGCTGTGTCCTGCGGCAAGAGACACCGTCACAAATATACACCCCAGTGCTGAAGCTGTGTCCTGCGGTGAGAGACACCGTCACAAATATACAGCCCAGTGCTGAAGCTGTGTCCTGCGGTGAGAGACGCCATCACAAATATACACCCCAGAGCTGATGCTGGGTCCTGCTGTGAGACACCGTCAAAAATATACACCCCAGTGCTGCAGCTGTGTCCTGCGGTGAGAGACACCGTCACAAATATACACCCCAGTGCTGAAGCTGTGTCCTGCGGTGAGAGACACCGTCACAAATATACACCCCAGTGCTGAAGCTGTGTCCTGCGGTGAGAGACGCCATCACAAATATACACCCCAGTGCTGAAGTTGTGACCTGAGGTGAGAGACGCCATCACAAATATACACACCAGTGCTGACGCTGTGTCCTGCGGCGAGAGACACCGTCACAAATATACACCCAGTGCTGAAGCTGTGTCCTGCGGTGAGAGACACCATCACAAATATACACCCAGTGCTGAAGCTGTGTCCTGCGGTGAGACGCCATCACAAATATACACCCCAGGGCTGAAGTTGTGCCCTGCTGTGAGAGACACCATCACAAATATAAACCCCAGTGCTGACGCTGCGTCCTGTGGTTAGACACCGTCACAAATAGACACCCCGGTGCTGAGGCTGTGTCCTGCTGTGAGAGACACCGTCACAAATATACACACCAGTGCTGACGCTGTGTCCTGCGGGGAGAGACACCGTCACAAATAGACACCCCAGTGCTGACGCTTTGTCCTGCTGTGAGGCACCATCACAAATATACACCCCAGTACTGAAGCTGTGTCCTGCGTTGAGAGACACCGTCACAAATATACACACCAATGCTGACGCTGTGTCCTGCGGCGAGAGACACCGTCAGAAATATACATCCTAGCGCTGACGCTGTGTCCTGCGGGGAGAGACACCGTGACAAATAGACACCCCAGTGCTGACGCTGTGTCCTGCTGTGAGACACCGTCACAAATATACACCCCAGTGCTGACGCTGTGTCCTGCGGCGAGAGACACTGTCACAAATATACATCCCAGCCCTGACGCTGTGTCCTGCGGGGAGAGACACCGTCACAAGTAGACACCCCAGTGCTGAGGCTGTGTCCTGCTGTGAGACACCATCACAAATATACACCCCAGTGCTGACGCTGTGTCCTGCGGCGAGAGACACCGTAACAAATATACACCCCAGCGCTGACGCTGTGTCCTGCGGTGAGAGACACCGTCACAAATATACATCCCAGTGCTGATGCTGTGTCCTGCTGTGAGACACCATCACAAATATACACCCCAGTGCTGAAGCTGTGTCCTCTGGTGTGAGACACCATCACAAATATACACCCTAGTGCTGAAGCCGTGTCCTATTGTTAGACACCGTCACAAATATACACCCCAGTGCTGAAGCTGTGTCCTGCGGTGAGAGACACTGTCACAAATATACACCCCAGTGCTGACGCTGTGCCCTGCGGTGAGAGACACCGTCACAAATATACACCCCAGTGCTGAAGCTGTGTCCTATTGTTAGACACCGTCACAAATAGACACCCCAGTGCTGACGCTGTGTCCTGCTGTGAGACACCGTCACAAGTATACACGCCAGTGCTGACGCTGTGTCCTGCGGCGAGACGCCATCACAAATATACACCCCAGTGCTGAAGTTGTGTCCTGCTGTGAGAGACACCGTCACAAATAGACACCCCAGTGCTGAGGCTGTGTCCTGCTGTGAGAGACACAGTCACAAATATGCACCCCAGTACTGAAGCTGTGTCCTGCGGTGAGAGACACAGTCACAAATATACACCCCAGTGCTGACGCAGTGTCCTGCGGCGAGAGACACCGTCACAAATATACATCCCAGGTCTGAAGCTGTGTCCTGCGGCAAGAGACACCGTCACAAATATACACCCCAGTGCTGAAGCTGTGTCCTGCGGTGAGAGACACCGTCACAAATATACAGCCCAGTGCTGAAGCTGTGTCCTGCGGTGAGAGACGCCATCACAAATAGACACCCCAGTGCTGACGCTGTGTCCTGCTGTGAGACACCGTCACAAGTATACACACCAGTGCTGACGCTGTGTCCTGCGGCGAGAGACACCATCACAAATGTACATCACAGCGCTGACGCTGTGTCCTGCGGGGAGAGACACCGTCACAAATATACACCCCAGCGCTGACGCTGTGTCCTGTGGTGAGATACACCGTCACAAATATACACCCCAGTGCTGAAGCTGTGTCCTGCGGTGAGAGACACCGTCACAAATATACACCCCAGTGCTGAAGCTGTGTCCTGCGGTGAGAGACGCCATCACAAATATACACCCCAGTGCTGAAGTTGTGACCTGAGGTGAGAGACGCCATCACAAATATACACACCAGTGCTGACGCTGTGTCCTGCGGCGAGAGACACCGTCACAAATATACACCCAGTGCTGAAGCTGTGTCCTGCGGTGAGAGACACCATCACAAATATACACCCAGTGCTGAAGCTGTGTCCTGCGGTGAGACGCCATCACAAATATACACCCCAGGGCTGAAGTTGTGCCCTGCTGTGAGAGACACCATCACAAATATAAACCCCAGTGCTGACGCTGCGTCCTGTGGTTAGACAACGTCACAAATAGACACCCCGGTGCTGAGGCTGTGTCCTGCTGTGAGAGACACCGTCACAAATATACACACCAGTGCGGACGCTGTGTCCTGCGGGGAGAGACACCGTCACAAATAGACACCCCAGTGCTGACGCTTTGTCCTGCTGTGAGACACCATCACAAATATACACCCCAGTACTGAAGCTGTGTCCTGCGTTGAGAGACACCGTCACAAATATACACACCAGTGCTGACGCTGTGTCCTGCGGCGAGAGACACCGTCAGAAATATACATCCTAGCGCTGACGCTGTGTCCTGCGGGGAGAGACACCGTGACAAATAGACACCCCAGTGCTGACGCTGTGTCCTGCTGTGAGACACCGTCACAAATATACACCCCAGTGCTGACGCTGTGTCCTGCGGTGAGAGACACTGTCACAAATATACATCCCAGCCCTGACGCTGTGTCCTGCGGGGAGAGACACCGTCACAAGTAGACACCCCAGTGCTGAGGCTGTGTCCTGCTGTGAGACACCATCACAAATATACACCCCAGTGCTGACGCTGTGTCCTGCGGCGAGAGACACCGTAACAAATATACACCCCAGCGCTGACGCTGTGTCCTGCGGTGAGAGACACCGTCACAAATATACACCCCAGTGCTGATGCTGTGTCCTGCTGTGAGACACCATCACAAATATACACCCCAGTGCTGAAGCTGTCCCCTCTGGTGTGAGACACCATCACAAATATACACCCTAGTGCTGAAGCCGTGTCCTATTGTTAGACACCGTCACAAATATACACCCCAGTGCTGAAGCTGTGTCCTGCGATGAGAGACACTGTCACAAATATACACCCCAGTGCTGACGCTGTGCCCTGCGGTGAGAGACACCGTCACAAATATACACCCCAGTGCTGAAGCTGTGTCCTATTGTTAGACACCGTCACAAATAGACACCCCAGTGCTGACGCTGTGTCCTGCTGTGAGACACCGTCACAAGTATACACGCCAGTGCTGACGCTGTGTCCTGCGGCGAGAGACACCATCACAAATGTACATCACAGCGCTGACGCTGTGTCCTGCGGGGAGAGACACCGTCACAAAAAGACACCCCATTGCTGAGGCTGTGTCCTGCTGTGAGACACCGTCAGAAATATACACCACAGTGCTGACGCTGTGTCCTGCGGCGAGAGACACCGTCACAAATATACACCCCAGCGCTGACGCTGTGTCCTGTGGTGAGAGACACCGTCACAAATATAAACCCCAGTGCTGAAGCTGTGTCCTGCTGTGAGAGACACCGTCACAAATATACACCCCAGTGCTGAAGCTGTGTCCTGCGGTGAGAGACACCGTCACAAATATACACCCAGTGCTGAAGCTGTGTCCTGCTGTGAGACGCCATCACAAATATACACCCCAGTGCTGAAGATGTGTCCTGCGGTGAGACGCCATCACAAATATACACCCCAGTGCTGAAGTTGTGTCCTGCTGTGAGAGACACCGTCACAAATAGACACCCCAGTGCTGAGGCTGTGTCCTGCTGTGAGAGACACAGTCACAAATATACACCCCAGTACTGAAGCTGTGTCCTGCGGTGAGAGACACCGTCACAAATATACACCCCAGTGCTGACGCGGTGTCCTGCGGCGAGAGACACCGTCACAAATATACATCCCAGCGCTGATGCTGTGTCCTGCGGGGAGAGACACCGTCACAAATAGACACCCCAGTGCTGACGCTGTGTCCTGCTGTGAGACACCGTCACAAGTATACACGCCAGTGCTGACGCTGTGTCCTGCGGCGAGAGACACCATCACAAATGTACATCCCAGCGCTGACGCTGTGTCCTGCGGGGAGAGACACCGTCACAAATAGACACCCCATTGCTGAGGCTGTGTCCTGCTGTGAGACACCGTCACAAATATACACCCCAGTGCTGACGCTGTGTCCTGCGGCGAGAGACACCGTCACAAATATACACCCCAGCGCTGACGCTGTGTCCTGTTGTGAGAGACACCGTCACAAATATAAACCCCAGTGCTGAAGCTGTGTCCTGCTGTGAGAGACACCGTCACAAATATACATCCCAGCTCTGACGCTGTGTCCTGCGGGGAGACACTGTCACAAATATACACCCCAGAGCTGAAGCTGTGTCCTGCTGTGAGAGACACCGTCACAAATATACACCCCAGAGCTGAAGCTGTGTCCTGCTGTGAGAGACACCGTCACAAATTTGCACCCCAGCGCTGAAGCTGTGTCCTGCTGTGAGACATCGTCACAAATATAAACCCCAGTGCTGATACTGTGTCCTGTTGTGAGAGACACCGTCACAAATATACACCCCAGTGCTGAAGCTGTGTCCTGCGGCAAGAGACCCCGTCACAAATATACACCCCAGTGCTGAAGCTGTGTCCTGCGGTGAGAGACACCGTCACAAATATGCAGCCCAGTGCTGAAGCTGTGTCCTGCGGTGAGAGACGCCATCACAAATATACACCCCAGAGCTGATGCTGGGTCCTGCTGTGAGACACCGTCAAAAATATACACCCCAGTGCTGCAGCTGTGTCCTGCGGTGAGAGACACCGTCACAAATATACACCCCAGTGCTGAAGCTGTGTCCTGCGGTGAGAGACACCGTCACAAATATACACCCCAGTGCTGAAGCTGTGTCCTGCGGTGAGAGACGCCATCACAAATATACACCCCAGTGCTGAAGTTGTGACCTGAGGTGAGAGACGCCATCACAAATATACACACCAGTGCTGATGCTGTGTCCTGCGGCGAGAGACACCGTCACAAATATACACCCAGTGCTGAAGCTGTGTCCTGCGGTGAGAGACACCATCACAAATATACACCCAGTGCTGAAGCTGTGTCCTGCGGTGAGACGCCATCACAAATATACACCCCAGTGCTGAAGTTGTGCCCTGCTGTGAGAGACACCATCACAAATATAAACCCCAGTGCTGACGCTGCGTCCTGTGGTTAGACACCGTCACAAATAGACACCCCGGTGCTGAGGCTGTGTCCTGCTGTGAGAGACACCGTCACAAATATACACACCAGTGCTGACGCTGTGTCCTGCGGGGAGAGACACCGTCACAAATAGACACCCCAGTGCTGACGCTGTGTCCTGCTGTGAGACACCATCACAAATATACACCCCAGTACTGAAGCTGTGTCCTGCGGTGAGAGACACCGTCACAAATATACACACCAGTGCTGACGCTGTGTCCTACGGCGAGATACACCGTCACAAATATACATCCTAGCGCTGACGCTCTGTCCTGCGGGGAGAGACACCGTGACAAATAGACACCCCAGTGCTGACGCTGTGTCCTGCTGTGAGACACCGTCACAAATATACACCCCAGTGCTGACGCTGTGTCCTGCGGCGAGAGACACCGTCACAAATATACATCCCAGCCCTGACGCTGTGTCCTGCGGGGAGAGACACCGTCACAAGTAGACACCCCAGTGCTGAGGCTGTGTCCTGCTGTGAGACACCATCACAAATATACACCCCAGTGCTGATGCTGTGTCCTGCGGCGAGAGACACCGTAACAAATATACACCCCAGCGCTGACGCCATATGTCCTGCGGTGAGAGACACCGTCACAAATATACACCCCAGTGCTGATGCTGTGTCCTGCTGTGAGACACCATCACAAATATACACCCCAGTGCTGAAGCTGTGTCCTCTGGTGTGAGACACCATCACAAATATACACCCTAGTGCTGAAGCCGTGTCCTATTGTTAGACACCGTCACAAATATACACCCCAGTGCTGAAGCTGTGTCCTGCGGTGAGAGACACTGTCACAAATATACACTCCAGTGCTGACGCTGTGCCCTGCGGTGAGAGACACCGTCACAAATATACACCCCAGTGCTGAAGCTGTGTCCTATTGTTAGACTTTGTCACAAATAGACACCCCAGTGCTGACGCTGTGTCCTGCTGTGAGACACCGTCACAAGTATACACGCCAGTGCTGACGCTGTGTCCTGCGGCGAGAGACACCGTCACAAATGTACATCACAGCCCTGACGCTGTGTCCTGCGGGGAGAGACACCGTCACAAATAGACACCCCATTGCTGAGGCTGTGTCCTGCTGTGAGACACCGTCAGAAATATACACCCCAGTGCTGACGCTGTGTCCTGCGGCGAGAGACACCGTCACAAATATACACCCCAGCGCTGACGCTGTGTCCTGTGGTGAGAGACACCGTCACAAATATAAACCCCAGTGCTGAAGCTGTGTCCTGCTGTGAGAGACACCGTCACAAATATACACCCCAGTGCTGAAGCTGTGTCCTGCGGTGAGAGACACCGTCACAAATATACACCCAGTGCTGAAGCTGTGTCCTGCTGTGAGACGCCATCACAAATATACACCCCAGTGCTGAAGATGTGTCCTGCGGTGAGACGCCATCACAAATATACACCCCAGTGCTGAAGTTGTGTCCTGCTGTGAGAGACACCGTCACAAATAGACACCCCAGTGCTGAGGCTGTGTCCTGCTGTGAGAGACACATTCACAAATATACACCCCAGTACTGAAGCTGTGTCCTGCGGTGAGAGACACCGTCACAAATATACACCCCAGTGCTGACGCGGTGTCCTGCGGCGAGAGACACCGTCACAAATATACATCCCAGCGCTGATGCTGTGTCCTGCGGGGAGAGACACCGTCACAAATAGACACCCCAGTGCTGACGCTGTGTCCTGCTGTGAGACACAGTCACAAGTATACACGCCAGTGCTGACGCTGTGTCCTGCGGCGAGAGACACCATCACAAATGTACATCCCAGCGCTGACGCTGTGTCCTGCGGGGAGAGACACCGTCACAAATAGACACCCCATTGCTGAGGCTGTGTCCTGCTGTGAGACACCGTCACAAATATACACCCCAGTGCTGACGCTGTGTCCTGCGGCGAGAGACACCGTCACAAATATACACCCCAGCGCTGACGCTGTGTCCTGTGGTGAGAGACACCGTCACAAATATAAACCCCAGTGCTGAAGCTGTGTCCTGCTGTGAGAGACACCGTCACAAATATACATCCCAGCTCTGACGCTGTGTCCTGCGGGGAGAGACACCGTCCCAAATAGACACCCCAGTGCTGATGCTGTGTCCTGCTGTGAGACACCATCACAAATATACACCCCAGTGCTGAAGCTGTGTCCTCTGGTGTGAGACACCATCACAAATATACACCCTAGTGCTGAAGCCGTGTCCTATTGTTAGACACCGTCACAAATATACACCCCAGTGCTGAAGCTGTGTCCTGCGGTGAGAGACACTGTCACAAATATACACCCCAGTGCTGACGCTGTGCCCTGCGGTGAGAGACACTGTCACAAATATACACCCCAGTGCTGAAGCTGTGTCCTATTGTTAGACACCGTCACAAATAGACACCCCAGTGCTGACGCTGTGTCCTGCTGTGAGACACCTTCACAAGTATACACGCCAGTGCTGACGCTGTGTCCTGCGGCGAGAGACACCGTCACAAATGTACATCACAGCGCTGACGCTGTGTCCTGCGGGGAGAGACACCGTCACAAATAGACACCCCATTGCTGAGGCTGTGTCCTGCTGTGAGACACCGTCACAAATATACACCCCAGTGCTGACGCTGTGTCCTGCGGCGAGAGACACCGTCACAAATATACACCCCAGCGCTGACGCTGTGTCCTGTGGTGAGAGACACCGTCACAAATATAAACCCCAGTGCTGAAGCTGTGTCCTGCTGTGAGAGACACCGTCACAAATATACACCCCAGTGCTGAAGCTGTGTCCTGCGGTGAGAGACACCGTCACAAATATACACCCAGTGCTGAAGCTGTGTCCTGCTGTGAGACGCCATCACAAATATACACCCCAGTGCTGAAGATGTGTCCTGCGGTGAGACGCCATCTCAAATATACACCCCAGTGCTGAAGTTGTGTCCTGCTGTGAGAGACACCGTCACAAATAGACACCCCAGTGCTGAGGCTGTGTCCTGCTGTGAGAGACACAGTCACAAATATACACCCCAGTACTGAAGCTGTGTCCTGCGGTGAGAGACACCGTCACAAATATACACCCCAGTGCTGACGCGGTGTCCTGCGGCGAGAGACACCGTCACAAATATACATCCCAGCGCTGATGCTGTGTCCTGCGGGGAGAGACACCGTCACAAACAGACACCCCAGTGCTGACGCTGTGTCCTGCTGTGAGACACCGTCACAAGTATACACGCCAGTGCTGACGCTGTGTCCTGCGGCAAGAGACACCATCACAAATGTACATCCCAGCGCTGACGCTGTGTCCTGCGGGGAGAGACACCGTCACAAATAGACACCCCATTGCTGAGGCTGTGTCCTGCTGTGAGACACCGTCACAAATATACACCCCAGTGCTGACGCTGTGTCCTGCGGCGAGAGACACCGTCACAAATATACACCCCAGCGCTGACGCTGTGTCCTGTGGTGAGAGACACCGTCACAAATATAAACCCCAGTGCTGAAGCTGTGTCCTGCTGTGAGAGACACATCACAAATATACATCCCAGCTCTGACGCTGTGTCCTGCGGGGAGAGACACCGTCCCAAATAGACACCCCAGTGCTGAGGCTGTGTCCTGCTGTGAGACACCGTCACAAATATACACCCCAGTACTGAAGCTGTGTCCTGCGGTGAGAGACACCGTCACAAATATACACCCCAGGACTGAAGCTGTGTCCTGCTGTGAGAGACACCGTCACAAATATACACCCCGTTGCTGAAGCTGTGTCCTGTTGTGAGAGACACAGTCACAAATATACACCCCAGTGCTGAATCTGTGTCCTGCGGTGAGTCGCCATCACAAATATACACCCCAGTGCTGACGCTGTGTCCTGCGGCGAGAGACACCGTCACAAATATACACCCCAGCGCTGACGCTGTGTCCTGTGGTGAGAGACACCGTCACAAATATAAACCCCAGTGCTGAAGCTGTGTCCTGCTGTGAGAGACACCGTCACAAATATACACCCCAGTGCTGAAGCTGTGTCCTGCGGTGAGAGACACCGTCACAAATATACACCCAGTGCTGAAGCTGTGTCCTGCTGTGAGACGCAATCACAAATATACACCCCAGTGCTGAAGATGTGTCCTGCGGTGAGACGCCATCTCAAATATACACCCCAGTGCTGAAGTTGTGTCCTGCTGTGAGAGACACCGTCACAAATAGACACCCCAGTGCTGAGGCTGTGTCCTGCTGTGAGAGACACAGTCACAAATATACACCCCAGTACTGAAGCTGTGTCCTGCGGTGAGAGACACCGTCACAAATATACACCCCAGTGCTGACGCGGTGTCCTGCGGCGAGAGACACCGTCACAAATATACATCCCAGCGCTGATGCTGTGTCCTGCGGGGAGAGACACCGTCACAAACAGACACCCCAGTGCTGACGCTGTGTCCTGCTGTGAGACACCGTCACAAGTATACACGCCAGTGCTGACGCTGTGTCCTGCGGCAAGAGACACCATCACAAATGTACATCCCAGCGCTGACGCTGTGTCCTGCGGGGAGAGACACCGTCACAAATAGACACCCCATTGCTGAGGCTGTGTCCTGCTGTGAGACACCGTCACAAATATACACCCCAGTGCTGACGCTGTGTCCTGCGGCGAGAGACACCGTCACAAATATACACCCCAGCGCTGACGCTGTGTCCTGTGGTGAGAGACACCGTCACAAATATAAACCCCAGTGCTGAAGCTGTGTCCTGCTGTGAGAGACACATCACAAATATACATCCCAGCTCTGACGCTGTGTCCTGCGGGGAGAGACACCGTCCCAAATAGACACCCCAGTGCTGAGGCTGTGTCCTGCTGTGAGACACCGTCACAAATATACACCCCAGTACTGAAGCTGTGTCCTGCGGTGAGAGACACCGTCACAAATATACACCCCAGTACTGAAGCTGTGTCCTGCTGTGAGAAACACCGTCACAAATATACACCCCGTTGCTGAAGCTGTGTCCTGTTGTGAGAGACACAGTCACAAATATACACCCCAGTGCTGAATCTGTGTCCTGCGGTGAGACGCCATCACAAATATACACCCCAGTACTGAAGCAGTGTACTGCGGTGAGACGCCATCACAAATACACACCCCAGTGCTGAAGTTGTGTCCTGCTGTGTGAGACACCGTCACAAATATACACCCCAGTTCTGACGCTGTGTCCTGCTGTGAGACACTGTCACAAATATACACCCCAGCGCTGACGCTGTGTCCTGTGGTGAGAGACACCGTCACAAATATAAACCCCAGTGCTGAAGCTGTGTCCTACTGTGAGAGACACCGTCACAAATATACACCCAAGTGCTGAAGCTGTGTCCTGCGGTGAGAGACACCGTCACAAATATACACCCAGTGCTGAAGCTGTGTCATGCTGTGAGACGCCATCACAAATATACACCCCAGTGCTGAAGATGTGTCCTGCGGTGAGACGCCATCACAAATATACACCCCAGTGCTGAAGTTGTGTCCTGCTGTGAGAGACACCGTCACAAATAGACACCCCAGTGCTGAGTCTGTGTCCTGCTGTGAGAGACACCGTCACAAATATACATCCCAGCGCTGATGCTGTGTCCTGCGGGGAGAGACACCGTCACAAATAGACACCCCAGTGCTGACGCTGTGTCCTGCTGTGAGACACCGTCACAAGTATACACGCCAGTGCTGACGCTGTGTCCTGCGGCGAGAGACACCATCACAAATGTACATCCCAGCGCTGACGCTGTGTCCTGCGGGGAGAGACACCGTCACAAATAGACACCCCATTGCTGAGGCTGTGTCCTGCTGTGAGACACCGTCACAAATATACACCCCAGTGCTGACTCTGTGTTCTGCGGCGAGAGACACCGTCACAAATATACACCCCAGCGCTGACGCTGTGTCCTGTGGTGAGAGACACCGTCACAAATATAAACCCCAGTGCTGAAGCTGTGTCCTGCTGTGAGAGACACCGTCACAAATATACATCCCAGCTCTGACGCTGTGTCCTGCGGGGAGAGACACCGTCCCAAATAGACACCCCAGTGCTGAGGCTGTGTCCTGCTGTGAGACACCGTCACAAATATACACCCCGTTGCTGAATCTGTGTCCTGTTGTGAGAGACACAGTCACAAATATACACCCCAGTGCTGAAGCTGTGTCCTGCGGTGAGAGACACTGTCACAAATATACACCCCAGTGCTGAATCTGTGTCCTGCTGCGAGACGCCATCACAAATATACACCCCAGTACTGAAGCAGTGTCCTGCGGTGAGACGCCATCACAAATATACACCCCAGTACTGAAGCAGTGTCCTGCGGTGAGACGCCATCACAAATACACACCCCAGTGCTGAAGTTGTGTCCTGCTGTGTGAGACACCGTCACAAATATACACCCCAGTGCTGACGCTGTGTCCTGCTGTGAGACACTGTCACAAATATACACCCCAGTGCTGACGCTGTGTCCTGCGGCGAGAGACACCGTCACAAATATACATCCCAGCGCTGAAGCTGTGTCCTGCTGTGAGACGCCATCACAAATATAAACCCCAGTGCTGAAGCTGTGTCCTGCGGTGAGACGCCATCACAAATATACACCCCAGTGCTGAAGCTGTGTCCTGCGGTGAGAGATACCGTCACAAATAGACACCCCAGTGCCGAGCCTGTGTCCTGCTGTGAGAGACACCGTCACAAATATACACACCAGTGCTGATGCTGTGTCCTGTGGTTAGACACCGTCACAAATAGACACCCCAGTGCTGAAGTTGTGTCCTGCTGTGTGAGACACCGTCACAAATATACACCCCAGTGCTGACGCTGTGTCCTGCTGTGAGACACCGTCACAAATATACACCCCCGTGCTGACGCTGTGTCCTGCGGCGAGAGACACCGTCACAAATATACATCCCAGCGCTGATGCTGTGTCCTGCGGGGAGAGACACCGTCACAAATAGACACCCCTGTGGTGACGCTGTGTCCTGCTGTGAGACACCGTCACAAATATACACCCCAGTGCTGACGCTGTGTCCTGCGGCGAGAGACACCGTCACAAATATACATCCCAGCGCTGACGCTGTGTCCTGCGGGGAGAGACACTGTCACAAATAGACACCCCATTGTTGAGGCTGTGTCCTGCGGTGAGACACCGTCAAAAATATACACCCCAGTGCCGACGCTGTGTCCTGTGGCGAGAGACACCGTCACAAATATACACCCCAGCGCTGACGCTGTGTCCTGTGGTGAGAGACACCGTCACAAATATACACCCCAGTGCTGAAGCTGTGTCCTGCTGTGAGAGACACCGTCACAAATATACATCCCAGCGCTGACGCTGTGTCCTGCTGTGAGACAACGTCACAAATATACACCCCAGTACTGAAGCTGTGTCCTGCGGTGAGAGACACCATCACGAATATGCACCCCAGTGCTGAAGCTGTGTCCTGCGGTGAGACACAGTCACATATATACAGCCCAGTACTGAAGCTGTGTCCTGCTGTGAGAGACACCGTCACAAATATACACCCCAGTGCTGAAGCTGTGTTCTGCGGTGAGAGACACAGTCACAAATATACACCCCAGTGCTTAAGCTGTGTCCTGCGGTGAGAGAGACCATCACAAATATACACCCAGTGCTGAAGCTGTGTCCTGCTGTGAGACGCCATCACAAATATAAACCCCAGTGCTGAAGCTGTGTCCTGCGGTGAGACGCCATCACAAATATACACCCCAGTGCAGAAGCTGTGTCCTGCGGTGAGAGATACCGTCACAAATAGACACCCCAGTGCTGAGGCTGTGTCCTGCTGTGAGAGACACCGTCACAAATATAAACCCCAGAGCTGAAGCTGTGTCCTGCTGTGAGAGACACCGTCACAAATATACACCCCAGCGCTGAAGCTGTGTCCTGCTGTGAGACACCGTCACAAATATAAACCCCAGTGCTGATGCTGTGTCCTGTTGTGAGAGACACCGTCACAAATATACAAACTAGTGCTGAAGCTGTGTCCTGCGGCAAGAGACACCGTCACAAATATACACCCCAGTGCTGATGCTGTGTCCTGCTGTGAGACCCCATCACAAATATACACCCCAGTGCTGAAGCTGTGTCCTCTGGTGTGAGACACCATCACAAATATACACCCTAGTGCTCAAGCTGTGTCCTATTGTTAGACACCGTCACAAATATACACCCCAGTACTGAAGCTGTGTCCTGCGGTGAGAGACACCATCACAAATATACACCCCAGTGCTGAAGCTGTGTCCTGCGGTGAGAGACACTGTCACAAATATACACCCCAGTGCTGACGCTGTGTCCTGCGGTGAGAGACACCGTCACAAATATACACCCCAGTGCTGAAGCTGTGTCCTATTGTTAGACACCGTCACAAACATACACCCCAGTGCTGAAGCTGTGTCCTGCGGTGAGAGACACTGTCACAAATATACACCCCAGTGCTGACGCTGTGTCCTGCGGTGAGAGACAACGCCACAAATATACACCCCAGTGCTGAAGCTGAGTCCTGCGGTGAGAGACACCGTCACAAATATACACCCCAGTACTGAAGCTGTCCTGCTGTGAGAGACACCGTCACAAATATACACCCCAGTGCTGAAGCTGTGCCCTGCTGTGAGACATTGTCACAAATATAAACCCCAGAGCTGA
This sequence comes from Pleurodeles waltl, assembly GCF_031143425.1. Lineage (NCBI taxonomy): Eukaryota > Metazoa > Chordata > Amphibia > Caudata > Salamandridae > Pleurodeles > Pleurodeles waltl. Next base: position 1,003,585,406 of record NC_090450.1, on the reverse strand, counting down.
AGCTGTGTCCTGCTGTATGAGACACCGTCACAAATATACACCCCAGAGCTGAAGCTGTGTCCTGCTGTGAGACACCGTCACAAATATACACCCCAGCGCTGAAGCTGTGTCCTGCTGTAAGACACCGTCACAAATATAAGCCCCAGTGCTGATGCTGTGTCCTGTTGTGAGAGACACCGTCACAAATATACACCCCAGTGCTGAAGCTGTGCCCTGCTGTGAGACACTTTCACAAATATACACCCCAGAGATGAAGCTGTGTCCTGGTGTGAGAGACACCGTCACAAATATACACCCCAGAGCTGAAGCTGTGTCCTGCTGTGAGAGACACCGTCACAAATATGCACCCCAGCGCTGAAGCTGTGTCCTGCTGTGAGACACCGTCACAAATATAAACCCCAGTGCTGATGCTGTGTCCTGTTGTGAGAGACACCGTCACAAATATACACCCCAGTGCTGAAGCTGTGTCCTGCGGCAAGAGACACCGTCACAAATATACACCCCAGTGCTGAAGCTGTGTCCTGCGGTGAGAGACACCGTCACAAATATACAGCCCAGTGCTGAAGCTGTGTCCTGCGGTGAGAGACGCCATCACAAATATACACCCCAGAGCTGATGCTGGGTCCTGCTGTGAGACACCGTCAAAAATATACACCCCAGTGCTGCAGCTGTGTCCTGCGGTGAGAGACACCGTCACAAATATACACCCCAGAGCTGAAGCTGTGTCCTGCGGTGAGAGACGCCATCACAAATATACACCCCAGTGCTGAAGTTGTGACGTGAGGTGAGAGATGCCATCACAAATATACACACCAGTGCTGACGCTGTGTCCTGCGGCGAGAGACACCGTCACAAATATACACCCAGTGCTGAAGCTGTGTCCTGCGGTGAGAGACACCATCACAAATATACACCCAGTGCTGAAGCTGTGTCCTGCGGTGAGACGCGATCACAAATATACACCCCAGTGCTGAAGTTGTGCCCTGCTGTGAGAGACACCGTCACAAATATAAACCCCAGTGCTGACGTTGTGTCCTGTGGTTAGACACCGTCACAAATAGACACCCCAGTGCTGGGGCTGTGTCCTGCTGTGAGAGACACCGTCACAAATATACACACCAGTGCTGACGCTGTGTCCTGCGGGGAGAGACACCGTCACTAATAGACACACCAGTGCTGACGCTGTGTCCTGCGGCGAGAGACACCGTCACAAATATACATCCTAGCGCTGTGTCCTGCGGGGAGAGACACCGTGACAAATAGACACCCCAGTGCTGACGCTGTGTCCTGCTGTGAGACACCGTCACAAATATACACCCCAGTGCTGACGCTGTGTCCTGCGGCGAGAGACACCGTCACAAATATACATCCCAGCCCTGATGCTGTGTCCTGCGGTGAGAGACACCGTCACAAATATACATCCCAGCGCTGACGCTGTGTCCTGTGGGGAGAGACACCATCACAAATAGACACCCCAGTGCTGACGCTGTGTCCTGCTGTGAGACACCGTCACAAATATACACCCCAGTGCTGACGCTGTGTCCTGCGGCGAGAGACACCGTCACAAATATACATCCCAGCCCTGACGCTGTGTCCTGCGGGGAGAGACACCGTCACAAGTAGACACCCCAGTGCTGAGGCTGTGTCCTGCTGTGAGACACCATCACAAATATACACCCCAGTGCTGACGCTGTGTCCTGCGGCGAGAGACACCGTCACAAATATACACCCCAGCGCTGACGCTGTGTCCTGCTGTGAGAGACACCGTCACAAATATACATCCCAGCGCTGACGGTGTGTCCTGTGGGGAGAGACACCATCACAAATAGACACCCCAGTGCTGACGCTGTGTCCTGCTGTGAGACACCGTCACAAATATACACCCCAGTGCTGATGCTGTGTCCTGCTGTGAGACACCATCACAAATATACTCCCCAGTGCTGAAGCTGTGTCCTCTGGTGTGAGACACCGTCACAAATATACACCCCAGTGCTGAAGCTGTGTCCTGCGGTGAGAGACACTGTCACAAATATACACCCCAGTGCTGACGCTGTGCCCTGCGGTGAGAGACACCGTCACAAATATACACCCCAGTGCTGAAGCTGTGTCCTATTGTTAGACACCGTCACAAATAGACACCCCAGTGCTGACGCTGTGTCCTGCTGTGAGACACCGTCACAAGTATAAACGCCAGTTCTGACGCTGTGTCCTGTGGGGAGAGACACCATCACAAATAGACACCCCAGTGCTGACGCTGTGTCCTGCTGTGAGACACCGTCACAAATATACACCCCAGTGCTGACGCTGTGTCCTGCGGCGAGAGACACCGACACAAATATACATCCCAGCCCTGACGCTGTGTCCTGCGGGGAGAGACACCGTCACAAGTAGACACCCCAGTGCTGAGGCTGTGTCCTGCTGTGAGACACCATCACAAATATACACCCCAGTGCTGACGCTGTGTCCTGCGGCGAGAGACACCGTCACAAATATACACCCCAGCGCTGACGCTGTGTCCTGCGGTGAGAGACACCGTCACAAATATACACCCCAGTGCTGATGCTGTGTCCTGCTGTGAGACACCATCACAAATATACTCCCCAGTGCTGAAGCTGTGTCCTCTGGTGTGAGACACCATCACAAATATACACCCTAGTGCTGAAGCCGTGTCCTATTGTTAGACACCGTCACAAATATACACCCCAGTGCTGAAGCTGTGTCCTGCGGTGAGAGACACTGTCACAAAAATACACCCCAGTGCTGACGCTGTGCCCTGCGGTGAGAGACACCGTCACAAATATACACCCCAGTGCTGAAGCTGTGTCCTATTGTTAGACACCGTCACAAATAGACACCCCAGTGCTGACGCTGTGTCCTGCTGTGAGACACCGTCACAAGTATACACGCCAGTGCTGACGCTGTGTCCTGCAGCGAGAGACACCGTCACAAATGTACATCACAGCGCTGAAGCTGTGTCCTGCGGGGAGAGACACCGTCACAAATAGACACCCCATTGCTGAGGCTGTGTCCTGCTGTGTGACACCGTCACAAATATACACCCCAGTGCTGAAGCTGTGTCCTGCTGTGAGAGACAACGTCACAAATATACATCCCAGCGCTGACGCTGTGTCCTGCGGGGAGAGACACAGTCACAAATAGACACCCCAGTGCTGAGGCTGTGTCCTGCTGTGAGAAACCGTCACAAATATACACCCCAGAACTGAAGCTGTGTCCTGCGGTGAGAGACACCGTCACAAATATACACCCCAGTGCTGAAGCTGTGTCCTGCGGTGAGAGACACCGTCACATATACACCCCAGTGCTGAAGCTGTGTCCTGCGGTGTGAGACACCGTCACAAATATACACCCAGTGCTGAAGCTGTGTCCTGCTGTGAGATGCCATCACAAATATACACCCCAGTGCTGAAGATGTGTCCTGCGGTGAGACGCCATCACAAATATACACCCCAGTGCTGAAGTTGTGTCCTGCTGTGAGAGACACCGTCACAAATAGACACCCCAGTGCTGAGGCTGTGTCCTGCTGTGAGAGACACCGTCACAAATATACACCCCAGTACTGAAGCTGTGACCTGCGGTGAGAGACACCGTCACAAATATACACAGCAGTGCTGACGCGGTGTCCTGCGGCGAGAGACACCGTCACAAATATACATCCCAGCGCTGAGGCTGTGTCCTGCGGGGAGAGACACCGTCACAAATAGACACCCCAGTGCTGACGTTGTGTCCTGCTGTGAGACACTGTCACAAATATACACGCCAGTGCTGACGCTGTGTTCTGCGGGGAGAGACACCGTCACAAATAGACACCCCATTGCTGAGGCTGTGTCCTGCTGTGAGACACCGTCACAAATATACACCCCAGTGCTGACGCTGTGTCCTGCGGCGAGAGACACCGTCACAAATATACACCCCACCGCTGACGCTGTGTCCTGTGGTGAGAGACACCGTCACAAATATAAACCCCAGTGCTGAAGCTGTGTCCTGCTGTGAGAGACACCGTCACAAATATACATCCCAGCTCTGACGCTGTGTCCTGCGGGGAGAGACACCGTCCCAAATAGACACCCCAGTGCTGAGGCTGTGTCCTGCTGTGAGACACCGTCACAAATATACACCCCAGTGCTGAAGCTGTGTCCTGCGGTGAGAGACACCGTCACAAATATACACCCCAGTGCTGAAGCTGTGTCCTGCGGTGAGAGACACCGTCACAAATATACACCCCAGTGCTGAATCTGTGTCCTGCTGCGAGACGCCATCACAAATATACACCCCAGTACTGAAGCAGTGTCCTGCGGTGAGACGCCATCACAAATATACACCCCAGTACTGAAGCAGTGTCCTGCGCTGAGACGCCATCACAAATATACACCCCAGTGCTGAAGTTGTGTCCTGCTGTGTGAGACACCGTCACAAATATACACCCCAGTGCTGACGCTGTGTCCTGCTGTGAGACACCGTCACAAATATACACCCCAGTGCTGACGCTGTGTCCTGCGGCGAGAGACACCGTCACAAATATACATCCCAGCGCTGATGCTGTGTCCTGCGGGGAGAGACACCGTCACAAATAGACACCCCTGTGGTGACGCTGTGTCCTGCTGTGAGACACCGTCACAAATATACACCCCAGTACTGAAGCTGTGTCCTGCTGTGAGAGACACCGTCACAAATATACACCCCGTTGCTGAAGCTGTGTCCTGTTGTGAGAGACACCGTCACAAATATACACCCCAGTGCTGAAGCTGTGTCCTGCGGTGAGAGACACCGTCACAAAAATACACCCCAGTGCTGAATCTGTGTCCTGCTGCGAGACGCCATCACAAATATACACCCCAGTACTGAAGCAGTGTCCTGCGGTGAGACGCCATCACAAATATACACCCCAGTGCTGAAGCTGTGTCCTGCTGTGAGAGACACCGTCACAAATATACATCCCAGCGCTGACGCTGTGTCCTGCTGTGAGACACCGTCACAAATATACACCCCAGTAGTGAAGCTGTGTCCTGCGGTGAGAGACACCGTCACGAATATGCACCCCAGTGCTGAAGCTGTGTCCTGCGGTGAGAGACACAGTCACATATATACACCCCAGTACTGAAGCTGTGTCCTGCTGTGAGAGACACCGTCACAAATATACATCCCAGCGCTGATGCTGTGTCCTGCGGGGAGAGACACCGTCACAAATATACACCCCAGTGCTGAAGCTGTGTCCTGCGGTGAGAGAGACCATCACAAATATACACCCAGTGCTGAAGCTGTGTCCTGCTGTGAGACGCCATCACAAATATAAACCCCAGTGCTGAAGCTGTGTCCTGCGGTGAGACGCCATCACAAATATACACCCCAGTGCTGAAGCTGTGTCCTGCGGTGAGAGATACCGTCACAAATAGACACCCCAGTGCCGAGGCTGTGTCCTGCTGTGAGAGACACCGTCACAAATATACACACCAGTGCTGATGCTGTGTCCTGTGGTTAGACACCGTCACAAATAGACACCCCAGTGCTGAAGCTGTGTCCTGCGGTGAGAGACACCGTCACAAATATACACCCAGTGCTGAATCTGTGTCCTGCTGCGAGATGCCATCACAAATATACACCTCAGTACTGAAGCAGTGTCCTGCGGTGAGACGCCATCACAAATATACACCCCAGTGCTGAAGTTGTGTCCTGCTGTGTGAGACACTGTCACAAATATACACCCCAGTGCTGACGCTGTGTCCTGCTGTGAGACACCGTCACAAATATACACCCCAGTGCTGACGCTGTGTCCTGCGGCGAGAGACACCGTCACAAATATACATCCCTGCGCTGATGCTGTGTCCTGCGGGGAGAGACACCGTCACAAATAGACACCCCTGTGGTGACGCTGTGTCCTGCTGTGAGACACCGTCACAAATATACACCCCAGTGCTGACGCTGTGTCCTGCGGCGAGAGACACCGTCACAAATATACATCCCAGCGCTGACGCTGTGTCCTGCGGGGAGAGACACCGTCACAAATAGACACCCCATTGCTGAGGCTGTGTCCTGCGGTGAGACACCATCACAAATATACACCCCAGTGCTGACGCTGTGTCCTGCGGCGAGAGACACCGTCACAAATATACACCCCATTGCTGAGGCTGTGTCCTGTGGTGAGAGACACCGTCACAAATATACACCCCAGTGCTGAAGCTGTGTCCTGCTGTGAGAGACACCGTCACAAATATACATCCCAGCGCTGACGCTGTGTCCTGCTGTGAGACACCGTCACAAATATACACCCCACTACTGAAGCTGTGTCCTGCGGTGAGAGACAGCGTCACGAATATGCACCCCAGTGCTGAAGCGGTGTCCTGCGGTGAGAGACACAGTCACATATATACACCCCAGTACTGAAGCTGTGTCCTGCTGTGAGAGACACCGTCACAAATATACACCCCAGTGCTGAAGCTGTGTTCTGCGGTGAGAGACACAGTCACAAATATACACCCCAGTGCTGAAGCTGTGTCCTGCGGTGAGAGAGACCATCACAAATATACACCCAGTGCTGAAGCTGTGTCCTGCTGTGAGACGCCATCACAAATATAAACCCCAGTGCTGAAGCTGTGTCCTGCGGTGAGACGCCATCACAAATATACACCCCAGTGCTGAAGCTGTGTCCTGCGGTGAGAGATACCGTCACAAATAGACACCCCAGTGCTGAGGCTGTGTCCTGCTGTGAGAGACACCGTCACAAATATACACACCAGTGCTGATGCTGTGTCCTGTGGTTAGACACCGTCACAAATAGACACCCCAGTGCTGAGGCTGTGTCCTGTGGTGAGAGACACCGTCACAAATATACACCCCAGTGCTGAAGCTGTGTCCTGCTGTGAGAGACACCGTCACAAATATACATCCCAGCGCTGACGCTGTGTCCTGCGGGGAGAGACACCGTCACAAATAGACACCCCATTGCTAAGGCTGTGTCCTGCTGTGAGACACCGTGACAAATATACACGCCAGTGCTGACGCTATGTCCTGCGGCGAGAGACACCGTCACAAATATACATCCCAGCGCTGACGCTGTGTCCTGCTGGGAGAGACACCGTCACAAATAGACACCCCATTGCTGAGGATGTGTCCTGCTGTGAGACACCGTGACAAATATACACCCCAGTTCTGACGCTGTGTCCTGCGGTGAGAGACACCGTCACAAATATACACCCCAGCGCGGACGCGGTGTCCTGCGGGGAGAGACACTGTCACAAATAGACATCCCAGTGCTAAGGCTGTGTCCTACTGTGAGACACCGTCACAAATATACACCCAAGTACTGAAGCTGTGTCCTGCGGTGAGAGACACCGTCACAAATATATACCCCAGTGCTGAAGCTGTGTCCTGCGGTGAGAGACACCGTCACAAATAGACATCCCAGTGCTGAGGCTGTGTCCTGCTGTGAGAGAAACCGTCACAAATATACTCACCAGTGCTGACGCTGTGTCCTGCGGCGAGAGACACCGTCACAAATATACATCCCAGCGCTGATGCTGTGTCCTGCGGGGAGAGACACCGTCACAAATAGACACCCCAGTGCTGACGCTGTGTCCTGCTGTGAGACACCATTACAAATATACACCCCAGAACTGAAGCTGTGTCCTGCGGTGAGAGACACCGTCACAAATATACACCCCAGTGCTGAAGCTGTGTCCTGCGGTGAGAGAGACCGTCACAAATATACACCCAGTGCTGAAGCTGTGTCCTGCTCTGAGACGCCATCACAAATATAAACCCCAGTGCTGAAGCTGTGTCCTGCGGTGAGACGCCATCACAAATATAAACCCCAGTGCTGAAGCTGTGTCCTGCGGTGAGAGATACCGTCACAAATAGACACCCCAGTGCTGAGGCTGTGTCCTGCTGTGAGAGACACCGTCACAAATATACACACCAGTGCTGATGCTGTGTCCTGTGGTTAGACACCGTCACAAATAGACACCCCAGTGCTGAGGCTGTGTCCTGCTGTGAGAGACACCGTCACAAATATACACACCAGTGCTGACGCTGTGTCCTGCGCCGAGAGACACCGTCACAAATATACATCCCAGCGCTGACACTGTGTCCTGCGGGGAGACACACCGTCACAAATAGACACCCCAGTGCTGACGCTGTGTCCTGCTGTGAGACACCATCAAAAATATACACCCCAGAACTGAAACTGTGTCCTGCGGTGAGAGACACCGTCACAAATATTCACACCAGTGCTGACGCGGTGTCCTGCGGCGAGAGACACCGTCACAAATATACATCCCAGCTCTGACGCTGTGTCCTGCGGGGAGAGACACCGTCACAAATAGACACCCCAGTGCTGACGCTGTGTCCTGCTGTGAGACACCGTCACAAATATACACTCCAGTGATGACGTTGTGTCCTGCGGCGAGAGACACCGTCACAAATATACATCCCAGCGCTGACGCTGTGTCCTGCGGGGAGAGACACCGTCACAAATATACACCCCAGTGCTGACGCTGTGTCCTGCGGCGAGAGACACCGTCACAAATATACATCCCAGCGCTCACGCTGTGTCCTGCGGGTAGAGACAACGTCACAAATAGACACCCCATTGCTGAGGCTGTGTCATGCTGTGAGACACCGTGACAAATATACACGCCAGTGCTGACGCTGTGTCCTGCGGCGAGAGACACCGAAACAAATATGCATCCCAGCGCTGACGCTGTGTCCTGCGGGGAGAGACACCGTCACAAATAGACACCCCATTGCTGAGGCTGTGTCCTGCTGTGAGACACCGTCACAAATATACACCCCAGTACTGAAGCTGTGTCCTGCGGTGAGAGACACCGTCACAAATATAAACCCCAGTGCTGAAGCTGTGTCCTGCGGTGAGAGACACCGTCACAAATAGACACCCCAGTGCTGAGGCTGTGTCCTGCTGTGAGAGACACCGTCACAAATATACACACCAGTGCTGACGCTGTGTCCTGCGAAGAGAGACACCGTCACAAATACATCCCAGCGCTGATGCTGTGTCCTGCGGGGAGAGACACCGTCACAAATAGACACCCCAGTGCTGACGCTGTGTCCTGCTGTGAGACACCGTCACAAATATACATCCCAGCGCTGATGCTGTGTCCTGCGGGGAGAGACACCGTCACAAATATACACCCCAGTGCTGAAGCTGTGTCCTGCGGTGAGAGAGACCATCACAAATATACACCCAGTGCTGAAGCTGTGTCCTGCTGTGAGACGCCATCACAAATATAAACCCCAGTGCTGAAGCTGTGTCCTGCGGTGAGACGCCATCACAAATATACACCCCAGTGCTGAAGCTGTGTCCTGCGGTGAGAGATACCGTCACAAATAGACACCCCAGTGCTGAGGCTGTGTCCTGCTGTGAGAGACACCGTCACAAATATACACACCAGTGCTGATGCTGTGTCCTGTGGTTAGACACCGTCACAAATAGACACCCCAGTGCTGAGGCTGTGTCCTGTGGTGAGAGACACCGTCACAAATATACACCCCAGTGCTGAAGCTGTGTCCTGCTGTGAGAGACACCGTCACAAATATACATCCCAGCGCTGACGCTGTGTCCTGCGGGGAGAGACACCGTCACAAATAGACACCCCATTGCTAAGGCTGTGTCCTGCTGTGAGACACCGTGACAAATATACACGCCAGTACTGACGCTATGTCCTGCGGCGAGAGACACCGTCACAAATATACATCCCAGCGCTGACTCTGTGTCTTGCTAGGAGAGACACCGTCACAAATAGACACCATATTGCTGAGGCTGTGTCCTGCTGTGAGACACCGTGACAAATATACACCCCAGTGCTGACGCTGTGTCCTGCGGTGAGAGACACCGTCACAAATATACACCCCAGCGCTGACGCTGTGTCCTGCGGGGAGAGACACCGTCACAAATAGACACCCCAGTGCTGAAGCTGTGTCCTGCTGTGAGAGACACCGTCACAAATATACATCCCAGCGCTGACGCTGTGTCCTGTGGGGAGAGACACCGTCACAAATAGACACCCCAGTGCTAAGGCTGTGTCCTACTGTGAGACACCGTCACAAATATACACCCAAGTACTGAAGCTGTGTCCTGCGGTGAGAGACACCATCACAAATATATACCCCAGTGCTGAAGCTGTGTCCTGCGGTGAGAGACACCGTCACAAATAGACATCCCAGTGCTGAGGCTGTGTCCTGCTGTGAGGGAAACCGTCACAAATATACTCACCAGTGCTGACGCTGTGTCCTGCGGCGAGAGACACCGTCACAAATATACATCCCAGCGCTAATGCTGTGTCCTGCGGGGAGAGACACCGTCACAAATAGACACCCCAGTGCTGACGCTGTGTCCTGCTGTGAGACACCATCACAAATATACACCCCAGAACTGAAGCTGTGTCCTGCGGTGAGAGACACCGTCACAAATATACACCCCAGTGCTGAAGCTGTGTCTTGCGGTGAGAGAGACAGTCACAAATATACACCCAGTGCTGAAGCTGTGTCCTGCTGTGAGACGCCATCACAAATATAAACCCCAGTGCTGAAGCTGTGTCCTGCGGTGAGACGCCATCACAAATATAAACCCCAGTGCTGAAGCTGTGTCCTGCGGTGAGAGATACCGTCACAAATAGACACCCCAGTGCTGAGGCTGTGTCCTGCTGTGAGAGACACCGTCACAAATATACACACCAGTGCTGATGCTGTGTCCTGTGGTTAGACACCGTCACAAATAGACACCCCAGTGCTGAGGCTGTGTCCTGCTGTGAGAGACACCGCCACAAATATACACACCAGTGCTGACGCTGTGTCCTGCTACGAGAGACACCGTCACAAATATACATCCCAGCGCTGACACTGTGTCCTGAGGGGAGACACACCGTCACAAATAGACACCCCAGTGCTGACGCTGTGTCCTGCTGTGAGACACCATCAAAAATATACACCCCAGTACTGAAACTATGTCCTGCGGTGAGAGACACCGTCACAAATATACACACCAGTGCTGACGCGGTGTCCTGCGGCGAGAGACACCGTCACAAATATACATCCCAGCTCTGACGCTGTGTCCTGCGGGGAGAGATACCGTCACAAATAGACAGCCCAGTGCTGACGCTGTGTCCTGCTGTGAGACACCGTCACAAATATACACTCCAGTGATGACGCTGTGTCCTGCGGCGAGAGACACCGTCACAAATATACATCCCAGCGCTCACGCTGTGTCCTGCGGGTAGAGACAACGTCACAAATAGACACCCCATTGCTGAGGCTGTGTCCTGCTGTGAGACACCGTGACAAATATACACGCCAGTGCTGACGCTGTGTCCTGCGGCGAGAGACACCGTCACAAATATGCATCCCAGCGCTGACGCTGTGTCCTGCGGGGAGAGACACCGTCACAAATAGACACCCCATTGCTGAGGCTGTGTCCTGCTGTGAGACACCGTGACAAATATACACCCCAGTGCTGACGCTGTGTCCTGCGGTGAGAGACGTCACAAATATACACCCCAGCGCTGACGCTGTGTCCTGCGGGGAGAGACACCGTCACAAATAGACACCCCAGTGCTGAAGCTGTGTCCTGCTGTGAGAGACACCGTCACAAATATACATCCCAGCGCTGACGCGGTGTCCTGTGGGGAGAGACACCGTCACAAATAGACACCCCAGTGCTGAGGCTGTGTCCTGCTGTGAGACACCGTCACAAATATACACCCCAGTACTGAAGCTGTGTCCTGCGGTGAGAGACACCGTCACAAATATAAACCCCAGTGCTGAAGCTGTGTCCTGCGGTGAGAGACACCGTCACAAATAGACACCCCAGTGCTGAGGCTGTGTCCTGCTGTGAGAGACACCGTCACAAATATACACACCAGTGCTGACGCTGTGTCCTGCGGCGAGAGACACCGTCACAAATATACATCCCAGCGCTGATGCTGTGTCCTGCGGGGAGAGACACCGTCACAAATAGACACCCCAGTGCTGACGCTGTGTCCTGCTGTGAGACACCATCACAAATATACACCCCAGAACTGAAGCTGTGTCCTGCGGTGAGAGACACCGTCACAAATATACACACCAGTGCTGACGCTGTGTCCTGCGGCGAGAGACTCCGTCACGAATGTACATTCCAGCGCTGACGCTGTGTCCTGTGGTGAGAGGCTCCGTCACAAATATACACCCCAGTGCTGACGCTGTGTCCTGCGGCGAGAGACACCGTCACAAATAGACACCCCAGTGCTGAGGCTGTGTCCTGCTGTGAGACACCGTCACAAATATACACCCCAGTGCTGACGCGGTGTCCTGCTGTGAGACACCATCACAAATATACACCCCAGCGCTGACGCTGTCTCCTGTGGTGAGAGACACCGTCACAAATATGCACCCCAGTGCTGATGCTATGTCCTGCTGTGAGACACCATCACAAATATACACCCCAGTGCTGAAGCTGTGTCGTCTGGTGTGAGACACCATCACAAATATACACCCTAGTGCTGAAGCTGTGTCCTATTGTTAGACACCATCACAAATATACACCCCAGTACTGAAGCTGTGTCCTGCGGTGAGAGACTCCGTCACGAATGTACATTCCAGCGCTGACGCTGTGTCCTGTGGTGAGAGGCTCCGTCACAAATATACACCCCAGTGCTGACGCTGTGTCCTGCGGCGAGAGACACCGTCACAAATAGACACCCCAGTGCTGAGGCTGTGTCCTGCTGTGAGACACCGTCACAAATATACACCCCAGTGCTGAAGCTGTGTCCTGCGGCGAGAGACACCGTCACAAATATACATCACAGCGCTGATGCTGTGTCCTGCGGGGAGAGACACCGTCACAAATAGACACCCCAGTGCTGACGCTGTGTCCTGCTGTGAGACACCGTCACAAATATACACCCCAGTGCTGACGCTGTGTCCTACGGCAAGAGACACCGTCACAAATATACATCCCAGCGCTGACTCTGTGTCTTGCTAGGAGAGACACCGTCACAAATAGACACCATATTGCTGAGGCTGTGTCCTGCTGTGAGACACCGTGACAAATATACACCCCAGTGCTGACGCTGTGTCCTGCGGTGAGAGACACCGTCACAAATATACACCCCAGCGCTGACGCTGTGTCCTGCGGGGAGAGACACCGTCACAAATAGACACCCCAGTGCTGAAGCTGTGTCCTGCTGTGAGAGACACCGTCACAAATATACATCCCAGCGCTGACGCTGTGTCCTGTGGGGAGAGACACCGTCACAAATAGACACCCCAGTGCTAAGGCTGTGTCCTACTGTGAGACACCGTCACAAATATACACCCAAGTACTGAAGCTGTGTCCTGCGGTGAGAGACACCATCACAAATATATACCCCAGTGCTGAAGCTGTGTCCTGCGGTGAGAGACACCGTCACAAATAGACATCCCAGTGCTGAGGCTGTGTCCTGCTGTGAGAGAAACCGTCACAAATATACTCACCAGTGCTGACGCTGTGTCCTGCGGCGAGAGACACCGTCACAAATATACATCCCAGCGCTAATGCTGTGTCCTGCGGGGAGAGACACCGTCACAAATAGACACCCCAGTGCTGACGCTGTGTCCTGCTGTGAGACACCATCACAAATATACACCCCAGAACTGAAGCTGTGTCCTGCGGTGAGAGACACCGTCACAAATATACACCCCAGTGCTGAAGCTGTGTCTTGCGGTGAGAGAGACAGTCACAAATATACACCCAGTGCTGAAGCTGTGTCCTGCTGTGAGACGCCATCACAAATATAAACCCCAGTGCTGAAGCTGTGTCCTGCGGTGAGACGCCATCACAAATATAAACCCCAGTGCTGAAGCTGTGTCCTGCGGTGAGAGATACCGTCACAAATAGACACCCCAGTGCTGAGGCTGTGTCCTGCTGTGAGAGACACCGTCACAAATATACACACCAGTGCTGATGCTGTGTCCTGTGGTTAGACACCGTCACAAATAGACACCCCAGTGCTGAGGCTGTGTCCTGCTGTGAGAGACACCGCCACAAATATACACACCAGTGCTGACGCTGTGTCCTGCTACGAGAGACACCGTCACAAATATACATCCCAGCGCTGACACTGTGTCCTGAGGGGAGACACACCGTCACAAATAGACACCCCAGTGCTGACGCTGTGTCCTGCTGTGAGACACCATCAAAAATATACACCCCAGTACTGAAACTATGTCCTGCGGTGAGAGACACCGTCACAAATATACACACCAGTGCTGACGCGGTGTCCTGCGGCGAGAGACACCGTCACAAATATACATCCCAGCTCTGACGCTGTGTCCTGCGGGGAGAGATACCGTCACAAATAGACAGCCCAGTGCTGACGCTGTGTCCTGCTGTGAGACACCGTCACAAATATACACTCCAGTGATGACGCTGTGTCCTGCGGCGAGAGACACCGTCACAAATATACATCCCAGCGCTCACGCTGTGTCCTGCGGGTAGAGACAACGTCACAAATAGACACCCCATTGCTGAGGCTGTGTCCTGCTGTGAGACACCGTGACAAATATACACGCCAGTGCTGACGCTGTGTCCTGCGGCGAGAGACACCGTCACAAATATGCATCCCAGCGCTGACGCTGTGTCCTGCGGGGAGAGACACCGTCACAAATAGACACCCCATTGCTGAGGCTGTGTCCTGCTGTGAGACACCGTGACAAATATACACCCCAGTGCTGACGCTGTGTCCTGCGGTGAGAGACGTCACAAATATACACCCCAGCGCTGACGCTGTGTCCTGCGGGGAGAGACACCGTCACAAATAGACACCCCAGTGCTGAAGCTGTGTCCTGCTGTGAGAGACACCGTCACAAATATACATCCCAGCGCTGACGCGGTGTCCTGTGGGGAGAGACACCGTCACAAATAGACACCCCAGTGCTGAGGCTGTGTCCTGCTGTGAGACACCGTCACAAATATACACCCCAGTACTGAAGCTGTGTCCTGCGGTGAGAGACACCGTCACAAATATAAACCCCAGTGCTGAAGCTGTGTCCTGCGGTGAGAGACACCGTCACAAATAGACACCCCAGTGCTGAGGCTGTGTCCTGCTGTGAGAGACACCGTCACAAATATACACACCAGTGCTGACGCTGTGTCCTGCGGCGAGAGACACCGTCACAAATATACATCCCAGCGCTGATGCTGTGTCCTGCGGGGAGAGACACCGTCACAAATAGACACCCCAGTGCTGACGCTGTGTCCTGCTGTGAGACACCATCACAAATATACACCCCAGAACTGAAGCTGTGTCCTGCGGTGAGAGACACCGTCACAAATATACACACCAGTGCTGACGCTGTGTCCTGCGGCGAGAGACTCCGTCACGAATGTACATTCCAGCGCTGACGCTGTGTCCTGTGGTGAGAGGCTCCGTCACAAATATACACCCCAGTGCTGACG
Source organism: Pleurodeles waltl (assembly GCF_031143425.1). Lineage (NCBI taxonomy): Eukaryota > Metazoa > Chordata > Amphibia > Caudata > Salamandridae > Pleurodeles > Pleurodeles waltl. The sequence continues at coordinate 1,003,569,964 of NC_090450.1, read as the reverse complement.
CTGTGTCCTGCGGCGAGAGACACCGTCACAAATAGACACCCCAGTGCTGAGGCTGTGTCCTGCTGTGAGACACCGTCACAAATATACACCCCAGTGCTGACGCGGTGTCCTGCTGTGAGACACCATCACAAATATACACCCCAGCGCTGACGCTGTCTCCTGTGGTGAGAGACACCGTCACAAATATGCACCCCAGTGCTGATGCTATGTCCTGCTGTGAGACACCATCACAAATATACACCCCAGTGCTGAAGCTGTGTCGTCTGGTGTGAGACACCATCACAAATATACACCCTAGTGCTGAAGCTGTGTCCTATTGTTAGACACCATCACAAATATACACCCCAGTACTGAAGCTGTGTCCTGCGGTGAGAGACACCGTCACAAATATACACCCCAGTGCTGACGCTGTGTCCTGCGGCGAGAGACACCGTCACAAATATACATCCCAGCACTGACGCTGTGTCCTGCGGGGAGAGACACCGTCACTAATAGACACCCCAGTGCTGACGCTGTGTCCTGCTGTGAGACACCGTCACAAATATACACCCCAGTGCTGACGCTGTGTCCTGCGGCGAGAGAAACCGTCACAAATACATCCCAGCTCTGACGCAGTGTCCTGCGGGGAGAGACACCATCACAAATAGACACCCCAGTGCTGACGCTGTGTCCTGCTGTGAGACACCGTCACAAATATACACCCCAGTGCTGACGCTGTGTCCTGCGGCGAGAGACACCGTCACAAATATACATCCCAGCGCTGACGCTGTGTCCTGCGGGGAGAGACACCGTCACAAATAGACACCCCAGTGCTGAGGCTGTGTCCTGCTGTGAGAGACACCGTCACAAATATACACACCAGTGCTGACGCTGTGTCCTGCGGCGAGAGACACCGTCACAAATATACACCCCAGCGCTGAGGCTGTGTCCTGCAGTGAGAGACACCATCACAAATATACACCCCAGTGCTGAACCTGTGTCCTGCGGTGAGAGACACCGTCACAAATAGACACCCCAGTGCTGAGGCTGTGTCCTGCTGTGAGAGACACCGTCACAAATATACACACCAGTGCTGACGCTGTGTCCTGCGGTGAGAGACACCGTCACAAATATACATCCCAGCGCTGACGCTGTGTCCTGCGGGGAGAGACACCGTCACAAATAGACACCCCAGTGCTGACGCTGTGTCCTGCTGTGAGACACCGTCACAAATATACACCCCAGTGCTGACGCTGTGTCCTGCGGCGAGAGACACCGTCACAAAAATACATCCCAGCGCTGACGCTGTGTCCTGCGGGGAGAGACACCGTCACAAATAGACACCCCAGTGCTGACGCTGTGTCCTGCTGTGAGACACCGTCACAAATATACACCCCAGTGCTGAAGCTGTGTCCTGCTGTGAGAGACACCGTCACAAATATACATCCCAGCGCTGACGCTGTGTCCTGCGGGGAGAGACACCGTCACAAATAGACACCCCATTGCTAAGGCTGTGTCCTGCTGTGAGACACCGTGACAAATATACACGCCAGTGCTGACGCTATGTCCTGCGGCGAGAGACACCGTCACAAATATACATCCCAGCGCTGACGCTGTGTCCTGCTGGGAGAGACACCGTCACAAATAGACACCCCATTGCTGAGGCTGTGTCCTGCTGTGAGACACCGTGACAAATATACACCCCAGTGCTGACGCTGTGTCCTGCGGTGAGAGACACAGTCACAAATATACACCCCAGCGCTGACGCTGTGTCCTGCGGGGAGAGACACCGTCACAAATAGACACCCCAGTGCTGAAGCTGTGTCCTGCTGTGAGAGACACCGTCACAAATATACATCCCAGCGCTGACGCTGTGTCCTGTGGGGAGAGACACCGTCACAAATAGACACCCCAGTGCTAAGGCTGTGTCCTACTGTGAGACACCGTCACAAATATACACCCAAGTACTGAAGCTGTGTCCTGCGGTGAGAGACACCGTCACAAATATATACCCCAGTGCTGAAGCTGTGTCCTGCGGTGAGAGACACCGTCACAAATAGACATCCCAGTGCTGAGGCTGTGTCCTGCTGTGAGAGAAACCGTCACAAATATACTCACCAGTGCTGACGCTGTGTCCTGCGGCGAGAGACACCGTCACAAATATACATCCCAGCGCTGATGCTGTGTCCTGCGGGGAGAGACACCGTCACAAATAGACACCCCAGTGCTGACGCTGTGTCCTGCTGTGAGACACCGTCACAAATATACACCCCAGCGCTGACGCTGTGTCCTGTGGTGAGAGACACCGTCACAAATATAAACCCCAGTGCTGAAGCTGTGTCCTGCTGTGAGAGACACCGTCACAAATATACATCCCAGCTCTGACGCTGTGTCCTGCGGGGAGAGACACCGTCCCAAATAGACACCCCAGTGCTGAGGCTGTGTCCTGCTGTGAGACACCGTCACAAATATACACCCCAGTGCTGAAGCTGTGTCCTGCGGTGAGAGACACCGTCACAAATATACACCCCAGTGCTGAAGCTGTGTCCTGCGGTGAGAGACACCGTCACAAATATACACCCCAGTGCTGAATCTGTGTCCTGCTGCGAGACGCCATCACAAATATACACCCCAGTACTGAAGCAGTGTCCTGCGGTGAGACGCCATCACAAATATACACCCCAGTACTGAAGCAGTGTCCTGCGCTGAGACGCCATCACAAATATACACCCCAGTGCTGAAGTTGTGTCCTGCTGTGTGAGACACCGTCACAAATATACACCCCAGTGCTGACGCTGTGTCCTGCTGTGAGACACCGTCACAAATATACACCCCAGTGCTGACGCTGTGTCCTGCGGCGAGAGACACCGTCACAAATATACATCCCAGCGCTGATGCTGTGTCCTGCGGGGAGAGACACCGTCACAAATAGACACCCCTGTGGTGACGCTGTGTCCTGCTGTGAGACACCGTCACAAATATACACCCCAGTACTGAAGCTGTGTCCTGCTGTGAGAGACACCGTCACAAATATACACCCCGTTGCTGAAGCTGTGTCCTGTTGTGAGAGACACCGTCACAAATATACACCCCAGTGCTGAAGCTGTGTCCTGCGGTGAGAGACACCGTCACAAAAATACACCCCAGTGCTGAATCTGTGTCCTGCTGCGAGACGCCATCACAAATATACACCCCAGTACTGAAGCAGTGTCCTGCGGTGAGACGCCATCACAAATATACACCCCAGTGCTGAAGCTGTGTCCTGCTGTGAGAGACACCGTCACAAATATACATCCCAGCGCTGACGCTGTGTCCTGCTGTGAGACACCGTCACAAATATACACCCCAGTAGTGAAGCTGTGTCCTGCGGTGAGAGACACCGTCACGAATATGCACCCCAGTGCTGAAGCTGTGTCCTGCGGTGAGAGACACAGTCACATATATACACCCCAGTACTGAAGCTGTGTCCTGCTGTGAGAGACACCGTCACAAATATACACCCCAGTGCTGAAGCTGTGTTCTGCGGTGAGAGACACAGTCACAAATATACACCCCAGTGCTGAAGCTGTGTCCTGCGGTGAGAGAGACCATCACAAATATACACCCAGTGCTGAAGCTGTGTCCTGCTGTGAGACGCCATCACAAATATAAACCAAAGTGCTGAAGCTGTGTCCTGCGGTGAGACGCCATCACAAATATACACCCCAGTGCTGAAGCTGTGTCCTGCGGTGAGAGATGCCGTCACAAATAGACACCCCAGTGCCGAGGCTGTGTCCTGCTGTGAGAGACACCGTCACAAATATACACACCAGTGCTGATGCTGTGTCCTGTGGTTAGACACCGTCACAAATAGACACCCCAGTGCTGAAGCTGTGTCCTGCGGTGAGAGACACCGTCACAAATATACACCCAGTGCTGAATCTGTGTCCTGCTGCGAGACGCCATCACAAATATACACCCCAGTACTGAAGCAGTGTCCTGCGGTGAGACGCCATCACAAATATACACCCCAGTGCTGAAGTTGTGTCCTGCTGTGTGAGACACCGTCACAAATATACACCCCAGTGCTGATGCTGTGTCCTGCTGTGAGACACCGTCACAAATATACACCCCAGTGCTGACGCTGTGTCCTGCGGCGAGAGACACCGTCACAAATATACATCCCAGCGCTGATGCTGTGTCCTGCGGGGAGAGACACCGTCACAAATAGACACCCCTGTGGTGACGCTGTGTCCTGCTGTGAGACACCGTCACAAATATACACCCCAGTGCTGACGCTGTGTCCTGCGGCGAGAGACACCGTCACAAATATACATCCCAGCGCTGACGCTGTGTCCTGCGGGGAGAGACACCGTCACAAATAGACACCCCATTGCTGAGGCTGTGTCCTGCGGTGAGACACCGTCACAAATATACACCCCAGTGCTGACGCTGTGTCCTGCGGCGAGAGACACCGTCACAAATATACACCCCATTGCTGAGGCTGTGTCCTGTGGTGAGAGACACCGTCACAAATATACACCCCAGTGCTGAAGCTGTGTCCTGCTGTGAGAGACACCGTCACAAATATACATCCCAGCGCTGACGCTGTGTCCTGCTGTGAGACACCGTCACAAATATACACCCCACTACTGAAGCTGTGTCCTGCGGTGAGAGACAGCGTCACGAATATGCACCCCAGTGCTGAAGCGGTGTCCTGCGGTGAGAGACACAGTCACATATTTACACCCCAGTACTGAAGCTGTGTCCTGCTGTGAGAGACACCGTCACAAATATACACCCCAGTGCTGAAGCTGTGTTCTGCGGTGAGAGACACAGTCACAAATATACACCCCAGTGCTGAAGCTGTGTCCTGCGGTGAGAGAGACCATCACAAATATACACCCAGTGCTGAAGCTGTGTCCTGCTGTGAGACGCCATCACAAATATAAACCCCAGTGCTGAAGCTGTGTCCTGCGGTGAGACGCCATCACAAATATACACCCCAGTGCTGAAGCTGTGTCCTGCGGTGAGAGATACCGTCACAAATAGACACCCCAGTGCTGAGGCTGTGTCCTGCTGTGAGAGACACCGTCACAAATATACACACCAGTGCTGATGCTGTGTCCTGTGGTTAGACACCGTCACAAATAGACACCCCAGTGCTGAGGCTGTGTCCTGTGGTGAGAGACACCGTCACAAATATACACCCCAGTGCTGAAGCTGTGTCCTGCTGTGAGAGACACCGTCACAAATATACATCCCAGCGCTGACGCTGTGTCCTGCGGGGAGAGACACCGTCACAAATAGACACCCCATTGCTAAGGCTGTGTCCTGCTGTGAAACACCGTGACAAATATACACGCCAGTGCTGACGCTATGTCCTGCGGCGAGAGACACCGTCACAAATATACATCCCAGCGCTGACGCTGTGTCCTGCTGGGAGAGACACCGTCACAAATAGACACCCCATTGCTGAGGATGTGTCCTGCTGTGAGACACCGTGACAAATATACACCCCAGTTCTGACGCTGTGTCCTGCGGTGAGAGACACCGTCACAAATATACACCCCAGCGCTGACGCGGTGTCCTGCGGGGAGAGACACTGTCACAAATAGACACCCCATTGCTGAAACTGTGTCCTGGTGTGAGAGACACCGTCACAAATATACATCCCAGCGCTGACGCTGTGTCCTGTGGGGAGAGACACCGTCACAAATAGACACCCCAGTGCTAAGGCTGTGTCCTACTGTGAGACACCGTCACAAATATACACCCAAGTACTGAAGCTGTGTCCTGCGGTGAGAGACACCGTCACAAATATATACTCCAGTGCTGAAGCTGTGTCCTGCGGTGAGAGACACCGTCACAAATAGACATCCCAGTGCTGAGGCTGTGTCCTGCTGTGAGAGAAACCGTCACAAATATACTCACCAGTGCTGACGCTGTGTCCTGCGGCGAGAGACACCGTCACAAATATACATCCCAGCGCTGATGCTGTGTCCTGCGGGGAGAGACACCGTCACAAATAGACACCCCAGTGCTGACGCTGTGTCCTGCTGTGAGACACCATTACAAATATACACCCCAGAACTGAAGCTGTGTCCTGCGGTGAGAGACACCGTCACAAATATACACCCCAGTGCTGAAGCTGTGTCCTGCGGTGAGAGAGACCGTCACAAATATACACCCAGTGCTGAAGCTGTGTCCTGCTCTGAGACGCCATCACAAATATAAACCCCAGTGCTGAAGCTGTGTCCTGCGGTGAGACGCCATCACAAATATAAACCCCAGTGCTGAAGCTGTGTCCTGCGGTGAGAGATACCGTCACAAATATACACCCCAGTGCTGAGGCTGTGTCCTGCTGTGAGAGACACCGTCACAAATATACACACCAGTGCTGATGCTGTGTCCTGTGGTTAGACACCGTCACAAATAGACACCCCAGTGCTGAGGCTGTGTCCTGCTGTGAGAGACACCGTCACAAATATACACACCAGTGCTGACGCTGTGTCCTGCGCCGAGAGACACCGTCACAAATATACATCCCAGCGCTGACACTGTGTCCTGCGGGGAGACACACCGTCACAAATAGACACCCCAGTGCTGACGCTGTGTCCTGCTGTGAGACACCATCAAAAATATACACCCCAGTACTGAAACTGTGTCCTGCGGTGAGAGACACCGTCACAAATATTCACACCAGTGCTGACGCGGTGTCCTGCGGCGAGAGACACCGTCACAAATATACATCCCAGCTCTGACGCTGTGTCCTGCGGGGAGAGACACCGTCACAAATAGACACCCCAGTGCTGACGCTGTGTCCTGCTGTGAGACACCGTCACAAATATACACTCCAGTGATGACGTTGTGTCCTGCGGCGAGAGACACCGTCACAAATATACATCCCAGCGCTGACGCTGTGTCCTGCGGGGAGAGACACCATCACAAATAGACATCCCAGTGCTGACGCTGTGTCCTGCTGTGAGACACCGTCACAAATATACACCCCAGTGCTGACGCTGTGTCCTGCGGCGAGAGACACCGTCACAAATATACATCCCAGTGCTCACGCTGTGTCCTGCGGGTAGAGACAACGTCACAAATAGACACCCCATTGCTGAGACTGTGTCATGCTGTGAGACACTGTGACAAATATACACGCCAGTGCTGACGCTGTGTCCTGCGGCGAGAGACACCGAAACAAATATGCATCCCAGCGCTGACGCTGTGTCCTGCGGGGAGAGACACCGTCACAAATAGACACCCCATTGCTGAGGCTGTGTCCTGCTGTGAGACACCGTCACAAATATACACCCCAGTACTGAAGCTGTGTGCTGCGGTGAGAGACACCGTCACAAATATAAACCCCAGTGCTGAAGCTGTGTCCTGCGGTGAGAGACACCGTCACAAATAGACACCCCAGTGCTGAGGCTGTGTCCTGCTGTGAGAGACACCGTCACAAATATACACACCAGTGCTGACGCTGTGTCCTGCGAAGAGAGACACCGTCACAAATATACATCCCAGCGCTGATGCTGTGTCCTGCGGGGAGAGACACCGTCACAAATAGACACCCCAGTGCTGACGCTGTGTCCTGCTGTGAGACACCGTCACAAATATACCTCCCAGCGCTGATGCTGTGTCCTGCGGGGAGAGACACCGTCACAAATATACACCCCAGTGCTGAAGCTGTGTCCTGCGGTGAGAGAGACCATCACAAATATACACCCAGTGCTGAAGCTGTGTCCTGCTGTGAGACGCCATCACAAATATAAACCCCAGTGCTGAAGCTGTGTCCTGCTGTGAGACGCCATCACAAATATACACCCCAGTGCTGAAGCTGTGTCCTGCGGTGAGAGATACCGTCACAAATAGACACCCCAGTGCTGAGGCTGTGTCCTGCTGTGAGAGACACCGTCACAAATATACACACCAGTGCTGATGCTGTGTCCTGTGGTTAGACACAGTCACAAATAGACACCCCAGTGCTGAGGCTGTGTCCTGTGGTGAGAGACACCGTCACAAATATACACCCCAGTGCTGAAGCTGTGTCCTGCTGTGAGAGACACCGTCACAAATATACATCCCAGCGCTGACGCTGTGTCCTGCGGGGAGAGACACCGTCACAAATAGACACCCCATTGCTAAGGCTGTGTCCTGCTGTGAGACACCGTGACAAATATACACGCCAGTACTGACGCTATGTCCTGCGGCGAGAGACACCGTCACAAATATACATCCCAGCGCTGACTCTGTGTCCTGCTAGGAGAGACACCGTCACAAATAGACACCATATTGCTGAGGCTGTGTCCTGCTGTGAGACACCGTGACAAATATACACCCCAGTGCTGACGCTGTGTCCTGCGGTGAGAGACACCGTCACAAATATACACCCCAGCGCTGACGCTGTGTCCTGCGGGGAGAGACACCGTCACAAATAGACACCCCAGTGCTGAAGCTGTGTCCTGCTGTGAGAGACACCGTCACAAATATACATCCCAGCGCTGACGCTGTGTCCTGTGGGGAGAGACACAGTCACAAATAGACACCCCAGTGCTAAGGCTGTGTCCTACTGTGAGACACCGTCACAAATATACACCCAAGTACTGAAGCTGTGTCCTGCGGTGAGAGACACCATCACAAATATATACCCCAGTGCTGAAGCTGTGTCCTGCGGTGAGAGACACCGTCACAAATAGACATCCCAGTGCTGAGGCTGTGTCCTGCTGTGAGAGAAACCGTCACAAATATACTCACCAGTGCTGACGCTGTGTCCTGCAGCGAGAGACACCGTCACAAATATACATCCCAGCGCTGATGCTGTGTCCTGCGGGGAGAGACACCGTCACAAATAGACACCCCAGTGCTGACGCTGTGTCCTGCTGTGAGACACCATCACAAATATACACCCCAGAACTGAAGCTGTGTCCTGCGGTGAGAGACACCGTCACAAATATACACCCCAGTGCTGAAGCTGTGTCTTGCGGTGAGAGAGACAGTCACAAATATACACCCAGTGCTGAAGCTGTGTCCTGCTGTGAGACGCCATCACAAATATAAACCCCAGTGCTGAAGCTGTGTCCTGCGGTGAGACGCCATCACAAATATAAACCCCAGTGCTGAAGCTGTGTCCTGCGGTGAGAGATACCATCACAAATAGACACCCCAGTGCTGAGGCTGTGTCCTGCTGTGAGAGACACCGTCACAAATATACACACCAGTGCTGATGCTGTGTCCTGTGGTTAGACACCGTCACAAATAGACACCCCAGTGCTGAGGCTGTGTCCTGCTGTGAGAGACACCGCCACAAATATACACACCAGTGCTGACGCTGTGTCCTGCTCCGAGAGACACCGTCACAAATATACATCCCAGCGCTGACACTGTGTCCTGCGGGGAGACACACCGTCACAAATAGACACCCCAGTGCTGACGCTGTGTCCTGCTGTGAGACACCATCAAAAATATACACCCCAGTACTGAAACTGTGTCCTGCGGTGAGAGACACCGTCACAAATATACACACCAGTGCTGACGCGGTGTCCTGCGGCGAGAGACACCGTCACAAATATACATCCCAGCTCTGACGCTGTGTCCTGCGGGGAGAGACACCGTCACAAATAGACAGCCCAGTGCTGACGCTGTGTCCTGCTGTGAGACACCGTCACAAATATACACTCCAGTGATGACGCTGTGTCCTGCGGCGAGAGACACCGTCACAAATATACATCCCAGCGCTCACGCTGTGTCCTGCGGGTAGAGACAACGTCACAAATAGACACCCCATTGCTGAGGCTGTGTCCTGCTGTGAGACACCGTGACAAATATACACGCCAGTGCTGACGCTGTGTCCTGCGGCGAGAGACACCGTCACAAATATGCATCCCAGCGCTGACGCTGTGTCCTGCGGGGAGAGACACCGTCACAAATAGACACCCCATTGCTGAGGCTGTGTCCTGCTGTGAGACACCGTGACAAATATACACCCCAGTGCTGACGCTGTTTCCTGCGGTGAGAGACGTCACAAATATACACCCCAGCGCTGACGCTGTGTCCTGCGGGGAGAGACACCGTCACAAATAGACACCCCAGTGCTGAAGCTGTGTCCTGCTGTGAGAGACACCGTCACAAATTTACATCCCAGCGCTGACGCGGTGTCCTGTGGGGAGAGACACCGTCACAAATAGACACCCCAGTGCTGAGGCTGTGTCCTGCTGTGAGACACCGTCACAAATATACACCCCAGTACTGAAGCTGTGTCCTGCGGTGAGAGACACTGTCACAAATATAAACCCCAGTGCTGAAGCTGTGTCCTGCGGTGAGAGACACCGTCACAAATAGACACCCCAGTGCTGAGGCTGTGTCCTGCTGTGAGAGACACCGTCACAAATATACACACCAGTGCTGACGCTGTGTCCTGCGGCGAGAGACACCGTCACAAATATACATCCCAGCGCTGATGCTGTGTCCTGTGGGGAGAGACACCGTCACAAATAGACACCCCAGTGCTGACGCTGTGTCCTGCTGTGAGACACCATCACAAATATACACCCCAGAACTGAAGCTGTGTCCTGTGGTGAGAGACACCGTCACAAATATACACCCCAGTGCTGAAGCTGTGTCCTGCTGTGAGAGACACCGTCACAAATATACATCCCAGCGCTGACGCTGTGTCCTGCGGGGAGAGACACCGTCACAAATAGACACCCCATTGCTAAGGCTGTGTCCTGCTGTGAGACACCGTGACAAATATACACGCCAGTACTGACGCTATGTCCTGCGGCGAGAGACACCGTCACAAATATACATCCCAGCGCTGACTCTGTGTCCTGCTAGGAGAGACACCGTCACAAATAGACACCATATTGCTGAGGCTGTGTCCTGCTGTGAGACACCGTGACAAATATACACCCCAGTGCTGACGCTGTGTCCTGCGGTGAGAGACACCGTCACAAATATACACCCCAGCGCTGACGCTGTGTCCTGCGGGGAGAGACACCGTCACAAATAGACACCCCAGTGCTGAAGCTGTGTCCTGCTGTGAGAGACACCGTCACAAATATACATCCCAGCGCTGACGCTGTGTCCTGTGGGGAGAGACACAGTCACAAATAGACACCCCAGTGCTAAGGCTGTGTCCTACTGTGAGACACCGTCACAAATATACACCCAAGTACTGAAGCTGTGTCCTGCGGTGAGAGACACCATCACAAATATATACCCCAGTGCTGAAGCTGTGTCCTGCGGTGAGAGACACCGTCACAAATAGACATCCCAGTGCTGAGGCTGTGTCCTGCTGTGAGAGAAACCGTCACAAATATACTCACCAGTGCTGACGCTGTGTCCTGCAGCGAGAGACACCGTCACAAATATACATCCCAGCGCTGATGCTGTGTCCTGCGGGGAGAGACACCGTCACAAATAGACACCCCAGTGCTGACGCTGTGTCCTGCTGTGAGACACCATCACAAATATACACCCCAGAACTGAAGCTGTGTCCTGCGGTGAGAGACACCGTCACAAATATACACCCCAGTGCTGAAGCTGTGTCTTGCGGTGAGAGAGACAGTCACAAATATACACCCAGTGCTGAAGCTGTGTCCTGCTGTGAGACGCCATCACAAATATAAACCCCAGTGCTGAAGCTGTGTCCTGCGGTGAGACGCCATCACAAATATAAACCCCAGTGCTGAAGCTGTGTCCTGCGGTGAGAGATACCATCACAAATAGACACCCCAGTGCTGAGGCTGTGTCCTGCTGTGAGAGACACCGTCACAAATATACACACCAGTGCTGATGCTGTGTCCTGTGGTTAGACACCGTCACAAATAGACACCCCAGTGCTGAGGCTGTGTCCTGCTGTGAGAGACACCGCCACAAATATACACACCAGTGCTGACGCTGTGTCCTGCTCCGAGAGACACCGTCACAAATATACATCCCAGCGCTGACACTGTGTCCTGCGGGGAGACACACCGTCACAAATAGACACCCCAGTGCTGACGCTGTGTCCTGCTGTGAGACACCATCAAAAATATACACCCCAGTACTGAAACTGTGTCCTGCGGTGAGAGACACCGTCACAAATATACACACCAGTGCTGACGCGGTGTCCTGCGGCGAGAGACACCGTCACAAATATACATCCCAGCTCTGACGCTGTGTCCTGCGGGGAGAGACACCGTCACAAATAGACAGCCCAGTGCTGACGCTGTGTCCTGCTGTGAGACACCGTCACAAATATACACTCCAGTGATGACGCTGTGTCCTGCGGCGAGAGACACCGTCACAAATATACATCCCAGCGCTCACGCTGTGTCCTGCGGGTAGAGACAACGTCACAAATAGACACCCCATTGCTGAGGCTGTGTCCTGCTGTGAGACACCGTGACAAATATACACGCCAGTGCTGACGCTGTGTCCTGCGGCGAGAGACACCGTCACAAATATGCATCCCAGCGCTGACGCTGTGTCCTGCGGGGAGAGACACCGTCACAAATAGACACCCCATTGCTGAGGCTGTGTCCTGCTGTGAGACACCGTGACAAATATACACCCCAGTGCTGACGCTGTTTCCTGCGGTGAGAGACGTCACAAATATACACCCCAGCGCTGACGCTGTGTCCTGCGGGGAGAGACACCGTCACAAATAGACACCCCAGTGCTGAAGCTGTGTCCTGCTGTGAGAGACACCGTCACAAATTTACATCCCAGCGCTGACGCGGTGTCCTGTGGGGAGAGACACCGTCACAAATAGACACCCCAGTGCTGAGGCTGTGTCCTGCTGTGAGACACCGTCACAAATATACACCCCAGTACTGAAGCTGTGTCCTGCGGTGAGAGACACTGTCACAAATATAAACCCCAGTGCTGAAGCTGTGTCCTGCGGTGAGAGACACCGTCACAAATAGACACCCCAGTGCTGAGGCTGTGTCCTGCTGTGAGAGACACCGTCACAAATATACACACCAGTGCTGACGCTGTGTCCTGCGGCGAGAGACACCGTCACAAATATACATCCCAGCGCTGATGCTGTGTCCTGTGGGGAGAGACACCGTCACAAATAGACACCCCAGTGCTGACGCTGTGTCCTGCTGTGAGACACCATCACAAATATACACCCCAGAACTGAAGCTGTGTCCTGCGGTGAGAGACACCGTCACAAATATACACACCAGTGCTGACGCTGTGTCCTGCGGCGAGAGACACCGTCACGAATGTACATCCCAGCGCTGACGCTGTGTCCTGTGGTGAGAGGCTCCGTCACAAATATACACCCCAGTGCTGACGCTGTGTCCTGCGGCGAGAGACACCGTCACAAATAGACACCCCAGTGCTGAGGCTGTGTCCTGCTGTGAGACACCGTCATAAATATACACCCCAGTGCTGACGCGGTGTCCTGCTGTGAGACACCATCACAAATATACACCCCAGCGCTGACGCTGTCTCCTGTGGTGAGAGACACCGTCACAAATATGTACCCCAGTGCTGATGCTGTGTCCTGCTGTGAGACACCATCACAAATATACACCCCAGTGCTGAAGCTGTGTCGTCTGGTGTGAGACACCATCACAAATATACACCCTAGTGCTGAAGCTGTGTCCTATTGTTAGACACCGTCACAAATATACACCCCAGTATTGAAGCTGTGTCCTGCGGTGAGAGACACCGTCACAAATATACACCCCAGTGCTGACGCTGTGTCCTGCGGCGAGAGACACCGTCACAAATATACATCCCAGCACTGATGCTGTGTCCTGCAGGGAGAGACACCGTCACTAATAGACACCCCAGTGCTGACGCTGTGTCCTGCTGTGAGACACCGTCACAAATATACACCCCAGTGCTGACGCTGTGTCCTGCGGCGAGAGAAACCGTCACAAATATACATCCCAGCGCTGACGCTGTGTCCTGCGGGGAGAGACACCATCACAAATAGACACCCCAGTGCTGACGCTGTGTCCTGCTGTGAGACACCGTCACAAATATACACCCCAGTGCTGACGCTGTGTCCTGCGGCGAGAGACACCGTCACAAATATACATCCCAGCGCTGACGCTGTGTCCTGCGGGGAGAGACACCGTCACAAATAGACACCCCAGTGCTGAGGCTGTGTCCTGCTGTGAGAGACACCGTCACAAATATACACACCAGTGCTGACGCTGTGTCCTGCGGCGAGAGACACCGTCACAAATATACACCCCAGCGCTGAGGCTGTGTCCTGCAGTGAGAGACACCATCACAAATATACACCCCAGTGCTGAAGCTGTGTCCTGCGGTGAGAGACACCGTCACAAATAGACACCCCAGTGCTGAGGCTGTGTCCTGCTGTGAGAGACACCGTCACAAATATACACACCAGTGCTGACGCTGTGTCCTGCGGTGAGAGACACCGTCACAAATATACATCCCAGCGCTGACGCTGTGTCCTGCGGGGAGAGACACCGTCACAAATAGACACCCCAGTGCTGACGCTGTGTCCTGCTGTGAGACACCGTCACAAATATACACCCCAGTGCTGACGCTGTGTCCTGCGGCGAGAGACACCGTCACAAAAATACATCCCAGCGCTGACGCTGTGTCCTGCGGGGAGAGACACCGTCACAAATAGACACCCCAGTGCTGACGCTGTGTCCTGCTGTGAGACACCGTCACAAATATACACTCCAGTGCTGACGCTGTGTCCTGCAGCGAGAGACACCGTCACAAATATACATCCCAGCGCTGACGCTGTGTCCTACGGGGAGAGACACCGTCACAAATAGACACCCCAGTGCTGAGGCTGTCCTGCTGTAAGACACCGTCACAAATATACACCCCAGTGCTGAAGCTGTGTCCTGCGGTGAGAGAGACCATCACAAATATACACCCAGTGCTGAAGCTGTGTCCTGCTGTGAGACGCCATCACAAATATAAACCCCAGTGCTGAAGCTGTGTCCTGCGGTGAGACGCCATCACAAATATACACCCCAGTGCTGAAGCTGTGTCCTGCGGTGAGAGATACCGTCACAAATAGACACCCCAGTGCTGAGGCTGTGTCCTGCTGTGAGAGACACCGTCACAAATATACACACCAGTGCTGATGCTGTGTCCTGTGGTTAGACACCGTCACAAATAGACACCCCATTGCTAAGGCTGTGTCCTGCTGTGAGACACCGTGACAAATATACACGCCAGTGCTGACGCTATGTCCTGCGGCGAGAGACACCGTCACAAATATACATCCCAGCGCTGATGCTGTGTCCTGCTGGGAGAGACACCGTCACAAATAGACACCCCATTGCTGAGGCTGTGTCCTGCTGTGAGACACTGTGACAAATATACACCCCAGTGCTGACGCTGTGTCCTGCGGTGAGAGACACCGTCACAAATATACACCCCAGCGCTGACGCTGTGTCCTGCGGGGAGAGACACCGTCACAAATAGACACCCCAGTGCTGAAGCTGTGTCCTGCTGTGAGAGACACCGTCACAAATATACATCCCAGCGCTGACGCTGTGTCCTGTGGGGAGAGACACCGTCACAAATAGACACCCCAGTGCTAAGGCTGTGTCCTACTGTGAGACACCGTCACAAATATACACCCAGGTACTGAAGCTGTGTCCTGCGGTGAGAGACACCGTCACAAATATATTCCCCAGTGCTGAAGCTGTGTCCTGCGGTGAGAGACACCGTCACAAATAGACATCCCAGTGCTGAGGCTGTGTCCTGCTGTGAGAGAAACCGTCACAAATATACTCACCAGTGCTGACGCTGTGTCCTGCGGCGAGAGACACCGTCACAAATATACATCCCAGCGCTGATGCTGTGTCCTGTGGTTAGACACCGTCACAAATAGACAACCCAGTGCTGACGCTGTGTCCTGCTGTGAGACACCATCACAAATATACACCCCAGAACTGAAGCTGTGTCCTGCGGTGAGAGACACCGTCACAAATATACACACCAGTGCTGATGCTGTGTCCTGTGGTTAGACACCGTCACAAATAGACAACCCAGTGCTGAGGCTGTGTCCTGCTGTGAGAGACACCGTCACAAATATACACACCAGTGCTGATGCTGTGTCCTGTGGTTAGACACCGTCACAAATAGACAACCCAGTGCTGAGGCTGTGTCCTGCTGTGAGAGACACCGTCACAAATATACACACCAGTGCTGACGCTGTGTCCTGCGCCGAGAGACACTGTCACAAATATACATCCCAGCGCTGACACTGTGTCCTGCGGGGAGACACACCGTCACAAATAGACACCCCAGTGCTGACGCTGTGTCCTGCTGTGAGACACCATCAAAAATATACACCCCAGTACTGAAACTGTGTCCTGCGGTGAGAGACACCGTCACAAATATTCACACCAGTGCTGACGCGGTATCCTGCGGCGAGAGACACCGTCACAAATATACATCCCAGCTCTGACGCTGTGTCCTGCGGGGAGAGACACCGTCACAAATAGACACTCCAGTGCTGACGCTGTGTCCTGCTGTGAGACACCGTCACAAATATACACTCCAGTGATGACGCTGTGTCCTGCGGCGAGAGACACCGTCACAAATATACATCCCAGCGCTGACGCTGTGTCCTGCGGGGAGAGACACCATCACAAATAGACACCCCAGTGCTGACGCTGAGTCCTGCTGTGAGACTCCGTCACAAATATACACCCCAGTGCTGACGCTGTGTCCTGCGGTGAGAGAGACCATCACAAATATACACCCAGTGCTGAAGCTGTGTCCTGCTGTGAGACGCCATCACAAATATAAACCCCAGTGCTGAAGCTGTGTCCTGCGGTGAGACGCCATCACAAATATACACCCCAGTGCTGAAGCTGTGTCCTGCGGTGAGAGATACCGTCACAAATAGACACCCCAGTGCTGAGGCTGTGTCCTGCTGTGAGAGACACCGTCACAAATATACACACCAGTGCTGATGCTGTGTCCTGTGGTTAGACACCGTCACAAATAGACACCCCAGTGCTGAGGCTGTGTCCTGTGGTGAGAGACACCGTCACAAATATACACCCCAGTGCTGAAGCTGTGTCCTGCTGTGAGAGACACCGTCACAAATATACATCCCAGCGCTGACGCTGTGTCCTGCGGGGAGAGACACCGTCACAAATAGACACCCCATTGCTAAGGCTGTGTCCTGCTGTGAGACACCGTGACAAATATACACGCCAGTGCTGACGCTATGTCCTGCGGCGAGAGACACCGTCACAAATATACATCCCAGCGCTGACGCTGTGTCCTGCTGGGAGAGACACCGTCACAAATAGACACCCCATTGCTGAGGCTGTGTCCTGCTGTGAGACACCGTGACAAATATACACCCCAGTGCTGACGCTGTGTCCTGCGGTGAGAGACACAGTCACAAATATACACCCCAGCGCTGACGCTGTGTCCTGCGGGGAGAGACACCGTCACAAATAGACTCCCCAGTGCTGAAGCTGTGTCCTGCTGTGAGAGACACCGTCACAAATATACATCCCAGCGCTGACGCTGTGTCCTGTGGGGAGAGACACCGTCACAAATAGACACCCCAGTGCTAAGGCTGTGTCCTACTGTGAGACACCGTCACAAATATACACCCAAGTACTGAAGCTGTGTCCTGCGGTGAGAGACACCGTCACAAATATATACCCCAGTGCTGAAGCTGTGTCCTGCGGTGAGAGACACCGTCACAAATAGACATCCCAGTGCTGAGGCTGTGTCCTGCTGTGAGAGAAACCGTCACAAATATACTCACCAGTGCTGACGCTGTGTCCTGCGGCGAGAGACACCGTCACAAATATACATCCCAGCGCTGATGCTGTGTCCTGCGGGGAGAGACACCGTCACAAATAGACACCCCAGTGCTGACGCTGTGTCCTGCTGTGAGACACCATCACAAATATACACCCCAGAACTGAAGCTGTGTCCTGCGGTGAGAGACACCGTCACAAATATACACCCCAGTGCTGAAGCTGTGTCCTGCGGTGAGAGAGACCGTCACAAATATACACCCAGTGCTGAAGCTGTGTCCTGCTCTGAGACGCCATCACAAATATAAACCCCAGTGCTGAAGCTGTGTCCTGCGGTGAGACGCCATCACAAATATAAACCCCAGTGCTGAAGCTGTGTCCTGCGGTGAGAGATACCGTCACAAATAGACACCCAGTGCTGAGGCTGTGTCCTGCTGTGAGAGACACCGTCACAAATATACACACCAGTGCTGATGCTGTGTCCTGTGGTTAGACACCGTCACAAATAGACACCCCAGTGCTGACGCTGTGTCCTGCTGTGAGAGACACCGTCACAAATATACACACCAGTGCTGACGCTGTGTCCTGCGCCGAGAGACACCGTCACAAATATACATCCCAGCGCTGACACTGTGTCCTGCGGGGAGACACACCGTCACAAATAGACACCCCAGTGCTGACGCTGTGTCCTGCTGTGAGACACCATCAAAAATATACACCCCAGTACTGAAATTGTGTCCTGCGGTGAGAGACACCGTCACAAATATACACCCCAGTGCTGACGCTGTGTCCTGCGGGGAGAGACACCGTCACAAATAGACACCCCAGTGCTGACGCTGTGTCCTGCTGTGAGACACCGTGACAAATATACACGCCAGTGCTGACGCTGTGTCCTGCGGCGAGAGACACCGTCACAAATATGCATCCCAGCGCTGACACTATGTCCTGCGGGGAGAGACACCGTCACAAATAGACACCCCATTGCTGAGGCTGTGTCCTGCTGTGAGACACCGTGACAAATATACACCCCAGTGCTGACGCTGTGTCCTGCGGTGAGAGACACCGTCACAAATATACACCCCAGCGCTGACGCTGTGTCCTGCGGGGAGAGACACCGTCACAAATAGACACCCCAGTGCTGAAGCTGTGTCCTGCTGTGAGAGACACCGTCACAAATATACATCCCAGCGCTGACGCTGTGTCCTGTGGGGAGAGACACCGTCACAAATAGACACCCCAGTGCTGAGGCTGTGTCCTGCTGTGAGACACCGTCACAAATATACACCCCAGTACTGAAGCTGTGTCCTGCGGTGAGAGACACCGTCACAAATATAAACCCCAGTGCTGAAGCTGTGTCCTGCGGTGAGAGAGACCATCACAAATATACACCCAGTGCTGAAGCTGTGTCCTGCTGTGAGACGCCATCACAAATATAAACCCCAGTGCTGAAGCTGTGTCCTGCGGTGAGAGAGACCATCACAAATATACACCCAGTGCTGAAGCTGTGTCCTGCTGTGAGACGCCATCACAAATATAAACCCCAGTGCTGACGCTTTGTCCTGCGGTGAGAGACACCGTCACAAATATACACCCCAGTGCTGAAGCTGTGTCCTGCGGTGAGAGAGACCGTCACAAATATACACCCAGTGCTGAAGCTGTGTCCTGCTGTGAGACGCCATCACAAATATAAACCCCAGTGCTGAAGCTGTGTCCTGCAGTGAGAGATACCGTCACAAATAGACACCCCAGTGCTGAGGCTGTGTCCTGCTGTGAGAGACACCGTCACAAATATACACACCAGTGCTGATGCTGTGTCCTGTGGTTAGACACCGTCACAAATAGACACCCCAGTGCTGACGCTGTGTCCTGCTGTGAGACACCGTCACAAATATACACTCCAGTGATGACGCTGTGTCCTGCGGCGAGAGACACCGTCACAAATATACATCCCAGCGCTGAAGCTGTGTCCTGTGGGGAGAAACACCATCACAAATAGACACCCCAGTGCTGACGCTGTGTCCTGCTGTGAGACACCGTCACAAATATACACCCCAGTGCTGACGCTATGTCCTGCGGCGAGAGACACCGTCACAAATATACATCCCAGCGCTCACGCTGTGTCCTGCGGGTAGAGACAACGTCACAAATAGATACCCCATTGCTGAGGCTGTGTCCTGCTGTGAGACACCGTGACAAATATACACGCCAGTGCTGACGCTGTGTCCTGCGGCGAGAGACACCGTCACAAATATGCATCCCGGCGCTGACGCTGTGTCCTGCGGCGAGAGACACCGTCACAAATAGACACCCCATTGCTGAGGCTGTGTCCTGCTGTGAGACACCGTGACAAATATACACCCCAGTGCTGACGCTGTGTCCTGCGGTGAGAGACACCGTCACAAATATACACCCCAGCGCTGACGCTGTGCCCTGCGGGGAGAGACACCGTCACAAATAGACACCCCAGTGCTGAAGCTGTGTCCTGCTGTGAGAGACACCGTCACAAATATACATCCCAGCACTGACGCTGTGTCCTGTGGGGAGAGACACCGTCACAAATAGACACCCCAGTGCTGAGGCTGTGTCCTGCTGTGAGACACCGTCACAAATATACACCCCAGTACTGAAGCTGAGTCCTGCAGTGAGAGACACCGTCACAAATATAAACCCCAGTGCTGAAGCTGTGTCCTGCGGTGAGAGACACCGTCACAAATAGACACCCCAGTGCTGAGGCTGTGTCCTGCTGTGAGAGACACCGTCACAAATATACACACCAGTGCTGACGCTGTGTCCTGCGGCGAGAGACACCGTCACAAATATACATCCCAGCGCTGATGCTGTGTCCTGCGGGGAGAGACACCGTCACAAATAGACACCCCAGTGCTGACGCTGTGTCCTGCTGTGAGACACCATCACAAATATACACCCCAGAACTGAAGCTGTGTCCTGCGGTGAGAGACACCGTCACAAATATACACACCAGTGCTGACGCTGTGTCCTGCGGCGAGAGACACCGTCACGAATGTACATCCCAGCGCTGACGCTGTGTCCTGTGGTGAGAGGCTCCGTCACAAATATACACCCCAGTGCTGACGCTGTGTCCTGCGGCGAGAGACACCGTCACAAATAGACACCCCAGTGCTGAGGCTCTGTCCTGCTGTGAGACACCGTCACAAATATACACCCCAGTGCTGACGCGGTGTCCTGCTGTGAGACACCATCACAAATATACACCCCAGCGCTGACGCTGTCTCCTGTGGTGAGAGACACCGTCACAAATATGCACCTCAGTGCTGATGCTGTGTCCTGCTGTGAGACACCATCACAAATCTACACCCCAGTGCTGAAGCTGTGTCGTCTGGTGTGAGACACCATCACAAATATACACCCTAGTGCTGAAGCTGTGTCCTATTGTTAGACACCGTCACAAATATACACCCCAGTACTGAAGCTGTGTCCTGCGGTGAGAGACACCGTCACAAATATACACCCCAGTGCTGACGCTGTGTCCTGCGGCGAGAGACACCGTCACAAATATACATCCCAGCACTGACGCTGTGTCCTGCGGGGAGAGACACCGTCACTAATAGACACCCCAGTGCTGACGCTGTGTCCTGCTGTGAGACACCGTCACAAATATACACCCCAGTGCTGACGCTGTGTCCTGCGGCGAGAGAAACCGTCACAAATATACATCCCAGCGCTGACGCTGTGTCCTGCGGGGAGAGACACCATCACAAATAGACACCCCAGTGCTGACGCTGTGTCCTGCTGTGAGACACCGTCACAATTATACACCCCAGTGCTGACGCTGTGTCCTGCGGCGAGAGACACCGTCACAAATATACATCCCAGCGCTGACGCTGTGTCCTGCGGGGAGAGACACCGTCACAAATAGACACCCCAGTGCTGAGGCTGTGTCCTGCTGTGAGAGACACCGTCACAAATATACACACCAGTGCTGACGCTGTGTCCTGCGGCGAGAGACACCTTCACAAATATACACCCCAGCGCTGAGGCTGTGTCCTGCAGTGAGAGACACCATCACAAATATACACCCCAGTGCTGAAGCTGTGTCCTGCGGTGAGAGACACCGTCACAAATAGACACCCCAGTGCTGAGGCTGTGTCCTGCTGTGAGAGACACCGTCACAAATATACACACCAGTGCTGACGCTGTGTCCTGCGGTGAGAGACACCGTCACAAATATACATCCCAGCGCTGACGCTGTGTCCTGCGGGGAGAGACACCGTCACAAATAGACACCCCAGTGCTGACGCTGTGTCCTGCTGTGAGACACCATCACAAATATACACCCCAGTACTGAAGCTGTGTCCTGCGGTGAGAGACACCGTCACAAATATACACACCAGTGCTGACGCTGTGTCCTGCGGTGAGAGACACCGTCACAAATATACATCCCAGCGCTGACGCTGTGTCCTGCGGGGAGAGACACCGTCACAAATAGACACCCCAGTGCTGAAGCTGTGTCCTGCTGTGAGACACCGTAACAAATATACACCCCAGTGCTGACGCTGTGTCCTGCGGCGAGAGACACCGTCACAAAAATACATCCCAGCGCTGACGCTGTGTCCTGCGGGGAGAGACACCGTCACAAATAGACACCCCAGTGCTGACGCTGTGTCCTGCTGTGAGACACCGTCACAAATATACACTCCAGTGCTGACGCTGTGTCCTGCAGCGACAGACACCGTCACAAATATACATCCCAGCGCTGACGCTGTGTCCTACGGGGAGAGACACCGTCACAAATAGACACCCCAGTGCTGAGGCTGTCCTGCTGTAAGACACCGTCACAAATATACACCCCAGTGCTGACGCTGTGTCCTGCGGCGAGAGACACCGTCACAAATATACACCCCAGCGCTGACGCTGTGTCCTGTGGTGAGAGACACCGTCCCAAATAGACACCCCAGTGCTGATGCTGTGTCCTGCTGTGAGACACCATCACAAATATACACCCCAGTGCTGAAGCTGTGTCGTCTGGTGTGAGACACCATCACAAATATACACCCTAGTGCTGAAGCTGTGTCCTATTGTTAGACACCGTCACAAATATACACCCCAGTACTGAAGCTGTGTCCTGCGGTGAGAGTCACCGTCACAAATATACACCCCAGTGCTGACGCTGTGTTCCTGCGGAGAGAGACACCGTCACAAATATACATCCCAGCGCTGACACTGTGTCCTGCGGGGAGAGACACCGTCACAAATAGACACCCCAGTGCTGACGCTGTGTCCTGCTGTGAGACACCGTCCCAAATATACACCCCAGTTCTGACGCTGTGTCCTGTGGCGAGAGACACCGTCACAAATATACACCCTAGTGCTGAAGCTGTGTCCTATTGTTAGACACTGTCACAAATATACACCCCAGTACTGAAGCTGTGTCCTGCGGTGAGAGATACCATCACAAATATACACCCCAGCGCTGAAGCTGAGTCCTGTGGTAGACATTGTCACAAATATACACCCCAGTGCTGAAGCTGTGTCCTGCGGTGAGAGACACCATCACAAATATACACCACAGTGCTGAAGCCGTGTCCTGCTGTGAGAGACACCATCACAAATATACACCCCAGTGCTGACACTGTGTCCTGTGGTTAGACACCGTCACAAATATACACCCCAGTGCTGACGCTGTGTCCTGCGGTGAGAGACACAGTCACAAATATACGCCGCAGTGCTGAAGCTGTGTCCTGCGGTGAGAGACACCGTCACAAATATACATCCCACTGATGAAGCTGTGTCCTGCGGTGAGAGACATCGTCCCAAATATATACCCCAGTACTGAAGCTGTGTCCTGCGGTGAGACGCCATCACAAATATACACCCCAGTGCTGACGCTGTGTCCTGCGGTGAGAGACACCGTCACAAATATACACCCCAGTGCTGATGCTGTGTCCTGCTGTGAGACACCATCACAAATATACACCCCAGCGCTGAAGCGGAGTCCTGTGGTAGACATAGTCACAAATATACACCCCAGTGCTGAAGCTGTGTCCTGCGGTGAGAGACACCATCACAAATATACACCCCAGTGCTGAAGCTGTCTCCTGCGGTGAGAGACACCATCACAAATATACACCCCAGTGCTGACGCTGTGCCCTGCGGTGACACACACTCACAAATACACGCTGCAGTGCTGAAGCTGTGTCCTGCGGTGAGAGACACCGTCACAAATAGACATCCCAGTGCTGAAGCTGTGTCCTGCGGTGTGAGACACCGTCACAAATATACACCCCAGTACTGAAGCTGTGTCCTGCGGTCAGAGACACCGTCACAAATATACACCCCAGTGCTGATGCTGTGTCCTGCTGTGAGACACCATCACAAATATACACCCCAGCGCTGAAGCGGAGTCCTGTGGTAGACATTGTCACAAATATACACCCCAGTGCTGAGAGACACCATCACAAATATACACCCCAGTGCTGAAGCTGTGTCCTGCGGTGAGAGACACCATCACAAAAATACACCCCAGTGCTGACGCTGTGTCCTGTGGTTAGACACCGTCACAAATATACACCCCAGTGCTGACGCTGTGTCCTGCGTTGAGACGCCATCACAAATATACACCCCAGTGCTGACGCTGTGTCCTGCCGTGAGAGACACCGTCACAAATAGACTCCCCAGTGCTGAGGCTGTGTCCTGCTGTGAGAGACACCGTCACAAATATACACACCAGTGCTGATGCTGTGTCCTGTGGTTAGACACCGTCACAAATAGACACCCCAGTGCTGACGCTGTGTCCTGCTGTGAGACACCGTCACAAATATACACTCCAGTGATGACGCTGTGTCCTGCGGCGAGAGACACCGTCACAAATATACATCCCAGCGCTGAAGCTGTGTCCTGCGGGGAGAGACACCATCACAAATAGACACCCCAGTGCTGACGCTGTGTCCTGCTGTGAGACACCGTCACAAATATACACCCCAGTGCTGACGCTATGTCCTGCGGCGAGAGACACCGTCACAAATATACATCCCAGCGCTCACGCTGTGTCCTGCGGGTAGAGACAACGTCACAAATAGATACCCCATTGCTGAGGCTGTGTCCTGCTGTGAGACACCGTGACAAATATACACGCCAGTGCTGACGCTGTGTCCTGCGGCGAGAGACACCGTCACAAATATGCATCCCAGCGCTGACGCTGTGTCCTGTGGGGAGAGACACCGTCACAAATAGACACCCCAGTGCTAAGGCTGTGTCCTACTGTGAGACACCGTCACAAATATACACCCAAGTACTGAAGCTGTGTCCTGCGGTGAGAGACACCGTCACAAATATATATCCCAGTGCTGAAGCTGTGTCCTGCGGTGAGAGACACCGTCACAAATAGACATCCCAGTGCTGAGGCTGTGTCCTGCTGTGAGAGAAACCGTCACAAATATACTCACCAGTGCTGACGCTGTGTCCTGCGGCGAGAGACACCGTCACAAATATACATCCCAGCGCTGATGCTGTGTCCTGCGGGGAGAGACACCGTCACAAATAGACACCCCAGTGCTGACGCTGTGTCCTGCTGTGAGACACCGTCACAAATATACACCCAAGTACTGAAGCTGTGTCCTGCGGTGAGAGACACCCTCACAAATATATACCCCAGTGCTGAAGCTGTGTCCTGCGGTGAGAGACACCGTCACAAATATACATCCCAGCGCTGACGCTGTGTCCTGCGGGGAGAGACACCGTCACAAATAGACACCCCAGTGCTGACGCTGTGTCCTGCTGTGAGACACCATCACAAATATACACCCCAGAACTGAAGCTGTGTCCTGCGGTGAGAGACACCGTCACAAATATACACCCCAGTGCTGAAGCTGTGTCCTGCGGTGAGACGCCATCACAAATATAAACCCCAGTGCTGAAGCTGTGTCCTGCGGTGAGACGCCATCACAAATATAAACCCCAGTGCTGAAGCTGTGTCCCGCGGTGAGAGATACCGTCACAAATAGACACCCCAGTGCTGAGGCTGTGTCCTGCTGTGAGAGACACCGTCACAAATATACACACCAGTGCTGATGCTGTGTCCTTTGGTTAGACACCGTCACAAATAGACACCCCAGTGCTGACGCTGTGTCCTGCTGTGAGACACCATCACAAATATACACCCCAGAACTGAAGCTGTGTCCTGCGGTGAGAGACACCGTCACAAATATACACCCCAGTGCTGAAGCTGAGTCCTGCGGTGAGAGAGACCGTCACAAATATACACCCAGTGCTGAATCTGTGTCCTGCTGTGAGACGCCATCACAAATATAAACCCCAGTGCTGAAGCTGTGTCCTGCAGTGAGACGCCATCACAAATATAAACCCCAGTGCTGAAGCTGTGTCCTGCGGTGAGAGATACCGTCACAAATAGACACCCCAGTGCTGAGGCTGTGTCCTGCTGTGAGAGACACCGTCACAAATATACACACCAGTGCTGATGCTGTGTCCTGTGGTTAGACACCGTCACAAATAGACACCCCAGTGCTGAGGCTGTGTCCTGCTGTGAGAGACACCGCCACAAATATACACACCAGTGCTGACGCTGTGTCCTGCTCCGAGAGACACCGTCACAAATATACATCCCAGCGCTGACACTGTGTCCTGCGGGGAGACACACCGTCACAAATAGACACCCCAGTGCTGACGCTGTGTCCTGCTGTGAGACACCATCAAAAATATACACCCCAGTACTGAAACTGTGTCCTGCGGTGAGAGACACCGTCACAAATATACACACCAGCTCTGACGCTGTGTCCTGCGGGGAGAGACACCGTCACAAATAGACACCCCAGTGCTGACGCTGTGTCCTGCTGTGAGACACCGTCACAAATATACACTCCAGTGATGACGCTGTGTCCTGCGGCGAGAGACACCGTCACAAATATACATCCCAGCGCTGACGCTGTGTCCTGCGGGGAGAGACACCATCACAAATAGACACCCCAGTGCTGACGCTGTGTCCTGCTATGAGACACCGTCACAAATATACACCCCAGTGCTGACGCTGTGTCCTTCGGCGAGAGACACCGTCACAAATATACATCCCAGCGCTCACGCTGTGTCCTGCGGGTAGAGACAACGTCACAAATAGACACCCCATTGCTGAGGCTGTGTCCTGCTGTGAGACACCGTGACAAATATACACGCCAGTGCTGACGCTGTGTCCTGCGGCGAGAGACACCGTCACAAATATGCATCCCAGCGCTGACGCTGTGTCCTGTGGGGAGAGACACCGTCACAAATAGACACCCCATTGCTGAGGCTGTGTCCTGCTGTGAGACACCGTGACAAATATACACCCCAGTGCTGACGCTGTGTCCTGCGGTGAGAGACAACGTCACAAATATACACCCCAGCGCTGACGCTGTGTCCTGCGGGGAGAGACACCGTCACAAATAGACACCCCAGTGCTGAAGCTGTGTCCTGCTGTGAGAGACACCGTCACAAATATACATCCCAGCGCTGACGCTGTGTCCTGTGGGGAGAGACACCGTCACAAATAGACACCCCAGTGCTGAGGCTGTGTCCTGCTGTGAGACACCGTCACAAATATACACCCCAGTACTGAAGCTGTGTCCTGCGGTGAGAGACACCGTCACAAATATAAACCCCAGTGCTGAAGCTGTGTCCTGCGGTGAGAGACACCGTCACAAATAGACACCCCAGTGCTGAGGCTGTGTCCTGCTGTGAGAGACACCGTCACAAATATGCACACCAGTGCTGACGCTGTGTCCTGCGGCGAGAGACACCGTCACAAATATACATCCCAGCGCTGATGCTGTGTCCTGCGGGGAGAGACACCGTCACAAATAGACACCCCAGTGCTGACGCTGTGTCCTGCTGTGAGACACCATCACAAATATACACCCCAGAACTGAAGCTGTGTCCTGCGGTGAGAGACACCGTCACAAATATACACACCAGTGCTGACGCTGTGTCCTGCGGCGAGAGACACCGTCACGAATGTACATCCCAGCGCTGACGCTGTGTCCTGTGGTGAGAGGCTCCGTCACAAATATACACCCCAGTGCTGACGCTGTGTCCTGCGGTGAGAGACACCGTCACAAATAGACACCCCAGTGCTGAGGCTGTGTCCTGCTGTGAGACACCGTCACAAATATACACCCCAGTGCTGACACGGTGTCCTGCGGTGAGAGACACCGTCACAAATATACATCCCAGCGCTGACGCTGTGTCCTGCGGGGAGAGACACCGTCACAAATAGACACCCCAGTGCTGACGCTGTGTCCTGCTGTGAGACACCATCACAAATATACACCCCAGAACTGAAGCTGTGTCCTGCGGTGAGAGACACCGTCACAAATATACACCCCAGTGCTGAAGCTGTGTCCTGCGGTGAGACGCCATCACAAATATAAACCCCAGTGCTGAAGCTGTGTCCTGCGGTGAGACGCCATCACAAATATAAACCCCAGTGCTGAAGCTGTGTCCCGCGGTGAGAGATACCGTCACAAATAGACACCCCAGTGCTGAGGCTGTGTCCTGCTGTGAGAGACACCGTCACAAATATACACACCAGTGCTGATGCTGTGTCCTTTGGTTAGACACCGTCACAAATAGACACCCCAGTGCTGACGCTGTGTCCTGCTGTGAGACACCATCACAAATATACACCCCAGAACTGAAGCTGTGTCCTGCGGTGAGAGACACCGTCACAAATATACACCCCAGTGCTGAAGCTGTGTCCTGCGGTGAGAGAGACCGTCACAAATATACACCCAGTGCTGAAGCTGTGTCCTGCTGTGAGACGCCATCACAAATATAAACCCCAGTGCTGAAGCTGTGTCCTGCAGAGACGCCATCACAAATATAAACCCCAGTGCTGAAGCTGTGTCCTGCGGTGAGAGATACCGTCACAAATAGACACCCCAGTGCTGAGGCTGTGTCCTGCTGTGAGAGACACTGTCACAAATATACACACCAGTGCTGATGCTGTGTCCTGTGGTTAGACACCGTCACAAATAGACACCCCAGTGCTGAGGCTGTGTCCGGCTGTGAGAGACACCGCCACAAATATACACACCAGTGCTGACGCTGTGTCCTGCTCCGAGAGACACCGTCACAAATATACATCCCAGCGCTGACACTGTGTCCTGCGGGGAGACACACCGTCACAAATAGACACCCCAGTGCTGACGCTGTGTCCTGCTGTGAGACACCATCAAAAATATACACCCCAGTACTGAAACTGTGTCCTGCGGTGAGAGACACCGTCACAAATATACACACCAGCTCTGACGCTGTGTCCTGCGGGGAGAGACACCGTCACAAATAGACACCCCAGTGCTGACGCTGTGTCCTGCTGTGAGACACCGTCACAAATATACACTCCAGTGATGACGCTGTGTCCTGCGGCGAGAGACACCGTCACAAATATACATCCCAGCGCTGACGCTGTGTCCTGCGGGGAGAGACACCATCACAAATAGACACCCCAGTGCTGACGCTGTGTCCTGCTGTGAGACACCGTCACAAATATACACCCCAGTGCTGACGCTGTGTCCTGCGGCGAGAGACACCGTCACAAATATACATCCCAGCGCTCACGCTGTGTCCTGCGGGTAGAGACAACGTCACAAATAGACACCCCATTGCTGAGGCTGTGTCCTGCTGTGAGACACCGTGACAAATATACACGCCAGTGCTGACGCTGTGTCCTGCGGCGAGAGACACCGTCACAAATATGCATCCCAGCGCTGACGCTGTGTCCTGTGGGGAGAGACACCGTCACAAATAGACACCCCATTGCTGAGGCTGTGTCCTGCTGTGAGACACCGTGACAAATATACACCCCAGTGCTGACGCTGTGTCCTGCGGTGAGAGACAACGTCACAAATATACACCCCAGCGCTGACGCTGTGTCCTGCGGGGAGAGACACCGTCACAAATAGACACCCCAGTGCTGAAGCTGTGTCCTGCTGTGAGAGACACCGTCACAAATATACATCCCAGCGCTGACGCTGTGTCCTGTGGGGAGAGACACCGTCACAAATAGACACCCCAGTGCTGAGGCTGTGTCCTGCTGTGAGACACCGTCACAAATATACACCCCAGTACTGAAGCTGTGTCCTGCGGTGAGAGACACCGTCACAAATATAAACCCCAGTGCTGAAGCTGTGTCCTGCGGTGAGAGACACTGTCACAAATAGACACCCCAGTGCTGAGGCTGTGTCCTGCTGTGAGAGACACCGTCACAAATATGCACACCAGTGCTGACGCTGTGTCCTGCGGCGAGAGACACCGTCACAAATATACATCCCAGCGCTGATGCTGTGTCCTGCGGGGAGAGACACCGTCACAAATAGACACCCCAGTGCTGACGCTGTGTCCTGCTGTGAGACACCATCACAAATATACACCCCAGAACTGAAGCTGTGTCCTGCGGTGAGAGACACTGTCACAAATATACACACCAGTGCTGACGCTGTGTCCTGCGGCGAGAGACACCGTCACGAATGTACATCCCAGCGCTGACGCTGTGTCCTGTGGTGAGAGGCTCCGTCACAAATATACACCCCAGTGCTGACGCTGTGTCCTGCGGCGAGAGACACCGTCACAAATAGACACCCCAGTGCTGAGGCTGTGTCCTGCTGTGAGACACCGTCACAAATATACACCCCAGTGCTGACGCGGTGTCCTGCTGTGAGACACCATCACAAATATACACCCCAGCGCTGACGCTGTCTCCTGTGGTGAGAGACACCGTCACAAATATGCACCCCAGTGCTGATGCTGTGTCCTGCTGTGAGACACCATCACAAATATACACCCCAGTGCTGAAGCTGTGTCGTCTGGTGTGAGACACCATCACAAATATACACCCTAGTGCTGAAGCTGTGTCCTATTGTTAGACACCGTCACAAATATACACCCCAGTACTGAAGCTGTGTCCTGCGGTGAGAGACACCGTCACAAATATACAGCCCAGTGCTGACGCTGTGTCCTGCGGCGAGAGACACCGTCACAAATATACATCCCAGCACTGACGCTGTGTCCTGCGGGGAGAGACACCGTCACTAATAGACACCCCAGTGCTGACGCTGTGTCCTGCTGTGAGACACCGTCACAAATATACACCCCAGTGCTGACGCTGTGTCCTGCGGCGAGAGAAACCGTCACAAATATACATCCCAGCGCTGACGCTGTGTCCTGCGGCGAGAGACACGGTCACAAATATACATCCCAGCACTGACGCTGTGTCCTGCGGGGAGAGACACCATCACAAATAGACACCCCAGTGCTGACGCTGTGTCCTGCTGTGAGACACCGTCACAAATATACACCCCAGTGCTGACGCTGTGTCCTGCGGCGAGAGACACCGTCACAAATATACACACCAGTGCTGACGCTGTGTCCTGCGGCGAGAGACACCGTCACAAATATACACCCCAGCGCTGATGCTGTGTCCTGCAGTGAGAGACACCATCACAAATATACACCCCAGTGCTGAAGCTGTGTCCTGCGGTGAGAGACACCGTCACAAATAGACACCCCAGTGCTGACGCTGTGTCCTGCTGTGAGACACCATCACAAATATACACCCCAGAACTGAAGCTGTGTCCTGCGGTGAGAGACACCGTCACAAATATACACCCCAGTGCTGAAGCTGTGTCCTGCGGTGAGACGCCATCACAAATATAAACCCCAGTGCTGAAGCTGTGTCCTGCGGTGAGACGCCATCACAAATATAAACCCCAGTGCTGAAGCTGTGTCCCGCGGTGAGAGATACCGTCACAAATAGACACCCCAGTGCTGAGGCTGTGTCCTGCTGTGAGAGACACCGTCACAAATATACATCCCAGCGCTGACGCTGTGTCCTACGGGGAGAGACACCGTCACAAATAGACACCTCAGTGCTGAGGCTGTCCTGCTGTAAGACACCGTCACAAATATACACCCCAGTGCTGAAGCTGTGTTCTGCGGTGAGAGACACAGTCACAAATATACACCCCAGTGCTGAAGCTGTGTCCTGCGGTGAGAGAGACCATCACAAATATACACCCAGTGCTGAAGCTGTGTCCTGCTGTGAGACGCCATCACAAATATAAACCCCAGTGCTGAAGCTGTGTCCTGCGGTGAGAGGCCATCACAAATATACACCCCAGTGCTGAAGCTGTGTCCTGCGGTGAGAGATACCGTCACAAATAGACACCCCAGTGCTGAGGCTGTGTCCTGCTGTGAGAGACACCGTCACAAATATACACACCAGTGCTGATGCTGTGTCCTGTGGTTAGACACCGTCACAAATAGACACCCCAGTGCTGAGGCTGTGTCCTGTGGTGAGAGACACCGTCACAAATATACACCCCAGTGCTGAAGCTGTGTCCTGCTGTGAGAGACACCGTCACAAATATACATCCCAGCGCTGACGCTGTGTCCTGCGGGGAGAGACACCGTCACAAATAGACACCCCATTGCTAAGGCTGTGTCCTGCTGTGAGACACCGTGACAAATATACACGCCAGTGCTGACGCTATGTCCTGCGGCGAGAGACACCGTCACAAATATACATCCCAGCGCTGACGCTGTGTCCTGCTGGGAGAGACACCGTCACAAATAGACACCCCATTGCTGAGGCTGTGTCCTGCTGTGAGACACCGTGACAAATATACACCCCAGTGCTGACGCTGTGTCCTGCGGTGAGAGACACCGTCACAAATATACACCCCAGCGCTGACGCTGTGTCCTGCGGGGAGAGACACCGTCACAAATAGACACCCCAGTGCTGAAGCTGTGTCCTGCTGTGAGAGACACCGTCACAAATATACATCCCAGCGCTGACGCTGTGTCCTGTGGGGAGAGACACCGTCACAAATAGACACCCCAGTGCTAAGGCTGTGTCCTACTGTGAGACACCATCACAAATATACACCCAAGTACTGAAGCTGTGTCCTGCGGTGAGAGACACCGTCACAAATATATACCCCAGTGCTGAAGCTGTGTCCTGCGGTGAGAGACACCGTCACAAATAGACATCCCAGTGCTGAGGCTGTGTCCTGCTGTGAGAGAAACCGTCACAAATATACTCACCAGTGCTGACGCTGTGTCCTGCGGCGAGAGACACCGTCACAAATATACATCCCAGCGCTGATGCTGTGTCCTGCGGGGAGAGACACCGTCACAAATAGACACCCCAGTGCTGACGCTGTGTCCTGCTGTGAGACACCATCACAAATATACACCCCAGTACTGAAACTGTGTCCTGCGGTGAGAGACACCGTCACAAATATACACACCAGTGCTGACGCAGTGTCCTGCGGCGAGAGACACCGTCACAAATATACATCCCAGCTCTGACGCTGTGTCCTGCGGGGAGAGACACCGTCACAAATAGACACCCCAGTGCTGACGCTGTGTCCTGCTGTGAGACACCGTCACAAATATACACTCCAGTGATGACGCTGTGTCCTGCGGCGAGAGACACCGTCACAAATATACATCCCAGCGCTGACGCTGTGTCCTGCGGGGAGAGACACCATCACAAATAGACACCCCAGTGCTGACGCTGTGTCCTGCTGTGAGACACCGTCACAAATATACACCCCAGTGCTGACGCTGTGTCCTGCGGCGAGAGACACCGTCACAAATATACATCCCAGCGCTCACGCTGTGTCCTGCGGGTAGAGACAACGTCACAAATAGACACCCCATTGCTGAGGCTGTGTCCTGCTGTGAGACACCGTGACAAATATACACGCCAGTGCTGACGCTGTGTCCTGCGGCGAGAGACACCGTCACAAATATGCATCCCAGCGCTGACGCTGTGTCCTGTGGGGAGAGACACCGTCACAAATAGACACCCCATTGCTGAGGCTGTGTCCTGCTGTGAGACACCGTGACAAATATACACCCCAGTGCTGACGCTGTGTCCTGCGGTGAGAGACAACGTCACAAATATACACCCCAGCGCTGACGCTGTGTCCTGCGGGGAGAGACACCGTCACAAATAGACACCCCAGTGCTGAGGCTGTGTCCTGCTGTGAGACACCGTCACAAATATACACCCCAGTACTGAAGCTGTGTCCTGCGGTGAGAGACACCGTCACAAATATAAACCCCAGTGCTGAAGCTGTGTCCTGCGGTGAGAGACACCGTCACAAATAGACACCCCAGTGCTGAGGCTGTGTCCTGCTGTGAGAGACACCGTCACAAATATGCACACCAGTGCTGACGCTGTGTCCTGCGGCGAGAGACACAGTCACAAATATACATCCCAGCGCTGATGCTGTGTCCTGCGGAGAGAGACACCGTCACAAATAGACACCCCAGTGCTGACGCTGTGTCCTGCTGTGAGACACCATCACAAATATACACCCCAGAACTGAAGCTGTGTCCTGCGGTGAGAGACACCGTCACAAATATACACACCAGTGCGGACGCTGTGTCCTGCGGCGAGAGACACCGTCACGAATGTACATCCCAGCGCTGACGCTGTGTCCTGTGGTGAGAGGCTCCGTCACAAATATACACCCCAGTGCTGACGCTGTGTCCTGCGGCGAGAGACACCGTCACAAATAGACACCCCAGTGCTGAGGCTGTGTCCTGCTGTGAGACACCGTCACAAATATACACCCCAGTGCTGACGCGGTGTCCTGCTGTGAGACACCATCACAAATATACACCCCAGCGCTGACGCTGTCTCCTGTGGTGAGAGACACCGTCACAAATATGCACCCCAGTGCTGATGCTGTGTCCTGCTGTGAGACACCATCACAAATATACACCCCAGTGCTGAAGCTGTGTCGTCTGGTGTGAGACACCATCACAAATATACACCCTAGTGCTGAAGCTGTGTCCTATTGTTAGACACCGTCACAAATATACACCCCAGTACTGAAGCTGTGTCCTGCGGTGAGAGACACCGTCACAAATATACACCCCAGTGCTGACGCTGTGTCCTGCGGCGAGAGACACCGTCACAAATATACATTCCAGCACTGACGCTGTGTCCTGCGGGGAGAGACACCGTCACTAATAGACACCCCAGTGCTGACGCTGTGTCCTGCTGTGAGACACCGTCACAAATATACACCCCAGTGCTGACGCTGTGTCCTGCGGCGAGAGACACTGTCACAAATATACATCCCAGCCCTGACGCTGTGTCCTGCGGGGAGAGACACCGTCACAAGTAGACACCCCAGTGCTGAGGCTGTGTCCTGCTGTGAGACACCATCACAAATATACACCCCAGTGCTGACGCTGTGTCCTGCGGCGAGAGACACCGTAACAAATATACACCCCAGCGCTGACGCTGTGTCCTGCGGTGAGAGACACCGTCACAAATATACACCCCAGTGCTGATGCTGTGTCCTGCTGTGAGACACCATCACAAATATACACCCCAGTGCTGAAGCTGTGTCCTCTGGTGTGAGACACCATCACAAATATACACCCTAGTGCTGAAGCCGTGTCCTATTGTTAGACACCGTCACAAATATACACCCCAGTGCTGAAGCTGTGTCCTGCGGTGAGAGACACTGTCACAAATATACACCCCAGTGCTGACGCTGTGCCCTGCGGTGAGAGACACCGTCACAAATATACACCCCAGTGCTGAAGCTGTGTCCTATTGTTAGACACCGTCACAAATAGACACCCCAGTGCTGACGCTGTGTCCTGCTGTGAGACACCGTCACAAGTATACACGCCAGTGCTGACGCTGTGTCCTGCGGCGAGAGACACCATCACAAATGTACATCACAACGCTGACGCTGTGTCCTGCGGGGAGAGACACCGTCACAAAAAGACACCCCATTGCTGAGGCTGTGTCCTGCTGTGAGACACCGTCAGAAATATACACCACAGTGCTGACGCTGTGTCCTGCGGCGAGAGACACCGTCACAAATATACACCCCAGCGCTGACGCTGTGTCCTGTGGTGAGAGACACCGTCACAAATATAAACCCCAGTGCTGAAGCTGTGTCCTGCTGTGAGAGACACCGTCACAAATATACACCCCAGTGCTGAAGCTGTGTCCTGCGGTGAGAGACACCGTCACAAATATACACCCAGTGCTGAAGCTGTGTCCTGCTGTGAGACGCCATCACAAATATACACCCCAGTGCTGAAGATGTGTCCTGCGGTGAGACGCCATCACAAATATACACCCCAGTGCTGAAGTTGTGTCCTGCTGTGAGAGACACCGTCACAAATAGACACCCCAGTGCTGAGGCTGTGTCCTGCTGTGAGAGACACAGTCACAAATATACACCCCAGTACTGAAGCTGTGTCCTGCGGTGAGAGACACCGTCACAAATATACACCCCAGTGCTGACGCGGTGTCCTGCGGCGAGAGACACAGTCACAAATATACATCCCAGCGCTGATGCTGTGTCCTGCGGGGAGAGACACCGTCACAAATAGACACCCCAGTGCTGACGCTGTGTCCTGCTGTGAGACACCGTCACAAGTATACACGCCAGTGCTGACGCTGTGTC
Organism: Pleurodeles waltl; assembly: GCF_031143425.1. NCBI lineage: Eukaryota > Metazoa > Chordata > Amphibia > Caudata > Salamandridae > Pleurodeles > Pleurodeles waltl. The sequence goes on along the minus strand of NC_090450.1, from coordinate 1,003,533,789 downwards.
CTGCGGCGAGAGACACCATCACAAATATACATCCCAGCGCTGACGCTGTGTCCTGCGGGGAGAGACACCGTCACAAATAGACACCCCATTGCTGAGGCTGTGTCCTGCTGTGAGACACCGTCACAAATATACACCCCAGTGCTGACGCTGTGTCCTGCGGCGAGAGACACCGTCACAAATATACACCCCATTGCTGACGCTGTGTCCTGTGGTGAGAGACACCGTCACAAATATAAACCCCAGTGCTGAAGCTGTGTCCTGCTGTGAGAGACACCGTCACAAATATACATCCCAGCTCTGACGCTGTGTCCTGCGGGGAGACACTGTCACAAATATACACCCCAGAGCTGAAGCTGTGTCCTGCTGTGAGAGACACCGTCACAAATATACACCCCAGAGCTGAAGCTGTGTCCTGCTGTGAGAGACACCGTCACAAATATGCACCCCAGCGCTGAAGCTGTGTCCTGCTGTGAGACATCGTCACAAATATAAACCCCAGTGCTGATACTGTGTCCTGTTGTGAGAGACACCGTCACAAATATACACCCCAGTGCTGAAGCTGTGTCCTGCGGCAAGAGACCCCGTCACAAATATACACCCCAGTGCTGAAGCTGTGTCCTGCGGTGAGAGACACCGTCACAAATATGCAGCCCAGTGCTGAAGCTGTGTCCTGCGGTGAGAGACGCCATCACAAATATACACCCCAGAGCTGATGCTGGGTCCTGCTGTGAGACACCGTCAAAAATATACACCCCAGTGCTGCAGCTGTGTCCTGCGGTGAGAGACACCGTCACAAATATACACCCCAGTGCTGAAGCTGTGTCCTGCGGTGAGAGACACCGTCACAAATATACACCCCAGTGCTGAAGCTGTGTCCTGCGGTGAGAGACGCCATCACAAATATACACCCCAGTGCTGAAGTTGTGACCTGAGGTGAGAGACGCCATCACAAATATACACACCAGTGCTGATGCTGTGTCCTGCGGCGAGAGACACCGTCACAAATATACACCCAGTGCTGAAGCTGTGTCCTGCGGTGAGAGACACCATCACAAATATACACCCAGTGCTGAAGCTGTGTCCTGCGGTGAGACGCCATCACAAATATACACCCCAGTGCTGAAGTTGTGCCCTGCTGTGAGAGACACCATCACAAATATAAACCCCAGTGCTGACGCTGCGTCCTGTGGTTAGACACCGTCACAAATAGACACCCCGGTGCTGAGGCTGTGTCCTGCTGTGAGAGACACCGTCACAAATATACACACCAGTGCTGACGCTGTGTCCTGCGGGGAGAGACACCGTCACAAATAGACACCCCAGTGCTGACGCTGTGTCCTGCTGTGAGACACCATCACAAATATACACCCCAGTACTGAAGCTGTGTCCTGCGGTGAGAGACACCGTCACAAATATACACACCAGTGCTGACGCTGTGTCCTACGGCGAGAGACACCGTCACAAATATACATCCTAGCGCTGACGCTCTGTCCTGCGGGGAGAGACACCGTGACAAATAGACACCCCAGTGCTGACGCTGTGTCCTGCTGTGAGACACCGTCACAAATATACACCCCAGTGCTGACGCTGTGTCCTGCGGCGAGAGACACCGTCACAAATATACATCCCAGCCCTGACGCTGTGTCCTGCGGGGAGAGACACCGTCACAAGTAGACACCCCAGTGCTGAGGCTGTGTCCTGCTGTGAGACACCATCACAAATATACACCCCAGTGCTGATGCTGTGTCCTGCGGCGAGAGACACCGTAACAAATATACACCCCAGCGCTGACGCCATATGTCCTGCGGTGAGAGACACCGTCACAAATATACACCCCAGTGCTGATGCTGTGTCCTGCTGTGAGACACCATCACAAATATACACCCCAGTGCTGAAGCTGTGTCCTCTGGTGTGAGACACCATCACAAATATACACCCTAGTGCTGAAGCCGTGTCCTATTGTTAGACACCGTCACAAATATACACCCCAGTGCTGAAGCTGTGTCCTGCGGTGAGAGACACTGTCACAAATATACACTCCAGTGCTGACGCTGTGCCCTGCGGTGAGAGACACCGTCACAAATATACACCCCAGTGCTGAAGCTGTGTCCTATTGTTAGACTTTGTCACAAATAGACACCCCAGTGCTGACGCTGTGTCCTGCTGTGAGACACCGTCACAAGTATACACGCCAGTGCTGACGCTGTGTCCTGCGGCGAGAGACACCGTCACAAATGTACATCACAGCCCTGACGCTGTGTCCTGCGGGGAGAGACACCATCACAAATAGACACCCCATTGCTGAGGCTGTGTCCTGCTGTGAGACACCGTCAGAAATATACACCCCAGTGCTGACGCTGTGTCCTGCGGCGAGAGACACCGTCACAAATATACACCCCAGCGCTGACGCTGTGTCCTGTGGTGAGAGACACCGTCACAAATATAAACCCCAGTGCTGAAGCTGTGTCCTGCTGTGAGAGACACCGTCACAAATATACACCCCAGTGCTGAAGCTGTGTCCTGCGGTGAGAGACACCGTCACAAATATACACCCAGTGCTGAAGCTGTGTCCTGCTGTGAGACGCCATCACAAATATACACCCCAGTGCTGAAGATGTGTCCTGCGGTGAGACGCCATCACAAATATACACCCCAGTGCTGAAGTTGTGTCCTGCTGTGAGAGACACCGTCACAAATAGACACCCCAGTGCTGAGGCTGTGTCCTGCTGTGAGAGACACATTCACAAATATACACCCCAGTACTGAAGCTGTGTCCTGCGGTGAGAGACACCGTCACAAATATACACCCCAGTGCTGACGCGGTGTCCTGCGGCGAGAGACACCGTCACAAATATACATCCCAGCGCTGATGCTGTGTCCTGCGGGGAGAGACACCGTCACAAATAGACACCCCAGTGCTGACGCTGTGTCCTGCTGTGAGACACAGTCACAAGTATACACGCCAGTGCTGACGCTGTGTCCTGCGGCGAGAGACACCATCACAAATGTACATCCCAGCGCTGACGCTGTGTCCTGCGGGGAGAGACACCGTCACAAATAGACACCCCATTGCTGAGGCTGTGTCCTGCTGTGAGACACCGTCACAAATATACACCCCAGTGCTGACGCTGTGTCCTGCGGCGAGAGACACCGTCACAAATATACACCCCAGCGCTGACGCTGTGTCCTGTGGTGAGAGACACCGTCACAAATATAAACCCCAGTGCTGAAGCTGTGTCCTGCTGTGAGAGACACCGTCACAAATATACATCCCAGCTCTGACGCTGTGTCCTGCGGGGAGAGACACCGTCCCAAATAGACACCCCAGTGCTGATGCTGTGTCCTGCTGTGAGACACCATCACAAATATACACCCCAGTGCTGAAGCTGTGTCCTCTGGTGTGAGACACCATCACAAATATACACCCTAGTGCTGAAGCCGTGTCCTATTGTTAGACACCGTCACAAATATACACCCCAGTGCTGAAGCTGTGTCCTGCGGTGAGAGACACTGTCACAAATATACACCCCAGTGCTGACGCTGTGCCCTGCGGTGAGAGACACTGTCACAAATATACACCCCAGTGCTGAAGCTGTGTCCTATTGTTAGACACCGTCACAAATAGACACCCCAGTGCTGACGCTGTGTCCTGCTGTGAGACACCTTCACAAGTATACACGCCAGTGCTGACGCTGTGTCCTGCGGCGAGAGACACCGTCACAAATGTACATCACAGCGCTGACGCTGTGTCCTGCGGGGAGAGACACCGTCACAAATAGACACCCCATTGCTGAGGCTGTGTCCTGCTGTGAGACACCGTCACAAATATACACCCCAGTGCTGACGCTGTGTCCTGCGGCGAGAGACACCGTCACAAATATACACCCCAGCGCTGACGCTGTGTCCTGTGGTGAGAGACACCGTCACAAATATAAACCCCAGTGCTGAAGCTGTGTCCTGCTGTGAGAGACACCGTCACAAATATACACCCCAGTGCTGAAGCTGTGTCCTGCGGTGAGAGACACCGTCACAAATATACACCCAGTGCTGAAGCTGTGTCCTGCTGTGAGACGCCATCACAAATATACACCCCAGTGCTGAAGATGTGTCCTGCGGTGAGACGCCATCTCAAATATACACCCCAGTGCTGAAGTTGTGTCCTGCTGTGAGAGACACCGTCACAAATAGACACCCCAGTGCTGAGGCTGTGTCCTGCTGTGAGAGACACAGTCACAAATATACACCCCAGTACTGAAGCTGTGTCCTGCGGTGAGAGACACCGTCACAAATATACACCCCAGTGCTGACGCAGTGTCCTGCGGCGAGAGACACCGTCACAAATATACATCCCAGCGCTGATGCTGTGTCCTGCGGGGAGAGACACCGTCACAAACAGACACCCCAGTGCTGACGCTGTGTCCTGCTGTGAGACACCGTCACAAGTATACACGCCAGTGCTGACGCTGTGTCCTGCGGCAAGAGACACCATCACAAATGTACATCCCAGCGCTGACGCTGTGTCCTGCGGGGAGAGACACCGTCACAAATAGACACCCCATTGCTGAGGCTGTGTCCTGCTGTGAGACACCGTCACAAATATACACCCCAGTGCTGACGCTGTGTCCTGCGGCGAGAGACACCGTCACAAATATACACCCCAGCGCTGACGCTGTGTCCTGTGGTGAGAGACACCGTCACAAATATAAACCCCAGTGCTGAAGCTGTGTCCTGCTGTGAGAGACACATCACAAATATACATCCCAGCTCTGACGCTGTGTCCTGCGGGGAGAGACACCGTCCCAAATAGACACCCCAGTGCTGAGGCTGTGTCCTGCTGTGAGACACCGTCACAAATATACACCCCAGTACTGAAGCTGTGTCCTGCGGTGAGAGACACCGTCACAAATATACACCCCAGTACTGAAGCTGTGTCCTGCTGTGAGAGACACCGTCACAAATATACACCCCGTTGCTGAAGCTGTGTCCTGTTGTGAGAGACACAGTCACAAATATACACCCCAGTGCTGAATCTGTGTCCTGCGGTGAGACGCCATCACAAATATACACCCCAGTACTGAAGCAGTGTACTGCGGTGAGACGCCATCACAAATACACACCCCAGTGCTGAAGTTGTGTCCTGCTGTGTGAGACACCGTCACAAATATACACCCCAGTTCTGACGCTGTGTCCTGCTGTGAGACACTGTCACAAATATACACCCCAGCGCTGACGCTGTGTCCTGTGGTGAGAGACACCGTCACAAATATAAACCCCAGTGCTGAAGCTGTGTCCTACTGTGAGAGACACCGTCACAAATATACACCCCAGTGCTGAAGCTGTGTCCTGCGGTGAGAGACACCGTCACAAATATACACCCAGTGCTGAAGCTGTGTCATGCTGTGAGACGCCATCACAAATATACACCCCAGTGCTGAAGATGTGTCCTGCGGTGAGACACCATCACAAATATACACCCCAGTGCTGAAGTTGTGTCCTGCTGTGAGAGACACCGTCACAAATAGACACCCCAGTGCTGAGTCTGTGTCCTGCTGTGAGAGACACCGTCACAAATATACATCCCAGCGCTGATGCTGTGTCCTGCGGGGAGAGACACCGTCACAAATAGACACCCCAGTGCTGACGCTGTGTCCTGCTGTGAGACACCGTCACAAGTATACACGCCAGTGCTGACGCTGTGTCCTGCGGCGAGAGACACCATCACAAATGTACATCCCAGCGCTGACGCTGTGTCCTGCGGGGAGAGACACCGTCACAAATAGACACCCCATTGCTGAGGCTGTGTCCTGCTGTGAGACACCGTCACAAATATACACCCCAGTGCTGACGCTGTGTCCTGCGGCGAGAGACACCGTCACAAATATACACCCCAGCGCTGACGCTGTGTCCTGTGGTGAGAGACACCGTCACAAATATAAACCCCAGTGCTGAAGCTGTGTCCTGCTGTGAGAGACACATCACAAATATACATCCCAGCTCTGACGCTGTGTCCTGCGGGGAGAGACACCGTCCCAAATAGACACCCCAGTGCTGAGGCTGTGTCCTGCTGTGAGACACCGTCACAAATATACACCCCAGTACTGAAGCTGTGTCCTGCGGTGAGAGACACCGTCACAAATATACACCCCAGTACTGAAGCTGTGTCCTGCTGTGAGAGACACCGTCACAAATATACACCCCGTTGCTGAAGCTGTGTCCTGTTGTGAGAGACACAGTCACAAATATACACCCCAGTGCTGAATCTGTGTCCTGCGGTGAGACGCCATCACAAATATACACCCCAGTACTGAAGCAGTGTACTGCGGTGAGACGCCATCACAAATACACACCCCAGTGCTGAAGTTGTGTCCTGCTGTGTGAGACACCGTCACAAATATACACCCCAGTTCTGACGCTGTGTCCTGCTGTGAGACACTGTCACAAATATACACCCCAGCGCTGACGCTGTGTCCTGTGGTGAGAGACACCGTCACAAATATAAACCCCAGTGCTGAAGCTGTGTCCTACTGTGAGAGACACCGTCACAAATATACACCCCAGTGCTGAAGCTGTGTCCTGCGGTGAGAGACACCGTCACAAATATACACCCAGTGCTGAAGCTGTGTCATGCTGTGAGACGCCATCACAAATATACACCCCAGTGCTGAAGATGTGTCCTGCGGTGAGACACCATCACAAATATACACCCCAGTGCTGAAGTTGTGTCCTGCTGTGAGAGACACCGTCACAAATAGACACCCCAGTGCTGAGTCTGTGTCCTGCTGTGAGAGACACCGTCACAAATATACATCCCAGCGCTGATGCTGTGTCCTGCGGGGAGAGACACCGTCACAAATAGACACCCCAGTGCTGACGCTGTGTCCTGCTGTGAGACACCGTCACAAGTATACACGCCAGTGCTGACGCTGTGTCCTGCGGCGAGAGACACCATCACAAATGTACATCCCAGCGCTGACGCTGTGTCCTGCGGGGAGAGACACCGTCACAAATAGACACCCCATTGCTGAGGCTGTGTCCTGCTGTGAGACACCGTCACAAATATACACCCCAGTGCTGACTCTGTGTTCTGCGGCGAGAGACACCGTCACAAATATACACCCCAGCGCTGACGCTGTGTCCTGTGGTGAGAGACACCGTCACAAATATAAACCCCAGTGCTGAAGCTGTGTCCTGCTGTGAGAGACACCGTCACAAATATACATCCCAGCTCTGACGCTGTGTCCTGCGGGGAGAGACACCGTCCCAAATAGACACCCCAGTGCTGAGGCTGTGTCCTGCTGTGAGACACCGTCACAAATATACACCCCGTTGCTGAATCTGTGTCCTGTTGTGAGAGACACAGTCACAAATATACACCCCAGTGCTGAAGCTGTGTCCTGCGGTGAGAGACACTGTCACAAATATACACCCCAGTGCTGAATCTGTGTCCTGCTGCGAGACGCCATCACAAATATACACCCCAGTACTGAAGCAGTGTCCTGCGGTGAGACGCCATCACAAATATACACCCCAGTACTGAAGCAGTGTCCTGCGGTGAGACGCCATCACAAATACACACCCCAGTGCTGAAGTTGTGTCCTGCTGTGTGAGACACCGTCACAAATATACACCCCAGTGCTGACGCTGTGTCCTGCTGTGAGACACTGTCACAAATATACACCCCAGTGCTGACGCTGTGTCCTGCGGCGAGAGACACCGTCACAAATATACATCCCAGCGCTGAAGCTGTGTCCTGCTGTGAGACGCCATCACAAATATAAACCCCAGTGCTGAAGCTGTGTCCTGCGGTGAGACGCCATCACAAATATACACCCCAGTGCTGAAGCTGTGTCCTGCGGTGAGAGATACCGTCACAAATAGACACCCCAGTGCAGAGCCTGTGTCCTGCTGTGAGAGACACCGTCACAAATATACACACCAGTGCTGATGCTGTGTCCTGTGGTTAGACACCGTCACAAATAGACACCCCAGTGCTGAAGTTGTGTCCTGCTGTGTGAGACACCGTCACAAATATACACCCCAGTGCTGACGCTGTGTCCTCCTGTGAGACACCGTCACAAATATACACCCCCGTGCTGACGCTGTGTCCTGCGGCGAGAGACACCGTCACAAATATACATCCCAGCGCTGATGCTGTGTCCTGCGGGGAGAGACACCGTCACAAATAGACACCCCTGTGGTGACGCTGTGTCCTGCTGTGAGACACCGTCACAAATATACACCCCAGTGCTGACGCTGTGTCCTGCGGCGAGAGACACCGTCACAAATATACATCCCAGCGCTGACGCTGTGTCCTGCGGGGAGAGACACTGTCACAAATAGACACCCCATTGTTGAGGCTGTGTCCTGCGGTGAGACACCGTCAAAAATATACACCCCAGTGCCGACGCTGTGTCCTGTGGCGAGAGACACCGTCACAAATATACACCCCAGCGCTGACGCTGTGTCCTGTGGTGAGAGACACCGTCACAAATATACACCCCAGTGCTGAAGCTGTGTCCTGCTGTGAGAGACACCGTCACAAATATACATCCCAGCGCTGACGCTGTGTCCTGCTGTGAGACAACGTCACAAATATACACCCCAGTACTGAAGCTGTGTCCTGCGGTGAGAGACACCGTCACGAATATGCACCCCAGTGCTGAAGCTGTGTCCTGCGGTGAGACACAGTCACATATATACACCCCAGTACTGAAGCTGTGTCCTGCTGTGAGAGACACCGTCACAAATATACACCCCAGTGCTGAAGCTGTGTTCTGCGGTGAGAGACACAGTCACAAATATACACCCCAGTGCTTAAGCTGTGTCCTGCGGTGAGAGAGACCATCACAAATATACACCCAGTGCTGAAGCTGTGTCCTGCTGTGAGACGCCATCACAAATATAAACCCCAGTGCTGAAGCTGTGTCCTGCGGTGAGACGCCATCACAAATATACACCCCAGTGCAGAAGCTGTGTCCTGCGGTGAGAGATACCGTCACAAATAGACACCCCAGTGCTGAGGCTGTGTCCTGCTGTGAGAGACACCGTCACAAATATAAACCCCAGAGCTGAAGCTGTGTCCTGCTGTGAGAGACACCGTCACAAATATACACCCCAGCGCTGAAGCTGTGTCCTGCTGTGAGACACCGTCACAAATATAAACCCCAGTGCTGATGCTGTGTCCTGTTGTGAGAGACACCGTCACAAATATACAAACGAGTGCTGAAGCTGTGTCCTGCGGCAAGAGACACCGTCACAAATATACACCCCAGTGCTGATGCTGTGTCCTGCTGTGAGACCCCATCACAAATATACACCCCAGTGCTGAAGCTGTGTCCTCTGGTGTGAGACACCGTCACAAATATACACCCTAGTGCTCAAGCTGTGTCCTATTGTTAGACACCGTCACAAATATACACCCCAGTACTGAAGCTGTGTCCTGCGGTGAGAGACACCATCACAAATATACACCCCAGTGCTGAAGCTGTGTCCTGCGGTGAGAGACACTGTCACAAATATACACCCCAGTGCTGACGCTGTGTCCTGCGGTGAGAGACACCGTCACAAATATACACCCCAGTGCTGAAGCTGTGTCCTATTGTTAGACACCGTCACAAACATACACCCCAGTGCTGAAGCTGTGTCCTGCGGTGAGAGACACTGTCACAAATATACACCCCAGTGCTGACGCTGTGTCCTGCGGTGAGAGACAACGCCACAAATATACACCCCAGTGCTGAAGCTGAGTCCTGCGGTGAGAGACACCGTCACAAATATACACCCCAGTACTGAAGCTGTCCTGCTGTGAGAGACACCGTCACAAATATACACCCCAGTGCTGAAGCTGTGCCCTGCTGTGAGACATTGTCACAAATATAAACCCCAGAGCTGAAGCTGTGTCCTGCTGTATGAGACACCGTCACAAATATACACCCCAGAGCTGAAGCTGTGTCCTGCTGTGAGACACCGTCACAAATATACACCCCAGCGCTGAAGCTGTGTCCTGCTGTGAGACACCGTCACAAATATAAGCCCCAGTGCTGATGCTGTGTCCTGTTGTGAGAGACACCGTCACAAATATACACCCCAGTGCTGAAGCTGTGCCCTGCTGTGAGACACTTTCACAAATATACACCCCAGAGATGAAGCTGTGTCCTGGTGTGAGAGACACCGTCACAAATATACACCCCAGAGCTGAAGCTGTGTCCTGCAGTGAGAGACACCGTCACAAATATGCACCCCAGTGCTGAAGCTGTGTCCTGCTGTGAGACACCGTCACAAATATAAACCCCAGTGCTGATGCTGTGTCCTGTTGTGAGAGACACCGTCACAAATATACACCCCAGTGCTGAAGCTGTGTCCTGCGGCAAGAGACACCGTCACAAATATACACCCCAGTGCTGAAGCTCTGTCCTGCGGTGAGAGACACCGTCACAAATATACAGCCCAGTGCTGAAGCTGTGTCCTGCGGTGAGAGACGCCATCACAAATATACACCCCAGAGCTGATGCTGGGTCCTGCTGTGAGACACCGTCAAAAATATACACCCCAGTGCTGCAGCTGTGTCCTGCGGTGAGAGACACCGTCACAAATATACACCCCAGAGCTGAAGCTGTGTCCTGCGGTGAGAGACGCCATCACAAATATACACCCCAGTGCTGAAGTTGTGACGTGAGGTGAGAGACGCCATCACAAATATACACACCAGTGCTGACGCTGTGTCCTGCGGCGAGAGACACCGTCACAAATATACACCCAGTGCTGAAGCTGTGTCCTGCGGTGAGAGACACCATCACAAATATACACCCAGTGCTGAAGCTGTGTCCTGCGGTGAGACGCGATCACAAATATACACCCCAGTGCTGAAGTTGTGCCCTGCTGTGAGAGACACCGTCACAAATATAAACCCCAGTGCTGACGTTGTGTCCTGTGGTTAGACACCGTCACAAATAGACACCCCAGTGCTGGGGCTGTGTCCTGCTGTGAGAGACACCGTCACAAATATACACACCAGTGCTGACGCTGTGTCCTGCGGGGAGAGACACCGTCACTAATAGACACCCCAGTGCTGACGCTGTGTCCTGCTGTGAGACACCATCACAAATATACACCCCAGTACTGAAGCTGTGTCCTGCGGTGAGAGACACCGTCACAAATATACACACCAGTGCTGACGCTGTGTCCTGCGGCGAGAGACACCGTCACAAATATACATCCTAGCGCTGACGCTGTGTCCTGCGGAGAGAGACACCGTGACAAATAGACACCCCAGTGCTGACGCTGTGTCCTGCTGTGAGACACCGTCACAAATATACACCCCAGTGCTGACGCTGTGTCCTGCGGCGAGAGACACCGTCACAAATATACATCCCAGCCCTGATGCTGTGTCCTGCGGTGAGAGACACCGTCACAAATATACATCCCAGCGCTGACGCTGTGTCCTGTGGGGAGAGACACCATCACAAATAGACACCCCAGTGCTGACGCTGTGTCCTGCTGTGAGACACCGTCACAAATATACACCCCAGTGCTGACGCTGTGTCCTGCGGCGAGAGACACCGTCACAAATATACATCCCAGCCCTGACGCTGTGTCCTGCGGGGAGAGACACCGTCACAAATATACATCCCAGCGCTGACGGTGTGTCCTGTGGGGAGAGACACCATCACAAATAGACACCCCAGTGCTGACGCTGTGTCCTGCTGTGAGACACCGTCACAAATATACACCCCAGTGCTGATGCTGTGTCCTGCTGTGAGACACCATCACAAATATACTCCCCAGTGCTGAAGCTGTGTCCTCTGGTGTGAGACACCGTCACAAATATACACCCCAGTGCTGAAGCTGTGTCCTGCGGTGAGAGACACTGTCACAAATATACACCCCAGTGCTGACGCTGTGCCCTGCGGTGAGAGACACCGTCACAAATATACACCCCAGTGCTGAAGCTGTGTCCTATTGTTAGACACCGTCACAAATAGACACCCCAGTGCTGACGCTGTGTCCTGCTGTGAGACACCGTCACAAGTATAAACGCCAGTTCTGACCCTGTGTCCTGTGGGGAGAGACACCATCACAAATAGACACCCCAGTGCTGACGCTGTGTCCTGCTGTGAGACACCGTCACAAATATACACCCCAGTGCTGACGCTGTGTCCTGCGGCGAGAGACACCGACACAAATATACATCCCAGCCCTGACGCTGTGTCCTGCGGGGAGAGACACCGTCACAAGTAGACACCCCAGTGCTGAGGCTGTGTCCTGCTGTGAGACACCATCACAAATATACACCCCAGTGCTGACGCTGTGTCCTGCGGCGAGAGACACCGTCACAAATATACACCCCAGCGCTGACGCTGTGTCCTGCGGTGAGAGACACCGTCACAAATATACACCCCAGTGCTGATGCTGTGTCCTGCTGTGAGACACCATCACAAATATACTCCCCAGTGCTGAAGCTGTGTCCTCTGGTGTGAGACACCATCACAAATATACACCCTAGTGCTGAAGCCGTGTCCTATTGTTAGACACCGTCACAAATATACACCCCAGTGCTGAAGCTGTGTCCTGCGGTGAGAGACACTGTCACAAAAATACACCCCAGTGCTGACGCTGTGCCCTGCGGTGAGAGACACCGTCACAAATATACACCCCAGTGCTGAAGCTGTGTCCTATTGTTAGACACCGTCACAAATAGACACCCCAGTGCTGACGCTGTGTCCTGCTGTGAGACACCGTCACAAGTATACACGCCAGTGCTGACGCTGTGTCCTGCAGCGAGAGACACCGTCACAAATGTACATCACAGCGCTGAAGCTGTGTCCTGCGGGGAGAGACACCGTCACAAATAGACACCCCATTGCTGAGGCTGTGTCCTGCTGTGAGACACCGTCACAAATATACACCCCAGTGCTGACGCTGTGTCCTGCGGCGAGAGACACCGTCACAAATATACACCCCAGCGCTGACGCTGTGTCCTTTGGTGAGAGATACTGTCACAAATATAAACCCCAGTGCTGAAGCTGTGTCCTGCTGTGAGAGACAACGTCACAAATATACATCCCAGCGCTGACGCTGTGTCCTGCGGGGAGAGACACAGTCACAAATAGACACCCCAGTGCTGAGGCTGTGTCCTGCTGTGAGAAACCGTCACAAATATACACCCCAGAACTGAAGCTGTGTCCTGCGGTGAGAGACACCGTCACAAATATACACCCCAGTGCTGAAGCTGTGTCCTGCGGTGAGAGACACCGTCACATATACACCCCAGTGCTGAAGCTGTGTCCTGCGGTGTGAGACACCGTCACAAATATACACCCAGTGCTGAAGCTGTGTCCTGCTGTGAGATGCCATCACAAATATACACCCCAGTGCTGAAGATGTGTCCTGCGGTGAGACGCCATCACAAATATACACCCCAGTGCTGAAGTTGTGTCCTGCTGTGAGAGACACCGTCACAAATAGACACCCCAGTGCTGAGGCTGTGTCCTGCTGTGAGAGACACCGTCACAAATATACACCCCAGTACTGAAGCTGTGTCCTGCGGTGAGAGACACCGTCACAAATATACACAGCAGTGCTGATGCGGTGTCCTGCGGCGAGAGACACCGTCACAAATATACATCCCAGCGCTGAGGCTGTGTCCTGCGGGGAGAGACACCGTCACAAATAGACACCCCAGTGCTGACGTTGTGTCCTGCTGTGAGACACTGTCACAAATATACACGCCAGTGCTGACGCTGTGTTCTGCGGGGAGAGACACCGTCACAAATAGACACCCCATTGCTGAGGCTGTGTCCTGCTGTGAGACACCGTCACAAATATACACCCCAGTGCTGACGCTGTGTCCTGCGGCGAGAGACACCGTCACAAATATACACCCCAGCGCTGACGCTGTGTCCTGTGGTGAGAGACACCGTCACAAATATAAACCCCAGTGCTGAAGCTGTGTCCTGCTGTGAGAGACACCGTCACAAATATACATCCCAGCTCTGACGCTGTGTCCTGCGGGGAGAGACACCGTCCCAAATAGACACCCCAGTGCTGAGGCTGTGTCCTGCTGTGAGACACCGTCACAAATATACACCCCAGTGCTGAAGCTGTGTCCTGCGGTGAGAGACACCGTCACAAATATACACCCCAGTGCTGAAGCTGTGTCCTGCGGTGAGAGACACCGTCACAAATATACACCCCAGTGCTGAATCTGTGTCCTGCTGCGAGACGCCATCACAAATATACACCCCAACACTGAAGCAGTGTCCTGCGGTGAGACGCCATCACAAATATACACCCCAGTACTGAAGCAGTGTCCTGCGCTGAGACGCCATCACAAATATACACCCCAGTGCTGAAGTTGTGTCCTGCTGTGTGAGACACCGTCACAAATATACACCCCAGTGCTGACGCTGTGTCCTGCTGTGAGACACCGTCACAAATATACACCCCAGTGCTGACGCTGTGTCCTGCGGCGAGAGACACCGTCACAAATATACATCCCAGCGCTGATGCTGTGTCCTGCGGGGAGAGACACCGTCACAAATAGACACCCCTGTGGTGACGCTGTGTCCTGCTGTGAGACACCGTCACAAATATACACCCCAGTACTGAAGCTGTGTCCTGCTGTGAGAGACACCGTCACAAATATACACCCCGTTGCTGAAGCTGTGTCCTGTTGTGAGAGACACCGTCACAAATATACACCCCAGTGCTGAAGCTGTGTCCTGCGGTGAGAGACACCGCCACAAAAATACACCCCAGTGCTGAATCTGTGTCCTGCTGCGAGACGCCATCACAAATATACACCCCAGTACTGAAGCAGTGTCCTGCGGTGAGACGCCATCACAAATATACACCCCAGTGCTGAAGCTGTGTCCTGCTGTGAGAGACACCGTCACAAATATACATCACAGCGCTGACGCTGTGTCCTGCTGTGAGACACCGTCACAAATATACACCCCAGTAGTGAAGCTGTGTCCTGCGGTGAGAGACACCGTCACGAATATGCACCCCAGTGCTGAAGCTGTGTCCTGCGGTGAGAGACACAGTCACATATATACACCCCAGTACTGAAGCTGTGTCCTGCTGTGAGAGACACCGTCACAAATATACATCCCAGCGCTGATGCTGTGTCCTGCGGGGAGAGACACCGTCACAAATATACACCCCAGTGCTGAAGCTGTGTCCTGCGGTGAGAGAGACCATCACAAATATACACCCAGTGCTGAAGCTGTGTCCTGCTGTGAGACGCCATCACAAATATAAACCCCAGTGCTGAAGCTGTGTCCTGCGGTGAGACGCCATCACAAATATACACCCCAGTGCTGAAGCTGTGTCCTGCGGTGAGAGATACCGTCACAAATAGACACCCCAGTGCCGAGGCTGTGTCCTGCTGTGAGAGACACCGTCACAAATATACACACCAGTGCTGATGCTGTGTCCTGTGGTTAGACACCGTCACAAATAGACACCCCAGTGCTGAAGCTGTGTCCTGCGGTGAGAGACACCGTCACAAATATACACCCAGTGCTGAATCTGTGTCCTGCTGCGAGATGCCATCACAAATATACACCTCAGTACTGAAGCAGTGTCCTGCGGTGAGACGCCATCACAAATATACACCCCAGTGCTGAAGTTGTGTCCTGCTGTGTGAGACACCGTCACAAATATACACCCCAGTGCTGACGCTGTGTCCTGCTGTGAGACACCGGCACAAATATACACCCCAGTGCTGACGCTGTGTCCTGCGGCGAGAGACACCGTCACAAATATACATCCCTGCGCTGATGCTGTGTCCTGCGGGGAGAGACACCGTCACAAATAGACACCCCTGTGGTGACGCTGTGTCCTGCTGTGAGACACCGTCACAAATATACACCCCAGTGCTGACGCTGTGTCCTGCGGCGAGAGACACCGTCACAAATATACATCCCAGCGCTGACGCTGTGTCCTGCGGGGAGAGACACCGTCACAAATAGACACCCCATTGCTGAGGCTGTGTCCTGCGGTGAGACACCATCACAAATATACACCCCAGTGCTGACGCTGTGTCCTGCGGCGAGAGACACCGTCACAAATATACACCCCATTGCTGAGGCTGTGTCCTGTGGTGAGAGACACCGTCACAAATATACACCCCAGTGCTGAAGCTGTGTCCTGCTGTGAGAGACACCGTCACAAATATACATCCCAGCGCTGACGCTGTGTCCTGCTGTGAGACACCGTCACAAATATACACCCCACTACTGAAGCTGTGTCCTGCGGTGAGAGACAGCGTCACGAGTATGCACCCCAGTGCTGAAGCGGTGTCCTGCGGTGAGAGACACAGTCACATATATACACCCCAGTACTGAAGCTGTGTCCTGCTGTGAGAGACACCGTCACAAATATACACCCCAGTGCTGAAGCTGTGTTCTGCGGTGAGAGACACAGTCACAAATATACACCCCAGTGCTGAAGCTGTGTCCTGCGGTGAGAGAGACCATCACAAATATACACCCAGTGCTGAAGCTGTGTCCTGCTGTGAGACGCCATCACAAATATAAACCCCAGTGCTGAAGCTGTGTCCTGCGGTGAGACGCCATCACAAATATACACCCCAGTGCTGAAGCTGTGTCCTGCGGTGAGAGATACCGTCACAAATAGACACCCCAGTGCTGAGGCTGTGTCCTGCTGTGAGAGACACCGTCACAAATATACACACCAGTGCTGATGCTGTGTCCTGTGGTTAGACACCGTCACAAATAGACACCCCAGTGCTGAGGCTGTGTCCTGTGGTGAGAGACACCGTCACAAATATACACCCCAGTGCTGAAGCTGTGTCCTGCTGTGAGAGACACCGTCACAAATATACATCCCAGCGCTGACGCTGTGTCCTGCGGGGAGAGACACCGTCACAAATAGACACCCCATTGCTGAGGATGTGTCCTGCTGTGAGACACCGTGACAAATATACACCCCAGTTCTGACGCTGTGTCCTGCGGTGAGAGACACCGTCACAAATATACACCCCAGCGCGGACGCGGTGTCCTGCGGGGAGAGACACTGTCACAAATAGACATCCCAGTGCTAAGGCTGTGTCCTACTGTGAGACACCGTCACAAATATACACCCAAGTACTGAAGCTGTGTCCTGCGGTGAGAGACACCGTCACAAATATATACCCCAGTGCTGAAGCTGTGTCCTGCGGTGAGAGACACCGTCACAAATAGACATCCCAGTGCTGAGGCTGTGTCCTGCTGTGAGAGAAACAGTCACAAATATACTCACCAGTGCTGACGCTGTGTCCTGCGGCGAGAGACACCGTCACAAATATACATCCCAGCGCTGATGCTGTGTCCTGCGGGGAGAGACACCGTCACAAATAGACACCCCAGTGCTGACGCTGTGTCCTGCTGTGAGACACCATTACAAATATACACCCCAGAACTGAAGCTGTGTCCTGCGGTGAGAGACACCGTCACAAATATACACCCCAGTGCTGAAGCTGTGTCCTGCGGTGAGAGAGACCGTCACAAATATACACCCAGTGCTGAAGCTGTGTCCTGCTCTGAGACGCCATCACAAATATAAACCCCAGTGCTGAAGCTGTGTCCTGCGGTGAGACGCCATCACAAATATAAACCCCAGTGCTGAAGCTGTGTCCTGCGGTGAGAGATACCGTCACAAATAGACACCCCAGTGCTGAGGCTGTGTCCTGCTGTGAGAGACACCGTCACAAATATACACACCAGTGCTGATGCTGTGTCCTGTGGTTAGACACCGTCACAAATAGACACCCCAGTGCTGAGGCTGTGTCCTGCTGTGAGAGACACCGTCACAAATATACACACCAGTGCTGACGCTGTGTCCTGCGCCGAGAGACACCGTCACAAATATACATCCCAGCGCTGACACTGTGTCCTGCGGGGAGACACACCGTCACAAATAGACACCCCAGTGCTGACGCTGTGTCCTGCTGTGAGACACCATCAAAAATATACACCCCAGTACTGAAACTGTGTCCTGCGGTGAGAGACACCGTCACAAATATTCACACCAGTGCTGACGCGGTGTCCTGCGGCGAGAGACACCGTCACAAATATACATCCCAGCTCTGACGCTGTGTCCTGCGGGGAGAGACACCGTCACAAATAGACACCCCAGTGCTGACGCTGTGTCCTGCTGTGAGACACCGTCACAAATATACACTCCAGTGATGACGTTGTGTCCTGCGGCGAGAGACACCGTCACAAATATACATCCCAGCGCTGACGCTGTGTCCTGCGGGGAGAGACACCGTCACAAATACACACCCCAGTGCTGACGCTGTGTCCTGCGGCGAGAGACACCGTCACAAATATACATCCCAGCGCTCACGCTGTGTCCTGCGGGTAGAGACAACGTCACAAATAGACACCCCATTGCTGAGGCTGTGTCATGCTGTGAGACACCGTGACAAATATACACGCCAGTGCTGACGCTGTGTCCTGCGGCGAGAGACACCGAAACAAATATGCATCCCAGCGCTGACGCTGTGTCCTGCGTGGAGAGACACCGTCACAAATAGACACCCCATTGCTGAGGCTGTGTCCTGCTGTGAGACACCGTCACAAATATACACCCCAGTACTGAAGCTGTGTCCTGCGGTGAGAGACACCGTCACAAATATAAACCCCAGTGCTGAAGCTGTGTCCTGCGGTGAGAGACACCGTCACAAATAGACACCCCAGTGCTGAGGCTGTGTCCTGCTGTGAGAGACACCGTCACAAATATACACACCAGTGCTGACGCTGTGTCCTGCGAAGAGAGACACCGTCACAAATATACATCCCAGCGCTGATGCTGTGTCCTGCGGGGAGAGACACCGTCACAAATAGACACCCCAGTGCTGACGCTGTGTCCTGCTGTGAGACACCGTCACAAATATACATCCCAGCGCTGATGCTGTGTCCTGCGGGGAGAGACACCGTCACAAATATACACCCCAGTGCTGAAGCTGTGTCCTGCGGTGAGAGAGACCATCACAAATATACACCCAGTGCTGAAGCTGTGTCCTGCTGTGAGACGCCATCACAAATATAAACCCCAGTGCTGAAGCTGTGTCCTGCGGTGAGACGCCATCACAAATATACACCCCAGTGCTGAAGCTGTGTCCTGCGGTGAGAGATACCGTCACAAATAGACACCCCAGTGCTGAGGCTGTGTCCTGCTGTGAGAGACACCGTCACAAATATACACACCAGTGCTGATGCTGTGTCCTGTGGTTAGACACCGTCACAAATAGACACCCCAGTGCTGAGGCTGTGTCCTGTGGTGAGAGACACCGTCACAAATATACACCCCAGTGCTGAAGCTGTGTCCTGCTGTGAGAGACACCGTCACAAATATACATCCCAGCGCTGACGCTGTGTCCTGCGGGGAGAGACACCGTCACAAATAGACACCCCATTGCTAAGGCTGTGTCCTGCTGTGAGACACCGTGACAAATATACACGCCAGTACTGACGCTATGTCCTGCGGCGAGAGACACCGTCACAAATATACATCCCAGCGCTGACTCTGTGTCCTGCTAGGAGAGACACCGTCACAAATAGACACCATATTGCTGAGGCTGTGTCCTGCTGTGAGACACCGTGACAAATATACACCCCAGTGCTGACGCTGTGTCCTGCGGTGAGAGACACCGTCACAAATATACACCCCAGCGCTGACGCTGTGTCCTGCGGGGAGAGACACCGTCACAAATAGACACCCCAGTGCTGAAGCTGTGTCCTGCTGTAAGAGACACCGTCACAAATATACATCCCAGCGCTGACGCTGTGTCCTGTGGGGAGAGACACCGTCACAAATAGACACCCCAGTGCTAAGGCTGTGTCCTACTGTGAGACACCGTCACAAATATACACCCAAGTACTGAAGCTGTGTCCTGCGGTGAGAGACACCA
Organism: Pleurodeles waltl; assembly: GCF_031143425.1. NCBI lineage: Eukaryota > Metazoa > Chordata > Amphibia > Caudata > Salamandridae > Pleurodeles > Pleurodeles waltl. The sequence goes on along the minus strand of NC_090450.1, from coordinate 1,003,513,868 downwards.
TCACAAATATATACCCCAGTGCTGAAGCTGTGTCCTGCGGTGAGAGACACCGTCACAAATAGACATCCCAGTGCTGAGGCTGTGTCCTGCTGTGAGAGAAACCGTCACAAATATACTCACCAGTGCTGACGCTGTGTCCTGCGGCGAGAGACACCGTCACAAATATACATCCCAGCGCTAATGCTGTGTCCTGCGGGGAGAGACACCGTCACAAATAGACTCCCCAGTGCTGACGCTGTGTCCTGCTGTGAGACACCATCACAAATATACACCCCAGAACTGAAGCTGTGTCCTGCGGTGAGAGACACCGTCACAAATATACACCCCAGTGCTGAAGCTGTGTCTTGCGGTGAGAGAGACAGTCACAAATATACACCCAGTGCTGAAGCTGTGTCCTGCTGTGAGACGCCATCACAAATATAAACCCCAGTGCTGAAGCTGTGTCCTGCGGTGAGACGCCATCACAAATATAAACCCCAGTGCTGAAGCTGTGTCCTGCGGTGAGAGATACCGTCACAAATAGACACCCCAGTGCTGAGGCTGTGTCCTGCTGTGAGAGACACCGTCACAAATATACACACCAGTGCTGATGCTGTGTCCTGTGGTTAGACACCGTCACAAATAGACACCCCAGTGCTGAGGCTGTGTCCTGCTGTGAGAGACACCGCCACAAATATACACACCAGTGCTGACGCTGTGTCCTGCTCCGAGAGACACCGTCACAAATATACATCCCAGCGCTGACACTGTGTCCTGAGGGGAGACACACCGTCACAAATAGACACCCCAGTGCTGACGCTGTGTCCTGCTGTGAGACACCATCAAAAATATACACCCCAGTACTGAAACTATGTCCTGCGGTGAGAGACACCGTCACAAATATACACACCAGTGCTGACGCGGTGTCCTGCGGCGAGAGACACCGTCACAAATATACATCCCAGCTCTGACGCTGTGTCCTGCGGGGAGAGATACCGTCACAAATAGACAGCCCAGTGCTGACGCTGTGTCCTGCTGTGAGACACCGTCACAAATATACACTCCAGTGATGACGCTGTGTCCTGCGGCGAGAGACACCGTCACAAATATACATCCCAGCGCTCACGCTGTGTCCTGCGGGTAGAGACAACGTCACAAATAGACACCCCATTGCTGAGGCTGTGTCCTGCTGTGAGACACCGTGACAAATATACACGCCAGTGCTGACGCTGTGTCCTGCGGCGAGAGACACCGTCACAAATATGCATCCCAGCGCTGACGCTGTGTCCTGCGGGGAGAGACACCGTCACAAATAGACACCCCATTGCTGAGGCTGTGTCCTGCTGTGAGACACCGTGACAAATATACACCCCAGTGCTGACGCTGTGTCCTGCGGTGAGAGACGTCACAAATATACACCCCAGCGCTGACGCTGTGTCCTGCGGGGAGAGACACCGTCACAAATAGACACCCCAGTGCTGAAGCTGTGTCCTGCTGTGAGAGACACCGTCACAAATATACATCCCAGCGCTGACGCGGTGTCCTGTGGGGAGAGACACCGTCACAAATAGACACCCCAGTGCTGAGGCTGTGTCCTGCTGTGAGACACCGTCACAAATATACACCCCAGTACTGAAGCTGTGTCCTGCGGTGAGAGACACCGTCACAAATATAAACCCCAGTGCTGAAGCTGTGTCCTGCGGTGAGAGACACCGTCACAAATAGACACCCCAGTGCTGAGGCTGTGTCCTGCTGTGAGAGACACCGTCACAAATATACACACCAGTGCTGACGCTGTGTCCTGCGGCGAGAGACACCGTCACAAATATACATCCCAGCGCTGATGCTGTGTCCTGCGGGGAGAGACACCGTCACAAATAGACACCCCAGTGCTGACGCTGTGTCCTGCTGTGAGACACCATCACAAATATACACCCCAGAACTGAAGCTGTGTCCTGCGGTGAGAGACACCGTCACAAATATACACACCAGTGCTGACGCTGTGTCCTGCGGCGAGAGACTCCGTCACGAATGTACATCCCAGCGCTGACGCTGTGTCCTGTGGTGAGAGGCTCCGTCACAAATATACACCCCAGTGCTGACGCTGTGTCCTGCGGCGAGAGACACCGTCACAAATAGACACCCCAGTGCTGAGGCTGTGTCCTGCTGTGAGACACCGTCACAAATATACACCCCAGTGCTGACGCGGTGTCCTGCTGTGAGACACCATCACAAATATACACCCCAGCGCTGACGCTGTCTCCTGTGGTGAGAGACACCGTCACAAATATGCACCCCAGTGCTGATGCTATGTCCTGCTGTGAGACACCATCACAAATATACACCCCAGTGCTGAAGCTGTGTCGTCTGGTGTGAGGCACCATCACAAATATACACCCTAGTGCTGAAGCTGTGTCCTATTGTTAGACACCGTCACAAATATACACCCCAGTACTGAAGCTGTGTCCTGCGGTGAGAGACACCGTCACAAATATACACCCCAGTGCTGACGCTGTGTCCTGCGGCGAGAGACACCGTCACAAATATTCATCCCAGCACTGACGCTGTGTCCTGCGGGGAGAGACACCGTCACTAATAGACACCCCAGTGCTGACGCTGTGTCCTGCTGTGAGACACCGTCACAAATATACACCCCAGTGCTGACGCTGTGTCCTGCGGCGAGAGAAACCGTCACAAATATACATCCCAGCGCTGACGCTGTGTCCTGCGGGGAGAGACACCATCACAAATAGACACCCCAGTGCTGACGCTGTGTCCTGCTGTGAGACACCGTCACAAATATACACCCCAGTGCTGACGCTGTGTCCTGCGGCGAGAGACACCGTCACAAATATACATCCCAGCGCTGACGCTGTGTCCTGCGGGGAGAGACACCGTCACAAATAGACACCCCAGTGCTGAGGCTGTGTCCTGCTGTGAGAGACACCGTCACAAATATACACACCAGTGCTTACGCTGTGTCCTGCGGCGAGAGACACCGTCACAAATATACACCCCAGCGCTGAGGCTGTGTCCTGCAGTGAGAGACACCATCACAAATATACACCCCAGTGCTGAAGCTGTGTCCTGCGGTGAGAGACACCGTCACAAATAGACACCCCAGTGCTGAGGCTGTGTCCTGCTGTGAGAGACACCGTCACAAATATACACACCAGTGCTGACGCTGTGTCCTGCGGTGAGAGACACCGTCACAAATATACATCCCAGCGCTGACGCTGTGTCCTGCGGGGAGAGACACCGTCACAAATAGACACCCCAGTGCTGACGCTGTGTCCTGCTGTGAGACACCGTCACAAATATACACCCCAGTGCTGACGCTGTGTCCTGCGGCGAGAGACACCGTCACAAAAATACATCCCAGCGCTGACGCTGTGTCCTGCGGGGAGAGACACCGTCACAAATAGACACCCCAGTGCTGACGCTGTGTCCTGCTGTGAGACACCGTCACAAATATACACCCCAGTGCTGAAGCTGTGTCCTGCTGTGAGAGACACCGTCACAAATATACATCCCAGCGCTGACGCTGTGTCCTGCGGGGAGAGACACCGTCACAAATAGACACCCCATTGCTAAGGCTGTGTCCTGCTGTGAGACACCGTGACAAATATACACGCCAGTGCTGACGCTATGTCCTGCGGCGAGAGACACCGTCACAAATATACATCCCAGCGCTGACGCTGTGTCCTGCTGGGAGAGACACCGTCACAAATAGACACCCCATTGCTGAGGCTGTGTCCTGCTGTGAGACACCGTGACAAATATACACCCCAGTGCTGACGCTGTGTCCTGCGGTGAGAGACACAGTCACAAATATACACCCCAGCGCTGACGCTGTGTCCTGCGGGGAGAGACACCGTCACAAATAGACACCCCAGTGCTGAAGCTGTGTCCTGCTGTGAGAGACACCGTCACAAATATACATCCCAGCGCTGACGCTGTGTCCTGTGGGGAGAGACACCGTCACAAATAGACACCCCAGTGCTAAGGCTGTGTCCTACTGTGAGACACCGTCACAAATATACACCCAAGTACTGAAGCTGTGTCCTGCGGTGAGAGACACCGTCACAAATATATACCCCAGTGCTGAAGCTGTGTCCTGCGGTGAGAGACACCGTCACAAATAGACATCCCAGTGCTGAGGCTGTGTCCTGCTGTGAGAGAAACCGTCACAAATATACTCACCAGTGCTGACGCTGTGTCCTGCGGCGAGAGACACCGTCACAAATATACATCCCAGCGCTGATGCTGTGTCCTGCGGGGAGAGACACCGTCACAAATAGACACCCCAGTGCTGACGCTGTGTCCTGCTGTGAGACACCGTCACAAATATACACCCCAGCGCTGACGCTGTGTCCTGTGGTGAGAGACACCATCACAAATATAAACCCCAGTGCTGAAGCTGTGTCCTGCTGTGAGAGACACCGTCACAAATATACATCCCAGCTCTGACGCTGTGTCCTGCGGGGAGAGACACCGTCCCAAATAGACACCCCAGTGCTGAGGCTGTGTCCTGCTGTGAGACACCGTCACAAATATACACCCCAGTGCTGAAGCTGTGTCCTGCGGTGAGAGACACCGTCACAAATATACACCCCAGTGCTGAAGCTGTGTCCTGCGGTGAGAGACACCGTCACAAATATACACCCCAGTGCTGAATCTGTGTCCTGCTGCGAGACGCCATCACAAATATACACCCCAGTACTGAAGCAGTGTCCTGCGGTGAGACGCCATCACAAATATACACCCCAGTACTGAAGCAGTGTCCTGCGCTGAGACGCCATCACAAATATACACCCCAGTGCTGAAGTTGTGTCCTGCTGTGTGAGACACCGTCACAAATATACACCCCAGTGCTGACGCTGTGTCCTGCTGTGAGACACCGTCACAAATATACACCCCAGTGCTGACGCTGTGTCCTGCGGCGAGAGACACCGTCACAAATATACATCCCAGCGCTGATGCTGTGTCCTGCGGGGAGAGACACCGTCACAAATAGACACCCCTGTGGTGACGCTGTGTCCTGCTGTGAGACACCGTCACAAATATACACCCCAGTACTGAAGCTGTGTCCTGCTGTGAGAGACACCGTCACAAATATACACCCCGTTGCTGAAGCTGTGTCCTGTTGTGAGAGACACCGTCACAAATATACACCCCAGTGCTGAAGCTGTGTCCTGCGGTGAGAGACACCGTCACAAAAATACACCCCAGTGCTGAATCTGTGTCCTGCTGCGAGACGCCATCACAAATATACACCCCAGTACTGAAGCAGTGTCCTGCGGTGAGACGCCATCACAAATATACACCCCAGTGCTGAAGCTGTGTCCTGCTGTGAGAGACACCGTCACAAATATACATCCCAGCGCTGACGCTGTGTCCTGCTGTGAGACACCGTCACAAATATACACCCCAGTAGTGAAGCTGTGTCCTGCGGTGAGAGACACCGTCACGAATATGCACCCCAGTGCTGAAGCTGTGTCCTGCGGTGAGAGACACAGTCACATATATACACCCCAGTACTGAAGCTGTGTCCCGCTGTGAGAGACACCGTCACAAATATACACCCCAGTGCTGAAGCTGTGTTCTGCGGTGAGAGACACAGTCACAAATATACACCCCAGTGCTGAAGCTGTGTCCTGCGGTGAGAGAGACCATCACAAATATACACCCAGTGCTGAAGCTGTGTCCTGCTGTGAGACGCCATCACAAATATAAACCCCAGTGCTGAAGCTGTGTCCTGCGGTGAGACGCCATCACAAATATACACCCCAGTGCTGAAGCTGTGTCCTGCGGTGAGAGATGCCGTCACAAATAGACACCCCAGTGCCGAGGCTGTGTCCTGCTGTGAGAGACACCGTCACAAATATACACACCAGTGCTGATGCTGTGTCCTGTGGTTAGACACCGTCACAAATAGACACCCCAGTGCTGAAGCTGTGTCCTGCGGTGAGAGACACCGTCACAAATATACACCCAGTGCTGAATCTGTGTCCTGCTGCGAGACGCCATCACAAATATACACCCCAGTACTGAAGCAGTGTCCTGCGGTGAGACGCCATCACAAATATACACCCCAGTGCTGAAGTTGTGTCCTGCTGTGTGAGACACCGTCACAAATATACACCCCAGTGCTGATGCTGTGTCCTGCTGTGAGACACCGTCACAAATATACACCCCAGTGCTGACGCTGTGTCCTGCGGCGAGAGACACCGTCACAAATATACATCCCAGCGCTGATGCTGTGTCCTGCGGGGAGAGACACCGTCACAAATAGACACCCCTGTGGTGACGCTGTGTCCTGCTGTGAGACACCGTCACAAATATACACCCCAGTGCTGACGCTGTGTCCTGCGGCGAGAGACACCGTCACAAATATACATCCCAGCGCTGACGCTGTGTCCTGCGGGGAGAGACACCGTCACAAATAGACACCCCATTGCTGAGGCTGTGTCCTGCGGTGAGACACCGTCACAAATATACACCCCAGTGCTGACGCTGTGTCCTGCGGCGAGAGACACCGTCACAAATATACACCCCATTGCTGAGGCTGTGTCCTGTGGTGAGAGACACCGTCACAAATATACACCCCAGTGCTGAAGCTGTGTCCTGCTGTGAGAGACACCGTCACAAATATACATCCCAGCGCTGACGCTGTGTCCTGCTGTGAGACACCGTCACAAATATACACCCCACTACTGAAGCTGTGTCCTGCGGTGAGAGACAGCGTCACGAATATGCACCCCAGTGCTGAAGCGGTGTCCTGCGGTGAGAGACACAGTCACATATATACACCCCAGTACTGAAGCTGTGTCCTGCTGTGAGAGACACCGTCACAAATATACACCCCAGTGCTGAAGCTGTGTTCTGCGGTGAGAGACACAGTCACAAATATACACCCCAGTGCTGAAGCTGTGTCCTGCGGTGAGAGAGACCATCACAAATATACACCCAGTGCTGAAGCTGTGTCCTGCTGTGAGACGCCATCACAAATATAAACCCCAGTGCTGAAGCTGTGTCCTGCGGTGAGACGCCATCACAAATATACACCCCAGTGCTGAAGCTGTGTCCTGCGGTGAGAGATACCGTCACAAATAGACACCCCAGTGCTGAGGCTGTGTCCTGCTGTGAGAGACACCGTCACAAATATACACACCAGTGCTGATGCTGTGTCCTGTGGTTAGACACCGTCACAAATAGACACCCCAGTGCTGAGGCTGTGTCCTGTGGTGAGAGACACCGTCACAAATATACACCCCAGTGCTGAAGCTGTGTCCTGCTGTGAGAGACACCGTCACAAATATACATCCCAGCGCTGACGCTGTGTCCTGCGGGGAGAGACACCGTCACAAATAGACACCCCATTGCTAAGGCTGTGTCCTGCTGTGAAACACCGTGACAAATATACACGCCAGTGCTGACGCTATGTCCTGCGGCGAGAGACACCGTCACAAATATACATCCCAGCGCTGACGCTGTGTCCTGCTGGGAGAGACACCGTCACAAATAGACACCCCATTGCTGAGGATGTGTCCTGCTGTGAGACACCGTGACAAATATACACCCCAGTTCTGACGCGGTGTCCTGCGGGGAGAGACACTGTCACAAATAGACACCCCATTGCTGAAACTGTGTCCTGGTGTGAGAGACACCGTCACAAATATACATCCCAGCGCTGACGCTGTGTCCTGTGGGGAGAGACACCGTCACAAATAGACACCCCAGTGCTAAGGCTGTGTCCTACTGTGAGACACCGTCACAAATATACACCCAAGTACTGAAGCTGTGTCCTGCGGTGAGAGACACCGTCACAAATATATACTCCAGTGCTGAAGCTGTGTCCTGCGGTGAGAGACACCGTCACAAATAGACATCCCAGTGCTGAGGCTGTGTCCTGCTGTGAGAGAAACCGTCACAAATATACTCACCAGTGCTGACGCTGTGTCCTGCGGCGAGAGACACCGTCACAAATATACATCCCAGCGCTGATGCTGTGTCCTGCGGGGAGAGACACCGTCACAAATAGACACCCCAGTGCTGACGCTGTGTCCTGCTGTGAGACACCATTACAAATATACACCCCAGAACTGAAGCTGTGTCCTGCGGTGAGAGACACCGTCACAAATATACACCCCAGTGCTGAAGCTGTGTCCTGCGGTGAGAGAGACCGTCACAAATATACACCCAGTGCTGAAGCTGTGTCCTGCTCTGAGACGCCATCACAAATATAAACCCCAGTGCTGAAGCTGTGTCCTGCGGTGAGACGCCATCACAAATATAAACCCCAGTGCTGAAGCTGTGTCCTGCGGTGAGAGATACCGTCACAAATATACACCCCAGTGCTGAGGCTGTGTCCTGCTGTGAGAGACACCGTCACAAATATACACACCAGTGCTGATGCTGTGTCCTGTGGTTAGACACCGTCACAAATAGACACCCCAGTGCTGAGGCTGTGTCCTGCTGTGAGAGACACCGTCACAAATATACACACCAGTGCTGACGCTGTGTCCTGCGCCGAGAGACACCGTCACAAATATACATCCCAGCGCTGACACTGTGTCCTGCGGGGAGACACACCGTCACAAATAGACACCCCAGTGCTGACGCTGTGTCCTGCTGTGAGACACCATCAAAAATATACACCCCAGTACTGAAACTGTGTCCTGCGGTGAGAGACACCGTCACAAATATTCACACCAGTGCTGACGCGGTGTCCTGCGGCGAGAGACACCGTCACAAATATACATCCCAGCTCTGACGCTGTGTCCTGCGGGGAGAGACACCGTCACAAATAGACACCCCAGTGCTGACGCTGTGTCCTGCTGTGAGACACCGTCACAAATATACACTCCAGTGATGACGTTGTGTCCTGCGGCGAGAGACACCGTCACAAATATACATCCCAGCGCTGACGCTGTGTCCTGCGGGGAGAGACACCATCACAAATAGACACCCCAGTGCTGACGCTGTGTCCTGCTGTGAGACACCGTCACAAATATACACCCCAGTGCTGACGCTGTGTCCTGCGGCGAGAGACACCGTCACAAATATACATCCCAGCGCTCACGCTGTGTCCTGCGGGTAGAGACAACGTCACAAATAGACACCCCATTGCTGAGGCTGTGTCATGCTGTGAGACACCGTGACAAATATACACGCCAGTGCTGACGCTGTGTCCTGCGGCGAGAGACACCGAAACAAATATGCATCCCAGCGCTGACGCTGTGTCCTGCGGGGAGAGACACCGTCACAAATAGACACCCCATTGCTGAGGCTGTGTCCTGCTGTGAGACACCGTCACAAATATACACCCCAGTACTGAAGCTGTGTCCTGCGGTGAGAGACACCGTCACAAATATAAACCCCAGTGCTGAAGCTGTGTCCTGCGGTGAGAGACACCGTCACAAATAGACACCCCAGTGCTGAGGCTGTGTCCTGCTGTGAGAGACACCGTCACAAATATACACACCAGTGCTGACGCTGTGTCCTGCGAAGAGAGACACCGTCACAAATATACATCCCAGCGCTGATGCTGTGTCCTGCGGGGAGAGACACCGTCACAAATAGACACCCCAGTGCTGACGCTGTGTCCTGCTGTGAGACACCGTCACAAATATACATCCCAGCGCTGATGCTGTGTCCTGCGGGGAGAGACACCGTCACAAATATACACCCCAGTGCTGAAGCTGTGTCCTGCGGTGAGAGAGACCATCACAAATATACACCCAGTGCTGAAGCTGTGTCCTGCTGTGAGACGCCATCACAAATATAAACCCCAGTGCTGAAGCTGTGTCCTGCTGTGAGACGCCATCACAAATATACACCCCAGTGCTGAAGCTGTGTCCTGCGGTGAGAGATACCGTCACAAATAGACACCCCAGTGCTGAGGCTGTGTCCTGCTGTGAGAGACACCGTCACAAATATACACACCAGTGCTGATGCTGTGTCCTGTGGTTAGACACAGTCACAAATAGACACCCCAGTGCTGAGGCTGTGTCCTGTGGTGAGAGACACCGTCACAAATATACACCCCAGTGCTGAAGCTGTGTCCTGCTGTGAGAGACACCGTCACAAATATACATCCCAGCGCTGACGCTGTGTCCTGCAGGGAGAGACACCGTCACAAATAGACACCCCATTGCTAAGGCTGTGTCCTGCTGTGAGACACCGTGACAAATATACACGCCAGTACTGACGCTATGTCCTGCGGCGAGAGACACCGTCACAAATATACATCCCAGCGCTGACGCTGTGTCCTGCTAGGAGAGACACCGTCACAAATAGACACCATATTGCTGAGGCTGTGTCCTGCTGTGAGACACCGTGACAAATATACACCCCAGTGCTGACGCTGTGCCCTGCGGTGAGAGACACCGTCACAAATATACACCCCAGCGCTGACGCTGTGTCCTGCGGGGAGAGACACCGTCACAAATAGACACCCCAGTGCTGAAGCTGTGTCCTGCTGTGAGAGACACCGTCACAAATATACATCCCAGCGCTGACGCTGTGTCCTGTGGGGAGAGACACAGTCACAAATAGACACCCCAGTGCTAAGGCTGTGTCCTACTGTGAGACACCGTCACAAATATACACCCAAGTACTGAAGCTGTGTCCTGCGGTGAGAGACACCATCACAAATATATACCCCAGTGCTGAAGCTGTGTCCTGCGGTGAGAGACACCGTCACAAATAGACATCCCAGTGCTGAGGCTGTGTCCTGCTGTGAGAGAAACCGTCACAAATATACTCACCAGTGCTGACGCTGTGTCCTGCGGCGAGAGACACCGTCACAAATATACATCCCAGCGCTGATGCTGTGTCCTGCGGGGAGAGACACCGTCACAAATAGACACCCCAGTGCTGACGCTGTGTCCTGCTGTGAGACACCATCACAAATATACACCCCAGAACTGAAGCTGTGTCCTGCGGTGAGAGACACCGTCACAAATATACACCCCAGTGCTGAAGCTGTGTCTTGCGGTGAGAGAGACAGTCACAAATATACACCCAGTGCTGAAGCTGTGTCCTGCTGTGAGACGCCATCACAAATATAAACCCCAGTGCTGAAGCTGTGTCCTGCGGTGAGACGCCATCACAAATATAAACCCCAGTGCTGAAGCTGTGTCCTGCGGTGAGAGATACCATCACAAATAGACACCCCAGTGCTGAGGCTGTGTCCTGCTGTGAGAGACACCGTCACAAATATACACACCAGTGCTGATGCTGTGTCCTGTGGTTAGACACCGTCACAAATAGACACCCCAGTGCTGAGGCTGTGTCCTGCTGTGAGAGACACCGCCACAAATATACACACCAGTGCTGACGCTGTGTCCTGCTCCGAGAGACACCGTCACAAATATACATCCCAGCGCTGACACTGTGTCCTGCGGGGAGACACACCGTCACAAATAGACACCCCAGTGCTGACGCTGTGTCCTGCTGTGAGACACCATCAAAAATATACACCCCAGTACTGAAACTGTGTCCTGCGGTGAGAGACACCGTCACAAATATACACACCAGTGCTGACGCGGTGTCCTGCGGCGAGAGACACCGTCACAAATATACATCCCAGCTCTGACGCTGTGTCCTGCGGGGAGAGACACCGTCACAAATAGACAGCCCAGTGCTGACGCTGTGTCCTGCTGTGAGACACCGTCACAAATATACACTCCAGTGATGACGCTGTGTCCTGCGGCGAGAGACACCGTCACAAATATACATCCCAGCGCTCACGCTGTGTCCTGCGGGTAGAGACAACGTCACAAATAGACACCCCATTGCTGAGGCTGTGTCCTGCTGTGAGACACCGTGACAAATATACACGCCAGTGCTGACGCTGTGTCCTGCGGCGAGAGACACCGTCACAAATATGCATCCCAGCGCTGACGCTGTGTCCTGCGGGGAGAGACACCGTCACAAATAGACACCCCATTGCTGAGGCTGTGTCCTGCTGTGAGACACCGTGACAAATATACACCCCAGTGCTGACGCTGTTTCCTGCGGTGAGAGACGTCACAAATATACACCCCAGCGCTGACGCTGTGTCCTGCGGGGAGAGACACCGTCACAAATAGACACCCCAGTGCTGAAGCTGTGTCCTGCTGTGATAGACACCGTCACAAATTTACATCCCAGCGCTGACGCGGTGTCCTGTGGGGAGAGACACCGTCACAAATAGACACCCCAGTGCTGAGGCTGTGTCCTGCTGTGAGACACCGTCACAAATATACACCCCAGTACTGAAGCTGTGTCCTGCGGTGAGAGACACCGTCACAAATATAAACCCCAGTGCTGAAGCTGTGTCCTGCGGTGAGAGACACCGGCACAAATAGACACCCCAGTGCTGAGGCTGTGTCCTGCTGTGAGAGACACCGTCACAAATATACACACCAGTGCTGACGCTGTGTCCTGCGGCGAGAGACACCGTCACAAATATACATCCCAGCGCTGATGCTGTGTCCTGTGGGGAGAGACACCGTCACAAATAGACACCCCAGTGCTGACGCTGTGTCCTGCTGTGAGACACCATCACAAATATACACCCCAGAACTGAAGCTGTGTCCTGCGGTGAGAGACACCGTCACAAATATACACACCAGTGCTGACGCTGTGTCCTGCGGCGAGAGACACCGTCACAAATGTACATCCCAGCGCTGACGCTGTGTCCTGTGGTGAGAGGCTCCGTCACAAATATACACCCCAGTGCTGACGCTGTGTCCTGCGGCGAGAGACACCGTCACAAATAGACACCCCAGTGCTGAGGCTGTGTCCTGCTGTGAGACACCGTCACAAATATACACCCCAGTGCTGACGCGGTGTCCTGCTGTGAGACACCATCACAAATATACACCCCAGCGCTGACGCTGTCTCCTGTGGTGAGAGACACCGTCACAAATATGCACCCCAGTGCTGATGCTGTGTCCTGCTGTGAGACACCATCACAAATATACACCCCAGTGCTGAAGCTGTGTCGTCTGGTGTGAGACACCATCACAAATATACACCCTAGTGCTGAAGCTGTGTCCTATTGTTAGACACCGTCACAAATATACACCCCAGTATTGAAGCTGTGTCCTGCGGTGAGAGACACCGTCACAAATATACACCCCAGTGCTGACGCTGTGTCCTGCGGCGAGAGACACCGTCACAAATATACATCCCAGCACTGATGCTGTGTCCTGCGGGGAGAGACACCGTCACTAATAGACACCCCAGTGCTGACGCTGTGTCCTGCTGTGAGACACCGTCACAAATATACACCCCAGTGCTGACGCTGTGTCCTGCGGCGAGAGAAACCGTCACAAATATACATCCCAGCGCTGACGCTGTGTCCTGCGGGGAGAGACACCATCACAAATAGACACCCCAGTGCTGACGCTGTGTCCTGCTGTGAGACACCGTCACAAATATACACCCCAGTGCTGACGCTGTGTCCTGCGGCGAGAGACACCGTCACAAATATACATCCCAGCGCTGACGCTGTGTCCTGCGGGGAGAGACACCGTCACAAATAGACACCCCAGTGCTGAGGCTGTGTCCTGCTGTGAGAGACACCGTCACAAATATACACACCAGTGCTGACGCTGTGTCCTGCGGCGAGAGACACCGTCACAAATATACACCCCAGCGCTGAGGCTGTGTCCTGCAGTGAGAGACACCATCACAAATATACACCCCAGTGCTGAAGCTGTGTCCTGCGGTGAGAGACACCGTCACAAATAGACACCCCAGTGCTGAGGCTGTGTCCTGCTGTGAGAGACACCGTCACAAATATACACACCAGTGCTGACGCTGTGTCCTGCGGTGAGAGACACCGTCACAAATATACATCCCAGCGCTGACGCTGTGTCCTGCGGGGAGAGACACCGTCACAAATAGACACCCCAGTGCTGACGCTGTGTCCTGCTGTGAGACACCGTCACAAATATACACCCCAGTGCTGACGCTGTGTCCTGCGGCGAGAGACACCGTCACAAAAATACATCCCAGCGCTGACGCTGTGTCCTGCGGGGAGAGACACCGTCACAAATAGACACCCCAGTGCTGACGCTGTGTCCTGCTGTGAGACACCGTCACAAATATACACTCCAGTGCTGACGCTGTGTCCTGCAGCGAGAGACACCGTCACAAATATACATCCCAGCGCTGACGCTGTGTCCTACGGGGAGAGACACCGTCACAAATAGACACCCCAGTGCTGAGGCTGTCCTGCTGTAAGACACCGTCACAAATATACACCCCAGTGCTGAAGCTGTGTTCTGCGGTGAGAGACACAGTCACAAATATACACCCCAGTGCTGAAGCTGTGTCCTGCGGTGAGAGAGACCATCACAAATATACACCCAGTGCTGAAGCTGTGTCCTGCTGTGAGACGCCATCACAAATATAAACCCCAGTGCTGAAGCTGTGTCCTGCGCTGAGACGCCATCACAAATATACACCCCAGTGCTGAAGCTGTGTCCTGCGGTGAGAGATACCGTCACAAATAGACACCCCAGTGCTGAGGCTGTGTCCTGCTGTGAGAGACACCGTCACAAATATACACACCAGTGCTGATGCTGTGTCCTGTGGTTAGACACCGTCACAAATAGACACCCCAGTGCTGAGGCTGTGTCCTGTGGTGAGAGACACCGTCACAAATATACACCCCAGTGCTGAAGCTGTGTCCTGCTGTGAGAGACACCGTCACAAATATACATCCCAGCGCTGATGCTGTGTCCTGCGGGGAGAGACACCGTCACAAATAGACACCCCATTGCTAAGGCTGTGTCCTGCTGTGAGACACCGTGACAAATATACACGCCAGTGCTGACGCTATGTCCTGCGGCGAGAGACACCGTCACAAATATACATCCCAGCGCTGACGCTGTGTCCTGCTGGGAGAGACACCGTCACAAATAGACACCCCATTGCTGAGGCTGTGTCCTGCTGTGAGACACTGTGACAAATATACACCCCAGTGCTGACGCTGTGTCCTGCGGTGAGAGACACCGTCACAAATATACACCCCAGCGCTGACGCTGTGTCCTGCGGGGAGAGACACCGTCACAAATAGACACCCCAGTGCTGAAGCTGTGTCCTGCTGTGAGAGACACCGTCACAAATATACATCCCAGCGCTGACGCTGTGTCCTGTGGGGAGAGACACCGTCACAAATAGACACCCCAGTGCTAAGGCTGTGTCCTACTGTGAGACACCGTCACAAATATACACCCAGGTACTGAAGCTGTGTCCTGCGGTGAGAGACACCGTCACAAATATATACCCCAGTGCTGAAGCTGTGTCCTGCGGTGAGAGACACCGTCACAAATAGACATCCCAGTGCTGAGGCTGTGTCCTGCTGTGAGAGAAACCGTCACAAATATACTCACCAGTGCTGACGCTGTGTCCTGCGGCGAGAGACACCGTCACAAATATACATCCCAGCGCTGATGCTGTGTCCTGTGGTTAGACACCGTCACAAATAGACAACCCAGTGCTGACGCTGTGTCCTGCTGTGAGACACCATCACAAATATACACCCCAGAACTGAAGCTGTGTCCTGCGGTGAGAGACACCGTCACAAATATACACACCAGTGCTGATGCTGTGTCCTGTGGTTAGACACCGTCACAAATAGACAACCCAGTGCTGAGGCTGTGTCCTGCTGTGAGAGACACCGTCACAAATATACACACCAGTGCTGATGCTGTGTCCTGTGGTTAGACACCGTCACAAATAGACACCCCAGTGCTGAGGCTGTGTCCTGCTGTGAGAGACACCGTCACAAATATACACACCAGTGCTGACGCTGTGTCCTGCGCCGAGAGACACTGTCACAAATATACATCCCAGCGCTGACACTGTGTCCTGCGGGGAGACACACCGTCACAAATAGACACCCCAGTGCTGACGCTGTGTCCTGCTGTGAGACACCATCAAAAATATACACCCCAGTACTGAAACTGTGTCCTGCGGTGAGAGACACCGTCACAAATATTCACACCAGTGCTGACGCGGTGTCCTGCGGCGAGAGACACCGTCACAAATATACATCCCAGCTCTGACGCTGTGTCCTGCGGGGAGAGACACCGTCACAAATAGACACCCCAGTGCTGACGCTGTGTCCTGCTGTGAGACACCGTCACAAATATACACTCCAGTGATGACGCTGTGTCCTGCGGCGAGAGACACCGTCACAAATATACATCCCAGCGCTGACGCTGTGTCCTGCGGGGAGAGACACCATCACAAATAGACACCCCAGTGCTGACGCTGAGTCCTGCTGTGAGACACCGTCACAAATATACACCCCAGTGCTGACGCTGTGTCCTGCGGTGAGAGAGACCATCACAAATATACACCCAGTGCTGAAGCTGTGTCCTGCTGTGAGACGCCATCACAAATATAAACCCCAGTGCTGAAGCTGTGTCCTGCGGTGAGACGCCATCACAAATATACACCCCAGTGCTGAAGCTGTGTCCTGCGGTGAGAGATACCGTCACAAATAGACACCCCAGTGCTGAGGCTGTGTCCTGCTGTGAGAGACACCGTCACAAATATACACACCAGTGCTGATGCTGTGTCCTGTGGTTAGACACCGTCACAAATAGACACCCCAGTGCTGAGGCTGTGTCCTGTGGTGAGAGACACCGTCACAAATATACACCCCAGTGCTGAAGCTGTGTCCTGCTGTGAGAGACACCGTCACAAATATACATCCCAGCGCTGACGCTGTGTCCTGCGGGGAGAGACACCGTCACAAATAGACACCCCATTGCTAAGGCTGTGTCCTGCTGTGAGACACCGTGACAAATATACACGCCAGTGCTGACGCTATGTCCTGCGGCGAGAGACACCGTCACAAATATACATCCCAGCGCTGACGCTGTGTCCTGCTGGGAGAGACACCGTCACAAATAGACACCCCATTGCTGAGGCTGTGTCCTGCTGTGAGACACCGTGACAAATATACACCCCAGTGCTGACGCTGTGTCCTGCGGTGAGAGACACAGTCACAAATATACACCCCAGCGCTGACGCTGTGTCCTGCGGGGAGAGACACCGTCACAAATAGACACCCCAGTGCTGAAGCTGTGTCCTGCTGTGAGAGACACCGTCACAAATATACATCCCAGCGCTGATGCTGTGTCCTGTGGGGAGAGACACCGTCACAAATAGACACCCCAGTGCTAAGGCTGTGTCCTACTGTGAGACACCGTCACAAATATACACCCAAGTACTGAAGCTGTGTCCTGCGGTGAGAGACACCGTCACAAATATATACCCCAGTGCTGAAGCTGTGTCCTGCGGTGAGAGACACCGTCACAAATAGACATCCCAGTGCTGAGGCTGTGTCCTGCTGTGAGAGAAACCGTCACAAATATACTCACCAGTGCTGACGCTGTGTCCTGCGGCGAGAGACACCGTCACAAATATACATCCCAGCGCTGATGCTGTGTCCTGCGGGGAGAGACACCGTCACAAATAGACACCCCAGTGCTGACGCTGTGTCCTGCTGTGAGACACCATCACAAATATACACCCCAGAACTGAAGCTGTGTCCTGCGGTGAGAGACACCGTCACAAATATACACCCCAGTGCTGAAGCTGTGTCCTGCGGTGAGAGAGACCGTCACAAATATACACCCAGTGCTGAAGCTGTGTCCTGCTCTGAGACGCCATCACAAATATAAACCCCAGTGCTGAAGCTGTGTCCTGCGGTGAGACGCCATCACAAATATAAACCCCAGTGCTGAAGCTGTGTCCTGCGGTGAGAGATACCGTCACAAATAGACACCCCAGTGCTGAGGCTGTGTCCTGCTGTGAGAGACACCGTCACAAATATACACACCAGTGCTGATGCTGTGTCCTGTGGTTAGACACCGTCACAAATAGACACCCCAGTGCTGACGCTGTGTCCTGCTGTGAGAGACACCGTCACAAATATACACACCAGTGCTGACGCTGTGTCCTGCGCCGAGAGACACCGTCACAAATATACATCCCAGCGCTGACACTGTGTCCTGCGGGGAGACACACCGTCACAAATAGACACCACAGTGCTGACGCTGTGTCCTGCTGTGAGACACCATCAAAAATATACACCCCAGTACTGAAACTGTGTCCTGCGGTGAGAGACACCGTCACAAATATACACCCCAGTGCTGACGCGGTGTCCTGCTGTGAGACACCATCACAAATATACACCCCAGCGCTGACGCTGTCTCCTGTGGTGAGAGACACCGTCACAAATATGCACCCCAGTGCTGATGCTGTGTCCTGCTGTGAGACACCATCACAAATATACACCCCAGTGCTGAAGCTGTGTCGTCTGGTGTGAGACACCATCACAAATATACACCCTAGTGCTGAAGCTGTGTCCTATTGTTAGACACCGTCACAAATATACACCCCAGTATTGAAGCTGTGTCCTGCGGTGAGAGACACCGTCACAAATATACACCCCAGTGCTGACGCTGTGTCCTGCGGCGAGAGACACCGTCACAAATATACATCCCAGCACTGATGCTGTGTCCTGCGGGGAGAGACACCGTCACTAATAGACACCCCAGTGCTGACGCTGTGTCCTGCTGTGAGACACCGTCACAAATATACACCCCAGTGCTGACGCTGTGTCCTGCGGCGAGAGAAACCGTCACAAATATACATCCCAGCGCTGACGCTGTGTCCTGCGGGGAGAGACACCATCACAAATAGACACCCCAGTGCTGACGCTGTGTCCTGCTGTGAGACACCGTCACAAATATACACCCCAGTGCTGACGCTGTGTCCTGCGGCGAGAGACACCGTCACAAATATACATCCCAGCGCTGACGCTGTGTCCTGCGGGGAGAGACACCGTCACAAATAGACACCCCAGTGCTGAGGCTGTGTCCTGCTGTGAGAGACACCGTCACAAATATACACACCAGTGCTGACGCTGTGTCCTGCGGCGAGAGACACCGTCACAAATATACACCCCAGCGCTGAGGCTGTGTCCTGCAGTGAGAGACACCATCACAAATATACACCCCAGTGCTGAAGCTGTGTCCTGCGGTGAGAGACACCGTCACAAATAGACACCCCAGTGCTGAGGCTGTGTCCTGCTGTGAGAGACACCGTCACAAATATACACACCAGTGCTGACGCTGTGTCCTGCGGTGAGAGACACCGTCACAAATATACATCCCAGCGCTGACGCTGTGTCCTGCGGGGAGAGACACCGTCACAAATAGACACCCCAGTGCTGACGCTGTGTCCTGCTGTGAGACACCGTCACAAATATACACCCCAGTGCTGACGCTGTGTCCTGCGGCGAGAGACACCGTCACAAAAATACATCCCAGCGCTGACGCTGTGTCCTGCGGGGAGAGACACCGTCACAAATAGACACCCCAGTGCTGACGCTGTGTCCTGCTGTGAGACACCGTCACAAATATACACTCCAGTGCTGACGCTGTGTCCTGCAGCGAGAGACACCGTCACAAATATACATCCCAGCGCTGACGCTGTGTCCTACGGGGAGAGACACCGTCACAAATAGACACCCCAGTGCTGAGGCTGTCCTGCTGTAAGACACCGTCACAAATATACACCCCAGTGCTGAAGCTGTGTTCTGCGGTGAGAGACACAGTCACAAATATACACCCCAGTGCTGAAGCTGTGTCCTGCGGTGAGAGAGACCATCACAAATATACACCCAGTGCTGAAGCTGTGTCCTGCTGTGAGACGCCATCACAAATATAAACCCCAGTGCTGAAGCTGTGTCCTGCGCTGAGACGCCATCACAAATATACACCCCAGTGCTGAAGCTGTGTCCTGCGGTGAGAGATACCGTCACAAATAGACACCCCAGTGCTGAGGCTGTGTCCTGCTGTGAGAGACACCGTCACAAATATACACACCAGTGCTGATGCTGTGTCCTGTGGTTAGACACCGTCACAAATAGACACCCCAGTGCTGAGGCTGTGTCCTGTGGTGAGAGACACCGTCACAAATATACACCCCAGTGCTGAAGCTGTGTCCTGCTGTGAGAGACACCGTCACAAATATACATCCCAGCGCTGATGCTGTGTCCTGCGGGGAGAGACACCGTCACAAATAGACACCCCATTGCTAAGGCTGTGTCCTGCTGTGAGACACCGTGACAAATATACACGCCAGTGCTGACGCTATGTCCTGCGGCGAGAGACACCGTCACAAATATACATCCCAGCGCTGACGCTGTGTCCTGCTGGGAGAGACACCGTCACAAATAGACACCCCATTGCTGAGGCTGTGTCCTGCTGTGAGACACTGTGACAAATATACACCCCAGTGCTGACGCTGTGTCCTGCGGTGAGAGACACCGTCACAAATATACACCCCAGCGCTGACGCTGTGTCCTGCGGGGAGAGACACCGTCACAAATAGACACCCCAGTGCTGAAGCTGTGTCCTGCTGTGAGAGACACCGTCACAAATATACATCCCAGCGCTGACGCTGTGTCCTGTGGGGAGAGACACCGTCACAAATAGACACCCCAGTGCTAAGGCTGTGTCCTACTGTGAGACACCGTCACAAATATACACCCAGGTACTGAAGCTGTGTCCTGCGGTGAGAGACACCGTCACAAATATATACCCCAGTGCTGAAGCTGTGTCCTGCGGTGAGAGACACCGTCACAAATAGACATCCCAGTGCTGAGGCTGTGTCCTGCTGTGAGAGAAACCGTCACAAATATACTCACCAGTGCTGACGCTGTGTCCTGCGGCGAGAGACACCGTCACAAATATACATCCCAGCGCTGATGCTGTGTCCTGTGGTTAGACACCGTCACAAATAGACAACCCAGTGCTGACGCTGTGTCCTGCTGTGAGACACCATCACAAATATACACCCCAGAACTGAAGCTGTGTCCTGCGGTGAGAGACACCGTCACAAATATACACACCAGTGCTGATGCTGTGTCCTGTGGTTAGACACCGTCACAAATAGACAACCCAGTGCTGAGGCTGTGTCCTGCTGTGAGAGACACCGTCACAAATATACACACCAGTGCTGATGCTGTGTCCTGTGGTTAGACACCGTCACAAATAGACACCCCAGTGCTGAGGCTGTGTCCTGCTGTGAGAGACACCGTCACAAATATACACACCAGTGCTGACGCTGTGTCCTGCGCCGAGAGACACTGTCACAAATATACATCCCAGCGCTGACACTGTGTCCTGCGGGGAGACACACCGTCACAAATAGACACCCCAGTGCTGACGCTGTGTCCTGCTGTGAGACACCATCAAAAATATACACCCCAGTACTGAAACTGTGTCCTGCGGTGAGAGACACCGTCACAAATATTCACACCAGTGCTGACGCGGTGTCCTGCGGCGAGAGACACCGTCACAAATATACATCCCAGCTCTGACGCTGTGTCCTGCGGGGAGAGACACCGTCACAAATAGACACCCCAGTGCTGACGCTGTGTCCTGCTGTGAGACACCGTCACAAATATACACTCCAGTGATGACGCTGTGTCCTGCGGCGAGAGACACCGTCACAAATATACATCCCAGCGCTGACGCTGTGTCCTGCGGGGAGAGACACCATCACAAATAGACACCCCAGTGCTGACGCTGAGTCCTGCTGTGAGACACCGTCACAAATATACACCCCAGTGCTGACGCTGTGTCCTGCGGTGAGAGAGACCATCACAAATATACACCCAGTGCTGAAGCTGTGTCCTGCTGTGAGACGCCATCACAAATATAAACCCCAGTGCTGAAGCTGTGTCCTGCGGTGAGACGCCATCACAAATATACACCCCAGTGCTGAAGCTGTGTCCTGCGGTGAGAGATACCGTCACAAATAGACACCCCAGTGCTGAGGCTGTGTCCTGCTGTGAGAGACACCGTCACAAATATACACACCAGTGCTGATGCTGTGTCCTGTGGTTAGACACCGTCACAAATAGACACCCCAGTGCTGAGGCTGTGTCCTGTGGTGAGAGACACCGTCACAAATATACACCCCAGTGCTGAAGCTGTGTCCTGCTGTGAGAGACACCGTCACAAATATACATCCCAGCGCTGACGCTGTGTCCTGCGGGGAGAGACACCGTCACAAATAGACACCCCATTGCTAAGGCTGTGTCCTGCTGTGAGACACCGTGACAAATATACACGCCAGTGCTGACGCTATGTCCTGCGGCGAGAGACACCGTCACAAATATACATCCCAGCGCTGACGCTGTGTCCTGCTGGGAGAGACACCGTCACAAATAGACACCCCATTGCTGAGGCTGTGTCCTGCTGTGAGACACCGTGACAAATATACACCCCAGTGCTGACGCTGTGTCCTGCGGTGAGAGACACAGTCACAAATATACACCCCAGCGCTGACGCTGTGTCCTGCGGGGAGAGACACCGTCACAAATAGACACCCCAGTGCTGAAGCTGTGTCCTGCTGTGAGAGACACCGTCACAAATATACATCCCAGCGCTGATGCTGTGTCCTGTGGGGAGAGACACCGTCACAAATAGACACCCCAGTGCTAAGGCTGTGTCCTACTGTGAGACACCGTCACAAATATACACCCAAGTACTGAAGCTGTGTCCTGCGGTGAGAGACACCGTCACAAATATATACCCCAGTGCTGAAGCTGTGTCCTGCGGTGAGAGACACCGTCACAAATAGACATCCCAGTGCTGAGGCTGTGTCCTGCTG
Source organism: Pleurodeles waltl (assembly GCF_031143425.1). Classification (NCBI taxonomy): domain Eukaryota; kingdom Metazoa; phylum Chordata; class Amphibia; order Caudata; family Salamandridae; genus Pleurodeles; species Pleurodeles waltl. Next base: position 1,003,491,182 of record NC_090450.1, on the reverse strand, counting down.
TGAGAGAAACCGTCACAAATATACTCACCAGTGCTGACGCTGTGTCCTGCGGCGAGAGACACCGTCACAAATATACATCCCAGCGCTGATGCTGTGTCCTGCGGGGAGAGACACCGTCACAAATAGACACCCCAGTGCTGACGCTGTGTCCTGCTGTGAGACACCATCACAAATATACACCCCAGAACTGAAGCTGTGTCCTGCGGTGAGAGACACCGTCACAAATATACACCCCAGTGCTGAAGCTGTGTCCTGCGGTGAGAGAGACCGTCACAAATATACACCCAGTGCTGAAGCTGTGTCCTGCTCTGAGACGCCATCACAAATATAAACCCCAGTGCTGAAGCTGTGTCCTGCGGTGAGACGCCATCACAAATATAAACCCCAGTGCTGAAGCTGTGTCCTGCGGTGAGAGATACCGTCACAAATAGACACCCCAGTGCTGAGGCTGTGTCCTGCTGTGAGAGACACCGTCACAAATATACACACCAGTGCTGATGCTGTGTCCTGTGGTTAGACACCGTCACAAATAGACACCCCAGTGCTGACGCTGTGTCCTGCTGTGAGAGACACCGTCACAAATATACACACCAGTGCTGACGCTGTGTCCTGCGCCGAGAGACACCGTCACAAATATACATCCCAGCGCTGACACTGTGTCCTGCGGGGAGACACACCGTCACAAATAGACACCACAGTGCTGACGCTGTGTCCTGCTGTGAGACACCATCAAAAATATACACCCCAGTACTGAAACTGTGTCCTGCGGTGAGAGACACCGTCACAAATATTCACACCAGTGCTGACGCGGTGTCCTGCGGCGAGAGACACCGTCACAAATATACATCCCAGCTCTGACGCTGTGTCCTGCGGGGAGAGACACCGTCACAAATAGACACCCCAGTGCTGACGCTGTGTCCTGCTGTGAGACACCGTCACAAATATACACTCCAGTGATGACGCTGTGTCCTGCGGCGAGAGACACCGTCACAAATATACATCCCAGCGCTGACGCTGTGTCCTGCGGGGAGAGACACCATCACAAATAGACACCCCAGTGCTGACGCTGTGTCCTGCTGTGAGACACCGTCACAAATATACACCCCAGTGCTGACGCTGTGTCCTGCGGGGAGAGACACCGTCACAAATAGACACCCCAGTGCTGACGCTGTGTCCTGCTGTGAGACACCGTGACAAATATACACGCCAGTGCTGACGCTGTGTCCTGCGGCGAGAGACACCGTCACAAATATGCATCCCAGCGCTGACACTATGTCCTGCGGGGAGAGACACCGTCACAAATAGACACCCCATTGCTGAGGCTGTGTCCTGCTGTGAGACACCGTGACAAATATACACCCCAGTGCTGACGCTGTGTCCTGCGGTGAGAGACACCGTCACAAATATACACCCCAGCGCTGACGCTGTGTCCTGCGGGGAGAGACACCGTCACAAATAGACACCCCAGTGCTGAAGCTGTGTCCTGCTGTGAGAGACACCGTCACAAATATACATCCCAGCGCTGACGCTGTGTCCTGTGGGGAGAGACACCGTCACAAATAGACACCCCAGTGCTGAGGCTGTGTCCTGCTGTGAGACACCGTCACAAATATACACCCCAGTACTGAAGCTGTGTCCTGCGGTGAGAGACACCGTCACAAATATAAACCCCAGTGCTGAAGCTGTGTCCTGCGGTCAGAGAGACCATCACAAATATACACCCAGTGCTGAAGCTGTGTCCTGCTGTGAGACGCCATCACAAATATAAACCCCAGTGCTGAAGCTGTGTCCTGCGGTGAGAGAGACCATCACAAATATACACCCAGTGCTGAAGCTGTGTCCTGCTGTGAGACGCCATCACAAATATAAACCCCAGTGCTGACGCTGTGTCCTGCGGTGAGAGACACCGTCACAAATATACACCCCAGTGCTGAAGCTGTGTCCTGCGGTGAGAGAGACCGTCACAAATATACACCCAGTGCTGAAGCTGTGTCCTGCTGTGAGACGCCATCACAAATATAAACCCCAGTGCTGAAGCTGTGTCCTGCAGCGAGAGATACCGTCACAAATAGACACCCCAGTGCTGAGGCTGTGTCCTGCTGTGAGAGACACCATCACAAATATACACACCAGTGCTGATGCTGTGTCCTGTGGTTAGACACCGTCACAAATAGACACCCCAGTGCTGACGCTGTGTCCTGCTGTGAGACACCGTCACAAATATACACTCCAGTGATGACGCTGTGTCCTGCGGCGAGAGACACCGTCACAAATATACATCCCAGCGCTGAAGCTGTGTCCTGCGGGGAGAGACACCATCACAAATAGACACCCCAGTGCTGACGCTGTGTCCTGCTGTGAGACACCGTCACAAATATACACCCCAGTGCTGACGCTATGTCCTGCGGCGAGAGACACCGTCACAAATATACATCCCAGCGCTCACGCTGTGTCCTGCGGGTAGAGACAACGTCACAAATAGATACCCCATTGCTGAGGCTGTGTCCTGCTGTGAGACACCGTGACAAATATACACGCCAGTGCTGACGCTGTGTCCTGCGGCGAGAGACACCGTCACAAATATGCATCCCGGCGCTGACGCTGTGTCCTGCGGCGAGAGACACCGTCACAAATAGACACCCCATTGCTGAGGCTGTGTCCTGCTGTGAGACACCGTGACAAATATACACCCCAGTGCTGACGCTGTGTCCTGCGGTGAGAGACACCGTCACAAATATACACCCCAGCGCTGACGCTGTGCCCTGCGGGGAGAGACACCGTCACAAATAGACACCCCAGTGCTGAAGCTGTGTCCTGCTGTGAGAGACACCGTCACAAATATACATCCCAGCGCTGACGCTGTGTCCTGTGGGGAGAGACACCGTCACAAATAGACACCCCAGTGCTGAGGCTGTGTCCTGCTGTGAGACACCGTCACAAATATACACCCCAGTACTGAAGCTGTGTCCTGCAGTGAGAGACACCGTCACAAATATAAACCCCAGTGCTGAAGCTGTGTCCTGCGGTGAGAGACACCGTCACAAATAGACACCCCAGTGCTGAGGCTGTGTCCTGCTGTGAGAGACACCGTCACAAATATACACACCAGTGCTGACGCTGTGTCCTGCGGCGAGAGACACCGTCACAAATATACATCCCAGCGCTGATGCTGTGTCCTGCGGGGAGAGACACCGTCACAAATAGACACCCCAGTGCTGATGCTGTGTCCTGCTGTGAGACACCATCACAAATATACACCCCAGAACTGAAGCTGTGTCCTGCGGTGAGAGACACCGTCACAAATATACACACCAGTGCTGACGCTGTGTCCTGCGGCGAGAGACACCGTCACGAATGTACATCCCAGCGCTGACGCTGTGTCCTGTGGTGAGAGGCTCCGTCACAAATATACACCCCAGTGCTGACGCTGTGTCCTGCGGCGAGAGACACCGTCACAAATAGACACCCCAGTGCTGAGGCTCTGTCCTGCTGTGAGACACCGTCACAAATATACACCCCAGTGCTGACGCGGTGTCCTGCTGTGAGACACCATCACAAATATACACCCCAGCGCTGACGCTGTCTCCTGTGGTGAGAGACACCGTCACAAATATGCACCTCAGTGCTGATGCTGTGTCCTGCTGTGAGACACCATCACAAATCTACACCCCAGTGCTGAAGCTGTGTCGTCTGGTGTGAGACACCATCACAAATATACACCCTAGTGCTGAAGCTGTGTCCTATTGTTAGACACCGTCACAAATATACACCCCAGTACTGAAGCTGTGTCCTGCGGTGAGAGACACCGTCACAAATATACACCCCAGTGCTGACGCTGTGTCCTGCGGCGAGAGACACCGTCACAAATATACATCCCAGCACTGACGCTGTGTCCTGCGGGGAGAGACACCGTCACTAATAGACACCCCAGTGCTGACGCTGTGTCCTGCTGTGAGACACCGTCACAAATATACACCCCAGTGCTGACGCTGTGTCCTGCGGCGAGAGAAACCGTCACAAATATACATCCCAGCGCTGACGCTGTGTCCTGCGGGGAGAGACACCATCACAAATAGACACCCCAGTGCTGACGCTGTGTCCTGCTGTGAGACACCGTCACAATTATACACCCCAGTGCTGACGCTGTGTCCTGCGGCGAGAGACACCGTCACAAATATACATCCCAGCGCTGACGCTGTGTCCTGCGGGGAGAGACACCGTCACAAATAGACACCCCAGTGCTGAGGCTGTGTCCTGCTGTGAGAGACACCGTCACAAATATACACACCAGTGCTGACGCTGTGTCCTGCGGCGAGAGACACCTTCACAAATATACACCCCAGCGCTGAGGCTGTGTCCTGCAGTGAGAGACACCATCACAAATAAACACCCCAGTGCTGAAGCTGTGTCCTGCGGTGAGAGACACCGTCACAAATAGACACCCCAGTGCTGAGGCTGTGTCCTGCTGTGAGAGACACCGTCACAAATATACACACCAGTGCTGACGCTGTGTCCTGCGGTGAGAGACACCGTCACAAATATACATCCCAGCGCTGACGCTGTGTCCTGCGGGGAGAGACACCGTCACAAATAGACACCCCAGTGCTGACGCTGTGTCCTGCTGTGAGACACCATCACAAATATACACCCCAGTACTGAAGCTGTGTCCTGCGGTGAGAGACACCGTCACAAATATACACACCAGTGCTGACGCTGTGTCCTGCGGTGAGAGACACCGTCACAAATATACATCCCAGCGCTGACGCTGTGTCCTGCGGGGAGAGACACCGTCACAAATAGACACCCCAGTGCTGAAGCTGTGTCCTGCTGTGAGACACCGTAACAAATATACACCCCAGTGCTGACGCTGTGTCCTGCGGCGAGAGACACCGTCACAAAAATACATCCCAGCGCTGACGCTGTGTCCTGCGGGGAGAGACACCGTCACAAATAGACACCCCAGTGCTGACGCTGTGTCCTGCTGTGAGACACCGTCACAAATATACACTCCAGTGCTGACGCTGTGTCCTGCAGCGACAGACACCGTCACAAATATACATCCCAGCGCTGACGCTGTGTCCTACGGGGAGAGACACCGTCACAAATAGACACCCCAGTGCTGAGGCTGTCCTGCTGTAAGACACCGTCACAAATATACACCCCAGTGCTGACGCTGTGTCCTGCGGCGAGAGACACCGTCACAAATATACACCCCAGCGCTGACGCTGTGTCCTGTGGTGAGAGACACCGTCCCAAATAGACACCCCAGTGCTGATGCTGTGTCCTGCTGTGAGACACCATCACAAATATACACCCCAGTGCTGAAGCTGTGTCGTCTGGTGTGAGACACCATCACAAATATACACCCTAGTGCTGAAGCTGTGTCCTATTGTTAGACACCGTCACAAATATACACCCCAGTACTGAAGCTGTGTCCTGCGGTGAGAGTCACCGTCACAAATATACACCCCAGTGCTGACGCTGTGTTCCTGCGGAGAGAGACACCGTCACAAATATACATCCCAGCGCTGACACTGTGTCCTGCGGGGAGAGACACCGTCACAAATAGACACCCCAGTGCTGACGCTGTGTCCTGCTGTGAGACACCGTCCCAAATATACACCCCAGTTCTGACGCTGTGCCCTGTGGCGAGAGACACCGTCACAAATATACACCCTAGTGCTGAAGCTGTGTCCTATTGTTAGACACTGTCACAAATATACACCCCAGTACTGAAGCTGTGTCCTGCGGTGAGAGATACCATCACAAATATACACCCCAGCGCTGAAGCTGAGTCCTGTGGTAGACATTGTCACAAATATACACCCCAGTGCTGAAGCTGTGTCCTGCGGTGAGAGACACCATCACAAATATACACCACAGTGCTGAAGCCGTGTCCTGCTGTGAGAGACACCATCACAAATATACACCCCAGTGCTGACACTGTGTCCTGTGGTTAGACACCGTCACAAATATACACCCCAGTGCTGACGCTGTGTCCTGCGGTGAGAGACACAGTCACAAATATACGCCGCAGTGCTGAAGCTGTGTCCTGCGGTGAGAGACACCGTCACAAATATACATCCCACTGATGAAGCTGTGTCCTGCGGTGAGAGACATCGTCCCAAATATATACCCCAGTACTGAAGCTGTGTCCTGCGGTGAGACGCCATCACAAATATACACCCCAGTGCTGACGCTGTGTCCTGCGGTGAGAGACACCGTCACAAATATACACCCCAGTGCTGATGCTGTGTCCTGCTGTGAGACACCATCACAAATATACACCCCAGCGCTGAAGCGGAGTCCTGTGGTAGACATAGTCACAAATATACACCCCAGTGCTGAAGCTGTGTCCTGCAGTGAGAGACACCATCACAAATATACACCCCAGTGCTGAAGCTGTCTCCTGCGGTGAGAGACACCATCACAAATATACACCCCAGTGCTGACGCTGTGCCCTGCGGTGAGACACACCGTCACAAATACACGCTGCAGTGCTGAAGCTGTGTCCTGCGATGAGAGACACCGTCACAAATATACATCCCAGTGCTGAAGCTGTGTCCTGCGGTGTGAGACACCGTCACAAATATACACCCCAGTACTGAAGCTGTGTCCTGCGGTCAGAGACACCGTCACAAATATATACCCCAGTACTGAAGCTGCGTCCTGCGTTGAGACGCCATCACAAATATTCACCCCAGTGCTGACGCTGTGTCCTGCGGTGAGAGACACCGTCACAAATATACACCCCAGTGCTGATGCTGTGTCCTGCTGTGAGACACCATCACAAATATACACCCCAGCGCTGAAGCGGAGTCCTGTGGTAGACATTGTCACAAATATACACCCCAGTGCTGAGAGACACCATCACAAATATACACCCCAGCGCTGAAGCGGAGTCCTGTGGTAGACATTGTCACAAATATACACCCCAGTGCTGAGAGACACCATCACAAATATACACCCCAGTGCTGAAGCTGTGTCCTGCGGTGAGAGACACCATCACAAAAATACACCCCAGTGCTGACGCTGTGTCCTGTGGTTAGACACCGTCACAAATATACACCCCAGTGCTGACGCTGTGTCCTGCGTTGAGACGCCATCACAAATATACACCCCAGTGCTGACGCTGTGTCCTGCTGTGAGAGACACCGTCACAAATAGACACCCCAGTGCTGACGCTGTGTCCTGCTGTGAGACACCGTCACAAATATACACTCCAGTGATGACGCTGTGTCCTGCGGCGAGAGACACCGTCACAAATATACATCCCAGCGCTGAAGCTGTGTCCTGCGGGGAGAGACACCATCACAAATAGACACCCCAGTGCTGACGCTGTGTCCTGCTGTGAGACACCGTCACAAATATACACCCCCGTGCTGACGCTATGTCCTGCGGCGAGAGACACCGTCACAAATATACATCCCAGCGCTCACGCTGTGTCCTGCGGGTAGAGACAACGTCACAAATAGATACCCCATTGCTGAGGCTGTGTCCTGCTGTGAGACACCGTGACAAATATACACGCCAGTGCTGACGCTGTGTCCTGCGGCGAGAGACACCGTCACAAATATGCATCCCGGCGCTGACGCTGTGTCCTGCGGCGAGAGACACCGTCACAAATAGACACCCCATTGCTGAGGCTGTGTCCTGCTGTGAGACACCGTGACAAATATACACCCCAGTGCTGACGCTGTGTCCTGCGGTGAGAGACACCGTCACAAATATACACCCCAGCGCTGACGCTGTGTCCTGCGGGGAGAGACACCGTCACAAATAGACACCCCAGTGCTGAAGCTGTGTCCTGCTGTGAGAGACACCGTCACAAATATACATCCCAGCGCTGACGCTGTGTCCTGTGGGGAGAGACACCGTCACAAATAGACACCCCAGTGCTGAGGCTGTGTCCTGCTGTGAGACACCGTCACAAATATACACCCCAGTACTGAAGCTGTGTCCTGCAGTGAGAGACACCGTCACAAATATAAACCCCAGTGCTGAAGCTGTGTCCTGCGGTGAGAGACACCGTCACAAATAGACACCCCAGTGCTGAGGCTGTGTCCTGCTGTGAGAGACACCGTCACAAATATACACACCAGTGCTGACGCTGTGTCCTGCGGCGAGAGACACCGTCACAAATATACATCCCAGCGCTGATGCTGTGTCCTGCGGGGAGAGACACCGTCACAAATAGACACCCCAGTGCTGACGCTGTGTCCTGCTGTGAGACACCATCACAAATATACACCCCAGAACTGAAGCTGTGTCCTGCGGTGAGAGACACCGTCACAAATATACACACCAGTGCTGACGCTGTGTCCTGCGGCGAGAGACACCGTCACGAATGTACATCCCAGCGCTGACGCTGTGTCCTGTGGTGAGAGGCTCCGTCACAAATATACACCCCAGTGCTGACGCTGTGTCCTGCGGCGAGAGACACCGTCACAAATAGACACCCCAGTGCTGAGGCTCTGTCCTGCTGTGAGACACCGTCACAAATATACACCCCAGTGCTGACGCGGTGTCCTGCTGTGAGACACCATCACAAATATACACCCCAGCGCTGACGCTGTCTCCTGTGGTGAGAGACACCGTCACAAATATGCACCTCAGTGCTGATGCTGTGTCCTGCTGTGAGACACCATCACAAATCTACACCCCAGTGCTGAAGCTGTGTCGTCTGGTGTGAGACACCATCACAAATATACACCCTAGTGCTGAAGCTGTGTCCTATTGTTAGACACCGTCACAAATATACACCCCAGTACAGAAGCTGTGTCCTGCGGTGAGAGACACCGTCACAAATATACACCCCAGTGCTGACGCTGTGTCCTGCGGCGAGAGACACCGTCACAAATATACATCCCAGCACTGACGCTGTGTCCTGCGGGGAGAGACACCGTCACTAATAGACACCCCAGTGCTGACGCTGTGTCCTGCTGTGAGACACCGTCACAAATATACACCCCAGTGCTGACGCTGTGTCCTGCGGCGAGAGAAACCGTCACAAATATACATCCCAGCGCTGACGCTGTGTCCTGCGGGGAGAGACACCATCACAAATAGACACCCCAGTGCTGACGCTGTGTCCTGCTGTGAGACACCGTCACAATTATACACCCCAGTGCTGACGCTGTGTCCTGCGGCGAGAGACACCGTCACAAATATACATCCCAGCGCTGACGCTGTGTCCTGCGGGGAGAGACACCGTCACAAATAGACACCCCAGTGCTGAGGCTGTGTCCTGCTGTGAGAGACACCGTCACAAATATACACACCAGTGCTGACGCTGTGTCCTGCGGCGAGAGACACCTTCACAAATATACACCCCAGCGCTGAGGCTGTGTCCTGCAGTGAGAGACACCATCACAAATATACACCCCAGTGCTGAAGCTGTGTCCTGCGGTGAGAGACACCGTCACAAATAGACACCCCAGTGCTGAGGCTGTGTCCTGCTGTGAGAGACACCGTCACAAATATACACACCAGTGCTGACGCTGTGTCCTGCGGTGAGAGACACCGTCACAAATATACATCCCAGCGCTGACGCTGTGTCCTGCGGGGAGAGACACCGTCACAAATAGACACCCCAGTGCTGACGCTGTGTCCTGCTGTGAGACACCATCACAAATATACACCCCAGTACTGAAGCTGTGTCCTGCGGTGAGAGACACCGTCACAAATATACACACCAGTGCTGACGCTGTGTCCTGCGGTGAGAGACACCGTCACAAATATACATCCCAGCGCTGACGCTGTGTCCTGCGGGGAGAGACACCGTCACAAATATACACCCCAGTGCTGAAGCTGTGTCCTGCTGTGAGACACCGTAACAAATATACACCCCAGTGCTGACGCTGTGTCCTGCGGCGAGAGACACCGTCACAAAAATACATCCCAGCGCTGACGCTGTGTCCTGCGGGGAGAGACACCGTCACAAATAGACACCCCAGTGCTGACGCTGTGTCCTGCTGTGAGACACCGTCACAAATATACACTCCAGTGCTGACGCTGTGTCCTGCAGCGACAGACACCGTCACAAATATACATCCCAGCGCTGACGCTGTGTCCTACGGGGAGAGACACCGTCACAAATAGACACCCCAGTGCTGAGGCTGTCCTGCTGTAAGACACCGTCACAAATATACACCCCAGTGCTGACGCTGTGTCCTGCGGCGAGAGACACCGTCACAAATATACACCCCAGCTCTGACGCTGTGTCCTGTGGTGAGAGACACCGTCCCAAATAGACACCCCAGTGCTGATGCTGTGTCCTGCTGTGAGACACCATCACAAATATACACCCCAGTGCTGAATCTGTGTCGTCTGGTGTGAGACACCATCACAAATATACACCCTAGTGCTGAAGCTGTGTCCTATTGTTAGACACCGTCACAAATATACACCCCAGTACTGAAGCTGTGTCCTGCGGTGAGAGTCACCGTCACAAATATACACCCCAGTGCTGACGCTGTGTTCCTGCGGAGAGAGACACCGTCACAAATATACATCCCAGCGCTGACACTGTGTCCTGCGGGGAGAGACACCGTCACAAATAGACACCCCAGTGCTGACGCTGTGTCCTGCTGTGAGACACCGTCCCAAATATACACCCCAGTTCTGACGCTGTGTCCTGTGGCGAGAGACACCGTCACAAATATACACCCTAGTGCTGAAGCTGTGTCCTATTGTTAGACACTGTCACAAATATACACCCCAGTACTGAAGCTGTGTCCTGCGGTGAGAGATACCATCACAAATATACACCCCAGCGCTGAAGCTGAGTCCTGTGGTAGACATTGTCACAAATATACACCCCAGTGCTGAAGCTGTGTCCTGCGGTGAGAGACACCATCACAAATATACACCACAGTGCTGAAGCCGTGTCCTGCTGTGAGAGACACCATCACAAATATACACCCCAGTGCTGACACTGTGTCCTGTGGTTAGACACCGTCACAAATATACACCCCAGTGCTGACGCTGTGTCCTGCGGTGAGAGACACAGTCACAAATATACGCCGCAGTGCTGAAGCTGTGTCCTGCGGTGAGAGACACCGTCACAAATATACATCCCACTGATGAAGCTGTGTCCTGCGGTGAGAGACATCGTCCCAAATATATACCCCAGTACTGAAGCTGTGTCCTGCGGTGAGACGCCATCACAAATATACACCCCAGTGCTGACGCTGTGTCCTGCGGTGAGAGACACCGTCACAAATATACACCCCAGTGCTGATGCTGTGTCCTGCTGTGAGACACCATCACAAATATACACCCCAGCGCTGAAGCGGATTCCTGTGGTAGACATAGTCACAAATATACACCCCAGTGCTGAAGCTGTGTCCTGCGGTGAGAGACACCATCACAAATATACACCCCAGTGCTGAAGCTGTCTCCTGCGGTGAGAGACACCATCACAAATATACACCCCAGTGCTGACGCTGTGCCCTGCGGTGAGACACACCGTCACAAATACACGCTGCAGTGCTGAAGCTGTGTCCTGCGGTGAGAGACACCGTCACAAATATACATCCCAGTGCTGAAGCTGTGTCCTGCGGTGTGAGACACCGTCACAAATATACACCCCAGTACTGAAGCTGTGTCCTGCGGTCAGAGACACCGTCACAAATATATACCCCAGTACTGAAGCTGCGTCCTGCGTTGAGACGCCATCACAAATATACACCCCAGTGCTGACGCTGTGTCCTGCAGTGAGAGACACCGTCACAAATATACACCCCAGTGCTGATGCTGTGTCCTGCTGTGAGACACCATCACAAATATACACCCCAGCGCTGAAGCGGAGTCCTGTGGTAGACATTGTCACAAATATACACCCCAGTGCTGAGAGACACCATCACAAATATACACCCCAGCGCTGAAGCGGAGTCCTGTGGTAGACATTGTCACAAATATACACCCCAGTGCTGAGAGACACCATCACAAATATACACCCCAGTGCTGAAGCTGTGTCCTGCGGTGAGAGACACCATCACAAAAATACACCCCAGTGCTGACGCTGTGTCCTGTGGTTAGACACCGTCACAAATATACACCCCAGTGCTGACGCTGTGTCCTGCGGTGAGACACACCGTCACAAATATACGCTGCAGTGCTGAAGCTGTGTCCTGCAGTGAGAGACACCGTCGCAAATATACATCCCAGTGCTGAAGCTAGGTCCTGCGGTGAGAGACACCGTCACAAATATACACCCCAGTACTGAAGCTGTGTCCTGCGGTGAGAGACACCGTCACAAATATACTCCCCAGTGCTGAAGCTGTGTCCTGCGGTGAGAGACTCCGTCACAAATATACACCCCAGTGCTGAGCTGTGTCCTGTGGTTAGACATCGTCACAAATATACACCCCAGTGCTGAAGCTAGGTCCTGCTGAGAGACACCGTCACAAATATACACCCCAGTGCTGAAGCTGGGTCCTGCTGAGAGACACCATGACAAATATACATCCCAGCGCTGACGCTGTGTCCTGCGGGGAGAGACACCGTCACAAATAGACACCCCAGTGCTGAGGCTGTGTCCTGCTGTGAGACACCGTCACAAATATACACCCCAGTACTGAAGCTGTGTCCTGCGGTGAGAGACACCGTCACAAAATATACATCCCAGTGCTGAAGCTGTGTACTGCGGTGAGAGACACCGTCACAAATAGACACCCCAGTGCTGAGGCTGTGTCCTGCTGTGAGAGACACCATCACAAATATACACACCAGTGCTGATGCTGTGTCCTGCGGTGAGAGACACCGTCACAAATATACATCCCAGCGCTGACGCTGTGTCCTGCGGGGAGAGACACCGTCACAAATAGACACCCCAGTGCTGACGCTGTGTCCTGCTGTGAGACACCATCACAAATATACACCCCAGTACTGAAGCTGTGTCCTGCGGTGAGAGACACCGTCACAAATATACACACCAGTGCTGACGCTGTGTCCTGCGGCGAGAGACAGTCACGAATATACATCCCAGGGCTGACGCTGTGTCCTGCTGTGAGACACCGTCACAAATATACACTCCAGTGCTGAGGCTGTGCCCTGCGGCGAGAGACACCGTCACAAATATACATCCCAGCGCTGATGCTGTGTCCTGCGGGGAGAGACACCGTCACAAATAGACACCCCAGTGCTGACGCTGAGTCCTGCTGTGAGACACCATCACAAATATACACCCCAGAACTGAAGCTGTGTCCTGCGGTGAGAGACACCGTCACAAATATACACCCCAGTGCTGAAGCTGTGTCCTGCGGTGAGAGAGACCGTCACAAATATACACCAAGTGCTGAAGCTGTGTCCTGCTGTGAGACGCCATCACAAATATAAACCCCAGTGCTGAAGCTGTGTCCTGCAGTGAGACGCCATCACAAATATAAACCCCAGTGCTGAAGCTGTGTCCTGCGGTGAGAGATACCGTCACAAATAGACACCCCAGTGCTGAGGCTGTGTCCTGCTGTGAGAGACACCGTCACAAATATACACACCAGTGCTGATGCTGTGTCCTGTGGTTAGACACCGTCACAAATAGACACCCCAGTGCTGAGGCTGTGTCCTGCTGTGAGAGACACCGCCACAAATATACACACCAGTGCTGACGCTGTGTCCTGCTCCGAGAGACACCGTCACAAATATACATCCCAGCGCTGACACTGTGTCCTGCGGGGAGACACACCGTCACAAATAGACACCCCAGTGCTGACGCTGTGTCCTGCTGTGAGACACCATCAAAAATATACACCCCAGTACTGAAACTGTGTCCTGCGGTGAGAGACACCGTCACAAATATACACACCAGTGCTGACGCGGTGTCCTGCGGCGAGAGACACCGTCACAAATATACATCCCAGCTCTGACGCTGTGTCCTGCGGGGAGAGACACCGTCACAAATAGACACCCCAGTGCTGACGCTGTGTCCTGCTGTGAGACACCGTCACAAATATACACTCCAGTGATGACGCTGTGTCCTGCGGCGAGAGACACCGTCACAAATATACACCCCAGCGCTGAGGCTGTGTCCTGCAGTGAGAGACACCATCACAAATATACACCCCAGTGCTGAAGCTGTGTCCTGCGGTGAGAGACACCGTCACAAATAGACACCCCAGTGCTGAGGCTGTGTCCTGCTGTGAGAGACACCGTCACAAATATACACACCAGTGCTGACGCTGTGTCCTGCGGTGAGAGACACCGTCACAAATATACATCCCAGCGCTGACGCTGTGTCCTGCGGGGAGAGACACTGTCACAAATAGACACCCCAGTGCTGACGCTGTGTCCTGCTGTGAGACACCATCACAAATATACACCCCAGTACTGAAGCTGTGTCCTGCGGTGAGAGACACCGTCACAAATATACACACCAGTGCTGACGCTGTGTCCTGCGGTGAGAGACACCGTCACAAATATACATCCCAGCGCTGACGCTGTGTCCTGCGGGGAGAGACACCGTCACAAATAGACACCCCAGTGCTGACGCTGTGTCCTGCTGTGAGACACCGTCACAAATATACACCCCAGTGCTGACGCTGTGTCCTGCGGCGAGAGACACCGTCACAAATATACATCCCAGCGCTCACGCTGTGTCCTGCGGGTAGAGACAACGTCACAAATAGACACCCCATTGCTGAGGCTGTGTCCTGCTGTGAGACACCGTGACAAATATACACGCCAGTGCTGACGCTGTGTCCTGCGGCGAGAGACACCGTCACAAATATGCATCCCAGCGCTGACGCTGTGTCCTGCTGTGAGAGACACCGTCACAAATATACATCCCAGCGCTGACGCTGTGTCCTGTGGGGAGAGACACCGTCACAAATAGACACCCCAGTGCTGAAGCTGTGTCCTGCTGTGAGAGACACCGTCACAAATATACATCCCAGCGCTGACGCTGTGTCCTGTGGGGAGAGACACCGTCACAAATAGACACCCCAGTGCTGAGGCTGTGTCCTGCTGTGAGACACCGTCACAAATATACACCCCAGTACTGAAGCTGTGTCCTGCGGTGAGAGACACCGTCACATATATAAACCCCAGTGCTGAAGCTGTGTCCTGCGGTGAGAGACACCGTCACAAATAGACACCCCAGTGCTGAGGCTGTGTCCTGCTGTGAGAGACACCGTCACAAATATGCACACCAGTCCTGACGCTGTGTCCTGCGGCGAGAGACACCGTCACAAATATACATCCCAGCGCTGATGCTGTGTCCTGCGGGGAGAGACACCGTCACAAATAGACACCCCAGTGCTGACGCTGTGTCCTGCTGTGAGACACCATCACAAATATACACCCCAGAACTGAAGCTGTGTCCTGCGGTGAGAGACACCGTCACAAATATACACACCAGTGCTGACGCTGTGTCCTGCGGCGAGAGACACCGTCACGAATGTACATCCCAGCGCTGACGCTGTGTCCTGTGGTGAGAGGCTCCGTCACAAATATACACCCCAGTGCTGACGCTGTGTCCTGCGGCGAGAGACACCGTCACAAATAGACACCCCAGTGCTGAGGCTGTGTCCTGCTGTGAGACACCGTCACAAATATACACCCCAGTGCTGACGCGGTGTCCTGCTGTGAGACACCATCACAAATATACACCCCAGCACTGACGCTGTCTCCTGTGGTGAGAGACACCGTCACAAATATGCACCCCAGTGCTGATACTGTGTCCTGCTGTGAGACACCATCACAAATATACACCCCAGTGCTGAAGCTGTGTCGTCTGGTGTGAGACACCATCACAAATATACACCCTAGTGCTGAAGCTGTGTCCTATTGTTAGACACCGTCACAAATATACACCCCAGTACTGAAGCTGTGTCCTGCGGTGAGAGACACCGTTACAAATATACACCCCAGTGCTGACGCTGTGTCCTGCGGCGAGAGACACCGTCACAAATATACATCCCAGCACTGACGCTGTGTCCTGCGGGGAGAGACACCGTCACTAATAGACACCCCAGTGCTGACGCTGTGTCCTGCTGTGAGACACCGTCACAAATATACACCCCAGTGCTGACGCTGTGTCCTGCGGCGAGAGAAACCGTCACAAATATACATCCCAGCGCTGACGCTGTGTCCTGCGGGGAGAGACACCATCACAAATAGACACCCCAGTGCTGACGCTGTGTCCTGCTGTGAGACACCGTCACAAATATACACCCCAGTGCTGACGCTGTGTCCTGCGGCGAGAGACACCGTCACAAATATACACACCAGTGCTGACGCTGTGTCCTGCGGCGAGAGACACCGTCACAAATATACACCCCAGCGCTGAGGCTGTGTCCTGCAGTGAGAGACACCATCACAAATATACACCCCAGTGCTGAAGCTGTGTCCTGCGGTGAGAGACACCGTCACAAATAGACACCCCAGTGCTGAGGCTGTGTCCTGCTGTGAGAGACACCGTCACAAATATACACACCAGTGCTGACGCTGTGTCCTGCAGTGAGAGACACCGTCACAAATATACATCCCAGCGCTGACGCTGTGTCCTGCGGGGAGAGACACTGTCACAAATAGACACCCCAGTGCTGACGCTGTGTCCTGCTGTGAGACACCATCACAAATATACACCCCAGTACTGAAGCTGTGTCCTGCGGTGAGAGACACCGTCACAAATATACACACCAGTGCTGACGCTGTGTCCTGCGGTGAGAGACACCGTCACAAATATACATCCCAGCGCTGACGCTGTGTCCTGCGGGGAGAGACACCGTCACAAATAGACACCCCAGTGCTGACGCTGTGTCCTGCTGTGAGACACCGTCACAAATATACACCCCAGTGCTGACGCTGTGTCCTGCGGCGAGAGACACCGTCACAAAAATACATCCCAGCGCTGACGCTGTGTCCTGCGAGGAGAGACACCGTCACAAATAGACACCCCAGTGCTGACGCTGTGTCCTGCTGTGAGACACCGTCACAAATATACACTCCAGTGCTGACGCTGTGTCCTGCAGCGAGAGACACCGTCACAAATATACATCCCAGCGCTGACGCTGTGTCCTACGGGGAGAGACACCGTCACAAATAGACACCCCAGTGCTGAGGCTGTCCTGCTGTAAGACACAGTCACAAATATACACCCCAGTGCTGAAGCTGTGTTCTGCGGTGAGAGACACAGTCACAAATATACACCCCAGTGCTGAAGCTGTGTCCTGCGGTGAGAGAGACCATCACAAATATACACCCAGTGCTGAAGCTGTGTCCTGCTGTGAGACGCCATCACAAATATAAACCCCAGTGCTGAAGCTGTGTCCTGCGGTGAGACGCCATCACAAATATACACCCCAGTGCTGAAGCTGTGTCCTGCGGTGAGAGATACCGTCACAAATAGACACCCCAGTGCTGAGGCTGTGTCCTGCTGTGAGAGACACCGTCACAAATATACACACCAGTGCTGATGCTGTGTCCTGTGGTTAGACACCGTCACAAATAGACACCCCAGTGCTGAGGCTGTGTCCAGTGGTGAGAGACACCGTCACAAATATACACCCCAGTGCTGAAGCTGTGTCCTGCTGTGAGAGACACCGTCACAAATATACATCCCAGCGCTGACGCTGTGTCCTGCGGGGAGAGACACCGTCACAAATAGACACCCCATTGCTAAGGCTGTGTCCTGCTGTGAGACACCGTGACAAATATACACGCCAGTGCTGACGCTATGTCCTGCGGCGAGAGACACCGTCACAAATATACATCCCAGCGCTGACGCTGTGTCCTGCTGGGAGAGACACCGTCACAAATAGACACCCCATTGCTGAGGCTGTGTCCTGCTGTGAGACACCGTCACAAATATACACCCCAGTGCTGACGCTGTGTCCTGCGGCGAGAGAAACCGTCACAAATATACACCCCAGCGCTGACGCTGTGTCCTGTGGTGAGAGACACCGTCACAAATATAAACCCCAGTGCTGACGCTGTGTCCTGCGGTGAGAGACACCGTCACAAATATACACCCCAGCGCTGACGCTGTGTCCTGCGGGGAGAGACACCGTCACAAATAGACACCCCAGTGCTGAAGCTGTGTCCTGCTGTGAGAGACACCGTCACAAATATACATCCCAGCGCTGACGCTGTGTCCTGTGGGGAGAGACACCGTCACAAATAGACACCCCAGTGCTAAGGCTGTGTCCTACTGTTAGACACCGTCACAAATATACACCCAAGTACTGAAGCTGTGTCCTGCGGTGAGAGACACCGTCACAAATATATACCCCAGTGCTGAAGCTGTGTCCTGCGGTGAGAGACACCGTCACAAATAGACATCCCAGTGCTGAGGCTGTGTCCTGCTGTGAGAGAAACCGTCACAAATATACTCACCAGTGCTGACGCTGTGTCCTGCGGCGAGAGACACCGTCACAAATATACATCCCAGCGCTGATGCTGTGTCCTGCGGGGAGAGACACCGTCACAAATAGACACCCCAGTGCTGACGCTGTGTCCTGCTGTGAGACACCATCACAAATATACACCCCAGTACTGAAACTGTGTCCTGCGGTGAGAGACACCGTCACAAATATACACACCAGTGCTGACGCGGTGTCCTGCGGCGAGAGACACCGTCACAAATATACATCCCAGCTCTGACGCTGTGTCCTGCGGGGAGAGACACCGTCACAAATAGACACCCCAGTGCTGACGCTGTGTCCTGCTGTGAGACACCGTCACAAATATACACTCCAGTGATGACGCTGTGTCCTGCGGCGAGAGACACCGTCACAAATATACATCCCAGCGCTGACGCTGTGTCCTGCTGTGAGACACCGTCACAAATATACACCCCAGTGCTGACGCTGTGTCCTGCGGCGAGAGACACCGTCACAAATATACATCCCAGCGCTCACGCTGTGTCCTGCGGGTAGAGACAACGTCACAAATAGACACCCCATTGCTGAGGCTGTGTCCTACTGTGAGACACCGTGACAAATATACACGCCAGTGCTGACGCTGTGTCCTGCGGCGAGAGACACCGTCACAAATATGCATCCCAGCGCTGACGCTGTGTCCTGTGGGGAGAGACACCGTCACAAATACACACCCCATTGCTGAGGCTGTGTCCTGCTGTGAGACACCGTGACAAATATACAACCCAGTGCTGACGCTGTGTCCTGCGGTGAGAGACAACGTCACAAATATACACCCCAGCGCTGACGCTGTGTCCTGCGGGGAGAGACACCGTCACAAATAGACACCCCAGTGCTGAAGCTGTGTCCTGCTGTGAGAGACACCGTCACAAATATACATCCCAGCGCTGATGCTGTGTCCTGTGGGGAGAGACACCGTCACAAATAGACACCCCAGTGATGAGGCTGTGTCCTGCTGTGAGACACCGTCACAAATATACACCCCAGTACTGAAGCTGTGTCCTGCGGTGAGAGACACCGTCACAAATATAACCCCAGTGCTGAAGCTGTGTCCTGCGGTGAGAGACACCGTCACAAATAGACACCCCAGTGCTGAGGCTGTGTCCTGCTGTGAGAGACACCGTCACAAATATGCACACCAGTGCTGACGCTGTGTCCTGCGGCGAGAGACACCGTCACAAATATACATCCCAGCGCTGATGCTGTGTCCTGCGGGGAGAGACACCGTCACAAATAGACACCCCAGTGCTGACGCTGTGTCCTGCTGTGAGACACCATCACAAATATACACCCCAGAACTGAAGCTGTGTCCTGCGGTGAGAGACACCGTCACAAATATACACACCAGTGCTGACGCTGTGTCCTGCGGCGAGAGACACCGTCACGAATGTACATCCCAGCGCTGACGCTGTGTCCTGTGGTGAGAGGCTCCGTCACAAATATACACCCCAGTGCTGATGCTGTGTCCTGCGGCGAGAGACACCGTCACAAATAGACACCCCAGTGCTGAGGCTGTGTCCTGCTGTGAGACACCGTCACAAATATACACCCCAGTGCTGACGCGGTGTCCTGCTGTGAGACACCATCACAAATATACACCCCAGCGCTGACGCTGTCTCCTGTGGTGAGAGACACCGTCACAAATATGCACCCCAGTGCTGATGCCGTGTCCTGCTGTGAGACACCATCACAAATATACAACCCAGTGCTGAAGCTGTGTCGTCTGGTGTGAGACACCATCACAAATATACACCCTAGTGCTGAAGCTGTGTCCTATTGTTAGACACCGTCACAAATATACACCCCAGTACTGAAGCTGTGTCCTGCGGTGAGAGACACCGTCACAAATATACACCCCAGTGCTGACGCTGTGTCCTGCGGCGAGAGACACCGTCACAAATATACATTCCAGCACTGACGCTGTGTCCTGCGGGGAGAGACACCGTCACTAATAGACACCCCAGTGCTGACGCTGTGTCCTGCTGTGAGACACCGTCACAAATATACACCCCAGTGCTGACGCTGTGTCCTGCGGCGAGACAAACCGTCACAAATATACATCCCAGCGCTGACGCTGTGTCCTGCGGGGAGAGACACCATCACAAATAGACACCCCAGTGCTGACGCTGTGTCCTGCTGTGAGACACCGTCACAAATATACACCCCAGTGCTGACGCTGTGTCCTGCGGCGAGAGACACCGTCACAAATATACATCCCAGCGCTGACGCTGTGTCCTGCGGGGAGAGACACCGTCACAAATAGACACCCCAGTGCTGAGGCTGTGTCCTGCTGTGAGAGACACCGTCACAAATATACACACCAGTGCTGACGCTGTGTCCTGCGGCGAGAGACACCGTCACAAATATACACCCCAGCGCTGAGGCTGTGTCCTGCAGTGAGAGACACCATCACAAATATACACCCCAGTGCTGAAGCTGTGTCCTGCGGTGAGAGACACCGTCACAAATAGACACCCCAGTGCTGAGGCTGTGTCCTGCTGTGAGAGACACCGTCACAAATATACACACCAGTGCTGACGCTGTGTCCTGCGGTGAGAGACACCGTCACAAATATACATCCCAGCGCTGACGCTGTGTCCTGCGGGGAGAGACACTGTCACAAATAGACACCCCAGTGCTGACGCTGTGTCCTGCTGTGAGACACCATCACAAATATACACCCCAGTACTGAAGCTGTGTCCTGCGGTGAGAGACACCGTCACAAATATACACACCAGTGCTGACGCTGTGTCCTGCGGTGAGAGACACCGTCACAAATATACATCCCAGCGCTGACGCTGTGTCCTGCGGGGAGAGACACCGTCACAAATAGACACCCCAGTGCTGACGCTGTGTCCTGCTGTGAGACACCGTCACAAATATACACCGCAGTGCTGACGCTGTGTCCTGCGGCGAGAGACACCGTCACAAAAATACATCCCAGCGCTGACGCTGTGTCCTGCGGGGAGAGACACCGTCACAAATAGACACCCCAGTGCTGACGCTGTGTCCTGCTGTGAGACACCGTCACAAATATACACTCCAGTGCTGACGCTGTGTCCTGCAGTGAGAGACACCGTCACAAATATACATCCCAGCGCTGACGCTGTGTCCTACGGGGAGAGACACCATCACAAATAGACACCCCAGTGCTGAGGCTGTCCTGCTGTAAGACACCGTCACAAATATACACCCCAGTGCTGAAGCTGTGTTCTGCGGTGAGAGACACAGTCACAAATATACACCCCAGTGCTGAAGCTGTGTCCTGCGGTGAGAGAGACCATCACAAATATACACCCAGTGCTGAAGCTGTGCCCTGCTGTGAGACGCCATCACAAATATAAACCCCAGTGCTGAAGCTGTGTCCTGCGGTGAGACGCCATCACAAATATACACCCCAGTGCTGAAGCTGTGTCCTGCGGTGAGAGATACCGTCACAAATAGACACCCCAGTGCTGAGGCTGTGTCCTGCTGTGAGAGACACCGTCACAAATATACACACCAGTGCTGATGCTGTGTCCTGTGGTTAGACACCGTCACAAATAGACACCCCAGTGCTGAGGCTGTGTCCTGTGGTGAGAGACACCGTCACAAATATACACCCCAGTGCTGAAGCTGTGTCCTGCTGTGAGAGACACCGTCACAAATATACATCCTGACGCTGTGTCCTGCGGGGAGAGACACCGTCACAAATAGACACCCCATTGCTAAGGCTGTGTCCTGCTGTGAGACACCGTGACAAATATACACGCCAGTGCTGACGCTATGTCCTGCGGCGAGAGACACCGTCACAAATATACATCCCAGCGCTGACGCTGTGTCCTGCTGGGAGAGACACCGTCACAAATAGACACCCCATTGCTGAGGCTGTGTCCTGCTGTGAGACTCCGTGACAAATATACACCCCAGTGCTGACGCTGTGTCCTGCGGTGAGAGACACCGTCACAAATATACACCCCAGCGCTGACGCTGTGTTCTGCGGGGAGAGACACCGTCACAAATAGACACCCCAGTGCTGAAGCTGTGTCCTGCTGTGAGAGACACCGTCACAAATATACATCCCAGCGCTGACGCTGTGTCCTGTGGGGAGAGACACCGTCACAAATAGACACCCCAGTGCTAAGGCTGTGTCCTACTGTGAGACACCGTCACAAATATACACCCAAGTACTGAAGCTGTGTCCTGCGGTGAGAGACACTGTCACAAATATATACCCCAGTGCTGAAGCTGTGTCCTGCGGTGAGAGACACCGTCACAAATAGACATCCCAGTGCTGAGGCTGTGTCCTGCTGTGAGAGAAACCGTCACAAATATACTCACCAGTGCTGACGCTGTGTCCTGCGGCGAGAGACACCGTCACAAATATACATCCCAGCGCTGATGCTGTGTCCTGCGGGGAGAGACACCGTCACAAATAGACACCCCAGTGCTGACGCTGTGTCCTGCTGTGAGACACCGTCACAAATATACACCCAAGTACTGAAGCTGTGTCCTGCGGTGAGAGACACCCTCACAAATATATACCCCAGTGCTGAAGCTGTGTCCTGCGGTGAGAGACACCGTCACAAATATACATCCCAGCGCTGACGCTGTGTCCTGCGGGGAGAGACACCGTCACAAATAGACACCCCAGTGCTGACGCTGTGTCCTGCTGTGAGACACCATCACAAATATACACCCCAGAACTGAAGCTGTGTCCTGCGGTGAGAGACACCGTCACAAATATACACCCCAGTGCTGAAGCTGTGTCCTGCGGTGAGACGCCATCACAAATATAAACCCCAGTGCTGAAGCTGTGTCCTGCGGTGAGACGCCATCACAAATATAAACCCCAGTGCTGAAGCTGTGTCCCGCGGTGAGAGATACCGTCACAAATAGACACCCCAGTGCTGAGGCTGTGTCCTGCTGTGAGAGACACCGTCACAAATATACACACCAGTGCTGATGCTGTGTCCTTTGGTTAGACACCGTCACAAATAGACACCCCAGTGCTGACGCTGTGTCCTGCTGTGAGACACCATCACAAATATACACCCCAGAACTGAAGCTGTGTCCTGCGGTGAGAGACACCGTCACAAATATACACCCCAGTGCTGAAGCTGTGTCCTGCGGTGAGAGAGACCGTCACAAATATACACCCAGTGCTGAATCTGTGTCCTGCTGTGAGACGCCATCACAAATATAAACCCCAGTGCTGAAGCTGTGTCCTGCAGTGAGACGCCATCACAAATATAAACCCCAGTGCTGAAGCTGTGTCCTGCGGTGAGAGATACCGTCACAAATAGACACCCCAGTGCTGAGGCTGTGTCCTGCTGTGAGAGACACCGTCACAAATATACACACCAGTGCTGATGCTGTGTCCTGTGGTTAGACACCGTCACAAATAGACACCCCAGTGCTGAGGCTGTGTCCTGCTGTGAGAGACACCGCCACAAATATACACACCAGTGCTGACGCTGTGTCCTGCTCCGAGAGACACCGTCACAAATATACATCCCAGCGCTGACACTGTGTCCTGCGGGGAGACACACCGTCACAAATAGACACCCCAGTGCTGACGCTGTGTCCTGCTGTGAGACACCATCAAAAATATACACCCCAGTACTGAAACTGTGTCCTGCGGTGAGAGACACAGTCACAAATATACACACCAGCTCTGACGCTGTGTCCTGCGGGGAGAGACACCGTCACAAATAGACACCCCAGTGCTGACGCTGTGTCCTGCTGTGAGACACCGTCACAAATATACACTCCAGTGATGACGCTGTGTCCTGCGGCGAGAGACACCGTCACAAATATACATCCCAGCGCTGACGCTGTGTCCTGCGGGGAGAGACACCATCACAAATAGACACCCCAGTGCTGACGCTGTGTCCTGCTGTGAGACACCGTCACAAATATACACCCCAGTGCTGACGCTGTGTCCTGCGGCGAGAGACACCGTCACAAATATACATCCCAGCGCTCACGCTGTGTCCTGCGGGTAGAGACAACGTCACAAATAGACACCCCATTGCTGAGGCTGTGTCCTGCTGTGAGACACCGTGACAAATATACACGCCAGTGCTGACGCTGTGTCCTGCGGCGAGAGACACCGTCACAAATATGCATCCCAGCGCTGACGCTGTGTCCTGTGGGGAGAGACACGGTCACAAATAGACACCCCATTGCTGAGGCTGTGTCCTGCTGTGAGACACCGTGACAAATATACACCCCAGTGCTGACGCTGTGTCCTGCGGTGAGAGACAACGTCACAAATATACACCCCAGCACTGACGCTGTGTCCTGCGGGGAGAGACACCGTCACAAATAGACACCCCAGTGCTGAAGCTGTGTCCTGCTGTGAGAGACACCGTCACAAATATACATCCCAGCGCTGACGCTGTGTCCTGTGGGGAGAGACACCGTCACAAATAGACACCCCAGTGCTGAGGCTGTGTCCTGCTGTGAGACACCGTCACAAATATACACCCCAGTACTGAAGCTGTGTCCTGCGGTGAGAGACACCGTCACAAATATAAACCCCAGTGCTGAAGCTGTGTCCTGCGGTGAGAGACACCGTCACAAATAGACACCCCAGTGCTGAGGCTGTGTCCTGCTGTGAGAGACACCGTCACAAATATGCACACCAGTGCTGACGCTGTGTCCTGCGGCGAGAGACACCGTCACAAATATACATCCCAGCGCTGATGCTGTGTCCTGCGGGGAGAGACACCGTCACAAATAGACACCCCAGTGCTGACGCTGTGTCCTGCTGTGAGACACCATCACAAATATACACCCCAGAACTGAAGCTGTGTCCTGCGGTGAGAGACACCGTCACAAATATACACACCAGTGCTGACGCTGTGTCCTGCGGCGAGAGACACCGTCACGAATGTACATCCCAGCGCTGACGCTGTGTCCTGTGGTGAGAGGCTCCGTCACAAATATACACCCCAGTGCTGACGCTGTGTCCTGCGGTGAGAGACACCGTCACAAATAGACACCCCAGTGCTGAGGCTGTGTCCTGCTGTGAGACACCGTCACAAATATACACCCCAGTGCTGACACGGTGTCCTGCGGTGAGAGACACCGTCACAAATATACATCCCAGCGCTGACGCTGTGTCCTGCGGGGAGAGACACCGTCACAAATAGACACCCCAGTGCTGACGCTGTGTCCTGCTGTGAGACACCATCACAAATATACACCCCAGAACTGAAGCTGTGTCCTGCGGTGAGAGACACCGTCACAAATATACACCCCAGTGCTGAAGCTGTGTCCTGCGGTGAGACGCCATCACAAATATAAACCCCAGTGCTGAAGCTGTGTCCTGCGGTGAGACGCCATCACAAATATAAACCCCAGTGCTGAAGCTGTGTCCCGCGGTGAGAGATACCGTCACAAATAGACACCCCAGTGCTGAGGCTGTGTCCTGCTGTGAGAGACACCGTCACAAATATACACACCAGTGCTGATGCTGTGTCCTTTGGTTAGACACCGTCACAAATAGACACCCCAGTGCTGACGCTGTGTCCTGCTGTGAGACACCATCACAAATATACACCCCAGAACTGAAGCTGTGTCCTGCGGTGAGAGACACCGTCACAAATATACACCCCAGTGCTGAAGCTGTGTCCTGCGGTGAGAGAGACCGTCACAAATATACACCCAGTGCTGAAGCTGTGTCCTGCTGTGAGACGCCATCACAAATATAAACCCCAGTGCTGAAGCTGTGTCCTGCAGTGAGACGCCATCACAAATATAAACCCCAGTGCTGAAGCTGTGTCCTGCGGTGAGAGATACCGTCACAAATAGACACCCCAGTGCTGAGGCTGTGTCATGCTGTGAGAGACACTGTCACAAATATACACACCAGTGCTGATGCTGTGTCCTGTGGTTAGACACCGTCACAAATAGACACCCCAGTGCTGAGGCTGTGTCCTGCTGTGAGAGACACCGCCACAAATATACACACCAGTGCTGACGCTGTGTCCTGCTCCGAGAGACACCGTCACAAATATACATCCCAGCGCTGACACTGTGTCCTGCGGGGAGACACACCGTCACAAATAGACACCCCAGTGCTGACGCTGTGTCCTGCTGTGAGACACCATCAAAAATATACACCCCAGTACTGAAACTGTGTCCTGCGGTGAGAGACACCGTCACAAATATACACACCAGCTCTGACGCTGTGTCCTGCGGGGAGAGACACCGTCACAAATAGACACCCCAGTGCTGACGCTGTGTCCTGCTGTGAGACACCGTCACAAATATACACTCCAGTGATGACGCTGTGTCCTGCGGCGAGAGACACCGTCACAAATATACATCCCAGCGCTGACGCTGTGTCCTGCGGGGAGAGACACCATCACAAATAGACACCCCAGTGCTGACGCTGTGTCCTGCTGTGAGACACCGTCACAAATATACACCCCAGTGCTGACGCTGTGTCCTGCGGCGAGAGACACCGTCACAAATATACATCCCAGCGCTCACGCTGTGTCCTGCGGGTAGAGACAACGTCACAAATAGACACCCCATTGCTGAGGCTGTGTCCTGCTGTGAGACACCGTGACAAATATACACGCCAGTGCTGACGCTGTGTCCTGCGGCGAGAGACACCGTCACAAATATGCATCCCAGCGCTGACGCTGTGTCCTGTGGGGAGAGACACCGTCACAAATAGACACCCCATTGCTGAGGCTGTGTCCTGCTGTGAGACACCGTGACAAATATACACCCCAGTGCTGACGCTGTGTCCTGCGGTGAGAGACAACGTCACAAATATACACCCCAGCGCTGACGCTGTGTCCTGCGGGGAGAGACACCGTCACAAATAGACACCCCAGTGCTGAAGCTGTGTCCTGCTGTGAGAGACACCGTCACAAATATACATCCCAGCGCTGACGCTGTGTCCTGTGGGGAGAGACACCGTCACAAATAGACACCCCAGTGCTGAGGCTGTGTCCTGCTGTGAGACACCGTCACAAATATACACCCCAGTACTGAAGCTGTGTCCTGCGGTGAGAGACACCGTCACAAATATAAACCCCAGTGCTGAAGCTGTGTCCTGCGGTGAGAGACACCGTCACAAATAGACACCCCAGTGCTGAGGCTGTGTCCTGCTGTGAGAGACACCGTCACAAATATGCACACCAGTGCTGACGCTGTGTCCTGCGGCGAGAGACACCGTCACAAATATACATCCCAGCGCTGATGCTGTGTCCTGCGGGGAGAGACACCGTCACAAATAGACACCCCAGTGCTGACGCTGTGTCCTGCTGTGAGACACCATCACAAATATACACCCCAGAACTGAAGCTGTGTCCTGCGGTGAGAGACACCGTCACAAATATACACACCAGTGCTGACGCTGTGTCCTGCGGCGAGAGACACCGTCACAAATATACACCCCAGTACTGAAGCTGTGTCCTGCGGTGAGAGACACCGTCACAAATATACACCCCAGTGCTGACGCTGTGTCCTGCGGCGAGAGACACCGTCACAAATAGACACCCCAGTGCTGAGGCTGTGTCCTGCAGTGAGAGACACCATCACAAATATACACCCCAGTGCTGAAGCTGTGTCCTGCGGTGAGAGACACCGTCACAAATAGACACCCCAGTGCTGACGCTGTGTCCTGCTGTGAGACACCATCACAAATATACACCCCAGAACTGAAGCTGTGTCCTGCGGTGAGAGACACCGTCACAAATATACACCCCAGTGCTGAAGCTGTGTCCTGCGGTGAGACGCCATCACAAATATAAACCCCAGTGCTGAAGCTGTGTCCTGCGGTGAGACGCCATCACAAATATAAACCCCAGTGCTGAAGCTGTGTCCCGCGGTGAGAGATACCGTCACAAATAGACACCCCAGTGCTGAGGCTGTGTCCTGCTGTGAGAGACACCGTCACAAATATACATCCCAGCGCTGACGCTGTGTCCTACGGGGAGAGACACCGTCACAAATAGACACCTCAGTGCTGAGGCTGTCCTGCTGTAAGACACCGTCACAAATATACACCCCAGTGCTGAAGCTGTGTTCTGCGGTGAGAGACACAGTCACAAATATACACCCCAGTGCTGAAGCTGTGTCCTGCGGTGAGAGAGACCATCACAAATATACACCCAGTGCTGAAGCTGTGTCCTGCTGTGAGACGCCATCACAAATATAAACCCCAGTGCTGAAGCTGTGTCCTGCGGTGAGAGGCCATCACAAATATACACCCCAGTGCTGAAGCTGTGTCCTGCGGTGAGAGATACCGTCACAAATAGACACCCCAGTGCTGAGGCTGTGTCCTGCTGTGAGAGACACCGTCACAAATATACACACCAGTGCTGATGCTGTGTCCTGTGGTTAGACACCGTCACAAATAGACACCCCAGTGCTGAGGCTGTGTCCTGTGGTGAGAGACACCGTCACAAATATACACCCCAGTGCTGAAGCTGTGTCCTGCTGTGAGAGACACCGTCACAAATATACATCCCAGCGCTGACGCTGTGTCCTGCGGGGAGAGACACCGTCACAAATAGACACCCCATTGCTAAGGCTGTGTCCTGCTGTGAGACACCGTGACAAATATACACGCCAGTGCTGACGCTATGTCCTGCGACGAGAGACACCGTCACAAATATACATCCCAGCGCTGACGCTGTGTCCTGCTGGGAGAGACACCGTCACAAATAGACACCCCATTGCTGAGGCTGTGTCCTGCTGTGAGACACCGTGACAAATATACACCCCAGTGCTGACGCTGTGTCCTGCGGTGAGAGACACCGTCACAAATATACACCCCAGCGCTGACGCTGTGTCCTGCGGGGAGAGACACCGTCACAAATAGACACCCCAGTGCTGAAGCTGTGTCCTGCTGTGAGAGACACCGTCACAAATATACATCCCAGCGCTGACTCTGTGTCCTGTGGGGAGAGACACCGTCACAAATAGACACCCCAGTGCTAAGGCTGTGTCCTACTGTGAGACACCGTCACAAATATACACCCAAGTACTGAAGCTGTGTCCTGCGGTGAGAGACACCGTCACAAATATATACCCCAGTGCTGAAGCTCTGTCCTGCGGTGAGAGACACCGTCACAAATAGACATCCCAGTGCTGAGGCTGTGTCCTGCTGTGAGAGAAACCGTCACAAATATACTCACCAGTGCTGACGCTGTGTCCTGCGGCGAGAGACACCGTCACAAATATACATCCCAGCGCTGATGCTGTGTCCTGCGGGGAGAGACACCGTCACAAATAGACACCCCAGTGCTGACGGTGTGTCCTGCTGTGAGACACCATCACAAATATACACCCCAGTACTGAAACTGTGTCCTGCGGTGAGAGACACCGTCACAAATATACACACCAGTGCTGACGCAGTGTCCTGCGGCGAGAGACACCGTCACAAATATACATCCCAGCTCTGACGCTGTGTCCTGCGGGTAGAGACAACGTCACAAATAGACACCCCATTGCTGAGGCTGTGTCCTGCTGTGAGACACCGTGACAAATATACACGCCAGTGCTGACGCTGTGTCCTGCGGCGAGAGACACCGTCACAAATATGCATCCCAGCGCTGACGCTGTGTCCTGTGGGGAGAGACACCGTCACAAATAGACACCCCATTGCTGAGGCTGTGTCCTGCTGTGAGACACCGTGACAAATATACACCCCAGTGCTGACGCTGTGTCCTGCGGTGAGAGACAACGTCACAAATATACACCCCAGCGCTGACGCTGTGTCCTGCGGGGAGAGACACCGTCACAAATAGACACCCCAGTGCTGAGGCTGTGTCCTGCTGTGAGACACCGTCACAAATATACACCCCAGTACTGAAGCTGTGTCCTGCGGTGAGAGACACCGTCACAAATATAAACCCCAGTGCTGAAGCTGTGTCCTGCGGTGAGAGACACCGTCACAAATAGACACCCCAGTGCTGAGGCTGTGTCCTGCTGTGAGAGACACCGTCACAAATATGCACACCAGTGCTGACGCTGTGTCCTGCGGCGAGAGACACCGTCACAAATATACATCCCAGCGCTGATGCTGTGTCCTGCGGAGAGAGACACTGTCACAAATAGACACACCAGTGCTGACGCTGTGTCCTGCTGTGAGACACCATCACAAATATACACCCCAGAACTGAAGCTGTGTCCTGCGGTGAGAGACACCGTCACAAATATACACACCAGTGCGGACGCTGTGTCCTGCGGCGAGAGACACCGTCACGAATGTACATCCCAGCGCTGACGCTGTGTCCTGTGGTGAGAGGCTCCGTCACAAATATACACCCCAGTGCTGACGCTGTGTCCTGCGGCGAGAGACACCGTCACAAATAGACACCCCAGTGCTGAGGCTGTGTCCTGCTGTGAGACACCGTCACAAATATACACCCCAGTGCTGACGCGGTGTCCTGCTGTGAGACACCATCACAAATATACACCCCAGCGCTGACGCTGTCTCCTGTGGTGAGAGACACCGTCACAAATATGCACCCCAGTGCTGATGCTGTGTCCTGCTGTGAGACACCATCACAAATAGACACCCCAGTACTGAAGCTGTGTCGTCTGGTGTGAGACACCATCACAAATATACACCCTAGTGCTGAAGCTGTGTCCTATTGTTAGACACCGTCACAAATATACACCCCAGTACTGAAGCTGTGTCCTGCGGTGAGAGACACCGTCACAAATATACACCCCAGTGCTGACGCTGTGTCCTGCGGCGAGAGACACCGTCACAAATATACATTCCAGCACTGACGCTGTGTCCTGCGGGGAGAGACACCGTCACTAATAGACACCCCAGTGCTGACGCTGTGTCCTGCTGTGAGACACCGTCACAAATATACACCCCAGTGCTGACGCTGTGTCCTGCGGCGAGAGAAACCGTCACAAATATACATCCCAGCGCTGACGCTGTGTCCTGCGTTGAGAGACACCATCACAAATAGACACCCCAGTGCTGACGCTGTGTCCTGCTGTGAGACACCGTCACAAATATACACCCCAGTGCTGACGCTGTGTCCTGCGGCGAGAGACACCGTCACAAATATACATCCCAGCGCTGACGCTGTGTCCTGCGGGGAGAGACACCGTCACAAATAGACACCCCAGTGCTGAGGCTGTGTCCTGCTGTGAGAGACACCGTCACAAATATACACACCAGTGCTGACGCTGTGTCCTGCGGCGAGAGACACCGTCACAAATATACACCCCAGCGCTGAGGCTGTGTCCTGCAGTGAGAGACACCATCACAAATATACACCCCAGTGCTGAAGCTGTGTCCTGCGGTGAGAGACACCGTCACAAATAGACACCCCAGTGCTGAGGCTGTGTCCTGCTGTGAGACACCGTCACAAATATACACCCCAGTGCTGACGCTGTGTCCTGCGGCGAGAGACACGTCACAAAAATACATCCCAGCGCTGACGCTGTGTCCTGCGGGGAGAGACACCGTCACAAATAGACACCCCAGTGCTGACGCTGTGTCCTGCTGTGAGACACCGTCACAAATATACACTCCAGTGCTGACGCTGTGTCCTGCAGCGAGAGACACCGTCACAAATATACATCCCAGCGCTGACGCTGTGTCCTACGGGGAGAGACACCGTCACAAATAGACACCCCAGTGCTGAGGCTGTCCTGCTGTAAGACACCGTCACAAATATACACCCCAGTGCTGAAGCTGTGTTCTGCGGTGAGAGACACAGTCACAAATATACACCCCAGTGCTGAAGCTGTGTCCTGCGGTGAGAGAGACCATCACAAATATACACCCAGTGCTGAAGCTGTGTCCTGCTGTGAGACGCCATCACAAATATAAACCCCAGTGCTGAAGCTGTGTCCTGCGGTGAGACGCCATCACAAATATACACCCCAGTGCTGAAGCTGTGTCCTGCGGTGAGAGATACCGTCACAAATAGACACCCCAGTGCTGAGGCTGTGTCCTGCTGTGAGAGACACCGTCACAAATATACACACCAGTGCTGATGCTGTGTCCTGTGGTTAGACACCGTCACAAATAGACACCCCAGTGCTGAGGCTGTGTCCTGTGGTGAGAGACACCGTCACAAATATACACCCCAGTGCTGAAGCTGTGTCCTGCTGTGAGAGACACCGTCACAAATATACATCCCAGCGCTGACGCTGTGTCCTGCGGGGAGTGACACCGTCACAAATAGACACCCCATTGCTAAGGCTGTGTCCTGCTGTGAGACACCGTGACAAATATACACGCCAGTGCTGACGCTATGTCCTGCGGCGAGAGACACCGTCACAAATATACATCCCAGCGCTGACGCTGTGTCCTGCTGGGAGAGACACCGTCACAAATAGACACCCCATTGCTGAGGCTGTGTCCTGCTGTGAGACACCGTGACAAATATACACCCCAGTGCTGACGCTGTGTCCTGCGGTGAGAGACACCGTCACAAATATACACCCCAGCGCTGACGCTGTGTCCTGCGGGGAGAGACACCGTCACAAATAGACACCCCAGTGCTGAAGCTGTGTCCTGCTGTGAGAGACACCGTCACAAATATTCATCCCAGCGCTGACGCTGTGTCCTGTGGGGAGAGACACCGTCACAAATAGACACCCCAGTGCTAAGGCTGTGTCCTACTGTGAGACACCGTCACAAATATACACCCAAGTACTGAAGCTGTGTCCTGCGGTGAGAGACACCGTCACAAATATATACCCCAGTGCTGAAGCTGTGTCCTGCGGTGAGAGACACCGTCACAAATAGACATCCCAGTGCTGAGGCTGTGTCCTGCTGTGAGAGAAACCGTCACAAATATACTCACCAGTGCTGACGCTGTGTCCTGCGGCGAGAGACACCGTCACAAATATACATCCCAGCGCTGATGCTGTGTCCTGCGGGGAGAGACACCGTCACAAATAGACACCCCAGTGCTGACGCTGTGTCCTGCTGTGAGACACCGTCACAAATATACACCCAAGTACTGAAGCTGTGTCCTGCGGTGAGAGACACCGTCACAAATATATACCCCAGTGCTGAAACTGTGTCCTGCGGTGAGAGACACCGTCACAAATAGACATCCCAGTGCTGAGGCTGTGTCCTGCTGTGAGAGAAACCGTCACAAATATACTCACCAGTGCTGACGCTGTGTCCTGCGGCGAGAGACACCGTCACAAATATACATCCCAGTGCTGATGCTGTGTCCTGCGGGGAGAGACACCGTCACAAATAGACACCCCAGTGCTGACGCTGTGTCCTGCTGTGAGACACCATCACAAATATACACCCCAGAACTGAAGCTGTGTCCTGCGGTGAGAGACACCGTCACAAATATACACCCCAGTGCTGAAGCTGTGTCCTGCGGTGAGACGCCATCACAAATATAAACCCCAGTGCTGAAGCTGTGTCCTGCGGTGAGACGCCATCACAAATATAAACCCCAGTGCTGAAGCTGTGTCCCGCGGTGAGAGATACCGTCACAAATAGACACCCCAGTGCTGAGGCTGTGTCCTGCTGTGAGAGACACCGTCACAAATATACACACCAGTGCTGATGCTGTGTCCTTTGGTTAGACACCGTCACAAATAGACACCCCAGTGCTGAGGCTGTGTCCTGCTGTGAGAGACACCGCCACAAATATACACACCAGTGCTGACGCTGTGTCCTGTGGCGAGAGACACCGTCACAAATATACATCCCAGCTCTGACGCTGTGTCCTGCGGGGAGAGACACCGTCACAAATAGACACCCCAGTGCTGACGCTGTGTACTGCTGTGAGACACCGTCACAAATATACACTCCAGTGATGACGCTGTGTCCTGCGGCGAGAGACACCGTCACAAATATACATCCCAGCGCTGACGCTGTGTCCTGCGGGGAGAGACACCATCACAAATAGACACCCCAGTGCTGACGCTGTGTCCTGCTGTGAGACACCGTCACAAATATACACCCCAATGCTGACGCTATGTCCTGCGGCGAGAGACACCGTCACAAATATACATCCCAGCGCTCACGCTGTGTCCTGCGGGTAGAGACAACGTCACAAATAGACACCCCATTGCTGAGGCTGTGTCCTGCTGTGAGACACCGTGACAAATATACACGCCAGTGCTGACGCTGTGTCCTGCGGCGAGAGACACCGTCACAAATATGCATCCCGGCGCTGACGCTGTGTCCTGCGGCGAGAGACACCGTCACAAATAGACACCCCATTGCTGAGGCTGTGTCCTGCTGTGAGACACCGTGACAAATATACACCCCAGTGCTGACGCTGTGTCCTGCGGTGAGAGACACCGTCACAAATATACACCCCAGCGCTGACGCTGTGTCCTGCGGGGAGAGACACCGTCACAAATAGACACCCCAGTGCTGAAGCTGTGTCCTGCTGTGAGAGACACCGTCACAAATATACATCCCAGCGCTGACGCTGTGTCCTGTGGGGAGAGACACCGTCACAAATAGACACCCCAGTGCTAAGGCTGTGTCCTACTGTGAGACAAGGTCACAAATATACACCCAAGTACTGAAGCTGTGTCCTGCGGTGAGAGACACCGTCACAAATATATACCCCAGTGCTGAAGCTGTGTCCTGCGGTGAGAGACACCGTCACAAATAGACATCCCAGTGCTGAGGCTGTGTTCTGCTGTGGGAGAAACCGTCACAAATATACTCACCAGTGCTGACGCTGTGTCCTGCGGCGAGAGACACCGTCACAAATATACATCCCAGCGCTGATGCTGTGTCCTGCGGGGAGAGACACCGTCACAAATAGACACCCCAGTGCTGACGCTGTGTCCTGCTGTGAGACACCGTCACAAATATACACCCAAGTACTGAAGCTGTGTCCTGCGGTGAGAGACACCGTCACAAATATATACCCCAGTGCTGAAACTGTGTCCTGCGGTGAGAGACACCGTCACAAATAGACATCCCAGTGCTGAGGCTGTGTCCTGCTGTGAGAGAAACCGTCACAAATATACTCACCAGTGCTGACGCTGTGTCCTGCGGCGAGAGACACCGTCACAAATATACATCCCAGCGCTGATGCTGTGTCCTGCGGGGAGAGACACCGTCACAAATAGACACCCCAGTGCTGACGCTGTGTCCTGCTGTGAGACACCATCACAAATATACACCCCAGAACTGAAGCTGTGTCCTGCGGTGAGAGACACTGTCACAAATATACACCCCAGTGCTGAAGCTGTGTCCTGCGGTGAGACGCCATCACAAATATAAACCCCAGTGCTGAAGCTGTGTCCTGCGGTGAGACGCCATCACAAATATAAACCCCAGTGCTGAAGCTGTGTCCCGCGGTGAGAGATACCGTCACAAATAGACACCCCAGTGCTGAGGCTGTGTCCTGCTGTGAGAGACACCGTCACAAATATACACACCAGTGCTGATGCTGTGTCCTTTGGTTAGACACCGTCACAAATAGACACCCCAGTGCTGAGGCTGTGTCCTGCTGTGAGAGACACCGCCACAAATATACACACCAGTGCTGACGCTGTGTCCTGCGGCGAGAGACACCGTCACAAATATACATCCCAGCTCTGACGCTGTGTCCTGCGGGGAGAGACACCGTCACAAATAGACACCCCAGTGCTGACGCTGTGTACTGCTGTGAGACACCGTCACAAATATACACTCCAGTGATGACGCTGTGTCCTGCGGCGAGAGACACCGTCACAAATATACATCCCAGCGCTGACGCTGTGTCCTGCGGGGAGAGACACCATCACAAATAGACACCCCAGTGCTGACGCTGTGTCCTGCTGTGAGACACCGTCACAAATAAACACCCCAGTGCTGACGCTATGTCCTGCGGCGAGAGACACCGTCACAAATATACATCCCAGAGCTCACGCTGTGTCCTGCGGGTAGAGACAACGTCACAAATAGACACCCCATTGCTGAGGCTGTGTCCTGCTGTGAGACACCGTGACAAATATACACGCCAGTGCTGACGCTGTGTCCTGCGGCGAGAGACACCGTCACAAATATGCATCCCGGCGCTGACGCTGTGTCCTGCGGCGAGAGACACCGTCACAAATAGACACCCCATTGCTGAGGCTGTGTCCTGCTGTGAGACACCGTGACAAATATACACCCCAGTGCTGACGCTGTGTCCTGCGGTGAGAGACACTGTCAAAAATATACACCCCAGAGCTGACGCTGTGTCCTGCGGGGAGAGACACCGTCACAAATAGACACCCCAGTGCTGAAGCTGTGTCCTGCTGTGAGAGACACCGTCACAAATATACATCCCAGCGCTGACGCTGTGTCCTGTGGGGAGAGACACCGTCACAAATAGACACCCCAGTGCTGAGGCTGTGTCCTGCTGTGAGACACCGTCACAAATATACACCCCAGTACTGAAGCTGTGTCCTGCGGTGAGAGACACCGTCACAAATATAAACCCCAGTGCTGAAGCGGTGTCCTGCGGTGAGAGACACCGTCACAAATAGACACCCCAGTGCTGAGGCTGTGTCCTGCTGTGAGAGACACCGTCACAAATATACACACCAGTGCTGACGCTGTGTCCTGCGGCGAGAGACACCGTCACAAATATACATCCCAGCGCTGATGCTGTGTCCTGCGGGGAGAGACACCGTCACAAATAGACACCCCAGTGCTGACGCTGTGTCCTGCTGTGAGACACCATCACAAATATACACCCCAGAACTGAAGCTGTGTCCTGCGGTGAGAGACACCGTCACAAATATACACACCAGTGCTGACGCTGTGTCCTGCGGCGAGAGACACCGTCACGAATGTACATCCCAGCGCTGACGCTGTGTCCTGTGGTGAGAGGCTCCGTCACAAATATACACCCCAGTGCTGACGCTGTGTCCTGCGGCGAGAGACACCGTCACAAATAGACACCCCAGTGCTGAGGCTGTGTCCTGCTGTGAGACACCGTCACAAATATACACCCCAGTGCTGACGCGGTGTCCTGCTGTGAGACACCATCACAAATATACACCCCAGCGCTGACGCTGTCTCCTGTGGTGAGAGACACCGTCACAAATATGCACCCCAGTGCTGATGCTGTGTCCTGCTGTGAGACACCATCACAAATATACACCCCAGTGCTGAAGCTGTGTCGTCTGGTGTGAGACACCATCACAAATATACACCCTAGTGCTGAAGCTGTGTCCTGCTGTGAGACACCATCACAAATATACACCCCAGTGCAGAAGCTGTGTCGTCTGGTGTGAGACACCGTCACAAATATACACCCCAGTGCTGACGCTGTGTCCTGCGGCGAGAGACACCGTCACAAATATACATCCCAGCACTGACGCTGTGTCCTGCGGGGAGAGACACCGTCACTAATAGACACCCCAGTGCTGACGCTGTGTCCTGCTGTGAGACACCGTCACAAATATACACCCCAGTGCTGACGCTGTGTCCTGCGGCGAGAGAAACCGTCACAAATATACATCCCAGCGCTGACGCTGTGTCCTGCGGGGAGAGACACCATCACAAATAGACACCCCAGTGCTGACGCTGTGTCCTGCTGTGAGACACCGTCACAAATATACTCCCCAGTGCTGACGCTGTGTCCTGCGGCGAGAGACACCGTCACAAATATACATCCCAGCGCTGACGCTGTGTCCTGCGGGGAGAGACACCGTCACAAATAGACACCCCAGTGCTGAGGCTGTGTCCTGCTGTGAGAGACACCGTCACAAATATACACACCAGTGCTGACGCTGTGTCCTGCGGCGAGAAACACTGTCACAAATATACACCCCAGCGCTGAGACTGTGTCCTGCAGTGAGAGACACCATCACAAATATACACCCCAGTGCTGAAGCTGTGTCCTGCGGTGAGAGACACCGTCACAAATAGACACCCCAGTGCTGAGGCTGTGTCCTGCTGTGAGAGACACCGTCACAAATATACACACCAGTGCTGACGCTGTGTCCTGCGGTGAGAGACACCGTCACAAATATACATCCCAGCGCTGACGCTGTGTCCTGCGGGGAGAGACACCGTCACAAATAGACACCCCAGTGCTGACGCTGTGTCCTGCTGTGAGACACCATCACAAATATACACCCCAGTACTGAAGCTGTGTCCTGCGGTGAGAGACACCGTCACAAATATACACACCAGTGCTGACGCTGTGTCCTGCGGTGAGAGACACCGTCACAAATATACATCCCAGCGCTGACGCTGTGTCCTGCGGGGAGAGACACCGTCACAAATAGACACCCCAGTGCTGACGCTGTATCCTGCTGTGAGACACCGTCACAAATATACACCCCAGTGCTGACGCTGTGTCCTGCGGCGAGAGACACCGTCACAAAAATACATCCCAGCGCTGACGCTGTGTCCTGCGGGGAGAGACACCGTCACAAATAGACACCCCAGTGCTGACGCTGTGTCCTGCTGAGGAAATTCGATTTTTAATACGATCGTATCGACCCGCCATTTTGTGGCCCGCCGCCATTTTATGTTGCCTTCACTCAGGCAGCACAGCGAACGAAGTCCATTCTGCCTTTTCTGCTTATTCTGCAACATGGTGTTCAAAACAGCCTTCTGCCTCTATCTTTACAAGGCTGGTATTAAGGTCTGACCGAGTACACTAATCCCTGTCTGGTTTTCTAATCCTTGTTTCAACTATCTGTAGGCTCACACTATTCTCCGCCGATCTTATCTTATCGTCTGGCCTTCGCTGTCCTTTGCTAGTATTCTCTCATTTCACAACTGTCCTCCAAACGCACACAAACTTATCGCACCACATGCAACTTCGTTGTGGATCGGTTAATGAATTAGTTCAAGGGAGGGGTGACAAACACAGCTGGAGGGGAGGCAACCTTAAGTCACTTGATACTTTGTTTTCCAATTCCTTCTATTGGTGCTGTCTTGTTTTCCAACATTTCTATTGGCTCTGTTCTATCTTTACATTATTCTTACTGGCTCCTTTCTATGTGTTCTGGGAGTGTATGTAGTTAATAAATGGTTTTTATACGGTATATAAGATTGTGCGCCACAAAGTAAAGTGGCAGTCTCCTGAGAACATACCTTGTGTACTTCTTGGACAACTGTACTAGCTGCAGCAAATAAAATCTGATCTTTTACGCCTGACAGAGTGTCCCGTGTCTCTGTTAGTTGAGGCAGGTGAATCCAAGGAGATTTCAGGCGTACCCTGCGCCGCCAGGCCCATAAGGTTCTGGTTCTTCAACTGGCGCCCAACGTGGGGCGGCTTCAGCGGTACCGGTTCTGCCTGAAGGTCGTGAGGAACCCCGCAAGAAAATTCTGGAGGAATCGCGAGCCACGTCAAGCGACCCCTGTATGTCGAAGTGGTCCGAAGGTCTTTTTCAGCGCGGTTACTCCTTCCTGACGGCTACTGACGACTGCTGCCCTGACTGCCGCCCTGCCTTGGCCCTTTCTTTGATGATGTATGGTAAAGCGAGACGATAGACGGGCCTCTGTTGGTGTAAGAAGACATCCTTAGTTAAGTATTTGGTGGGTCGCGCCCACAAATTTTGGTCTTTGTTTTGTCCTTAGGTCCTTAGATTTGGCCATTGCAGTGGCCAAAGCCGAGGGGTAAGTGCATTTGTGCTGTGTAAACTGAAAGTTTTACCCCCTTGATGTTTGTGAACAGCCAGTAAAAATCGTGAGATGTCTGGTCTGACTAAGTTTGGAAAACTTTGTTGCTTTGGTTGTAATAGGGACTCCCAGCTTGAGGACTCCTGTCCGATTCCTTCGGTTGGAACTCCCACATATGAGCTCTATTCTAAACATGGTGTTGGTCCTATTGCCTTTAATAAGACATGGACCCGATATACAAAGAAAGATGGTGTTTTAAAATGGCCAGAAAATGGTAGTTTCGAAACTGATGTGCTAGATAATTTAGAAGCAACGTTATTTAAAAGAAAAGCCCGGCCGGCAATGTTTGACTCTTTTCGCCTTTGGCGTAAGGAAGCCAAACAGAGAGAAATTAAACAAGCGAAACGAGATAGGAAAACACAGGGAATGACGATTATACAGGCTGCTCAGCAATTCAAAGATGATGAAATAGATAATGCAATGGAAATTTCAGACAGACAGCATCGAATGGCAATAGATAAATGCTATCCGACGTTGCCTATCTCTTCCCTTGATAAGAGAAAAGATTTTGAGGAAGATTCCTTAATGTCCCACTTATTGAAATTGCCTCCGCCCTATGTACAAGGTACTAATGCACCCCCGATGTTACAGCCTGTTCAGCCGCCAGTTGTGCTTCCGCCTGCTCCAGCTTTTCCACATTTGCTTCCTCAAGTATTGCCTATGCCAGCTTTGCCTTTAACTCCTTTGCCTTCTGCTCCTTTGGCAATTCCTAATGCTCCTTTAGTTAATTCACCTAATACCTTGTCCCCTATCCTTATGTCAAATTCTCCATCTATGCGTAAGCGATTTGCAGATACTGTCTCTGGTCTCTTATCACCTTTCTTTGAAGCTTTAAATGTGTCTCCAGCTTTTTCTCGAAGACAGTCTCGTAGTCAATTCCCAGACTCCGAAGAGCGAGAAAAATTGGACTCACTTGCTTGTAGATGGATCAAGAAGGGTCCCCAATATAGTACGTCTGATATTATGTCCACCTTTCTGCAATGGAATGCACCTACGCAGAGATATGTTTTTAAAGTTATGTGCGATACTCTCGCTAAAGAATGGGAGGATATGAATTTGGGTTCGGTCCCACAGGATCTGTTAGATGTTCAGGCTGACTTTGACAAAGGACTTATTGTGGGTCCTAAGGTTGAAAACGCTGTCAGAACACTTATTTCTTTCAGATCCCTATTGTTCTCACAGACTTTTCCTGATTCTGATCCTTCAGTTAGGACAGCACTGAAAAACTATCCCATGAGAGAGGTTTCTCCAATATGGAAGGAAGAAGTTGCAGCAGCAGGTGCTAATCCAGCTATTCCTGCGCATTTTCAGCGCATATGGATACATGTCCCCTGGAAAAGGTCTGAAGTTTTAGCACTTAAACAGTCACTACCAGATTCACGCAAAAATCCTGCTGGTTACTATAAAGAGTTGTCGCAAACAGTTGATGCATGTACTATGAATCTAGCAGATATTGACATGTTGATGGGAAATGTAGTTCCACAGACAATATGGGCTAAAATTCGTAGAGAGGATCACGCTCAAGAATTAGGCGGCGATTGGAACGCTATTATTGCCGCAGATAGAGGTCAAGTAGGTGGTGCAAAGCCCGACGCTTTGATCTCAGAACTCCCTGGTAGGATTATTACATTAATGAAAACAATGATGCCTGCTTTGAGAGTTAATTGGGATAAGCTAGCAGCATGTAAACAAAAGAAAGATGAAAGTGTTTCCGATTTCTTTACCCGATTCGAGGAGACATTCATTGATCACAGTGGTCAAGATATGGCTACAGAAGGGGGACAGCGATTATTTGTGGATAAGTTCGTATATAACTTGCTTCCTGAACTATCACACAAGCTAAAAGACTCCGAGAGTTCATGGGCAGTTTCTTCTTCCGCCCAGATATTGGCTACTGCACAATATTATGAAAATAGAGACAAAGAAGAAAGGGAAAAACAAGAGAAAAAGACGAAAGAATTAAAAACTAAAGTTCTCTTGCAACAGGCTTATCCTCCTCGTTATGTTCAGCCTCAGTTTCAACAGCCTCCGCAGTTTCAGAGGTTGTATCAAAAGCCTGAACCATTCATTCCAAGACCTTTGCTAGGTCCCAATCAATGTGCTTATTGTAGGGAGGAAGGTCATTTTAAGAACAGTTGTCCGGCATTGTTGCAGCGTAATGGAGCAACATCTGCTTCACGAGGTCGTGGTGGTCCTCAGTCAGCAAATAGAGGTAGAGGTCGAGGTGTGTTAACCCAAGAGCAGCGTTCTTTTGTTCCTCCAAATTCCGGAAATTACTTTGACCAGCAAAATGTTAGGTCTACACAGTATTACAGTGAGGATCAGTATATTGAAGGAGGGAATGAAAGTCTTCATTTTGAATAGGACAGCCATGGACAAAGTAAGGGGGTTACGTCAATTCCAGTGGATCAGAATGGACCTTATGTTAATGTCACTACAATGGGTGTTTCAGAGCCATTTCTTTTAGATACTGGTGCCATGAGAAGCTCTATCATTCATTCTAAACTCCCTGGCGCACCTTTGTCTGGCTTAACGAATGTATCTGTAGCATTTTCTGGCGCCCCTGTTCGCAATCCAGTTTCTTGCCCTTTGCCTGTTTCAATAGGCCCTTATGATTTAGAAGCTCCGCTTCTTCTGACGAATGGTTGTGGTGAAAATCTGTTGGGTTTAGATCTATTAAAAAGAATGCATGCTACGATATATTGTTCACCTTCTGGTGTATACCTCACTCTAGGACAGAAAATGACTAGTCCAATGTACTTATCAAAAGATCAATTCCCACCTGAATTGCTTTCTCTTCCCGAAACGCTTTGGGCTACGGGTCCGAATGACGTTGGTTGTCTTGAGATCCCACCTTATGTTGTTACTCTTAAGCCCAATGCTGAAATGCCACGTATTCCGCAATACAGAATCTCTACTGAAGGTGAGAAAGCACTTCTGGAAATTGTCCATGATTTGATTCAGAAGGGTGTGGTTGAGGAAACGAGAGGAAATACATGTAACAGTCCTGTTCTTCCGGTTCTTAAACGCACTGATCCTTCTCAGCCTCCTGTTTATCGTTTTGTAATTGATCTTCGGGAGGTAAACAAGATTGTCGTACCGCAGTTTCCTGTAGTCCCAGATATCACTGCTCTGTTGACGATGATACCTTCTACAGCGACTTGGTTTTCAGTTATTGATCTAAAGAATGCTTTCTTTAGTATTCCCATCGCCGAAGAGAGTAGAGATATTTTTGGTTTTTCCCTCGGAGGCCGAAGCTTCCGGTTTAAACGCGCACCTCAAGGTTATTGTGAAAGTCCCTCTATTTACAGTCAAGCTCTAAAATGTCATCTTGATGCCTTTTCCTTACCGTCCGGTGCCGCTCTCATTCAGTACATGGATGACTTATTAGTTGCAGCTGATTCAGAGGAGATTTGCAAAAACGTGACCGTTGCACTGTTGCGTCATTGGTTTGATTTGAATCACAAGGTTTCTCCTTCTAAATTACAATATGTCTGTCGCGAGGTGACTTATTTGGGTCATCTCTTGTCAAAGGAGGGACGACGATTGACCCCCGAACGAATTCAGGCAATTGCACAAATGTCAGTGCCATCCACACAAAGAGACGTACGTGCCTTTTTGGGCATTACTTCTTATTGTAGACAGTGGATTCCGAGTTTCTCTTTATTGGCTAAACCGCTGTTGGCGCTAACTTTAAAAGATACGCCTCAGCCTCTTCCGTGGACTAACGAGTGTCAGAAGAGTTTTACTGATTTGCGTATTGCTTTGTGTTCTGCTCCTGTATTGGGTACTCCTGATTACAGTAAGCCCTTTACGCTCTATGTCCACGAAAGAGAGGGTTGTGCATTGTCAGTCTTAACGCAGCGTTTTGGAGATCAACAGCGACCAT
Source organism: Pleurodeles waltl (assembly GCF_031143425.1). Lineage (NCBI taxonomy): Eukaryota > Metazoa > Chordata > Amphibia > Caudata > Salamandridae > Pleurodeles > Pleurodeles waltl. Next base: position 1,003,447,315 of record NC_090450.1, on the reverse strand, counting down.
GCGCATATTTCTCAGCTACGTTAGATCCAGTAGCTAAAGCATTGCCTAGTTGTCTTAAGGCAACAGCGGCAGCAGCAATTTCTATTCGACAGTCTGCTGGAGTAGTGCTAGATAATACTCTCATTGTTATGGTGCCACATGCAGTGGATACTTTACTAAATAGGACAAAAACGCAGCATCTTACGAGTGCTCGGTTGTCCGGATATGAGCTGACGCTTTTGGCTAGTCATATACACATCAAACGATGTAATACCCTGAATCCAGCTACTTTGTTGCCTCTTCCAGAAGAGAGAGATGTCTCTGAACAGCATGATTGTTTTCTCCGTACTGAAGAAGAGACTAAGGGTAGAATTGACCTAAAAGACACGCCATTAGTGAATCCAGATGGAACACTATGGGTAGATGGTTCTTGTTTCAAGCTCCCGAATGGAGATACAGTTTCAGCCTACGCTATTACTACTTTGCATACGATTGTGGAGACAGCACGCATTAGACATAATTCAGCTCAGGCAGCTGAATTGATAGCCTTAACTAGAGCGTGTGTGTTATCCAAAGGAAAAAGAGTAAACGTGTACACTGATAGCCAATACGCTTTTGGTGTAGCGTTTAACTTTGGGCGTTTATGGAAGGAAAGAGGATTCTTTACTTCCCATGGTACTAAGATACAACATGGTCAATTAGTGACTGAACTTCTTGAGTCACTTACAATGCCTACTCAGATAGCGATCGTGAAGTGTAGTGCACACAAAAAGATTGTGGACGATGTTGGTCGAGGAAATGCATTTGCAGATGAGGTAGCGAAAAAGACAGCCAGAGACAACACAAGTCGAATGTATGTTGCAGGTCCCGCAAACTGCGTAAGAGAAAAGGGAATGTGTGAAGATACAGTAGAAAGTGTGAAATCAATTCAAAGAGAGGCTACGGAGAATGAGTTGAGAAAGTGGAAGGAAAGTACAGGAATGTTAGATGAGATGGGATGTTGGGTTGAATTATCAGAACATCAACGTTGGCTGTTACCAGATGCTTATGTACTACCTGTAGTTACTATGGCACATGGTCCAGCTCACCTAAGTGCAAAAGGAATATGTAAACTTCTGGCTCCAGTGTGGCAAAATGAGGGGATCCCAAAGTGTGCAAATAATGTAGTAAAACATTGTATTGTTTGCTTGATGTACAATCCGGGAAAGGGAACCCCAACTCCAGCAGGTCATTTTGCTCCTCCAACATATCCATTTGAGGTGTTGCAGATCGATTATATTCACATGGAACGATGTAACAACCTCAAATATGTTCTGGTGGTAGTATGTGCTTTTTCTAGATGGGTAGAAGCCTACCCTCTGAAGGACAATACTGCTTTATCAACTGCCAAAATACTTTTGAAAGAATTCTTCCCTAGGTTTGGTTTGCCGCGCATTGTCTGGAGTGACAATGGGAGCGAATTTGTGGGTCAAGTCATGCAAAAAGTTTGTGCAGGTCTTGGCATAAAACAGAAGTTCCACGCGGCGAATCACCCACAGTCGGCTGGTTTAGTAGAATGCTACAATGGAACCTTGAAGCTTAAAATTGCTAAGGTGCAAGCTAGCACAGGACTTAATTGGCCTGATGCTTTACCATTGGCTCTTCTGTCCACCAGAACAGCAGTACACTCTCGTTTGGGGCTTAGCCCTTACGAAGTGATATTTGGTCGCCCAGCTAATGTATGGGGAGTTCCTCGCCCTAAGAAATACTCAGACTTGCCATACCCGATGTTGATTGACTACTTGCATGACCTTACAACTAAATTGCGTGTTCTTCATCAGCAGGTTCAGAGTGCTCTACCAGAGGCTTCCACAGACCCAGGTCATTCCATCCGACCAGGTGACTGGGTCTGCACGAAAAATTTCCAACGACAGAGAAATTTGGAGCCCAGATGGAGAGAGCCACGCCTGGTTCTTTTGACCACAAGAACAGCAGTTAAAGTCGAAGGAAAGAAAAACTGGGTGCATGCCGTGCACTGCATGAAAGTGCCTTTGCCCTTGCCTTTCGATCAGTGGGTCCGTAGAGGCATCAGTGACTCTGAAAGTGAGAAAGTTCCGCAATTTGTACCATTCAGTGATGCGCGTCTAATTGGAACACTTTCTGAGAAAGAGGACGACGACATCCTTCAAGAAGCAATACCATCGCATCGTCGCTTGAACACGACAAATCCAGGAACATTGTTTCAAAACCAGACTGCCTCTGGACAGGAACGCTATAATTTGAGACCAAGACCAAAGAACTTGTAAATTTCTCTCCTATGTAGTACTCTATCCCGGTTGCAGGGTCACGGTAGGAGTCTTAGTTACGACCTGAGTAAGTGGCAATAGGCCTGCAGGACCTCACAGTGTCATAGGACGGTAGATAATCGTGACTACAGTGATTGAGGAAGATTGCCGTGAGCATCCACTTAGAAAGATGGAGGCTACATTAGATAAAAGAGAAAGTAAAAATGTAAAGAATAATTGTAAAGAAATATGTAGTCGTTGTAGTATTGCTCTATGCGTCATTATATTGTCGTGTATTCTTTTGGCATCTGTAAACTGGATCATTATTACTCTGCAGCAAAAAGTTGTCTCTTCTCCTACCTCTACATCTTCTTCTACTATCTCTCCGCACCTATTTCACACTCTTCCCCAGTATGAACTCATCAGAAGAACTGAATACTTTAACAATTCCTTCGTCCAGTTGTTACATCAACATCAGTTAGTGATCAATACAACTGACTGTTGGGTGTGTGGACTCATACCACATACGGTAGAAAAAGGAATGCCATATTTAGTTCTTCCATTCTCCTATGAAGGTTCCGCTTGGGCTTATTTTGTCATTTTCAATAATGCATATCAAAGTAAAATTAAACAACCTGTCAGTTCACATAGTGTTGGTTCAGATTTCAGTCATAGTTTATTGATAAAGGGAATGGTAGCTATGGCTAAAATCATGGAAAAAAGTGAAGCTTCCATAGATGAAAGAAAAGCATATACCAATTGGAACATAACTAATTACATTTCCAGCCTCAATGATAAGGTTAAGCAAGGAAAATCTCCTCCGATACGGGTCATACCCCAACAAGGAAATTTCTGTCTGCAAATAAATGGTACAACTCCAAACACCGGACAAAGAGAAAGTTTATGTTCCCATACATATGTTTATTCAGCCCTGAATTCACTGCCGTTAGTACCATCTCAAGGTACATACTTCGTTTGCCACGATAGGGCTTATACATGGTTGCCAGCTGATTTCTCTGGTACTTGTTATATAGCCTTTCTTCTTCCCCCTACATACACCGCTCCTGCGAACCATCATAAAAATAGATATGGCAGAGGGATTGTGGATTCGAAAGACACAGCAGGACAAGAGGGAGGAGATTTCCTCAAAGGATTTCTTCCCTTCTGGGGTCCAATGGCCAACAGCAGAAATATAAGGCAATTGGTTCGTGTCGTAGAAACCACCATAGACATCACTGTAGGAGCTTTAAGTAACATTACAGCTGAACTACAGGCTGATCGTCTTATGACCTTGCAGAACCGTGTTGCCTTAGACTTTGTTCTTGCGGACCGTGGTGGAGTATGCAAATTGATCGGATCAAGTTGCTGTATTTTCATACCTAATGACGCTCCGACAGTATACCAAGCTATCTCTAAGTTACACATAATCTCCGAGTCGATTCATCAGGACGAAGGAGATTGGTCCTTTTCAGAGTGGTTTTGGGGATTACTGTCCAAATGGGGTTGGAAGGTATTGACATTCTTTGGAGTAATTTTAGCTTTTATATTCTCTTGTTGTCTTTGTATGCACTGCGGTCCTGCCATCTGCAACCTATGTGCTACTGCATGTATTCCCAAACCCAAGTCACAAAGAGCAGAGAATATCAAAATGATGGTACAGCAACAGCTTGATGACCTCATGGCCATAGACATCGACTCAGATTAACATGAGTTTGTGTATCTTGCCTGAGTTCTGGCAAAAGGAGGGTCTGAGGAAATTCGATTTTTAATACGATCGTATCGACCCGCCATTTTGTGGCCCGCCGCCATTTTATGTTGCCTTCACTCAGGCAGCACAGCGAACGAAGTCCATTCTGCCTTTTCTGCTTATTCTGCAACATGGTGTTCAAAACAGCCTTCTGCCTCTATCTTTACAAGGCTGGTATTAAGGTCTGACCGAGTACACTAATCCCTGTCTGGTTTTCTAATCCTTGTTTCAACTATCTGTAGGCTCACACTATTCTCCGCCGATCTTATCTTATCGTCTGGCCTTCGCTGTCCTTTGCTAGTATTCTCTCATTTCACAACTGTCCTCCAAACGCACACAAACTTATCGCACCACATGCAACTTCGTTGTGGATCGGTTAATGAATTAGTTCAAGGGAGGGGTGACAAACACAGCTGGAGGGGAGGCAACCTTAAGTCACTTGATACTTTGTTTTCCAATTCCTTCTATTGGTGCTGTCTTGTTTTCCGACATTTCTATTGGCTCTGTTCTATCTTTACATTATTCTTACTGGCTCCTTTCTATGTGTTCTGGGAGTTTATGTAGTTAATAAATGGTTTTTATACGGTATATAAGATTGTGCGCCACAAAGTAAAGTGGCAGTCTCCTGAGAACATACCTTGTGTACTTCTTGGACAACTGTACTAGCTGCAGCAAATAAAATCTGATCTTTTACGCCTGACAGAGTGTCCCGTGTCTCTGTTAGTTGAGGCAGGTGAATCCAAGGAGATTTCAGGCGTACCCTGCGCCGCCAGGCCCATAAGGTTCTGGTTCTTCACTGCTGTGAGACACCGTCACAAATATACACTCCAGTGCTGACACTATGTCCTGCAGCGAGAGACACCGTCACAAATATACATCCCAGCGCTGACGCTGTGTCCTACGGGGAGAGACACCGTCACAAATAGACACCCCAGTGCTGAGGCTGTCCTGCTGTAAGACACCGTCACAAATATACACCCCAGTGCTGACGCTGTGTCCTGCGGCGAGAGACACCGTCACAAATATACACCCCAGCGCTGACGCTGTGTCCTGTGGTGAGAGACACCGTCCCAAATAGACACCCCAGTGCTGATGCTGTGTCCTGCTGTGAGACACCATCACAAATATACACCCCAGTGCTGAAGCTGTGTCGTCTGGTGTGAGACACCATCACAAATATACACCCTAGTGCTGAAGCTGTGTCCTATTGTTAGACACCGTCACAAATATACACCCCAGTACTGAAGCTGCGTCCTGCGGTGAGAGTCACCGTCACAAATATACACCCCAGTGCTGACGCTGTGTTCCTGCGGAGAGAGACACCGTCACAAATATACATCCCAGCGCTGACACTGTGTCCTGCGGGGAGAGACACCGTCACAAATAGACACCCCAGTGCTGACGCTGTGTCCTGCTGTGAGACACCGTCCCAAATATACACCCCAGTTCTGACGCTGTGTCCTGTGGCGAGAGACACCGTCACAAATATACACCCTAGTGCTGAAGCTGTGTCCTATTGTTAGACACCGTCACAAATATACACCCCAGTACTGAAGCTGTGTCCTGCGGTGAGAGATACCATCACAAATATACACCCCAGCGCTGAAGCTGAGTCCTGTGGTAGACATTGTCACAAATATACACCCCAGTGCTGAAGTTGTGTCCTGCGGTGAGAGACACCATCACAAATATACACCCCAGTGCTGAAGCCGTGTCCTGCTGTGAGAGACACCATCACAAATATACACCCCAGTGCTGACACTGTGTCCTGTGGTTAGACACCGTCACAAATATACACCCCAGTGCTGACGCTGTGTCCTGCGGTGAGAGACACAGTCACAAATATACTCCGCAGTGCTGAAGCTGTGTCCTGCGGTGAGAGACACCGTCACAAATATACATCCCACTGATGAAGCTGTGTCCTGCGGTGAGAGACACCGTCCCAAATATATACCCCAGTACTGAAGCTGTGTCCTGCGGTGAGACGCCATCACAAATATACACCCCAGTGCTGACGCTGTGTCCTGCGGTGAGAGACACCGTCACAAATATACACCCCAGTGCTGATGCTGTGTCCTGCTGTGAGACACCATCACAAATATACACCCCAGCGCTGAAGCGGAGTCCTGTGGTAGACATAGTCACAAATATACACCCCAGTGCTGAAGCTGTCTCCTGCGGTGAGAGACACCATCACAAATATACACCCCAGTGCTGACGCTGTGTCCTGCGGTGAGACACACCGTCACAAATATACGCTGCAGTGCTGAATCTGTGTCCTATTGTTAGACACCGTCACAAATATACACCCCAGTGCTGACGCTGTGTCCTGCGGCGAGAGACACCGTCACAAATATACATCCCAGCGCTGACGCTGTGTCCTGCGGGGAGAGACACCGACACAAATAGACACCCCAGTGCTGAGGCTGTGTCCTGCTGTGAGAGACACCGTGACAAATATACACCCCAGTGCTGACGCTGTGTCCTGCGGTGAGAGACACCGTCACAAATATACACCCCAGCGCTGACGCTGTGTCCTGCGGGGAGAGACACCGTCACAAATAGACACCCCAGTGCTGAAGCTGTGTCCTGCTGTGAGAGACACCGTCACAAATATACATCCCAGCGCTGACGCTGTGTCCTGTGGGGAGAGACACCGTCACAAATAGACACCCCAGTGCTGAGGCTGTGTCCTGCTGTGAGACACCGTCACAAATATACACCCCAGTACTGAAGCTGTGTCCTGCGGTGAGAGACACCGTCACAAATATAAACCCCAGTGCTGAAGCGGTGTCCTGCGGTGAGAGACACCGTCACAAATAGACACCCCAGTGCTGAGGCTGTGTCCTGCTGTGAGAGACACCGTCACAAATATACACACCAGTGCTAAGGCTGTGTCCTGCGGCGAGAGACACCGTCACAAATATACATCCCAGCGCTGATGCTGTGTCCTGCGGGGAGAGACACCGTCACAAATGGACACCCCAGTGCTGACGCTGTGTCCTGCTGTGAGACACCATCACAAATATACACCCCAGAACTGAAGCTGTGTCCTGCGATGAGAGACACCGTCACAAATATACACACCAGTGCTGACGCTGTGTCCTGCGGCGAGAGACACCGTCACGAATGTACATCCCAGCGCTGACGCTGTGTCCTGTGGTGAGAGGCTCCGTCACAAATATACACCCCAGTGCTGACGCTGTGTCCTGCGGCGAGAGACACCGTCACAAATAGACACCCCAGTGCTGAGGCTGTGTCCTGCTGTGAGACACCGTCACAAATATACACCCCAGTGCTGACGCGGTGTCCTGCTGTGAGACACCATCACAAATATACACCCCAGCGCTGACGCTGTCTCCTGTGGTGAGAGACACCGTCACAAATATGCACCCCAGTGCTGATGCTGTGTCCTGCTGTGAGACACCATCACAAATATACACCCCAGTGCTGAAGCTGTGTCGTCTGGTGTGAGACACCATCACAAATATACACCCTAGTGCTGAAGCTGTGTCCTATTGTTAGACACCGTCACAAATATACACCCCAGTACTGAAGCTGTGTCCTGCGGTGAGAGACACCGTCACAAATATACACCCCAGTGCTGACGCTGTGTCCTGCGGCGAGAGACACCGTCACAAATATACATCCCAGCACTGACGCTGTGTCCTGCGGGGAGAGACACCGTCACTAATAGACACCCCAGTGCTGACGCTGTGTCCTGCTGTGAGACACCGTCACAAATATACACCCCAGTGCTGACGCTGTGTCCTGCGGCGAGAGAAACCGTCACAAATATACATCCCAGCGCTGACGCTGTGTCCTGCGGGGAGAGACACCATCACAAATAGACACCCCAGTGCTGACGCTGTGTCCTGCTGTGAGACACCGTCACAAATATACACCCCAGTGCTGACGCTGTGTCCTGCGGCGAGAGACACCGTCACAAATATACACACCAGTGCTGACGCTGTGTCCTGCGGCGAGAGACACTGTCACAAATATACACCCCAGCGCTGAGGCTGTGTCCTGCAGTGAGAGACACCATCACAAATATACACCCCAGTGCTGAAGCTGTGTCCTGCGGTGAGAGACACGTTCACAAATAGACACCCCAGTGCTGAGGCTGTGTCCTGCTGTGAGAGACACCGTCACAAATATACACACCAGTGCTGACGCTGTGTCCTGCGGGGAGAGACACCGTCACAAATATACATCCCAGCGCTGACGCTGTGTCCTGCGGGGAGAGACACCGTCACAAATAGACACCCCAGTGCTGACGCTGTGTCCTGCTGTGAGAGACACCATCACAAATATACACCCCAGTGCTGACACTGTGTCCTGTGGTTAGACACCGTCACAAATATACACCCCAGTGCTGACGCTGTGTCCTGCGGTGAGAGACACAGTCACAAATATACACCCCAGTGCTGACGCTGTGTCCTGCGGTGAGAGACACCGTCACAAATATACATCCCAGCGCTGACGCTGTGTCCTGCGGGGAGAGACACCGTCACAAATAGACACCCCAGTGCTGACGCTGTGTCCTGCTGTGAGACACCGTCACAAATATACACCCCAGTGCTGACGCTGTGTCCTGCGGCGAGAGACACCGTCACAAAAATACATCCCAGTGCTGACGCTGTGTCCTGCGGGGAGAGACACCGTCACAAATAGACACCCCAGTGCTGACGCTGTGTCCTGCTGTGAGACATCGTCACAAATATACACTCCAGTGCTGACGCTATGTCCTGCAGCGAGAGACACCGTCACAAATATACATCCCAGCGCTGACGCTGTGTCCTACGGGGAGAGACACAGTCACAAATAGACACCCCAGTGCTGAGGCTGTCCTGCTGTAAGACACCGTCACAAATATACACCCCAGTGCTGACGCTGTGTCCTGCGGCGAGAGACACCGTCACAAATATACACCCCAGCGCTGACGCTGTGTCCTGTGGTGAGAGACACCGTCCCAAATAGACACCCCAGTGCTGATGCTGTGTCCTGCTGTGAGACACCATCACAAATATACACCCCAGTGCTGAAGCTGTGTCGTCTGGTGTGAGACACCATCACAAATATACACCCTAGTGCTGAAGCTGTGTCCTATTGTTAGACACCGTCACAAATATACACCCCAGTACTGAAGCTGTGTCCTGCGGTGAGAGTCACCGTCACAAATATACACCCCAGTGCTGACGCTGTGTTCCTGCGGAGAGGGACACCGTCACAAATATACATCCCAGCGCTGACACTGTGTCCTGCGGGGAGAGACACCGTCACAAATAGGCACCCCAGTGCTGACGCGGTGTCCTGCTGTGAGACACCGTCCCAAATATACACCCCAGTTCTGACGCTGTGTCCTGTGGCGAGAGACACCGTCACAAATATACACCCTAGTGCTGACGCTGTGTCCTGCGGTGAGAGACACCGTCACAAATATACACCCCAGTACTGAAGCTGTGTCCTGCGGTGAGAGATACCATCACAAATATACACCCCAGCGCTGAAGCTGAGTCTTGTGGTAGACATTGTCACAAATATACATCCTAGTGCTGAAGCTGTGTCCTGCGGTGAGAGACACCATCACAAATATACACCCCAGTGCTGAAGCCGTGTCCTGCTGTGAGAGACACCATCACAAATATACACCCCAGTGCTGACACTGTGTCCTGTGGTTAGACACCGTCACAAATATACACCCCAGTGCTGACGCTGTGTCCTGCGGTGAGAGACACAGTCACAAATATACGCCGCAGTGCTGAAGCTGTGTCCTGCGGTGAGAGACACCGTCACAAATATACATCCCACTGATGAAGCTGTGTCCTGCGGTGAGAGACACCGTCCCAAATATATACCCCAGTACTGAAGCTGTGTCCTGCGGTGAGACGCCATCACAAATATACACCCCAGTGCTGACGCTGTGTCCTGCGGTGAGAGACACCGTCACAAATATACACCCCAGTGCTGATGCTGTGTCCTGCTGTGAGACACCATCACAAATATACACCCCAGCGCTGAAGCGGAGTCCTGTGGTAGACATAGTCACAAATATACACCCCAGTGCTGAAGCTGTGTCCTGCGGTGAGAGACACCATCACAAATATACACCCCAGTGCTGAAGCTGTCTCCTGCGGTGAGAGACACCATCACAAATATACACCCCAGTGCTGACGCTGTGTCCTGCGGTGAGACACACCGTCACAAATATACGCTGCAGTGCTGAAGCTGTGTCCTGCGGTGAGAGACACCGTCACAAATATACATCCCAGTGCTGAAGCTGTGTCCTGCGGTGTGAGACACCGTCACAAATATACACCCCAGTACTGAAGCTGTGTCCTGCGGTCAGAGACACCGTCACAAATATATACCCCAGTACTGAAGCTGCGTCCTGCGTTGAGACGCCATCACAAATATACACCCCAGTGCTGACGCTGTGTCCTGCGGTGAGAGACACCGTCACAAATATACACCCCAGTGCTGATGCTGTGTCCTGCTGTGAGACACCATCACAAATATACACCCCAGCGCTGAAGCGGAGTCCTGTGGTAGACATTGTCACAAATATACACCCCAGTGCTGAGAGACACCATCACAAATATACACCCCAGTGCTGAAGCTGTGTCCTGCGGTGAGAGACACCATCACAAAAATACACCCCAGTGCTGACGCTGTGTCCTGTGGTTAGACACCGTCACAAATATACACCCCAGTGCTGACGCTGTGTCCTGCGGTGATACACACCGTCACAAATATACGCTGCAGTGCTGAAGCTGTGTCCTGCAGTGAGAGACACCGTCGCAAATATACATCCCAGTGCTGAAGCTAGGTCCTGCGGTGAGAGACACCGTCACAAATATACACCCCAGTACTGAAGCTGTGTCCTGCGGTGAGAGACACCGTCACAAATATACTCCCCAGTGCTGAAGCTGTGTCCTGCGGTGAGAGACTCCGTCACAAATATACACCCCAGTGCTGAGCTGTGTCCTGTGGTTAGACATCGTCACAAATATACACCCCAGTGCTGAAGCTACGTCCTGCTGAGAGACACCGTCACAAATATACACCCCAGTGCTGAAGCTGGGTCCTGCTGAGAGACACCATGACAAATATACAACCCAGTGCTGAAGCTGTGTCCTGCGGTGAGAGACACCATCACAAATATACACACCAGTGCTGATGCTGTGTCCTGCGGTGAGAGACACCGTCACAAATATACATCCCAGCGCTGACGCTGTGTCCTGCGGGGAGAGACACCGTCACAAATAGACACCCCAGTGCTGACGCTGTGTCCTGCTGTGAGACACCATCACAAATATACACCCCAGTACTGAAGCTGTGTCCTGCGGTGAGAGACACCGTCACAAATATACACACCAGTGCTGACGCTGTGTCCTGCGGCGAGAGACACAGTCACGAATATACATCCCAGCGCTGACGCTGTGTCCTGCTGTGAGACAACGTCACAAATATACACTCCAGTGCTGAGGCTGTGCCCTGCGGCGAGAGACACCGTCACAAATATACATTCCAGCGCTGATGCTGTGTCCTGCGGGGAGAGACACCGTCACAAATAGACACCCCAGTGCTGACGCTGTGTCCTGCTGTGAGACACCATCACAAATATACACCCCAGTGCTGAAGCTGTGTCGTCTGGTGTGAGACACCATCACAAATATACACCCTAGTGCTGAAGCTGTGTCCTATTGTTAGACACCATCACAAATATACACCCCAGTACTGAAGCTGTGTCCTGCGGTGAGAGACACTGTCACAAATATACACCCCAGTGCTGACGCTGTGTCCTGCGGCGAGAGACACCGTCACAAATATACATCCCAGCGCTGACGCTGTGTCCTGCGGGGAGAGACACCGACACAAATAGACACCCCAGTGCTGACGCTGTGTCCTGCTGTGAGAAACCGTCACAAATATACACCCCAGTTCTGACGCTGTGTCCTGCGGCGAGAGACAACGCCACAAATATACATCCCAGCGCTGACGCTGTGTCCTGCGGGGAGAGACACCGTCACAAATATACACCCCAGTGCTGACGCTGTGTCCTGCTGTGAGACACCGTCACAAATATACACCCCAGTGCTGACGCTGTGTCCTGCGGCGAGAGACACCGTCACAAATATACACCCTAGTGCTGAAGCTGTGTCCTATTGTTAGACATCGTCACAAATATACACCCCAGTACTGAAGCTGTGTCCTGCGGTGAGAGACACCATCACAAATATACACCCCAGTGCTGAAGCTGTGTCCTGCGGTGAGAGACACCGTCACAAATATACACCCCAGCGCTGACGCTGTGTCCTGTGGGGAGAGACACCGTCACAAATAGACACCCCAGTGCTGAGGCTGTGTCCTGCTGTGAGACACCGTCACAAATATACACCCCAGTACTGAAGCTGTGTCCTGCGGTGAGAGACACCATCACAAATATACACCCCAGTGCTGAAGCTGTGTCCTGCGGTGAGAGACACCGTCACAAATATACACCCCAGCGCTGACGCTGTGTCCTGTGGGGAGAGACACCGTCACAAATAGACACCCCAGTGCTGAGGCTGTGTCCTGCTGTGAGACACCGTCACAAATATACACCCCAGTACTGAAGCTGTGTCCTGCGGTGAGAGACACCGTCACAAATATAAACCCCAGTGCTGAAGCTGTGTCCTGCGGTGAGAGACACCGTCACAAATGGACACCCCAGTGCTGAGGCTGTGTCCTGCTGTGAGAGACACCATCACAAATATACTCACCAGTGCTGACGCTGTGTCCTGCGGCGAGAGACACCGTCACAAATATACATCCCAGCGCTGATGCTGTGTCCTGCGGGGAGAGACACCGTCACAAATAGACACCCCAGTGCTGACGCTGTGTCCTGCAGTGAGACACCATCACAAATATACACCCCAGAACTGAAGCTGTGTCCTGCGGTGAGAGACACCGTCACAAATATACACCCCAGTGCTGAAGCTGTGTCCTGCGGTGAGAGAGACCGTCACAAATATACACCCCGCTGAAGCTGTGTCCTGCTGTGAGACGCCATCAAAAATATAAACCCCAGTGCTGAAGCTGTGTCCTGCGGTGAGACGCCATCACAAATATACACCCCAGTGCTGAAGCTGTGTCCTGCGGTGAGAGATACCGTCACAAATAGACACCCCAGTGCTGAGGCTGTGTCCTGCTGTGAGAGACACCGTCACAAATATACACCCCAGTGCTGACGCTGTGAGACACCATCACAAATATACACCCCAGTACTGAAACTGTGCCCTGCGGTGAGAGACACCGTCACAAATAGACACCCCAGTGCTGACGCTGTGTCCTGCTGTGAGACACCGTCACAAATATACACTCCAGTGATGACGCTGTGTCCTGCGGCGAGAGACACCGTCACAAATATAAATCCCAGCGCTGACGCTGTGTCCTGCGGGGAGACACACCATCACAAATAGACACCCCAGTGCTGACGCTGTGTCCTGCTGTGAGACACCGTCACAAATATACACCCCAGTGCTGACGCTGTGTCCTGCGGCGAGAGACACCGTCACAAATATACATCCCAGCGCGGACGCTGTGTCCTGCGGGGAGAGACACCGTCACAAATAGACACCCCATTGCTGAGGCTGTGTCCTGCTGTGAGACACCGTCACAAATATACACCCCAGTGCTGACGCTGTGTCCTGCGGCGAGAGACACCGTCACAAATATACATCCCAGCGCTGACGCTGTGTCCTGCGGGGAGAGACACCGTCACAAATAGACACCCCATTGCTGAGGCTGTGTCCTGCTGTGAGACACCGTGACAAATATACACCCCAGTGCGGACGCTGTGTCCTGCGGTGAGAGACACCGTCACAAATATACACCCCAGCGCTGACGATGTGTCCTGCGGGGAGAGACACCGTCACAAATAGACACCCCAGTGCTGAAGCTCTGTCCTGCTGTGAGAGCCACCGTCACAAATATACATCCCAGCGCTGATGCTGTGTCCTGTGAGGAGAGACACCGTCACAAATAGACACCCCAGTGCTGAGGCTGTGTCCTGCTGTGAGACACCGTCACAAATATACACCCCAGTACTGAAGCTGTGTCCTGCGGTGAGAGACACCGTCACAAATATACACCCCAGCACTGACGCTGTGTCCTGTGGTGAGAGACACCGTCACAAATATGCACCCCAGTGCTGATGCTGTGTCCTGCTGTGAGACACCATCACAAATATACACCCCAGTGCTGAAGCTTTGTCGTCTGGTGTGAGACACCATCACAAATATACACCCTAGTGCTGAAGCTGTGTCCTATTGTTAGACACCGTCACAAATATACACCCCAGTACTGAAGCTGTGTCCTGCGGTGAGAGACACCGTCACAAATATACACCCCAGTGCTGACGCTGTGTCCTGCGGCGAGAGACACCGTCACAAATATACATCCCAGCGCTGACGCTGTGTCCTGCGGGGAGAGACACCGTCACAAATAGACACCCCAGTGCTGACGCTGTGTCCTGCGGTGAGAGACACAGTCACAAATATACACCCCAGTGCTGAAGCTGTGTCCTGTGGTTAGACACCATCACAAATATACACCCCAGTGCTGAGGCTGTGTCCTGCTGTGAGACACCGTCACAAATATACACCCCAGTGCTGACGCTGTGTCCTGCGGCGAGACACCATCATAAATATACATCCCAGCGCTGACGCTGTGTCCTGTGGGGAGATACACCATCACAAATAGACACCCCAGTGCTGAAGCTGTATCCTGTGGTTAGACACCGTCACAAATATACACCCCAGTGCTGACGTTGTGTCCTGCGGTGAGAGACACTGTCAAAAATATACACCCCAGTGCTGATGCTGTGTCCTGCTGTGAGACACCATCACAAATATACACCCCAGCGCTGAAGCGGAGTCCTGTGGTAGACATTGTCACAAATATACACCCAAGTGCTGAAGCTGTGTCCTGCAGTGAGAGACACCATCACAAATATACACCCCAGTGCTGAAGCTGTGTCCTGCGGTGAGAGACACCATCACAAAAATACACCCCAGTGCTGACGCTGTGTCCTATGGTTAGACACTGTCACAAATATACACCCCAGTGCTGACGCTGTGTCCTGCGGTGAGACACACCGTCACAAATATACGCTGCAGTGCTGAAGCTGTGTCCTGCGGTGAGAGACACCGTCACAAATATACATCCCAGTGCTGAAGCTGTGTCCTGCGGTGAGAGACACCGTCACAAATATACACCCCAGTACTGAAGCTGTGTCCTGCGGTCAGAGACACCGTCACAAATATATACCCCAGTACTGAAGCTGTGTCCTGCGTTGAGACGCCATCACAAATATACACCCCAGTGCTGACGCTGTGTCCTGCGGTGAGAGACACCGTCACAAATATACACCCCAGTGCTGATGCTGTGTCCTGCGGTGATAGACACCGTCACAAATATACACCCCAGTACTGAAGGTGTGTCGTGCGGTGAGAGACACCGTCACAAATATACTCCCCAGTGCTGAAGCTGTGTCCTGCGGTGAGAGACACCGTCACAAATATACACCCCAGTGCTGAGCTGTGTCCTGTGGTTAGACACCGTCACAAATATACACCCCAGTTCTGAAGCTAGGTCCTGCTGAGAGACACCGTCACAAATATACACCCCAGTGCTGAAGCTGGGTCCTGCTGAGAGACACCATCACAAATATACATCCCAGCGCTGACGCTGTGTCCTGCGGGGAGAGACACACCGTCACAAATAGACACCCCAGTGCTGAGGCTGTGTCCTGCTGTGAGACACCGTCACAAATATACACC
The DNA here is from genome assembly GCF_031143425.1 of Pleurodeles waltl. NCBI lineage: Eukaryota > Metazoa > Chordata > Amphibia > Caudata > Salamandridae > Pleurodeles > Pleurodeles waltl. The sequence continues at coordinate 1,003,431,497 of NC_090450.1, read as the reverse complement.
CCAGTACTGAAGCTGTGTCCTGCGGTGAGAGACACCATCACAAATATACAACCCAGTGCTGAAGCTGTGTCCTGCGGTGAGAGACACCATCACAAATAGACACCCCAGTGCTGAGGCTGTGTCCTGCTGTGAGAGACACCGTCACAAATATACACACCAGTGCTGACGCTGTGTCCTGCGGCGAGAGACACCGTCACGAATATACATCCCAGCGCTGACGCTGTGTCCTGCGGGGAGAGACACCGTCACAAATAGACACCCCAGTGCTGACGCTGTGTCCTGCTGTGAGACACCGTCACAAATATACACTCCAGTGCTGACGCTGTGTCCTGCGGCGAGAGACACTTTCACAAATATACATCCCAGCGCTGATGCTGTGTCCTGCGGGGAGAGACACCGTCACAAATAGACACCCCAGTGCTGACGCTGTGTCCTGCTGTGAGACACCATGACAAATATACACCCCAGTGCTGAAGCTGTGTCGTCTGGTGTGAGACACCATCACAAATATACACCCTAGTGCTGAAGCTGTGTCCTATTGTTAGACACCGTCACAAATATACACCCCAGTACTGAAGCTGTGTCCTGCAGTGAGAGACACCGTCACAAATATACACCCCAGTGCTGACGCTGTGTCCTGCGGCGAGAGACACCGTCACAAATATACATCCCAGCGCTGACGCTGTGTCCTGCGGGGAGAGACACCGTCACAAATAGACACCCCAGTGCTGACGCTGTGTCCTGCTGTGAGACACCGTCACAAATATACACCCCAGTTCTGACGCTGTGTCCTGCGGCGAGAGACAACGCCACAAATATACATCCCAGCGCTGATGCTGTGTCCTGCGGGGAGAGACACCATCACAAATATACACCCCAGTGCTGACGCTGTGTCCTGCTGTGAGACACCGTCACAAATATACACCCCAGTGCTGACGCTGTGTCCTGCGGCGAGAGACACCGTCACAAATATACACCCTAGTGCTGAAGCTGTGTCCTATTGTTAGACATCGTCACAAATATACACCCCAGTGCTGAAGCTGTGTCCTGCGGTGAGAGACACCGTCACAAATATACACCCCAGTGCTGACGCGGTGTCCTGCGGTGAGAGACACCGTCACAAATATACACCCCAGTTCTGATGCTGTGTCCTGCTGTGAGACACCATCACAAATATACACCCCAGCGCTGAAGCTGAGTCCTGTGGTAGACATTGTCACAAATATACACCCCAGTGCTGAAGCTGTGTCCTGCGGTGAGAGACACCATCACAAATATACACCCCAGTGCTGACGCTGTGTCCTGTGGTTAGACACCATCACAAATAGACACCCCAGTGCTGAGGCTGTGTCCTGCTGTGAGACACCGTCACAAATATACACCCCAGTGCTGACGCTGTGTCCTGCGGCGAGAGACACCATCATAAATATACATCCCAGCGCTGACGCTGTGTCCTGCGGGGAGAGACACCGTCACAAATAGACACCCCAGTGCTGAAGCTGTGTCCTGCTGTGAGACAATGTCACAAATATACACCACAGTGCTGAAGCTGTGTCCTGCGGTGAGAGACACCATCACAAATATACACCCCAGTGCTGAAGCCATGTCCTGCTGTGAGAGACACCATCACAAATATACACCCCAGTGCTGACGCTGTGTCCTGCGGTGAGAGACAGTCACAAATATACGCCGCAGTGCTGAAGCTGTCCCCTGCGGTGAGCGACACCGTCACAAATATACATCCCACTGATGAAGCTGTGTCCTGCGGTGAGAGACACCGTCACAAATATATACCCCAGTACTGAAGCTGTGTCCTGCGGTGAGACGCCATCACAAATATACACCCCAGTGCTGACGCTGTGTCCTGCGGTGAGAGACACCGTCACAAATATACACCCCAGTGCTGATGGTGTGTCCTGCTGTGAGACACCATCACAAATATACACCCCAGCGCTGAAGCGGAGTCCTGTGGTAGACATTGTCACAAATATACACCCCAGTGCTGAAGCTGTGTCCTGCGGTGAGAGACACCATCACAAATATACACCCCAGTGCTGAAGCTGTGTCCTGCGGTGAGAGACACCATCACAAATATCCACCCCAGTGCTGACGCTGTGTCCTGTGGTTAGACACCGTCACAAATATACACCCCAGTGCTGACGCTGTGTCCTGCGGTGAGAGACACCGTCACAAATATACGCCGCAGTGCTGAAGCTGTGTCCTGCGGTGAGAGACACCGTCACAAATGGACACCCCAGTGCTGAGGCTGTGTCCTGCTGTGAGAGACACCATCACAAATATACTCACCAGTGCTGACGCTGTGTCCTGCGGCGAGAGACACCGTCACAAATATACATCCCAGCGCTGATGCTGTGTCCTGCGGGGAGAGACACCGTCACAAATAGACACCCCAGTGCTGACGCTGTGTCCTGCTGTGAGACACCATCACAAATATACACCCCAGAACTGAAGCTGTGTCCTGCGGTGAGAGACACCGTCACAAATATACACCCCAGTGCTGAAGCTGTGTCCTGCGGTGAGAGAGACCGTCACAAATATACACCCCGCTGAAGCTGTGTCCTGCTGTGAGACGCCATCAAAAATATAAACCCCAGTGCTGAAGCTGTGTCCTGCGGTGAGACGCCATCACAAATATACACCCCAGTGCTGAAGCTGTGTCCTGCGGTGAGAGATACCGTCACAAATAGACACCCCAGTGCTGAGGCTGTGTCCTGCTGTGAGAGACACCGTCACAAATATACACACCAGTGCTGATACTGTGTCCTGTGGTTAGACACCGTCACAAATAGACACCCCAGTGCTGACGCTGTGTCCTGCTGTGAGAGACACCGTCACAAATATACACACCAGTGCTGACGCTGTGTCTTGCGCCGAGAGACACCGTCACAAATATACACCCCAGTGCTGACGCTGTGTCCTGCTGTGAGACACCATCACAAATATACACCCCAGTACTGAAACTGTGCCCTGCGGTGAGAGACACCGTCACAAATAGACACCCCAGAGCTGACGCTGTGTCCTGCTGTGAGACACCGTCACAAATATACACTCCAGTGATGACGCTGTGTCCTGCGGCGAGAGACACCGTCACAAATATACATCCCAGCGCTGACGCTGTGTCCTGCGGGGAGACACACCATCACAAATAGACACCCCAGTGCTGACGCTGTGTCCTGCTGTGAGACACCGTCACAAATATACACCCCAGTGCTGACGCTGTGTCCTGCGGCGAGAGACACCGTCACAAATATACATCCCAGCGCGGACGCTGTGTCCTGCGGGGAGAGACAGAGTCACAAATAGACACCCCATTGCTGAGGCTGTGTCCTGCTGTGAGACACCGTCACAAATATACATCCCAGCGCTGACGCTGTGTCCTGCGGGGAGAGACACCGTCACAAATAGACACCCCATTGCTGAGGCTGTGTCCTGCTGTGAGACACCGTGACAAATATACACCCCAGTGCGGACGCTGTGTCCTGCGGTGAGAGACACCGTCACAAATATACACCCCAGCGCTGACGATGTGTCCTGCGGGGAGAGACACCGTCACAAATAGACACCCCAGTGCTGAAGCTCTGTCCTGCTGTGAGAGCCACCGTCACAAATATACATCCCAGCGCTGATGCTGTGTCCTGTGAGGAGAGACACCGTCACAAATAGACACCCCAGTGCTGAGGCTGTGTCCTGCTGTGAGACACCGTCACAAATATACACCCCAGTACTGAAGCTGTGTCCTGCGGTGAGAGACACCGTCACAAATATACACCCCAGCACTGACGCTGTGTCCTGTGGTGGGAGACACCGTCACAAATATGCACCCCAGTGCTGATGCTGTGTCCTGCTGTGAGACACCATCACAAATATACACCCCAGTGCTGAAGCTGTGTCGTCTGGTGTGAGACACCATCACAAATATACACCCTAGTGCTGAAGCTGTGTCCTATTGTTAGACACCGTCACAAATATACACCCCAGTACTGAAGCTTTGTCCTGCGGTGAGAGACACCGTCACAAATATACACCCCAGTGCTGACGCTGTGTCCTGCGGCGAGAGACACCGTCACAAATATACATCCCAGCGCTGACGCTGTGTCCTGCGGGGAGAGACACCGTCACAAATAGACACCCCAGTGCTGACGCTGTGTCCTGCGGTGAGAGACACAGTCACAAATATACACCCCAGTGCTGAAGCTGTGTCCTGTGGTTAGACACCATCACAAATATACACCCCAGTGCTGAGGCTGTGTCCTGCTGTGAGACACCGTCACAAATATACACCCCAGTGCTGACGCTGTGTCCTGCGGCGAGACACCATCATAAATATACATCCCAGCGCTGACGCTGTGTCCTGTGGGGAGATACACCATCACAAATAGACACCCCAGTGCTGAAGCTGTATCCTGTGGTTAGACACCGTCACAAATATACACCCCAGTGCTGACGCTGTGTCCTGCGGTGAGAGACACTGTCACAAATATACACCCCAGCGCTGATGCTGTGTCCTGCTGTGAGACACCATCACAAATATACACCCCAGCGCTGAAGCGGAGTCCTGTGGTAGACATTGTCACAAATATACACCCAAGTGCTGAAGCTGTGTCCTGCAGTGAGAGACACCATCACAAATATACACCCCAGTGCTGAAGCTGTGTCCTGCGGTGAGAGACACCATCACAAAAATACACCCCAGTGCTGACGCTGTGTCCTGTGGTTAGACACTGTCACAAATATACACCCCAGTGCTGACGCTGTGTCCTGCGGTGAGACACACCGTCACAAATATACGCTGCAGTGCTGAAGCTGTGTCCTGCGGTGAGAGACACCGTCACAAATATACATCCCAGTGCTGAAGCTGTGTCCTGCGGTGAGAGACACCGTCACAAATATACACCCCAGTACTGAAGCTGTGTCCTGCGGTCAGAGACACCGTCACAAATATATACCCCAGTACTGAAGCTGTGTCCTGCGTTGAGACGCCATCACAAATATACACCCCAGTGCTGACGCTGTGTCCTGCGGTGAGAGACACCGTCACAAATATACACCCCAGTGCTGATGCTGTGTCCTGCGGTGATAGACACCGTCACAAATATACACCCCAGTACTGAAGGTGTGTCGTGCGGTGAGAGACACCGTCACAAATATACTCCCCAGTGCTGAAGCTGTGTCCTGCGGTGAGAGACACCGTCACAAATATACACCCCAGTGCTGAGCTGTGTCCTGTGGTTAGACACCGTCACAAATATACACCCCAGTTCTGAAGCTAGGTCCTGCTGAGAGACACCGTCACAAATATACACCCCAGTACTGAAGCTGTGTCCTGCGGTGAGAGACACCGTCACAAATATACATCCCAGTGCTGAAGCTGTGTCCTGCTGTGAGACACACTGTCACAAATATACGCTGCAGTGCTGAAGCTGTGTCCTGCGGTGAGAGACACCGTCACAAATATACATCCCAGTGCTGAAGCTGTGTCCTGCGGTGAGAGACACCGTCACAAATATACACCCCAGTACTGAAGCTGTGTCCTGCGGTCAGAGACACCGTCACAAATATATACCCCAGTACTGAAGCTGTGTCCTGCGTTGAGACGCCATCACAAATATACACCCCAGTGCTGACGCTGTGTCCTGCGGTGAGAGACACCGTCACAAATATACACCCCAGTGCTGATGCTGTGTCCTGCGGTGATAGACACCGTCACAAATATACACCCCAGTACTGAAGGTGTGTCGTGCGGTGAGAGACACCGTCACAAATATACTCCCCAGTGCTGAAGCTGTGTCCTGCGGTGAGAGACACCGTCACAAATATACACCCCAGTGCTGAGCTGTGTCCTGTGGTTAGACACCGTCACAAATATACACCCCAGTTCTGAAGCTAGGTCCTGCTGAGAGACACCGTCACAAATATACACCCCAGTACTGAAGCTGTGTCCTGCGGTGAGAGACACCGTCACAAATATACATCCCAGTGCTGAAGCTGTGTCCTGCTGTGAGACACCATCACAAATATACACCCCAGTGCTGAGCTGTGTCCTGTGGTTAGACACCGTCACAAATATACACCCCAGTTCTGAAGCTAGGTCCTGCTGAGAGACACCGTCACAAATATACACCCCAGTGCAGAAGCTGGGTCCTGCTGAGAGACACCATCACAAATATACATACCAGCGCTGACGCTGTGTCCTGCGGGGAGAGACACCGTCACAAATAGACACCCCAGTGCTGAGGCTGTGTCCTGCTGTGAGACACCGTCACAAATATACACCCCAGTACTGAAGCTGTGTCCTGCGGTGAGAGACACCGTCACAAATATACAACCCAGTGCTGAAGCTGTGTCCTGCGGTGAGAGACACCATCACAAATAGACACCCCAGTGCTGAGGCTGTGTCCTGCTGTGAGAGACACCGTCACAAATATACACACCAGTGCTGATGCTGTGTCCTGCGGTGAGAGACACCGTCACAAATATACCTCCCAGAGCTGACGCTGTGTCCTGCGGGGAGAGACACCGTCACAAATAGACACCCCAGTGCTGACGCTGTGTCCTGCTGTGAGACACCATCACAAATATACACCCCAGTACTGAAGCTGTGTCCTGCGGTGAGAGACACCGTCACAAATATACACACCAGTGCTGACGCTGTGTCCTGCGGCGAGAGACACCGTCACGAATATACATCCCAGCGCTGACGCTGTGTCCTGCGGGGAGAGACACTGTCACAAATAGACACCCCAGTGCTGACGCTGTGTCCTGCTGTGAGACACCGTCACAAATATACACTCCAGTGCTGACGCTGTGTCCTGCGGCGAGAGACACTGTCACAAATATACATCCCAGCGCTGATGCTGTGTCCTGCGGGGAGAGACACCGTCACAAATAGACACCCCAGTGCTGACGCTGTGTCCTGCTGTGAGACACCATGACAAATATACACCCCAGTGCTGAAGCTGTGTCGTCTGGTGTGAGACACCATCACAAATATACACCCTAGTGCTGAAGCTGTGTCCTATTGTTAGACACCGTCACAAATATACACCCCAGTACTGAAGCTGTGTCCTGCAGTGAGAGTCACCGTCACAAATATACACCCCAGTGCTGAGGCTGTGTCCTGCTGTGAGAGACACCGTCACAAATATACACACCAGTGCTGATGCTGTGTCCTGCGGTGAGAGACACCGTCACAAATATACCTCCCAGCGCTGACGCTGTGTCCTGCGGGGAGAGACACCGTCACAAATAGACACCCCAGTGCTGACGCTGTGTCCTGCTGTGAGACACCATCACAAATATACACCCCAGTACTGAAGCTGTGTCCTGCGGTGAGAGACACCGTCACAAATATACACACCAGTGCTGACGCTGTGTCCTGCGGCGAGAGACACCGTCACGAATATACATCCCAGCGCTGACGCTGTGTCCTGCGGGGAGAGACACCGTCACAAATAGACACGCCAGTGCTGACGCTGTGTCCTGCTGTGAGACACCGTCACAAATATACACTCCAGTGCTGACGCTGTGTCCTGCGGCGAGAGACACTGTCACAAATATACATCCCAGCGCTGATGCTGTGTCCTGCGGGGAGAGACACCGTCACAAATAGACACCCCAGTGCTGACGCTGTGTCCTGCTGTGAGACACCATCACAAATATACACCCCAGTGCTGAAGCTGTGTCGTCTGGTGTGAGACACCATCACAAATATACACCCTAGTGCTGAAGCTGTGTCCTATTGTTAGACACCGTCACAAATATACACCCCAGTACTGAAGCTGTGTCCTGCAGTGAGAGACACCGTCACAAATATACACCCCAGTGCTGATGGTGTGTCCTGCTGTGAGACACCATCACAAATATACACCCCAGCGCTGAAGCGGAGTCCTGTGGTAGACATTGTCACAAATATACACCCCAGTGCTGAAGCTGTGTCCTGCGGTGAGAGACACCATCACAAATATACACCCCAGTGCTGAAGCTGTGTCCTGCGGTGAGAGACACCATCACAAATATCCACCCCAGTGCTGACGCTGTGTCCTGTGGTTAGACACCGTCACAAATATACACCCCAGTGCTGACGCTGTGTCCTGCGGTGAGAGACACCGTCACAAATATACGCCGCAGTGCTGAAGCTGTGTCCTGCGGTGAGAGACACCGTCACAAATATACATCCCAGTGCTGAAGCTGTGTCCTGCGGTGAGAGACACCGTCACAAATATACACCCCAGTACTGAAGCTGTGTCCTGCGGTGAGAGACATCGTCACAAATATACACCCCAGTGCTGAAGCTGTGTCCTGCGGTGAGAGACTCCGTCACAAATATACACCCCAGTGCTGAGCTGTGTCCTGTGGTTAGACACCGTCACAAATATACACCCCAGTGCTGAAGCTAGGTCCTGCTGAGAGACACCGTCACAAATATACACCCCAGTGCTGAAGCTGGGTCCTGCTGAGAGACACCATCACAAATATACACCCCAGTGCTGAAGCTGTGTCCTGCTGAGAGACGCCGTCACAAATATACACCCCAGTGCTGAAGCTGTGTCCTGCGGTGAGAGACACCGTCACAAATATACACCCCAGCGCTGACGCTGTGTCCTGCGGGGAGAGACACCGTCACAAATATACACCCCAGTGGTGAAGCTGTGTCCTGTGCTTAGACACCATCACAAATATACACCCCAGTGCTGAAGCTGTGCCCTGCTGTGAGAGACACCCTCACAAATATACACCCCAGTGCTGACGCTTTGTCCTGCTGTGAGACACCATCATAAATATACACCCCAGTGCTGAAGCTGTGTCCTGCAGTGAGAGACATTGTCACAAATATACACCTCAGTGCTGACGCTGTGTCCTGCTGTGAGACACCATCACAGATATACATCCCACTGCTGAAGTTGTGTCCTGCTGTGAGAGACATTGTCACAAATATACACCTCAGTGCTGACGCTTTGTCCTGCTGTGAGACACCATCACAAATATACACCCCAGTGCTGAAGCTGTGTTCTGCGGTGAGAGACATTGTCACAAATATACACCCCAGTGCTGAGGCTGTGCCCTGCTGTGAGACACTGTCACAAATATACACCCCAGAGTTGAAGCTGTGTCATGCTGTGAGAGGGGTGCTATGGTATACCCTCATACTAGCAATGGGTGGCTTGAGGAAGAGGGGGGTTCTATGGTAGACACTCAGTAGCAATGGGTGGCTTGAGGAAGAGGGGGGTTCTATGGTAGACTCAGTAGCAATGGGTGGCTTGAGGAAGAGGGGGTTCTATGGTATACCCTCATACTAGCAATGGGTGGCTTGAGGAAGAGGGGGGTTCTATGGTAGACACTCAGTAGCAATGGGTGGCTTGAGGAAGAGGGGGTTCTATGGTATACCCTCATACTAGCAATGGGTGGCTTGAGGAAGAGGGGGTTCTATAGTATACCCTCATACTAGCGATGGGTGGCTTGAGGAAGAGGGGGGTTCTATGGTAGACAGTAGCAATGGGTGGCTTGAGGAAGAGGGGGTTCTATGGTATACCCTCATACTAGCGATGGGTGGCTTGAGGAAGAGGGAGGTTCTATGGTATACTCTCATACTAGCAATGGGTGGCTTGAGGAAGAGGGGGGTTCTATGGTAGACACTCAGTAGCAATGGGTGGTTTGAGGAAGACGGGGTTCTATGTTATACCCTCATACTAGCAATGGGTGGCTTGAGGAAGAGAGGGGTGCTATAGTATACCCTCATAGTAGCAGTGGGTGGCTTGAGGAAGAGGGGGTTCTATGGTAGACACTCAGTAGCAATGGGTGGCTTGAGGAAGAGGGGGTTCTATGGTATACCCTCATACTAGCAATGGGTGGCTTGAGGAAGAGGGGGGTTCTATGGTAGACACTCAGTAGCAATGGGTGGCTTGAGGAAGAGGGGGTTCTAAAGTATACCCTCATACTAGCGATGGGTGGCTTGAGGAAGAGGGGGGTTCTATGGTAGACAGTAGCAATGGGTGGCTTGAGGAAGAGGGCGTTCTATGGTATACCCTCATACTAGCGATGGGTGGCTTGAGGAAGAGGGGGGTTCTATGGTATACCCTCATACTAGCAATGGGTGGCTTGAGGAAGAGGGGGGTTCTATGGTAGACACTCAGTAGCAATGGGTGGCTTGAGGAAGACGGGGTTCTATGGTATACCCTCATACTAGCAATGGGTGGCTTGAGGAAGAGAGGGGTGCTATAGTATACCCTCATAGTAGCAGTGGGTGGCTTGTGGCTTGAGGAAGAGGGGGTTCTATGGTATACCCTCATAGTAGCAACGGGTGGCTTGAGGAAGAGAGGGGTGCTATAGTATACCCTCATAGTAGCAATGGGTGGCTTGAGGAAGAGGGGGGTTCTATTGTATACCCTCATACTAGCAATGGGTGGCTTGAGGAAGAGGGGGTTCTATGGTATACCCTCATACTAGCGATGGGTGGCTTGAGGAAGAGGGGTGTTCTATGGTATACCCTCATACTAGTAATGGGTGGCTTGAGGAAGAGGGGGGTTCTATGGTATACCCTCATACTAGTAATGGGTGGCTTGAGGAAGAGGGGGTCCTATGGTATACCCTCATACTAGCGATGGGTGGCTTGAGGAAGAGGGGTGTTCTATGGTATACCCTCATACTAGTAATGGGTGGCTTGAGGAAGGGGGGGGGTTCTATGGTGGACACTCATAGTAGCAATGGGTGGCTTGAGGAAGAGGGGGGTTCTATGGTATACCCTCATACTAGCGATGGGTGGCTTGAGGAAGAGGGGGGTTCTATGGTAGACACTCATTGTAGCAATGGGGGTGGCTTGAGGAAGATTAATATCAGGAATACTCGGGTAATCCTCACTACACCTGGACTCCTCCTCCTAGTTAAATTCATACACTCCCTCCAACCATCCGTGGGGGTTTTCAGGAAGCGCTCCTGCATTGTTGGACCATTGTGGGACTCAGTAGGGGCGGGGCTATGGCCAGAGAGGGGAACGAGTAAAAAACATGTTTGTTGAAGGCAGGGGTATTAAAGGTCTGCTACAGAGGCAGCATGCCTTTGCTGGTAATGACTGTAATGAGGCAGAGCAGATTACGTATACGGAGGACTACCTCCAGGTAGTCCAGATACACGCAGCCTTGGCTTGATCTGCTGGCTACCTGGGGCTATTATCAGCCAGGCTCAATGCACTTTATGTGACACCTCACACTTCTAATGCTACAGGCAAACAAGACTCTCCAATCACATTCAGGATTTCATTGTGATAAAAGGCCAATTAGCATAGGGAAGTCAAAAGATAAGTCTGTTGGGTTAAACCTTTGAAAGCCCGCATGTGATGGGAGAGTCATGTCTGATGGCTGTAATTACCATCTGTTTTGCAATAAAAGTATCAGCTTTTAGTTTAAAGTATTTAAGACATTAAAAACACTTCTGCTGTTCGATCTCTGTGCATGTCCCCTTGAGACCCTTAGAAAGGGCTGAGCTAGGCCTGAAGTTGATGCTGGTGGGTTATGCAGGTGATGGAAACATCTTCACTGTGGTGATCTTTAAGCCTTATTCTGAACAAAACACACATAACCGCAGGTCATTTTAACTGAACTTTGTACATGAGACAATGATGCTGACAGCCTAAGTGCAGGGTCAATACTATATGTAGGAAAGTGCTTTTTTTGTACAGTCAACCCCACATATTGTGCCCCAGTGCTGATGGTTAGGACTCTGGAAGTGCACCGGAGCATGCTAACCAGGCCTCAGTGCCGGTGCCATCCCCTAAAGTTGATAAGTGTAAATTGGTATCCCCAACTGGCAAGGACTTTAACCCCTTATAAGTCCCTATTGTACAGTATTAGTGATACCCAGAGCACAGTGTTAAAGGGATCACCAGGGCCTGAAGCACTGATTGTGCCACCCTGAGTGATCCAAGTAAACAGATGTCGGCAGGCCTGCCATTCCAGACCGCAGGAGCAGTGTAAGCTGCTCGACCTTCCCTACACCATGTGTGGCACAGCCCAAGACACTGTTTTCAATATATGCTAGGCACCCCTAAGGTAGGACCCCCTTGCTTCCAGGAGGCAGGGTGCATTATATTAATAGTGTGGACATATTTCTGCAACCATATATGTCCATATAATAGCCTTTTCAATTTAAGAATTCTAGAAGTTGGCACCTGGGCACCCCCGAGAATGCCAAGTCCATTATGGTCCCGCTGAAGTATGTTATGTTGGGTATCAAACAACTTGTTTCATTGAACCTGATTTCAAAGTCAGATTTAATGTGACATTCACCCAGGTGGCTACCTTAGAGGTTGCCCACTTGGTTGCCTCGAGCATTTCCTGTGCTCTAGCCCACAGCCTGCAGCGGGTCCCACCAAGACAGGATTCTGACAACCTGCAGGGAGGTGTGAACACTCCAAGGAGTCAGGAACTAAGGCCTGACTGGGTGGGAGGTGTTGCCTCCTTTGCTGGCAGGACGGCTTGTGAAGCGGCACATCAGGTCGGTGAGCTTCAAAGGGCACACCACCTCTGATATGCAATTAGGCTGTCCCCAAGAGGAAGACAAAACCATCCTTTGCCCCTAGGCACATTTGCACCTGCGCACGCAGGGAAATTAGTCAAAAGAGACACACACACCCCAGAAGGCTACCACACCCCTAGGAGGGGCTGTTTGGTCTATACAGCCGAGGATGGGTTTTGCCATCTTGAAAAGCAAGAAAATCGAGGGTTCTTGGTAGGGAAGGTGGCACACATCCCCGGATGTGGTCACCTCCTGGGTGGTTTATCCACTAGGACCAGTAGCCCACTGGCCACTTGTCCCCATAACACCCCATAATCTAGGATTTAAGGGGCACACCTGACACCAGAACCTCAGATATGCTCTCAAATATGACCAAGGACAAAGAAGAGACCTGTGGCGCCAGGACTGCAGTGTTGGTACCAAAGGCTGCCCCAGCAGGCACCACACCAGAACTCCGGTTCTGTGTTGACTGCAGAGGACACAACTCAGGCATTAGAACTGATGCATATCCCATCCACAGAGCTGATGAGCTCACTGACTGACAGGCTGGGCGCTACCAAATTCCTCTATACTTTTGACTTGACATCAGGTAACTGGCAGATGCTTCTGAGGGGGGGCAAAGAGAGGTCAGCATTACCAACCTCAGAGGGTCATTACCAATTCCGGGTAATGCCATTTGGTCTGAAGAAGGCCTCTGATACTTTCCAATGGTTGGTTAACAGGGTCCTGGCTGGTAAGGAAGCTTTCTGTGCTGCCTAACTAGACAACACTGCAGTCTACAATTCCAGCTGGGAGGAACACCTGCATCACCTCTGCGAGGTGCTTCAGGACCTGCAACAGGCAGGCCTGACAATCAAAGCCAGCAAGATCCAGATTGGGCATGGTTCAGTGGTGTATTTGGGACACTTGGTAGGTGGAGGCAAATGTGCAGCCCCCGCAGGCCAAGAGTGAAACTATAATGGTTTGGAAACCACCTAAAACCCAAACAGGAGTGAGAGCCTTCCTAGGCCTCGCTGGCTATTACAGGATTTATTAAGGGATATGGCTCCATTGTTGACCCTGTAACTGAGCTGACTTCTAAAGTGCAGTCCAGAACGGTGACCTGGACCGAGGCTTGTCAGAAAGCCTTTCACTCTTTCAAGGAAACCATGTGCACAGCACTTGTGCTCAGGTACCAGATTTCTCCAAGGAGTTCATCGTGCAAGCAGATCCTGGAGAGCATGGCACAGAGGCAGTGTTAGCACAGCTGAATGAGGAGGGCCTAGACCAACCAGTAGCCTTCTTTAGCAGGAGGTTACTTCCATGAAGTAAGAGGTGGAGTGCCACTGAAAGGGAAGCTTTTGCTGTGGTCTGGGTACTGAAGAAGTTGAGACCATATCTGTTTGGGGCTCACTTACGGGTTCAGATGGACCACAGGCCCCTCAGATGGCTCATGCAGATGAGGGGTAAAAATCCCAAACTGTGAGGAGGTCCATCTTTCTACAGGGCAGGACTTCATGGTGGAACACTGCCCGGGTCAGACCACGCCAATGCTGATGGTCTCTCTAGGTTTTTCTATCTTAAGCGAAGAGCACTCTCAAGGGGCTGGGTAGCTCTCCCCACTTTCAGTTGGGGAGGAGGGGGTGCAAGTTAGTTTTCACAGCCTTAGGGTGGTCTTCCCCTAACATTTTGCCTACCTCCCTTCCTTCATTTTCTGACCTTGTTTTTGGTGTCTTAGGGATGCATGCTGTGCACTTTACCATTGCTAATCAGTGCTAAAGTGCTTGTCCTCTCCCCTAACTATGGTAATATTGGCTCATACCCAACTGCCATATTCAATTTCCTTGTAAGTCCCTGGTAAAGTGCACTACATGTGCCCAAGGCAAGTAAATTAAAGGCTACTCGTGGGCCTGCAGCACTGGTTGTGCCACCCACTTAAGCAGCCCCTTAACCATGTCTCAGGCCTGCCACTGCAGGGGGCCTGCGAATGCAGTTTACCCCAACTTCGACTTGGCATTTAAAACCCCTTGACAAACCTTAAACTCCACTTTTATTACATATGCCCCCCCCCCTGCCCATAATAGTTGGCCCTGGGTAGCCTATAGGGCAGGGTGCTGTGTAACTAAAAGGTAGGACATGTACATTTAGGATTTACATGTCCTGAAAAAGGAGTGAAAGGTATGTGTAAGAAAAGAGATGCCCATGCTAAATGTAAATACGTAGTGTAACTGCAACGGCGCAAGCGTCTGGAGAGGAGGGAGGGCACATGTGAATCTACAGCACTACATGCTGAGATGCTTACAAGGTGAGTGGCATGTGTGGCATGTGTGGCTGTAGATAAACATGCTCTGCAGAGAGTGTAAAGAAGTCCCCCCTCCCCATGAAGCAGTGGACAGCCTTTGGGAGTTGCTGTAAGAGTACGTAGCACTTGCTGACCTACACTGGCCTGTTTATGTGCTAAAACATCCCACACAGTAATGCTTGGTGAAGGTGTGTGTGGAATTGACCATGTAGCTGCTTTACAAATGTCAGCTATGGGAATCTTTCCAAGAAAAGGCATGGTGGCTCCCTTTTTAGAAGTGGGGGTGTGCTCTGGGAGAAACAGGAAAAGGTCTTTTGGCCTTAATGTAGCAAGTCTGAATGCATTTGACTATCCATTGGCTATGCCTGATTTGGACATGGAGTTGCCTTTGCAAGGTGGAGAAAAAGCCACAAAGAGTTATTGAGGTTTTCTGAACATCTTGGTTCGATCTATGCAGAACATGAGCTCTCTCTTGACATCTAAGGTATTTAGAGCTCTTTCTGCAAAAGAGTCTGGTTGAGGGGAAAAAACTGGGAGCTCAATAGACTGAGGTGAAATTGTGTAAATACTTTGGGTAGAAATTTAGGATTGGTACAAAGAACCACATTATCTCTATGTATTTGGAAGACATGCTCTCCTAAGGTTAAAGCCTGGAGCTCACTATCACAGCTGAATGAGGTAGTGGTGACTAAGATTGCCACATTCCATGATATAAATTTAAGCTGTCATGAGTGTAGAGACTCAAATGGGGGACCCATGAGTCTAGTCAGAACAATACTAAGGTTCCAGGAGGGTGCTGGGGGTACCTTAGGGGAATGATTCATTAGAACCCC
This sequence comes from Pleurodeles waltl, assembly GCF_031143425.1. NCBI lineage: Eukaryota > Metazoa > Chordata > Amphibia > Caudata > Salamandridae > Pleurodeles > Pleurodeles waltl. Next base: position 1,003,415,855 of record NC_090450.1, on the reverse strand, counting down.
TCCATGAAAGCTTTGATAACTGGTATTTTGAACAGTGAGAGGCGCTGTCTGTTTTAGAAGGAGCTAGTGCAGCTAAGTATAGTCGTATGGAGGTGTAAGACCAATTTGCTTTTTGCAAATGAAGCAGGTAACAGATGATGTCCTGCACCGTGGCTTTGACTGGGTTAATTTGTTTAGCTTGACAGTAGCAAACAAAATGTTTCCATTTTGGTATTTAACATGCTCTAGTGGTAGGTTTATAGGCTTCTTTGAGAATGTCCATACATTCTTGCGGCAGTCCAAGGTAGCCAAACTCTGTGACCTCAGAAGCCAAATTGCAAGATTGAGTGACATGGGGTCTGGATGTCTGATTTTTCCTTGATGTTGGGTGAGAAGGTCCAGCCTGCTTCTCGTGGGGCACTACTGGGAGATCCAGAAGTGTGGGGAACCAGGGCTGGGGTACCCAGGTAGGACCAACATGGATCAAGGTAAGAGATATTTGCCTGAGCTTCCGAACTAGTAATATAATGAGAGGGAGAGATGGAAAAGTGTGGGAAAATATCCCCCACCAACTCATCAATACTGCATTGACCTTGGATAGTGGGTATCAGGAGGCAAAGTTGGACCATTTTGCATTTTCTGCTGTGGCGAAAAGGTCTATGTGAGGGGACCCCCACTTTTGGAAGTAGGGCTGGAGGACTTGAGGATGGCATTCCCATTCCTGGGCTTGTTGATGCGTCCTGCCAAGCAGGTCTGCAAAGTCCATGTCTGTCCCCGAAAGGTATTCTGCCAACAGGTGAATGTTGTGACGAAGTGTCTACTTCCATATGGTCTGAGACAGGTGTGATATTGTCTGCCAGGACTAGGACAGCCTTTTAAGACAGATGAAGGAAAGCTTTCAGTGCTAGGTAGATTGCTTGAAGCTCCAGGTAGGTGATGTGTAAGGACTGATGTCTGGCATCCCAAATACTTTGTATTGTCAAGTTTTGTAGATGGGCACCCCAACCCTGTGATGAGTGATGTAAGGTACAGAGTCCAGAAAAGGCCACCATTTAGCAGATTGCTGGTGTTCCACCATTGTAGGTAACAGTGAGTATGGCAGTCTATCAACACTAGATCTTCCAGGCGACTGAGACCACAGGCGAGCTAGACATTGTTGGAGAGGACGCATGTGTAGTCTTGCATGGGGAACTATAGTAATGGAAGACGCCATGATTCCTAGCAGTTGCATAACTGTCCTTGTTGTGATTGATTTGGCTAGAACTGGAACAGAGTTGCGTGAAAGTTCTGAATTAGAGTAGGATTGGGGTATGCTAGTCCTAATTGAGTGTTTAGGATTTGAACCTGTGGTGGCTCAAGGTGAGACTTATCGATTGCGATAGTGAAGCCTAGGCTGCAAAGAAGCTCTGCTGTTATCTAAGTGTACTGTTGGCACTGATGAGGATTCCTAGCTTTGATGAGCCAATAGTCCAGGTAGTGGAATACATGGATGTTTTGCCTTCGCAGGCAGATGTGCTGTGACCACTGCCAGGCACTTTGTAAACACTCGACATGCAGTAGTGCCCCTGAACTGAAGTACTTTGAATTGATAGTTTCTGCTTGCTATGACACATCTTACGTATTTGCAGTGAGAAGGGAGTATTGGTAGGTGAAAGTAGGTGTCCTTTAGGTCTAGTGTTGACATAAAAGCACCCTGTTGTAAAAGGGGAATGACATCCTGTAGAGTGACCATATGCAAGTGTTCTGATAGGATGTGTTTGTGGAGAGGTGAGTTCTAAGATTGGTCTTAGAGACCCATCCTTTTTGGGGATCAGGAAGTAAAGGGAATATACTTCTGAGCCTTAGTGTTGAGGAAGTATGGGTGCATTGCCCCTTTGAGAAGGGCTTGGACCTCGTTTGAGAAGTGCGAGATGTTCCTGTGACAACTGGGAGTGCAAGGGGGAATGTTGGGCGGTGGGGTAATGAGCTCCAGACAATAGCCATGTTGGATAATGGCTAGTTCCCATTTGTCTATAGTGATGGTGTTCCAGACTGGGTGGAAGAAGTGATGTCTGCCCCTGGCAGGCGTTGTGTGGTGGGGAGACGGTGTAGGTAGTCACTGCCTTGCAGTGGGTGTTTCTAGGCATGGGGAGGCATCCTTTCCCCTACCTTCGCTGTTTGCACCTATAGGAACATCTGAAATAACCCATGGTGTGGGATGACTGGGGTTGTTTTTATTGGTAGGTGGAGGCGTCAGTGGAGGAGGACTTGTATGTTCCTGTATATCCTGTATATCCTGGGCGACAAAAGAAGCCCCTCTGAACTGCAGTTTGTAATGCTCCCATCGCCTTGGCTGTATCAGTGTCTTTTTCATTTTGTCTAATATATATCGACCTGTGGTGCCACCCTCTTCCCAGCGGCATCGATGTGCTTGCTCTTGTTTTCAGGAGGAGAATCCTCAGTGGCTTGACTATTTGCCCGTTTGCGAGCAGTGGTGGCAACAATAGAGAGAATCTGAAGGAGCTGCTTTGTATTTCTTATCCACCGGGGGTGATAACCCTAGCACAGACTGGCTCCTTGAAGATATCCTCAGCATTTCTCATCATGCCAGGAAGCATGGGGAGGAACTGGGTGCTCTATGGGATCATTGTGGAGCTAAACATCCTGGAACGCTGCTGCTCTGGAGATAACCTGCTAGCATGCGGTGGTATCTTCTAGAGGGGAGGGACGATCTGGATAGTGGTCGGGATTGTTAGTAGGAACGGGATCAGAGTCGTAGGTGTCCCATGGGTCAGTGTCACCTAATGGACCCGCCCCCCCCCCCCCCAACCCACAATTGTAAGAGTGTGGAGACCCATGAGGGGTGTCATCAAGTGAGTCATGTGTAAGAGACTGAGGTGGTGGAGTGAGGAGAGGCAGGATGTGGAGGCGATGTGGTGGTGGGGGGGAAGAGGAGGAGGAGGAGGATAGGCTGGGCTGGTGACCTTGTCTTCTGTCTTCTTCCTTAGAGGGATGGGCATGTCCAAGGCCTCCTCAAACGTTAACTTCCTCTTCAGTAGTGTAGGAGTGGAAGGAGTTGCAATAATGCAACCAGTCCCCTCTTGAATGTAGTATTTTCTCTGTCTGGCATCCATTTTCTCGAGGATCGTTTGACTGGTGAAGCACAGGTCAAAGATGGGCCGGAGTCTTTCGGCTTTCAGTACCGAAGCCTTGGACTTATGAAGCTTCGTGGGCACCAAGGTCAAAGTAGTCGGCTGCTGAGTTGGTGCCGAAGTCCGTATCGATACCAAAACGATTTCTTGATATAATGAGCATGAGGTCCAGGCCTCAGGAGCAATCTTTACAGCTGAGCCCAAAGGTGGGGCAGCCAAGACGGTTTATCAGTACCGACCATGGCTGGGAGGCAGTGGTGGTCTAGTGACCTCTGAAAGCAGTAGTGGGAACTTTCTGGAGGGCTTGGGTGGTAGCGGAGGGACCACAGAGTACTCACATGCTGAGCTGATAAGTCTTACATTTCAATACCAAGCTCCATGTCAGAGCTGTCTTTGATGGAGAAGACCTCTTCTACTTCGGCTGTGGGGCCTCCTGGGCATGCTCTTCCTCATAGAGATCCGGGGAGTCGTCTGATACTTTTGGGGTCATTTCAAGTTGTCGAGTCATCCCGTCCTAAAGAGTCTTTCGACCTGAATGACTTGCAAGCATTGCAGTCAGACTCGCGATGGTCAGGGGAAAGGCAAAAGTTGCTTTGATGCATGCATATTTTGCATGGCAACGTGGATAAAAACGATGGGGTATACATTCCATCATAAGAACATTTTCGCAGATTTCAGAGACATGCGAAAGGGTAGGCCTGAGACAGGGGGCAATGTCCCGAATGGCTGTCAGTCGAAGGAATGGAAACACACAAAAGAAACAATACTGTCAAAACAGTAAGATAAGTAGAGTACCATAGTGAACAGAGTCAAAGACACGGAGTAGAGGCACACACGGGTGAAACCGACGGCAGAGACAAAACAACCTAACAATGGAGTTGACGCCCATGCGCAATATCACTGAGAGGAGGAGTCATTCGGCCTCATGACTTGAAAGACTTCTTTGGAAAAAAAACAAATTGCAGACCTCGGATCCAACACTTGATGGCAGGAGTATGCAGAGGCGTGCTCAAAAACCAAAGTGAATGAAAAAGTGTCTCCGATGATCAGCAAAGGAATGTGCCACTGGTATTTACTCATGGAGAGGCACCAGAAGGGTTACCTGATAGGTTGTCATATTGGAAATAAAAATACAGCACACCACCTGTTGATGTAATGGGAATGACAACTGTAGTCGGTGAAGGAGTGGACATGATATAAGAGTAGAAATTACAAAAAAAGAAAAAAAGATAGTGATTACAAATAAAGTTAAGAGAACTGAGGCAATAAAGCTACTTTCAGTAAATAACAGCAAATGTTTTTGAACCAAAATGGCACTGATTGCAAAACCAAAAAAGACAAGGTAGTTTTATTAGCAAAATTTATTAGTATAACTAGAATATTTGATCATTTTTGTGAAACCAATTGATAGTGTTAAATACTAAGGCACTGCCATAGATGTGAGGACATTGAGGACTAAGTACAAGTCACAGTTATGGGATTACGCATAGAAGCCAGAGATCTTGTGTTAATTAATGGAGAAAAAACGTTTTAGGCTTCGGGTACAATGTATGTAAGCAAAAAAAACAGGCCTGGAGTGAAACAGTGAGCTGTTTAAGACCCTGACGTGCAACTGCCTGCAATTCAGCCCACTTCACTGTCTCGCCTGCAATCTTAAAACAGCTACATTTAAAGAGTGTGGTTAAAGCAATAAATACATTCTCACAGAACAATGAACAAATATAAATATATACGCAAGACATAAAACTATCCAAACATTAAAATAAAAATATCTTTTGTCTATACTCGAACACCCTAAAATGTATTCAAGGTAAGACACTTTTTGGTAGTGTATCCAAAAGAAACCCTTTGACTTTTTTCATTCACAAAATATGGAATCTATAAAACTCAAATCCGCTTGAAACATGTGTAGTGTTACATAACAATTTCGGACGTTCTACACCTGGTGTTCAAAAGTAAATTTCTATAGATAACAATAAATACAATTTACACTCAAGGTGGACTTTGCTGGGAAGCTGGATCAATGGCTTGTTGAAGGAAGCGTTGTATAACAATGCCGCTTAATTTCCCCTACGTCAAGGTAAGTCATACAACCCACTGGAGTGACAGCGTCTGCTACGGCTACCACTTCTGGGTTGGGTTGCATTTGTCTGAAATCATGAAGGGAAAATTCAAGGAGCATGATTGCAGCAGCAGGCTGAAGGAATAGTTTAAAAAAACAAGCACAGTCCATTGATGCATGATGCCAGGAAACAAACAAATAGGTCTTAAAATCGTGAGTAACAGAAAATTCAGGTCTGGCAACAGAGTGATGTACAAACATACACAATCAGAGAAGATACTTCTCAGAAGTGTATCTTATGTACACAATGCCATCCCCAAATTAACATGTTCTTGAATTCTGAATTTATAGGCCGTAACGAGCCAATATCCACGCGCAACAGAAGAACGTTAGAACAAGAAACTTTCATCATTGATTTTACAAAGCACATTAAACAAATGCATCTCAAAGGCTTAAAAAGATTGTTTCAGAAACACCTCCGATGATCCAACATTAATATTTCTTTAGACTAACACTACAGATCTAATAAGGACATTCACAGTTTAGATATACAGCATTGCACAGAAAACACCCTTTATCAGAGGGTGGATATTTCATAATGTAAGTATTGTGTAAATAAGGGAGCATACATACATTAAGACATATAAATTGCATATTATGTAAACAATGTATATTCTGTTTTAGTGAATAATATTATAAAGTTAAATGGCGACTTTATAGGATTCATACAAGGCACTATCATATGTGGAGAATTAGAGCTGGAATTATTAAGGCGTTGACAAGTTCAACTTTCAAATACGGTCCTATCTTATGTGACCTTTTCTCTAGCAAAGACTGGTTTAATACAATTAACAGGCTTAAGAAGTCATAGAAATTATATTAAAATTGTTTAGTACAAAAAATACATCAGTGAAAAAAGGATACCTGAAATATAAAGTTCATTCAGAATCGGTTGCAATGAAAAAGTTTAAGCTAGCATAGGTCACTCACTACATTAGAAAATATTAGCTTGTATAAGTAACACTTGAGTCTTTTCACTGCAGCGATTAATTGATAAATCCTCAAAGGATATTTTTCAGGCAAGACATCCTCGAGGATAAAGTACTCTCGCAGTTGAAGAAATCTTTGTTCGAACCCAGCTCAACTTCTTTAACCGACCTTGAATGTGTGGGATTCAAACCTTTCAAATACTTTAAATAATGGCCGCAAAGTTTGTGTCATTGAGACCTACAGAAAGGGCACTGGGTTTTCTGCAGACAGTTAAGGTGCCCATATCTCATTTGAAAAAAATGAGGTGTACAAAAACAACTCTGAAAAGAGGCCATTTTACCTTTCAGCAATCCCAACAAATATCAAGAAATTATTTTGCAAAATAAATAATTGCGTTCGGCTGATGTCAAGTTTTTTCTGGCCATTTGGTGGGTTGAACATAACGTATATTCAAAAACAAATAACTTAAAGTAAACAGTTAACTAGGTGGAATTAGACTGTTTACTGTAGATAAAAAGTGTGTTGTTTGTCGGAAGGTAAGGCACTACACGTAAGGCGTTACGGACAATGGAGTGCTTCGTATTTTATTTCGGAAATTAACTAAAGGCTACTATACCCTAGGTGTATGCATTTCTCTGCACCTGCTATATGCTTCTACATATGACTAAGAAAACTGTATTTTTTTAAAGAATCGTAATAGCATAGAGCTTAAAATCATTTTAAATTGGGCAGTTTCCATACAAAAAAGTAAACAGTGTTAAGGCATGAGTGGTTGAACAGCAAATGCTGCAACACTCACAGCGCAGCTCTTCAAAGATTTGTAACACATCTCCAACTCTTATCACAAACTAGATCTTAAGACATATATAAAATTTGTTCTTCATTGACAGTGTGCTAGCAGTGCCAGTAAAAAGCTATATCAGACAATCTCTTCTATAACCCCCCTCTCCACTTGAATTCATAATTATAAGGTATTTACGCCCTGGTTTAGAACTCGGCGGACAGGCTACTCCATCACAACAGTGACTGATATTCCAACCGCCGAAATCTAATCCAATAAGATAATGGGATTTAGATTTCGTGGGACGGGATATCCGTCACAGTTGTGACGCAGTAACCTGTCCTCCAAGTTCTAAATCAGGCCCCTAGTTAGAAACAGGAATTTGAAGATCTTTACTTGGAGTACAGCAACAATAAATATTGATTTGGGGAGATAATCCAGCAAAGATGCTTCTAAACCAACTCGCAGTCACCTCTCTCTCAGCTGCCCTCTTTTCTGGATATTGTGGTTAAATTGCTAGCTTCACTGGTATTGCACTGAGAGACGGAAGAGTACATTTTTGTAGATACTTTCATGTACAATCCATCTGGAAAATCGGTTGCTGGCCATTCGGTGAGTCTGATGCTGTCTGGAACCTCTGAAGAGTGCCTTGCGAACATTCTGGGCTGCACTCGCTAAGACAGCGTTGATGCTAGGATAACTCCAAGGAGCACAAGCAAGATAACTACACAGACAACAATGTACATCGTTTTCTGAAAAGCAAGTAAAATACAATTAGTCTTTGCCTGCACGTCAAAGTTTTATACATAATACATCCTGTTCAAAATGTACAACACCAAAGGCATGCAATGGACATTCTGGTTTAGGCTCCTTTACATGCACTAGGTGGCAATCAGAGGCAGACATCAAACAACTGCAATAAAAGATAATACACTGTAAAAAGAAAAAAGAAAAAAGAAAAAACAATGATGCAGCAATAGCGTATTACCATAGTGAAGACCATTGCTACCTTTAACAATGAAAATCCTTGTCAATGGCCATCTTAATCAATGAACCAATCAAGGGCCCAACCTGACACTGCTTTTTAAAGAGGAGACTACAAGAAATGGATGAAATCTGCACTGTTGCATTTCTACACCCGAAAAACATGCAAACTTCCAAATCGAGCAAGTATTTCCAAGGATAAACAAAACAAAAAAAATGCTACTAACTCTGGTGGACCTTGTCCTCATTCCTTCAGCAATGTCCTGCACAAAGCAAGGACAGACAATCCCGTTAACTGCATGGGTGTCGATCAGTGCATACTGATGGCACCAGCCTCCCAGATCCCACCCAAACTCGACTGCTTCAGCCTCTATTTCGCTATCATAGACCGGTCGTGCGTCTGAAGACACGAAGCACAGGGTACGCCGGGAAGGACACATGACAGTCATCAAAATGAAATCCTTGCAAGATAGGAACGCGCAACGCTATCAAAAACAAGAGGAGGAAGACCGCGTGAACCTAATGGAAGGCACTGCGTGAACGAACGCAGGTGAGACAGGATGCAAGCACATATAATGTGAAGAACAATAACTATTAATAAACTGGACCTGGTAATTACGAAGACCAACGAGGAAGTTGCAATAAGTTTAATATATATCTAAGGTGGTGCTCATTAAGCCATTGTAAAATATACAATTTACCTTATGAAAGGACCTAGTTGACTATAAACAGAATTGCCTAAAGTAAGGATTACCTACCTGTGAAAGCAGGAGATGAAAGGGAAGCAGTAATTGGAAAAACTCTACACAAAAGCAGGGGATTATCATAAGACAGGGAGACTGGCATGGGAGTTAACTTGTCATGGATAAGAAATCTCTCCAAAGATTCAACAAGATACCTTGTGAATATTAGAATTAGTAGTCGAAAGGTAGCAATGTGATACGAGTGAAGAATGCTGGGTAACAAGTACATGACCGTTTTTTAATCTTGAGCTTGAAATATTATGAAATTGTTAAAAACCATTTTTTTCTAGTATTTTTTTTTAGTTAAACTGTATGGCAAATTTATGTATAAATTGATGAACTTGTCCTGAAGAAGGTGGTGTGAACCAACTGAAAGATCACCTGTAGGAAGTTGGCTCTATATATATATATATATATATATATATATATATATATATATATATATATATACACACTATCTCAAAGGGAGAGATAGTGTGCACAGAGTCCAAGGGTTCCCCTTAGAGGTAAGATAGTGGCACAATTAGATAATATTAATGCTCTATTTTATGATAGTGTGGTCGAGCAGTAGGCTTATCAGAGGGTAGTGTTAAGCATTTGTTGTACACACACAGGCAATAAATGAGGACACACACTCAAAGACTTAACTCCAGGCCAATAGGTTTTTATATAGAAAAATGTTATTTTCCTAATTTATTTTAGAACCACAAGATTCAGAATTTAGGTAAGTACATAAATTGCACGGTACTTCACACAGGTAACTATGGAACTTTGAATGAAAACAGTAATGTAAACAGTTTTGGCAATCATGGCAATAAGCTATTTTAAAAGTGGACAGTGCAAAAATCAACAGTTCCTGGGAGAGGTAAGTACTAGTTAGTTTTTCTGGTAAGTAAAGCGCTTACAAGTTCATCCTCCTGGGCATAGGCAGCCCACCATTGGGGGAGGGGGAGGGTTTTCAAGTCAACCCCAAACACCCAGCACCAGCAACACAGGGCCGGTCAGGTGCAGAGGTCAAAGTAGGGCCCAAATAACATAGGCGCCGATGGAGAACAGGGGTGCTCTGGTTCCAGTCTGCTAGCAGGTAAGCACCTGCGTCTGCGGGAGCAGACCAGGGGGGTTTTGTAGAGCGGCACAGGGGCGGTCGGGTGCAGTGTGTGAACAAGGTATCGGGTTTTGTATTGAAATCAATGGATGGACCCGGGGGTCACTCTGGCGATGCAGGCAGGGCACAGGGGAGCTTCTCGGGCCAGCCACCGACTGGGCTAGGATAAGGGCCACCTGCTGGTCACTTCTGCACCGGTGGTTGGCTCCTCTCAGTCCTGGGGGCTGCGGGTGCAGTGCTTTGTCCAGGCGTCTGGTTCCTTTCTTACCAGGCCGTCGCGGTCAGGGGGAGCCTCTGGATCCTCTCTGCGAGCGTCGCTGTGGGGGTGCAGGGAGGTCGATTTAGGGTGTCCACGTCGTTTGAGTCGCCTGGGGGTCCTCTCTGCAGTGTTGGTTTCTCTGAACACGAAGCTGGGGGCGTCGGGTGCAGAGTGTGAAGACTCACGCTTCCGGAGTGAGGCTGGTGTCTTCTTTAAAGATGGTTTCTTGGTTGTAGTTTTGGACAGAGCCGCTGTCCTCTGGAGTTTCTTCGTCCTTTAGGTGCAGGTCAGTCCTCTGAGTCCTCAGAGGTCGTTGGTCCTGCTGGATGCGTCGCTGTGCAGGTTCTTTGAGGCTGGAGACAGGTCGGTAGGGCTGGGGCCAAGTCAGTTGTTGTCTGTCGTCTCTGCAGGGCTTTCAGGTCTTTCTTCAGGTTGCAGGAATCCGATTTCCTGGGTTCAGGGTCGCCCCTAAATACTCAATTTAGGGGTGTGTTTAGGTCTGGGGGGACTAGCCAATGGCTATTGTGCTTGAGGGTGGCTACACCCTCTTTGTGCCTCCTCCCTGTGGGGAGGGGGCACATCCCTAATCCTATTGGGGGGAATCCTCCAAAACAAGATGGAGGATTTCTTAAGGCAGGGGTCACCTCAGCTCAGGACACCTTAGGGGCTGTCCTGGCTGGAGGGTGACTCCGCCTTGTTTTTCTCATTATGTCCCCGGACTTGCCGCCAAAAGTGGGGGTTGTGTCCGGGGGGTGGGCATCTCCACTAGCTGGAGTGCCCTGGGGCATTGTAACACGAAGCCGGAGCCTTTGAGGCTCACTGCTAGGTGTTACAGTTCTAGCAGGGGGGAGGTGTGAAGCACCTCCACCCAGTGCAGGCTTTCTTTCTGGCATCAGAGAGCACAAAGGCTCTCATCCCAGGAGGTCAGAAACTCGTCTCAGTGGCAGGCTGGCACAGACCAGTCAGTCCTGCACTGAAGGATTGGGTAAAATACAGGGGGCATCTCTAAGATGTCCTCTGCGTGCATTTTTTAATAAATCCAGCACTGGCATCAGTGTGGGTTTATTATTCTGAGAAGTTTGATATTAAACTTCCCAGTATTCAGTGTAGCCATTATGGAACTGTGGAGTTTTTTTTTTTTACAAACTCCAAGACCTTATGCTTAATATGGCCACACTGCACTTACAATGTCTAAGAATAGACTTAGACACTGTATGGGCATATTGCTCATGCAGCTATGCCCTCACCTGTGGTAGAGTGCACCCTGCCTTAGGGCTTTAAGGCCTGCTAGAGGGGTGACTTACCTATGCCACAGGCAGTATTTTTTGTGCATGGCATCCTGAGGGGGATGCCATGTCGACTTTGCCTGTTTCTCCCCACCAACACACAATCTGCAATGGCAGTGTTCATGTGTTAGGTGAGGGGTCCTTTAGTGTGGCACAACACATGCTGCAGTCCTTAGGGACACTCCCTGGTCACAGGGCCCTTGGTACCACTGGTACCTTTTACAAGGGACTTATCTGTGTGCCAATTGTGGAAACAATGGTACATTTTTAGTGAAAGAACACTGGTGCTGGGGCCTGGTAAGCAGGGTCCCAGCACATTTCTCAGTCAAGTCCGCATCAGTATCAGGCAAAAAGTCAGGGGGTAGCTGCAACAAGGAGCCATTTTCCTACACCACTGAAATGCAGTGTTGACAGTTTTTATAGCTATATGAGAAATATATTTTTATTGTGATTATGTTTTATTATAAAGGATAAGAGAAAAAAATGTTTTATGTTAAAACATTGCAAAGTTATTATACATTGAAGATATGTTTGGTGTATTTATTTAAATATTTTGAATAACAAAAATAAAAAGGTAAGAAATAAGAAAAACAATGTGTAGAGTATGGTCTTCAAATAGTAATATTTGGAGTATAGTGACATTGGAAAACAGTCAATAGCCCTTTATTTTTCACCTTGTGTATAGAACTTTTAATCCCATATATGTAGAAAATTGCATGCTAGCAGCGTAATTTCAATTAAGCCTTAGGATTCAAATTCACATCCAAAGGGAATTTGTGTATGGACTACATTTCATGGTTCCACGCTAACGGCGTGGAAAGTCTTGAAAAGTAAGTACCGTCAGAGGGCCAAGGTGGCACCTATATGAGTGACTGTGCCGTCACTCTCGGTGTGGCGATGTGAGCAGAGCCGATCAATTCAACCTACTGACGCACAAGGGTACTGCTCACGAAAAATCTTCCGGATTCAGTCTGACACCTGGGAAATTCAAAAGTAAGGAACCTGTAGCTAGATGTCTCCACAGATACGTCCTTTCGCCGGGGACAGTAACCCTGGAAACATATCCTGCTGGGCTATAATACTGCCACAAAAAGCTAGTTACAGGATAAATTTACACTGGGTAGCCACAGGAAGACTTCTCTTCCAAAATGCACACAAGGCTCCTTTCACCTCTGTGAGCTTTGGTGGCACTTACAAATGGAAGCAGGTTATGGTCAGGTTGAAACTTAGTGGCTGAAAAGTGGGTTGAATGAAAGAAAGGACTCCAAATGTAAGTATAAGATAATCTTCCTGTGTCCCAGTCAGACATAAAAACCAGACCATTTCCATTATGTTTGTTAGCACGACCTCGCTAACGGTGTCCTCAGCCCGAGAGGCACAGCCCATGGGGAGTGGACGCATTGGGGAAGCCTCGGTGCCTGGTCTGCAGATTAATGAAACTGGCTCGTATCTTTGAAGGGGTGCGGGGAATGATGGTTTGTCTCGGACTGGGCGATGGATACCCTAAAACCAAACACGGCCCAGCACAGGATCACAGTAGTAATACTGTTTTTATTGGCAGAGCAGCAGCTCTATTACAAAAAACACACTAACTTGTCTCTCTTCAGCACTGTATACAGAATAGATTCAAATGCTTTTAAGTTTTCTTTTCAGATAGAAAGTCTGTGGTGTAAAGCTAGTTAGCAATATTAAACATGTGCATTTAATGAAAAAAAACTATCCACCTCATTGTTTAAGCCTTACATTCTGGCTAATGAGTGTGAGAGGTTTACTCATGTCCCCAACGCCTCTGACACACTGTAAGCACAAGTGTGCTACGGTTCCCTCTTGCTAAGCCTCACAATAGGCTAAGAGTTGCCTGCAAACCTATGAATGTTTACATCCGGGAAATGTGGTTACATTTAACAAGGCTTCTCTTTTCCTACAATGGATCTTGAAAGACTCATACACTTGAGTTAGAAGAACAAGCCATGTAAACAAGGAATGCAGGAGTAAGGCTCACATTATTCAGAGGATTTGGAACACGCTTTGTCGTAAAGGTGCTTCTCGTCAGGACTGGAAATACAGATAGCAATGTTTGGTGCAAGCATGTTACACCTTTGAGGATGTTCTGTAGTGGCAGACCTGCACGCCGAGCAGTGGACTGGGCTGTGTCCATGCTTGCAGCCTTCGCACATCACATGACCAAGCTAAATGCCACAGTACACTGCGCAACTCATTTGAAATTCCATAAAACCTTGCGTACAAACAGCGAATTTGTTTTCAGAAAAACCTTTTCTTTGTAAAAGCTAAGAAATGGCACTTAAGGCAGAAAATGCTTAAAATTGTTGATCCACCACAGATGGGGAGAATACAGCGCTGTCTGCTGTGAAGTATGCTTGCGCTCCGCCGTGACCTACGGCTCGAGTGGGTGGCCATTTGATGATACTGCTCCTCTAACTTCCAAAGAAGCACTTATGGGGAGGTAAAACCTCTGCCTAAATGTTTCACCTGTCTTTCTGAAATCAAAGATAAGCTGGAGAATTGCCTTCTACATACCTTCTCTCGATACACCGTCCACGTCTGTCTTCAGAGGAGTGTTCCTACCACGCTCTGCAGCATTCAGCAAATCTGGTTATACCTGGAAAAGGCGGTACTGACATCTGAGTGAAGGACTAAGGATAAGCGCTACAAAAGCCCTTTACATGTTAGCTTAGATGAGCGGGAACATGCTACAGAGGGAGCGCTATTGTGGCAACTCCAGCCACTGCCGTACCTCCTATGGACATGGAGTTGCGTGTCCTGTGATACTGATTTCACGTAGTCCTTGGCGGAGGAGAGAGGGGTGTCAGGATCAGTCGAAGAATATGAACATCCTTTGGAAGGACAATGCTGTGATCTAAGAGAAAAGGGGGTTACTGTAGACTCTAATCAGTCCTATGGACTGAACCCCTGTGAGGATGATCCCGCCTCATCGTTTTGGCGGAGATGGGCAGCCGGGGCCCGGCTGTACTCAGGAACTGCACGACGAGTGCAGAGTCCCACGAACTATTTAGGAAGGATGTCGTCAAATTGGGTCTCCTTGCATGTTTAGTCTCGTCCTTCACGTCATAGGAGTAACGACCGGCTTCAAAGTTGGCAAATTAACTATAACTGCAACCTGTGTTCAGAGTTACTGCCCCTCCTCTGGGTCGTGTTGCCCGGATATGTGCACGACGCATTGAAAAACAGAACCATGGGACATGCAGTTTGACATGACTGAGGTGGCAGCAGAATGATCTGGGATACAGTTTCTCCACTATTGAGTAATTATGTGAACAGGAAGGAAAGAATTTACAAGGAGCTTGGCTGGTTAGGATTACAGCAGTGATGGTTGAATATGTCCTCTTGGTTTGTTAGTGGACACCAAGATTCTCTGACATTATGCAGGTGACAGGTTCCATCTGTCTGATTTAATCCATGACTGTGGAAAAGGTCTAGTTTTTATCATTCCTAAGTGTGTAGCTTGACCATTAATGCGCGGGCTATTATGTGAATGCTCCTGGTTGAAGTAGCTCAATTCAACGAGTTCTTTGAGACTATTCTGCCAATCCAGCTGATTTAATCTTCTGCAACAGGACTGAATGTGTAGTCAAGCTGCGGGTTAAGTTTGATGCTGTTTTCTGTGTATAGGGTCCAACCTCCCTTAGTTTTACCTAAACACATTTTGATTTACTGAAGAAAAACAACCACCAACCAAATTCTTCCTTTGCTAAACATCTCAGATGGTTACTATACAAATATTCACACCTTCTGGACCATTCACATGGAAAGCCCTTTGACCTCATCCTCAGAGCCGATTCACAAACCTGCATCATTTACATGACCATCATCCACACCATCAGTAAGGCCACCTGGTTCACGACTGATCGACCTCTGGACCTCCAAACAGGTCTGCCGCAAGCTCGAGAGGAACTGGCACCAGGAAAAGACTCCAGCCACACACACAGCCCTCAAGAGCGCCACCTGCAAGCACCACCAGCTCATCAGAGCCACCAAGAGATCCTCCTTCAAGGAACGTATCGATAACAACGCGCACAACAGCAGAGCTCTCCAACATCGTAAAGGAACTCTCCAACCCCAGCTCCAGCATGGACATCCCACCTTCGCAAGACCTCTGCAACTCCCTCGCCACCTTCTTTTACCGCAAGATCACCGACATCCACGACAGCTTCAACAACATGACCTCACCAGCAGCCACCAACACCTCCGACTCATCGGCCCCTAATCACACCAACCTCCTGCTCTCCTGGACACACATCAACAACGCCAACACCATCAAAGTAATGAACACCATTCATTCCGGCTCTCCAACTGACCCCTGCCCGCACTACATCTACAACTGAGCAAGCTCCATCATCGCCACCCCAACTTCGTCTGATCATCAATAGCTCCTTCAAAACCGCCCCCTATCGGAAAGCTGAAGCACTCCGAGATCAACACCTTACTCAAGTAACCCCAGGCGGACCCCAAGGACCTCAAAAACTACCGGCCCATCTCCCGGCTTCTGTTCCCGGCAAAGGTACTCGAGAAGATCGTCAGCAGGCAACTGTACCACCACCTCGAGGAAAACAACACTCTGGACACGTCTCAATCCGGCTTTCACAGCAATCACAGCACTGAGACCACCCTCATAGCTGCAACTGACGACATCCGGACACTCCTGGGCAAAGGTGAAACAGCAGCCCTCATCCTCCTGGACCTCTCGGCTGCCTTTGACACGGTCTGCCACCATACCCTGTGCACATGCCTCCACGACGCATTTATCTGCGACAAGGCCCTGGACTGGATCACCTCCTTCCCCACAGACAGAACACAGAGAGTCCGCCTCCCACCATTCCTATCTGAAACCACCAAGATCATCTGCGACGTACCACAGGGCTCCTCCCTTAGCCCGACACTTTTCAACGTCTACATGGCACCGCTCACCAAAATCGTCTGATCTAACAACCCCAACATCATCTCTTACGCCGACGACACCCAGCTGATCCTCTCCCTCACCAAGGACCCTGCCACAGCCAAAACCAAGTTCCACGAGCCAACTGGATGAAGAACAGTTGACTAAAACTTAACTCAGATAAGACGGAGGTCCTCATCCTCGGCCCCACCCCCTCCGCTTGGGGCGCCTCCTGGTGGCCGCCCTCACTGGGAGCCGCACCAACACCCACCAACCATGCCCGCAACCTGGGTTTCATCCTTGACTTATCGCTCTCCACGATCAACAAGTGAACGCAGTCTTGTCCTCCTGCTTCAACACCCTTCGCATGCTCCGCAGAATCTACAGGTGGATCCCTACCGAAACCAGAAGGACGGCTACCCAGGCCCTCGTCAGCAGCAGACTGGACTACGGCAACGCTCTATACACGGGAAGCACAGCAGTTCTCCAGAAAAGACTAACGGATACAGAACGCCTCTGCACGCCTCGTCCTCAACATCCTCTGCCACAGCCACATCACAGCCAACCTGAGAAACCTACACTGGCTTCCTGTCAACAAAAGGATCACATTCAAACTCCTAACACACGCTCACAAAGCACTCCACAACGCCGGACCAGCATACCTCAACAATCGTCTCACCTTCTACACCCGAACCGTCAGCTTTGCTCCGCCGAACACGCCCTCGCTACCGTCCCACGCATCCACGGGACAACATCCGGCGGCAGATCCTTCTCATACCTCGCGGCCAAGACCTGGAACATCCTCCCCATCCACCTACGGCAGACCAAGGACCTACTGACCTTCAGGAGACTCCTCAAGACCTGGCTGTTCGAGCAGTAGCAGTTCCCCCCCCACCCCCCCTTCAAAGCGCCTTGAGACCCTCACGGGTGAGTAGCGCGCTCTACAAATACTCTGATTGATTGATTGAATGCTGCTATTTTCGACTTCACTTAAAGGACAACCATACTCACGTACAAAGTCCATAATGAGACAAGATGCCAGACCACCTCAACAAGATTCAAAATGACTCTCTACCCTGTATCTCTTCACTTAACACTCAGGATCATGAACTAATCCACACACTAGTCTCCCACAGCATCACTTCATCCTCAACACAAGAGAACCGCCTTGATTTGCTCCATCAGGATTATGTGTGCCCACCTACACAAATGGGGGAGACACCGAAACAATTTCAAGATGTAAGATGGCAGCTACTACGAATGTTTCCTCTACGGCAGTGGAAATAGAGCTATCCATGAACTTCCTCCAAGTTCTGAATATCCCAAAAAAATCCTCGAGTTTCTACTGTCGAAGAGAACCAACATCTACCTACCTAGCCCTCTCCAATGTCGCTGTCTCATAATACACCGTGGCAGCTCTCTCCCTTCACATCTCTGATATCTTTATCACTCAGAATCGCACTGCCTCAATTCTCATGATTCTCTGTGCAGCCTTTAACACTGTCGGACATATCAGCATGCTGAGATCTCTTACCTCACTAGGCAGTGCTGGCTGTGACCTAGCTAGGTTCCCCCTCATTTCCATCATTATCCGTCATCTAAGGCCCCTCTCCGTCTTTGCATCTTCTGGAAAGATGGGCCATTTTAAAAATAATCGGCAGAGTGAATAGCTGCTAACAGGGACCCTTTCCACGGCTCACCTAACATGTGGAACAGACTCTAGGGAGGAAGCTTCTTGAGTTCCACAGGTGGATACTGGCTCCTCTTGGGACTCCTGGTGGTCAATCCATCTAGAAGACCCAATACCCCATTGTTCCTGAAGGACTGGAGCACGTTGGATCTTGGTGATGACATGGGAAGAGGAACAGCAAGACAATGAAATGTTTGGGCCACCACAGAACATAACAATCAGAATGGGTCAGTGATCCACATCAGCTTTGGATCTATGTGTTTACTGTAGGAAAGTACCATCTTGCCTGGCATGTTATCCCCATTTTTTACCTGTATGTATGTTATTTTTGCCGGTGTCACTGGGATCCTGCTAGCCAGGACCCCAGTGCTCATAGTTGTGCCCTGTATGTGTTCCCTGTGTGGTGCCTAACTGTATCACTGAGGCTCTGCTAACCAGAACCTCAGTGGTTATGCTCTCTCTGCTTTTAAAATTGTCACTGCAGGCTAGTGACTAATTTTACCAATTCTGATTGGCACACTGGAACATCCTTATAATTCCCTAGTATATGGTATCTAGGTACCCAAGGTATTGGGGTTCCAGGAGATCCCTATGGGCTGCAGCATTTCTTTTGCCACCCATAGGGAGCTCAGACAATTCTTACACAGGCCTGCCACTGCAGCCTGAGTGAAATAACGTCCATGTTATTTCACAGCAATTTTACACTGCACTTAAGTAACTTATACATCACCTATATGTCTAACCCTCACCTAGTGAAGGTTAGGTGCAAAGTTACTTAGTGTGAGGGCACCCTGGCACTAGCCAAGGTGTCCCCACATTGTTCAGGGCAATTTCCCCGGACTTTGTGAGTGCGGGGACACCATTACACGCGTGAACTACATATAGGTCAATACCTATACGTAGCGTCACAATGATAACTCCGAACATGGCCATGTAACATGTTTAGGATCATGGAACTGTCACCCAAATACTATTCTGGTATTGGGGGAACAATTCCATGCATCCCGGGGCTCCAGCATAGAGCCCGGGTACTGCCAAACAAACTCTCCAGGGTTTTCTCTGCAGCTACCGCTGCTGCCAACCCTCAGACAGGTTTCTGCCCCCCTGGGGCCTGGGCAGCCCAGTCCCAGGAAGGCAGAACAAAGGATTTCCTCTGAGAGAGGGTCTTACACCCTTTCCCTTTGGAAACAGGTGTTAAGGGCCTGAGAGGAGTAGCCTCTCCTGGCCTCTGGAAATTCTTTGAAGGGCACAGATGGTGCCCTCCTTGCATAAGCCAGTCTACACTGGTTCAGAGATCCCCCCCCAGCCCTGCTCTGGCGCGAAACTGGACAAAGGAAAGGGGAGTGACCACTCCCCTGACCATCATCTCCCAAGGGGAGGTGCCCAGAGCTCCTCCAGAGAGTCCCAGACCTCTGCCATCTTGGATGCAGAGGTATGAGGGCACAATGGACACCTCTGAGTGGCTAGTGCCAACAGGTGACGTCAGAGACCCCTCCTGAAAGGTGCTTACCTTTCTCTGTAGCCAATCCTCCTCTGAGGGCTATTTAGGGTCTCTCCTGTGGGTTTCTCATCAGATAACAAATGCAAGAGCTCACCAGAGTTCCTCTGCACTTCTCTCTTCGACTTCTGCCAAGGATCGACCGCTGACTGCTCCAGGACACCTGCAAAACCGCAACGAAGTAGCAAGAAGACTAACAGCAACATTGTAGCACCTCATCCTGCCGGCTTTCTCGACTGTTTCCTGCTGGTGCATGCTCTGATTACTGTCTGCCTTCACCCTGCACTGGAAGCCAAGAAGAAATCTCCCATGGGTCGACTGAATCTTCCCCCTGCTAACTCAGGCACCAAACTTCTGCATCACCGGGCCTCTGGGTCCCCTCATCTTGACGAGCGTGGTCCCTGGAACACAGGAGCTGGATGCAAGTGTCCCTGACAGTCCAGTGGCCCTTCTGTCCAAATTTGGTGGAGGTAAGTCTTTGATTCCCCACGCCAGACAGTAATCCTGTGTACTGCATGAACTGCAGCTGCTAGGGCTTCTGTGCACTTTTGCAAGACTTCCTTTGTGCACAGCATAGCCCAGGTCCCCAGCTCTCCGTCCTGCATTGCCCAACTCGCTGAGTTCGACTCCGACTTCGTGGGACCCTCTTTTGTTGTGCTGAGATGACTGCCGTGCTCAGATCTTCTGAACACCTGTTCAGGTGATTCTGCGTGGGCTCTGTGTTGCTGAGAGCCCCCTCTGTCTCCTCCTCCAAGGGGCGACCTCCTGGCCCTTCCTGGGCCCTGGCAGCACCAAAAACCTTCAACCGCGACTCTTGCAGCTAGCAAGGCTTGTTTGTGATCTTTCTGCGTGGAAACAACTCTGCATCCTCCAGCACGCCATGGGACATCTTCTGACCAAAGGAGAAGTTCTTGGCACCTTCCGTTGTTGCAGAATCTTCAGCTTCTTCCACCCGGAGGCAGCATTTTTGCACCTTCATCCAGGGTTTAGCGGGCTCCTGCCCCCCCTGGACACTTGCGTGACTCTTGGACTTGGTCCCCTTCCTTTGCAGGTCCTCAGGTCCAGGGATCCGTCTTCAGCGCTTTGCAGTCAGTTGTTGTCTTTGCAGAATCCCCTATCTCGACTTTACAGTCTTTCTGGGGTAGTAGGTGTTAGAAATGGGGTTTTTGGTTGGCAGTCAGGTTGCCCTCTGTCCAAGCAAGAACCCTCACTCTAGTCAGGGTAAGTCACACACAATCCAAAATCAGCCTGTGCTCACCCTCCGGTAGCTTGGCACGAGCAGTCAGGCTTAACTTAGAAGGCAATGTGTAAAGCATTTGTGCAATAAATCATACAACACCATAGCATAACACCACAAAAATACACCACAGAGTGTTTAGAAAAATATATAATATTTATCTGGGTATCTTCAGGTCAAAACGATCAAAGTTGCAATACGAATTTGTAAAGACATCACTGAAAAGTGATATAGAGTGTCTTAAGTCTTTAGAAAGTAAACAAAGTCTCTTTCAAACACAAAGTACCTGGTTTCTGGTGGAAAATCTCCTCAGAGGGCCACAGGAGAAGAGGTGCGTGGAAAACTGGTGTGTGCGCGTCGATTTCTCCTCAGCACACACGGACTTGCGTCGTTATTTTCCACGCGGGGAGTCGGGCGTCGTTTTCCGGCACGCGGACAGTCTCTTACTGTGGTTTGCGGGGAGTACCAGATGTCCCGGGTCTGTGCGTGGATTTTCCTGCTTGTTTTCCGGCTGCGCGTCGTTCTGCGGTGCTGCGCGGCGAAGTTTCGATCTCACGGCAGGCGTCGCGTCGATTTCTCCGGCGGAGTCGGGCGGCGTTGTCCTTGCGTCAAAGTTTTGATCTCACGGCAGGCGTTGCGTCGATTTCTCCCGGGAAGTCGGGCGGCGTTGTCCTTGCGAGGCCGTGCGTCAAAGTTTCGGTCGTCCCAAAGACGTTGCGTTGATCAGCGTCGGTGTGCAGCTTTTTTCTTGCCGCGGAACAAGCTGTGCGTCGAAAAGTTCGGCGCACAGAGCGTCCAAGAGGAAGAGAGAAGTCTTTTTGGTCCTGAGACTTCAGGGAACAGGAGGCAAGCTCTATCCAAGCCCTTGGAGAGCACTTTTACAGCCAGACAAGAGTTCAGCAAGGCAGCAGGCCAACAGCAAGGCAGCAGTCCTTTGTAGAAAAGCAGACAGGTGAGTCCTTTGAGCAGACAGGCAGTTCTTCTTGGCAGGATGTAGTTTCTGGTTCAGGTTTCTTCTCCAGCAAGTGTCTGATGAGGTAGGGCAGAGGCCCTGTTTTATACTAAGTTGTGCCTTTGAAGTGGGGGTGACTTCAAAGAGTGTCTAAGAAATGCACCAAGCCCCCTTTCAGTTCAATCCTGTCTGCCAGAGTCCCAGTAGGGGGTGTGGCAGTCCTTTGTGTGAGGGCAGGCCCTCCGCCCTCCCAGCCCAGGAAGACCCATTCAAAATGCAGATGTATGCAAGTGAGGCTGAGTACCCTGTGTTTGGGGTGTGTCTGAGTGAATGCACAAGGAGCTGTCAACTAAACCTAGCCAGACGTGGATTGAAGGGCACAACAAGATTTTAGTGCAAAGAAATGCTCACTTTCTAAAAGTGGCATTTCTAGAATAGTAATATTAAATCCGACTTCACCAGTCAGCAGGATTTTATATTACCATTCTGGCCATACTAAATATGACCTTCCTGCTCCTTTCAGATCAGCAGCTGCCACTTCAACAGTGTATGAGGGCAGCCCCAATGTTAGCCTATGAAAGGAGCAGGCCTCACAGTAGTGTAAAAACGACTTTAGGAGTTTTACACTACCAGGACATATAACTACACAGGTACATGTCCTGCCTTTGACCTACACAGCACCCTGCTCTAGGGGTTACCGAGGGCACACATTAGGGATGACATATGTAGAAAAAGGGGAGTTCTAGGCTTGGCAAGTACTTTTAAATGCCAAGTCGAAGTGGCAGTGAAACTGCACACACAGGCCTTGCAATGGCAGGCCTGAGACAGGGTTAAGGGGCTACTGAGGTGGGTGGCACAACCAGTGCTGCAGGCCCACTAGTAGCATTTAATCTACCTGCCCTAGGCACATGTAGTGCACTCTACCAGGGACTTACAAGTAAATTAAATAGTCAATCATGGATAAACCAATCAGTAGTACAATTTACACAGAGA